>NC_138976.1:192911228-194147028 GCF_964341445.2 Mesoplodon mirus | reverse complement strand
TTTGGAGCATTGTGATGACAGAGGTCATGGATCATTTTGATTTCTAGGAACAAGGAGCATTGTGATGACAAGGGCATGAAACAATGTGATCCCAACGTTCATGGAGGATTGTGATGACAAGCGCATGGAGCAATTTGATGAAAAGGTCATGTAGCAATTTGCTGACAAAGGCATGAAGCATTGTGATGACAAGGGTCATGGAGCACTGTGATAACAAGCGTCACGGAGCATTGTGATTACAGGGGTAATGGAGCATTTGGATGACAAGGGCATGGATCACTGTGATGACAATGGTCATGGAGCATTTTGATGACAGGAGTCCCGGTTCATTGTGTTGTCAGTGGTCATGGAGCATTGGGCTGAAAATGTTCATAGAGTATTCTGATGACAGGGGTCATGGAACATTGTGATGACGGGGGAGAGGGAGTATTGTGATGACTAGTGACGGAACATTGTGATATCAGTGGTGAGAGAGCATTTTGTTGAGAAGTGCATGGAGCATTGTGATGACAAGGCTTATGAAGCATTGTGATGACAATTTTGTGGAGCATTTTGATGACAAATGCATGGTGCATTGTGATGACATGGGTCATGGAGCATTGTGATGACAAGCGCATGGAGCATTGTGATGACAAAGATCATGGAGCTTTGTGCTGACAAAGGCATGGAGCATTATGATGACAAGGGTCACAGAGCATTGTGATGTAAAATTCATGGAAAATTGTGGTGACAAAGGTCACAGAGCCTTGTGATGACGAGAGCATGGACCATTGTGATTATAAAGGTCATGAAGCATTGTCATGACTGGAGTCACGAGCATTGTGATGACAGTGGTCATGGAGCATTGTGATGACAAGGTCCTGGAGCGTTGTGATGACAGGGGCATGGAACATTGGTCTGACATGTTTCATGGATTATTGTGATGACAGGGGGCATGGCGCATTGTGATGACAAGGGCATGGAATATTGTGATGACAAGGTCAGGGACTATTGTGAAGACAGGTGTCAGGGAGCACTGTGATGACATATGTCATGGTCCATTGTGATGACAATGGCACGGAGCATTGTGATGACAAGGTCATGGAGCATTTTGATGACAAGTGCCATTGAGAATATTGATGACAAGGTCGTGAAGCATTGTGATGACAAGCGCATGGAGCTTCGTCTGACAGGTGTCATGGAGCACTGTGATGAAAGTTGCATGGTGAATTTTGATGGCAAGATCATGTAGCATTGTGATGAGAAGTGTCATGGAGCACTGTGATGACAATGACGTGGAGAATTGTGATGACAAGAGAAATGGAGCATTGTGGTGACCAGGGCATGGAGCATTGTGATGGCAAGATCGTGAGGCATTGTGATGAGAAGACCATGGATAACTGTGATGACGAACGTCATGGAGCACTGTAATGACAAGGGGCATGGAGCACTGTGATGACAGGTGTCATGGAGCATTGTGAAGACAGAGGTCATGGAGCATTGTGAGGAAAAGCGTCATGGAGAATTCTGATGACAAGCTTGTGGAGTATTATGATAATGGCATGGAGCATTGTGAAGAAAATGGAATGGAGCATTGTGATGAAAAAGACATCGAGCCTTTTCATGACAGGGTTCAAGGAGCAATATGACGACAAGTGTCAGGGAGCAATGTGATGACAAGTGTATTGAGCATTGTGATTACAAAGGTCATGGAGCATTGTGATGACAAGGGCATGGTGTATTATGATGACAGGCATCATGGAGCGTTGTGATGACAAGTGTTATGGAACCTTGTGATCACAATAGTTTGGAGCATTGTGATGAAAGAGGTCATGGATCATTTTGATTTCAAGGAGCATGGAGCATTGTGATGACAAGGGCATGGAGCATTTTGATGACAAGTTCATGGATTATTGCAAAGACAGGTGTCAGGGAGCATTGTGATGACATATGTCATTGTCCATTGTGAAGACAATGGAATGGAGCATCGTGATGAGAAGACCATGCAGCCTTGTGATGACAAGTGCATGAAGCAATGTGATCCCAAGTTTCATGGAGGAATGTGATGACAATGGTAATGGAGTATTGTGATGACAAGCGCATAGATCATTGTGATGACTGGTGTCAGGGAGCACTGTTATGACAAGTGTCACGGAGCATTGTGATTACAGAGGTCATGGGGCACTGGGATGACAGACGCATGGATCATTGTGATGACAAGGGTCATGGAGCATTTTGATGACAAGAGTCCCGGATCATTGTGTTGTCAGGGGTCATGGAGCATTGTGGTGACTGTGGTCATGGAGCTTTGTGATGAGAAAGTAATGGAGCATTGGGCTGAAAATATTCATGGAGTATTGTGATGACAGGCGTCATGGAGCATTGTCATGACAGGGGAATGGAGCATTGTGATGACACGGTCCTGGAGCATTGTGATGAGAAGACCATGGAGCCTTGTGATGACAAGTCTCATTGAGCATTCTGATGAAAAGGAGCATGGAGCATTGTGATTACAGGGTTCTTGGAGCATTGTGATGACAAGGGCATGGAGCATTTTGATGAGAAGGCCAAGGAGCATTCTGATGACATGTGTCATGGAGCTTTGTGAAAACAAGGGCATGGAGCATTGTGATTAAAGGGATCTTGGAGCATTGTGATGTAAAGGGCATGGATCATTCTGATGAAAAAGGCATGGAGCCTTGTCATGACAGGATTCAAGGGGAATACTGACGACAAGTGTCAGGGAGCATTGTGATGACAAGTGTATTGAGCATTGTGATGACAAAGATCATGGAGCATTGTGATGAGAAGACCATGGATAATTGTGATGACGAACATCATGGGGCATTGTGATGACAAGTGTTATGGAACATTGTGATCACAAGGGTTTGGAACATTGTGATGACAGAGGTCATGGAGCATTTTAATTTCATTGTGATGACAATTGCCTGAAGCATTATGATGATGGGCATAGTGAATTGTGATGACTGCGCTCATGGAGCATCGAGATGAAATGGGGCCTGGAGTACTGTGATTACAGGGGTCTTGGAGCACTGTGATGACAAGGGAATAGAGCATTTTGATGAGAAGTCCATAGAGCATTCTGATGACATGTGTCATGGAGCTTTGTGATGACAAGGGCATGGAGCATTGTGATTAGAGGGGTCTTGGAGCATTGTGATGACAAGAGTCATGGAGCCTTGTGATGACAAGGCCGTGGAATATTGTGATGGCAGGGGTCATGGAGGATTTTTATGACAGGTGTAATGGAGCATTGTGATGACAAGGGCATGGAGCTTTGGTCTGAAATATTTCATGGATTATTGTGATGAGAGTGGGCATAGAGCATTGTGATGACAAGGGCACAGATTACTGTGATACATGAGTGATGGAGGATTGTAATGACAAGGGCATGGAGCATTGTGATGGCAAGACCGTGGAGCATTGTGATGAAAAGACCATGGATAATTGTGATGACAAGCGTCATGGAGCTGTGTGATGACAAGGGCATGGAGCAATGTGATGAGATTGTTCATGGAGCATTTTGATGACAATGGCATGGAGCATTTTGATGCCCAGGGTCATGGAGGTTTGTGATGACAAAGGTCATGGAGCATTTTGATGACAAAGGCGTGGTGTATTGTGATGTGGAGGGCAGGGAGCATTGTGATGACAGGGTCATGGAGCAATTTGATGAAAAGTGTCATGGAATATTTTGATGTCAGGGGTTATGGAGCATAGTGATGTTATGGGTCATGGAGCATTGTGATGATAAGGGCATGTAGTATTGTGATGACAGAGGTCATGGAACATTGTGATGAAACGGGTGAGGGAGTATTGTGATGATTATTGATGGAACATTATGGTATCAGTGATGAGAGAGCATTTTGATGAGAAGTGCATGAAGCATTGTGATGAGAAATTTTATGGAGCATTGTGATGACAAGGTTGTCGAGCATTGTGATGAGAAGCGCATGGCACATTGTGATGACATGGGTCATGGAGCATTGTGCTGACAAAGGCATTGAACATTGTGATGACAAGGGTCACAGAGCATTGTGATGAAAAGTTCATGGAGCATTTTGGTGACAAATGTCACAAAGCCTTGTGATGACGAAGACATGGACCATTGTGATGACAAACGTCATGAAGCATTGTGATGACAGGAGTTACAGAGCATTGTGATGACACTGCGTCATGGAGCATTGTGATGACAGAGGTCATGGATCATTTTGATTTCAAGGAGCATGGAGCATTGTGATGACAAGGGCATGAAGCAATGTGATCCCAAGTTTCATGGAGGATTGTGATGACAATGGTAATGGAGTATTGTGATGACAAGCACATGGAGCATTGTGATGACAAGGTCATGTAACATTTTGCTGGCAAAGGCATGGAGCATTGTGATGACAAGTGTCATGGAGCATTTTGAGGACAAGAATCCCGAATCATTGTGTTGTCAAGGGTCATGTAGCATTGTGATAACAGGTGTCATGGAGCATTTTGATGAAAAGGTCATGGAGCATTGGACTGAAAATGTTCATGGAGTATTGTGATGACAGAAGTCATGGAGCATTGTGATGACAAGGGAATGGAGCATTGTGATGACAAGTTCCTGGAGCATTGTGATGAGAAGACCATGGAGCCTTGTGATGACAAGTCTCATGGAGCATTCTGATAAAAGGGGGCATGGAGCATTGTGATACCAGGGGTCTTGGAACATTGTGATGACAAGGGCATGGAGCATTGTGATGAGAATGCCATGGAGCATTCTGATGACATGTGTCATGGAGCTTTGTGATGACAAAGGCATGGAGCATTGTGATTACAGGGGTCTTGGAGCATTGTGATGAAAAGGGCATGGATCATTCTGATGAAAAAGGCATGAAGCCTTGTCATGACAGGGTTCAAGGAACATACTGATGACAATTTTCAGGGAGCATTGTGATGACAAGTGTATTGAGCATTGTGATGACAAATGTCAAGGAGCATTGTGATGAGAAGACCATGGATAATTGTGATGATGAGCGTCATGGGGCGTTGTGATGAAAAGTGTTATGGAACATTGTGATCACAAGTGTTTGGAGCATTGTGATGACTGAGGACATGGAGCATTTTGATTTCATTTTGATGACAATAGCATGAAGCATTATGATGATGGGCATGGTGCATTTTGATTACAGGGTTCTTGGGGCACTGAGATGAAAAGGGGCATGTGGCATTGTGATTACAGGGGTCTTCGAGCATTGTGATGACAAGAACATGGAGCAATGTGATGAGAATGCCATGGAGCATTCTGATTACATGTGGCATGGTGCCTTGTGATGACAAGCCGTGGAACATTTTGATGGCAGTGTTCATGGAGCATTGTTATTACAGGTGTAATGGAGCATTGTGATGACAAGGGCAAGAAGGATTGATCTAAAAATTTTCATGCATCATTGTGATGAGAGTGGGCATGGAGCATTGTGATGACAAGGGCACGGGACACTGTGATACATGGGTCATGGAGGATTGTAATGACAAGGGCATGGAGCATTGTGAGGAGAAGGGCATCGAGCATTGTGACGACAAGTGTCAGGGAGCTTTGTGATGACAAGGGCGTGGAGCAATGTGATGAGAGGGTTCATGGAGCATTGTGATGACAATGGCATGGAGCATTGTGATGCCAACGTTCATGGATCTTTGTGATGACAAAGGTCATGGAGCATTTTGATGACAAGGGCGTGGTTCATTGTGATGCAAAGGGCAGGGAGCATGGTGAATACATGGTCATGGAGCAATTTGATGAAAAGGGTTATGGAACATTTTGATGAAAGGGGTTATGAACATTGTGATGTCAGGGATCATGGAGCATTGTGATGACAGGGGTTATGGAACTTTGTGATGTCAGGGGTCATGGAGCATTGTGATGATAAGGGCATGTAGCATTGTGATGACTAGTGTCATGGAATATTTTGATGACAGGGTTGAGGGACTATTGTGAATACTAGTGATGGAACATTGTGATATCAGTGGTGAGAGAGCATTTTGATGAGAAGTCCCTGGACCATTGTGATGACAATGTTTATGAAGCATTGTGATGACAATGTTTATGGAGCATTGTGATGACAAAGTTGTGGAACATTGTGATAACAAGCGAATGGCACATTGTGATGACATGGGTCATGGAGCATTGTGCTGACAAGCGAATGGATCATTGTGGTGACAAGGGTCATGGTGCATTGTGCTGGCAAAGGCATGGAGCTTTGTGATGACAAGGGTCAAGGAGCATTGTGATGAAATGTTCATGCAACATTGTGGTGAAAAAATCACAGAGGTTTGTGATGACGAGGGCATGGATCATTGTGATGACAAAGGTCATGAAGCATTGTTATGACTGGAGTCAAGGAGCTTTGTGATAACAGGGGTCATGGAGCATTGTGATGACAAGGGCATGGAGCATTTTCATGACAGGGGCATGGAGTATTGGTCTGACTAGTTTCATGAATTATTGTGATGATAGTGGGCATGGTGCATTGTGATGACAAGGGCATGGAGCATTGTGATGAAAAGGTCATGGAGTATTTTGAAGACAGGTGTCAGGGAGCACTGTGATGACATATGTCAAGGTCCATTGTGTGACAATGGCATGGAGCATATTGATGCCAAGTGTCATGGAGGATTGTGATGGCAAAGGTAATGGAGCATTGTGATGACAAGGGCTTGGAGCATTGTGATGGCAAGGGTCATGTAGCATTGTGATGATAAGGGCATGGAGCATTGTGATGACAAGGGCCATTGAGAATTTTGATGACAAGTTCGTGAAGCATTGTGATGACAACCGCATGGAGCTTGCTATGACAGGGGTCTTGGAGCATTGCAATGACAAGTGCATGGAGAATTGTGATGACAAGAGCATGTAACATTGTGATGAGAAGTATCAAGAACCATTGTGATGACAAGGATGTAGAGAATTGTGATGACAAGGGACATGGAGCATTGTGATGACCAGGGCATGGGGCTTTGTGATGGCAAGACTGTGGAGCATTGTGATGAGAAGTCCATGGATAATTGTGATGACGAGCAGCATAGAGCACTGTAATGACAAGTGTCATGGAGCATTCTGATGACAAGCTTGTGGAATATTGTGATGACAATGGCATGGAGCATTGTGATGAAAAGGGCATGGAGCATTGTGATGCAAAAGGCATGGAGTCTTTTCATGACAGGGTTCAAGGAGCATTCTGACGACAAGTGTCAAGGAGCATTGTGATGACATGTGTATTGAGTATTGTGATGAAAAAGGTCATGGAGTATTGTGATGACAAGTGTTATGTAACATTATGATCACAAGGGTTTGGAGAATTGTGATGACAGTGGTCATGGATCATTCTGATTTCAAGG
Organism: Mesoplodon mirus; assembly: GCF_964341445.2. Taxonomy (NCBI): domain Eukaryota; kingdom Metazoa; phylum Chordata; class Mammalia; order Artiodactyla; family Ziphiidae; genus Mesoplodon; species Mesoplodon mirus. The sequence goes on along the minus strand of NC_138976.1, from coordinate 194,139,663 downwards.
AGCATGGAACATTGTGATGAAAAGGGCATGAAGCAATGTGATACCAAGTTTCATGGAGGATTGTGATGACAGTGGGAATGTAGTATTTTGATGACAAGCGAAAGGAGCATTGTGATGACCAGTTCATGTAGCATTTTGCTGACAAAGGCATGGAGCATTGTTATGAAAGGGTCATGGAGCAGTGTGATGACAAGTGTCATGGAGCATTGTGATTACAGGGGTCATGAAGCATTGCGATGACAAGGGTAGGATCATTGTGCTGTCTGGGGTCATGGAGCATTGTGTTGACTGTTTTCATGGAGCATTGTGATGGCAGGGGTCAAGGAGCATTGTGATGAGAAGGTCATGGAGCATTGGGCTGAAAATATTCATAGAATATGGTGATGACAGTGGTCATGGAGCATTGTGCTGACAAGGGAATGGAGCCTTGTGATGACACGGTCCTGGAGCATTGTGATGAGAAGACCATGGAGACATGAGATGACAAGTCTCATGGAACATTCTGATGAAAAGGGGCATGGAACATTGTGATTACAGTGGTCTTGGAGCATTGTGATGAAAAGGGCATGAAGCATTGTGATGAAAAATGCATGGAGCCTTTTCATGACAGTGTTCAAGGAGCATTCTGACGACAAGTGTCAGGGAGCATTGTGATGACAAGTGTATTGAGCATTATGATGAAAAAGGTCATGGAGCTTTGTGATGACAAGGGCATGATGTATTGTGATGACTGTCATCATGGAGCGTTGTGATGACAAGTGTTATAGAACATTGTGATCACAATTGTTTGGAGCATTGTGATGACAGAGGTCATGGATAACTTTGATTTCAAGGAGCATGGAGCATTGTGATGACAAGGGCATGAAGCAATGTGAACCAAATATTCTTTGAGGATCGTGATGATACTGGGAATTGAGTATTGTGATGACAAGAGAATGGAGCATTGTGATGACAAGGTCATGTAGAATTTTGCTGACAAAATTATGGACCAATGTGATGACAAGTGTCATGGAGCATTCTGATGACAAGCTTGTGGAGTATTGTGATGACAGTGGCATGGAGCATTGTGATGAAAAGGGCATGGAGCATGGTGATGAAAAAGGCATGGAGCCTTTTCATGACAGGGTTCAAGGAGCATTCGGATGACAAGTGTCAGGGAGCATTGTGATGACAAGTGTATTGTGCATTGTGATGAAGAAGCTCATTGAGGATTATGATGACAAGGGCATGGAGTATTGTGATTGCAGGCGTCATGGAGCGTGGTGATGACAAGTGTTATGGCATATTCTCACCACAAGGGTTTGGAGCATTTTGATGACAGACGTCATGGATCATTGTGATTTCAAGGAGCATGGTGCATTGTGATGAGAAGGGCATGAAGCAATGTGAACCCAAGATTCATTGAGGATTGTGATGATAATGGGAATGGAGTATTGTGATGACAGGTGAATGGAGCATTGTGATGACAAGGTCATGTAGAATTTTGCTGACAAAGGCATGGAGCATTGTGATGACAAGGATCATGGAGCACTGGGGTGACAAGCGTCATGGACCAGTGTGAGTACAGTGGTCATGGAGCATTTGGATGACAAGAGCATGGATCATTTTGATGACAAGGTTCATGGAGAATTTTGATGACATGAGTCCCGGATCATTCTGTTCTCATGGGTCATGGAGGTTTGTGATGACAGTGGTCATGGAGCATTTTGATGACAGGGGTAATGGAGCATTGTGATGAGAAGGTTATGGAGCTTTGGGCTGAAAATATTTATGGAGTATTGGGACGACAGGAGTCATGGAGCATTGTGATGACAAGGGAATGGAACATTGTGATGACAAGGTCCTGGAGCTTTGTGATTAGAAGACCATGGAGCCTTGTGATGACAAGTCTCATGGAGCATTCTGATGAAAGGTGCATGGAGAATTGTGATTACAGGGGTCTTGTAGCATTGTGATGACAAGGGAATGAAGCATTGTAATGAGAAGGCCATGGAGCATTCTGATGACATGCGTCATGGAGATTTGTGAATGACAAGGGCATGGAGAATTGTGATTACAGGGCTCTTGGAGCATTGTGATGAAAAGGGCATGGGTCACTGTGATGAAAAAGGCATGGAGCCTTGTCATGACAGGGTTCAAGGAGAATACTGACGACAAGTGTCAGGGAGCATTGTGATGACAAGTGTATTGAGCATTGTGATGAAAAAGGTCATGGAGCATTGTGATGAGAAGACCATGGATAATTGTGATGACAAGCGTCATGGGGTGTTGTGATGACAAGTGTTATGGAACATTGTGATCACAAGGGTTTGGAGCATTGTGATGACAGAGGTCATGGATCATTTTCATTTCAAGGAGCATGGAGCATTGTGAGGACAAAGGCATGAATCAATGTGATACCAAGTTTCATGGACGATTGTGATGACAATGGAAATGTAGTATTTTGATGACAAGCGAAAGGAGCATTGTGATGACAAGGTCATGTAGCATTTTGCTGACAAAGGCAGGGAGCACTGTAATGGCAATGGTCATGGAGCACTCTGATGACAAGCGTCACGGAGCATTGTGATTACAGTTGTCATGGAGCATTGCGATGACAAGGGTAGGATCATTGTGATGACATGTGTCATGGAGCATTTCGATGACAAGATTCCCAGATCACTGTGTTGTCAGGGGTCATGGAGCATTGTGATGACAGTGGTCATGGAGCTATTTGATGACAGGGGTCATGGAGCATTGTGATGAGAAGGTCATGGAGCATTGGGCTGAAAATATTCATTGAGTATTGTGGTGACACGTGTCATGGAGCATTGTGATGACAAGGAAGTGGAGCATTTTGATGACACAGTCCTGGAGCACTGTGATGAGAAGACCATGAAGCCATGTGATGACAAGTCTCATGGAACATTCTGAAGAAAAGGGGCATGGAGCATTGTGATTACTGTGGTCTTGGAGCATTGTGATGACAAGGGCATGGAGCTTTGTGATCAGAAGACCATAGAGCATTCTGATGACATGCGTCATGGAGTTTTGTGAATGACAAGGGCATGGAGCATTGCAATGACAGGGGTCTTGGAGCATTGTGATGAAAAGGGCATGGATCATTGTGATGAAAATGGCATGGATCCTTGTCATGACATGGTTGAAGGGGCATACTGACGACAAGTGTCAGGGAACATTGTGATGACAAAAGTCTTGGAGCATTGTGATGAGAAGACCATGGATAATTGTGATGACGAGCGTCATGGGGCATTGTGATAACCAGTGTCATGGAACATTGTGATCAGAAGGGTTTGGAGCATTGTGATGACAGAGGTCATGGAGCATTTTGATTTCAAGAAGCATGGAGCATTGTGATGACAAGTGCATGAAGCAATGTTATCCCAAGTTTCATGGAGGATTGTAAAGAAAATGGTAATGGAGTATTGTGATGAAAAGGTCATGTAGCATATTGCTGACAAAAGCATTGTGATGGCAACACCGTGGATCATTGTGATGAGAAGACCATAGATAATTGTGATGACTAGCTTCATGGAGCCCTGTAATGAGAAGGGGCATGGAGCATTGTGATGACAGGTGTCATGGATCATTGTGATGACAAGCGCATGGAGCATTTGTCTGAAAAATTTCATGGATTATTGTGATAAGAGTGGGCAAGGAGCATTGTGATGACAAGGACACGGAACACTGTGATACATGGGTCATAGAGGCCTGTAATGACAAGGGCATGGAGCATAGTGATGAGAAGGGCATTGAGCATTGTGATGACAAGCGTCATGGAGCAATATGATCAGAGGGTTCATGGAGCATTTTGATGAGAAGTGCATGTAGCATTGTGATGACAGTGGTCATGGAATATCATGATGACACGGTTAAGGGAGTATTATGATGACTAGTGATGGAACATTGTGATATCAGTAGTGCCAGAGCATTTTAATGAGAAGTGCATGGAGCGTTGTGATGACAAGGTTGTGGAGCATTGTGATGACAAGCGCATGGCGCATTGTGATGACAAGGGTCATGGAGAATTGTGATGCCAAGTGTCATGGAGGATTGTGATGACAAAGGTAATGGAGCATTGTGATGACAAGGGCTTGGAGCATTATGATGAAAAGGATCATGGAGCATTGTGATGATAAGAGCCATTGAGGATTTTGGTGGCAATGTCGTGAAGCATTGTGATGACAAGTGCATGGAGCTTGCTATGACAGGGGTCATGGAGCATTGTGATGACAAGTGCATGGAGAATTGTGATGACAAGAGCATGTAACATTGTGATGAGGAGTGTCATGGAACATTGTGATGACAAGGACGGGGAGAATTGTGATGAAAAGGGACATGGAACATTTTGATGACCAGGGCATGGAGCTTTGGGATGGCAAGACCGTGGAGCATTGTGATGAGAAAACCATGGATAATTGTGATGACGAGCATCATGGGGCACTCTAATGACAAGGGGTATGGAGCATTGTGATGACAGGTGTCATGAAGCATTGTGATGACAGGGGTCATGCAGCACTGTGATGACAATGGTCATGGAGCATTGTGATGACAAGCTTTTGGAGTATTGTGATGACAATGGAATGGAGCATTGTGATGAAAAGGGTATGGAGCATTGTGATGAAAAAGGCATGGAGCCTTTTCAACACAGGTTGCAAGGAGCATTCTGACGACAAGTGTCAGGGAGCATTGTGGTGACATGTGTATTGAGCATTGTGATGACAAAGTTCATGGAGCATTGTGATGACAAGGGCATGGAGTATTGTGATGACAGGCATCATGGAGCGTGGTGATGACAAGTGTTAGGGAGCATTGTGATCTCAAGGGTTTGGAGCATTGTGATGACAGAGGTCATGGATCATTTTGATTTCAAGGAGCATGGAGCATTGTGATGACAAGGGCATGAAGAAATGTGATCCCAAGCTTCATGGAGGATTGTGATGACATTGGTCATGGAGCATTGTGATGACAGCTGTCCTGGAGCATTGTGATGAGAACGTCATGGAGCATTGTGCAGAAAATGTTATGGAGTATTGTGATGACAGGGGTCATGGAGCATTGTGATGACAAGGGCATGGAGCATTGTCATGAGAAGGCCATGGAGCATTCTGATGACATGCATCATGGAGCTTTGTGATGACAAGGGCATGGATCATTGTGATTACAGGGGTCTTGGTGCATTGTGATGACAAGGGTCATGGAGCATTTTGATGACAAGGGCGTGGTGCATTTTGATGAAAAGGGCAGGGAGTAATGTGATGACAGGGTCATGGAGTTATTTGAAGAAGAGGGTCATGGAATATTTTGATGACAGGGGTTATGCAACATTGTGATATCAGGGTTCATGGAGCATTGTGATGATAAGGGCATGTAGCATTTTGATGAGAGGGGTCATGGAACATTGTGATGACAGGGGTGAGGGAGTATTGTGAGGACTAGTGATGGAACATTGTGATATCAGTGGTGAGACAGCATTTTGATGAGAAGTGCATGGAGCATTGTGATGACAAGATTTATGGAGCATTGTGATGACAAGGTTCTAGAGCTTTTTGCTGACAAGCACATGGCGCATTGTGATAATATGGGTCATGGAGCATTTTGCTGACAAGCGCATGGAGCATTGTGATGACAAGGGTTAGGGAGCATTGTGCTGACAAAGGCATAGAGCATTGTGATGACAATGGCATGGAGCATTGTGATAACAAGTGGCATGGAGTATTGTGATGACCAGGTCATGGAGCACTGGAATGGCAAGACCATGGAACATTGTGATGAGAAGACCATGGATAGTTGTGATGACGACTGTCATGGAGCACTGTAATGACAAGGGGAATGGAGCATTGTGATGACAAGTGTCATGGAGCATTCTGATGACAAGCTTGTGGAGTATTGTGATGACAATGGTATGGAGCTTTGTGATGACAAGGTCCTGGAGAATTGTGATGAGAAGACCATGGAGCGTTGTGATGAAAATTCTCATGGAGCATTCTGATGAAAAGGGGCCTGGAGCATTGTGATGAGAAGGCCAAGGAGCATTCTGATGACGTGCATCATTGATCTTTGTGATGAGAAGAGCATGGAGCATTGTGATTACAGGGGTCTGGGAGCATTGTGATGAAAGTGGCATGGATCATTGTGATGAAAAAGGCATGGAGACTTGTCATGATAGGGATCAAAGAGCATACTGATGACAAGTGTCAGGGAGCATTGTGATGACAAGTGTATTGAGCATTGTGATGACAAAGGTCATAGAGCATTGTGATGAGAAGACCATGGATAATTGTGATGACGAGCGTCATGGGGCGTTGTGATGACAAGTGTTATGGAATACTGTGATCACAAGGGTTTGGAGCATTGTGATGACAGATCATGGAGTATTTAATTTCATTGTGATGACAATAGCATGAAGCATTATGATGATGGGCATGGTGCATTGTGATGACAGGTTTCATGGAGCATTGAGATGAAAAGGGGCATGGACCATTGTGATTACAGTGGTCTTGGAGCATTGTGATGACAAGGGAATGGAGCATTGTGATAAGAAGGCCATGGAACATTCTGATGACATGCATCATGGAGCTGCGTGATGACAAGGGTATGGAGCATTGTGATTACAGGGATCTTGGAACATTGTGATGACAAGGATCATGGAGCCTTGTGATGAAAAGGCCGTGGAACATGGTGATGGCAGGGGTCATGGAGCATTGTTATGACAGGGGTAATGGAGCATTGTGATGACAAGGGCATGGAGCATTGGTCTGAAAATTTTCATGTATTATTGTAATGAGAGTGGGCATGGAGCATTGTGATGACAAGGGCACGGAACACTGTGATACATGGGTCATGGAGGATTGTAATGACAAGGGCATGGAGCATTGTGAAGAGAAGGGCGTCTAGCATTGTGATGACAAGCGTCTTGGAGCTTTGTGATGACAAGGGCATGGAGAATTGTGATGAGAGGCTTCATGGAGCATTTTGATGACAATGGCATGGAGCATTTTTTATGCCAAGGGTCACTGAGCTTTGTGATGACAATGGTCATGGAGCATTTTGATGACAAGGGCGTGGTGCATTGTGATGAGAATTGCAGGGCACATTGTGATGACAGGGTTATGGAGCATTTTGCTGAAAAGGGTCTTGGTACATTTTGATGATAGGGTTTATGGAACATTGTTTTGTCAGGGGTCATGGAGCATTGTGATGAAAAGTGTCATGGAGCATTTTGATGACAGGGGTTATTGAACATTGTGATGTCAGGGCTCGCTGAGCATTGTGATGATAAGGGCATGTAGCATTGTGATGACAGGGGTCATGGAACATTGTGATGACATGGGTGAGGGCGTATTGTGATGACTAGTGATGGCACATTGTGATATCAGTTGTGAGAGAGCATTTTGTTGAGAAGTGCATGGAGCATTGTGATGACAAGGTTTATGGAGCATTGTGATGACAAGCTTGTGGAGCATTGTGATGACAAGTGCAAGGCGCATTGTGATGACATGGGTCAAGGAGCATTGTGCTGACAAATGCATGGAACATTGTGATGACAAGTGTCTTTGATCATCGTGATGAAAAGTTCATAGAACATTGTGGTGACAAAGGTCTAAGAGCCTTGTGATTACGAGGGCATGGACCATTGTGATGACAAAGTTCATGAATCATTGTGATGACTGGAGTCACGGAGCATTGTGATGACAGGGTTCATGGAGCATTGTGATGACAGGGGTATGGAGCATTGGTCTGACAAGTTTCAAGGATTTTTGTGATGACAGTGGGCATGGCGCATTGTGATGACAAGGGCATGGAGCATTGTGATGACAAGGTCATGTAGTATTGTGAAGACAGGTGTCAGGGAGCATTGTGATGACATATGTCATGTTCTATTGTGAGGACAATTCTATGGAGCATTGTGATTACAAAGGCCATTGAGAATTTTGATGAAAAGTTCGTGAAGCATTGTGATGACAAGTGCATGGATCTTGCTATGACAGGGGTCATGGACAATTGTGATGACAAGTGCATGGAGAATTGTGATGACAAGAGCATGTAACATTGCAATGAGAAGTGTCATGGAGCATTGTGATGACAAGGATGTGGAGAATTGTGATGACAAGGGACATGGAGCATTGTCATGATCAGGGCATGGAGCTTTGTGATGGCAAGACCGTGGAGCATTGTGATGAGAAGACCATGGATAATTGTGATGACGAACATCATGGAGCACTGTAATGGCAAGGGGTATGGAGCATTGTGATGACAGGTGTCATGGAGCATTGTGATGACAGGGGTCATGGAGCATGGTGATGACAATGGTCATGGAGCATTCTGATGACAAGCTTGTGGAGTATTGTGATGACAATGGCATGGAGCATTGTGATGAAAAAGCATGGAGCCTTCTCTTGACAGTGTTCAAGGGAGCATTCTGACGACAAGTGTCAGAAGCATTGTGATGACAAATGTATTGAGCATTGTTATGAAAAAGGTCATGGAGCATTGTGATGACAAGGGCATGGAGTATTGTGATGACAGGCATCATGGAGGGTTGTGATGACAAGTGTTTTGGAACATTGTGATCAGAAGTGTTTGGAGCATTGTGATGACAGTGGTCATGAATCATTTTGATTTCAAGGAGCATGTAGCATTGTGATGACAAGAGCATGAAGCAATGTGATCCCAAGGTTCTTGGGGGATGGTGATGACAACGGTAATGGAGTATTGTGATTATAAGCGCATGGAGCTTTTTGATGACAAAGTCATGTAACATTTTACTGACAAAGGCATGGAGAACTGTGATGAAAAGCGTCACGGAGCTTTGTGATAACAGTGGTCATGGAGCATTTGCATGACAAGGGCATGGATCATTGTGATGACAAGGGTCATGGAGCATTTTGATGACAAGAGTCCCGGATCATTGTGTTGTCAGGGGTCATGGAGAGTAGTGATGACAGTGGTCATTGAGCATTGTGATTACTGGGGTCATGGAGCATTGTGATGATAAGGGAATGGCTCATTGTGATTACAAGTTCGTGGAGCATTGTGATGAGAAGACCATGGAGACTTGTGATGACAAGTCTCATGGAGCATTCTGATGAAAACAGGCATGGAGCATTGTGATTACTGTGGTCTTGCAGCATTGTGATGACAAGGGCAAGGAACATTGGGATGAGAAAACCATGGAGCATTCTGATGACATGCGTCATGGAGCTTTGTGATGACAAGGGCATGGAGAATTGTGATTACAGGCGTCTTGGAGCATTGTGATGACAAGGGTCATGGAGTCTTTTGATGACAAGGCCTTGGAACATTGTGATGGCAGGGGTCATGGAGTATTGTTATGACAGGGGTCATGGAGCATTGTGATGACAAGGGCATGGAGCAATGGTCTGAAAAATTTCATGTATTATTGTGATGAGAGTGTGCATGGAGCATTGGAATGACAAGGGCACGGAACACTGTGATACATGGGTCATGGAAGATTGTAATGACAAGGGCATGGAGCATTGTGATGAGAAGGGCATCGAGCATTGTGATGACAAGCGTCATGGAGCTTTGTGATGGCAATGGCATGGAGCAATGTGATGAGAGGGTTCTTGGAGCATTGTGATGACAATGGCATGGAAAATTGTGTTGCCAAGGGTCATGGCGCTTTGTGATGAAAAAGTCATGGAGCATTTTGATGACAAGTGTGTGTTTCATTGTGAGGAGAAGGGCAGGGAGCATTGTGATGAGAGGGTCATGGAGCAATTTGATGAAAAGTGTCATGGAACATTGTGATGACAGGGGTTATGGAACATTGTGATGTCAGGTGTCATGGACCATTGTGATGAAAAGGGTTATGGAGCAGTTTGATGACAGGGGTTATGGAACATTGTGATGACGGGGATGAGGGAGTATTTGTGATGACTAGTGATGGAACATTGTGATATCAGTGGTGAGAAAGCATTTTCATGAGAATTGAATGGAGCATTGTGATGACAATGTTTATGGAGCATTGTGGTGACAAGGGTGTGGAGCATTGTGATAACAAGCGCATGGCACATTGTGATGACATGGGTCATGGAGCATTGTGCTGACAAGCGCATGGAGCACTGTGATGGCAAGGGTCATGGAACATTGTGCTGACAAAGGCATGGAGCATTGTGATGACAAGGGTCACAGGGTTTTGTGATGAAATGTTCATGGAGCATTGTTGTGACAGAAGTCACAGAGCCTTGTGATGACGAGGGCATGGACCATGGCGATGACAAAGTCAAGAAGCATTGTGATGACAGGGGTCAAGGACCATTGTGATGACAGGGGCATGGCACATTGGTCTGACAAATTTCATGGATTATTGTGATGACAGTGGGCATGGCACATTTTGATGACAAGGGCATGGAGCATTGTGATGACAATGTCATGGATTATTGTGAAGACAGGTGTCAGGGAGCATTGTGATGACACTTGTCATGGTCCATTGTGATGAAAATGCCATCGAGGATTGTGATGCCAAGTGTCATGGAGGATTGGGATGACAAAGGTAATGGAGCATTGTCATGACAAGGGTCATGTAGCTTTGTGATGACAAGGACATGGAGCATTGTGATGACAAGGGCCATTGAGAATTTTGATTAGAAAATCGTGAAGCACTGTGATTTCAAGCACATGGAGCTTGCTATGACAGGGGCCATGGAGCTTTGCGATTACAAGTGCATGGACAATTGTGATGAAAACAGCATGTAACATTGTGATGAGAAGTGTCATGGAGCATTGTGATGACAAGGACGTGGAGAATTGTGATGCCAAGGGACATGGAGCATTGTGATGACCAGGGCATGGAGCATTGTGATGGCAAGACCGTGGAGCATTATGAGGAGAAGACCATGGATAATTGTGTTAACCAGCATCATAGAGCACTGTAGTGATAAGGGGCATGGAGCATGGTGATGACAGGTGTCATATAGCATTGTGATGACAGGGGTCATGGAACATTTTGATGAGAAGTCCATGGAGCATTCTGATGACATGCATCATGGAGCTTTGTGATGACAAGGGCATGGAGCATTGTGATTACAGTGGTCTTGGAGCATTGTGATGAGAACGGCATGGAGTATTTTGATGACAGGCATCATGGAGCGTGGTGATGACAAGTGTTATGGAACATTGTGATCAAAAGGTTTGGAGCATTGTGAATGACAGAGGTCATGGAGCATTTTGATTTCAAGGAGCAAGGAGCATTGTGATGACAAGTGTATGGAGCATTGTGATGACAAAGGTCATATAGCATTTTGCTGACAAAGGCATGGAGCATTGTGATTACATGGGTCATAGAGTTTTGGGATGACCAGGGCATGGAGCATTGGGCTGAAAATATTCATGGAGCATTGTGATGACAAGGGAATGGAGAATTGTGATGACAAACCCATGGAGCATTGTGATGAGAAGGCCATGGAGAATTGTGATGACAAGCGTCATGGAGCTTTGTGATGACAAGGGCATGGAGCATTGTAATTACAGGGGTCTTGGAGCACTGTGATGACAAGGGTCATGGAGTCTTGTGATGACTAGGGCGTGGAAAACTGTGATGACAAGTGTCATGGAGCATTGTGATGGCAAGAGCATGGAGCATTGTGATGAAAAGTGTCATGGAGCATGTGATGACAAGGTCATGCAGCATTGTGAATTCAGTGGCGTGGAGAACCATTGTGATGATAAGGGGCAATGTTTTTGTGATTACAATGGCATGAAGCATTATGAAGATGGGCATGGAGCATTGTGATTACAGGGTTCTTGGAGCATTTTGATGAAAAGTTTCATGGAGCATTGTGATGAGAGGTGTCCTGGAGCATTGTGGTGACAAGTGTCTTGGAACATTGTGTTTGACAAGGGCACTGAACATTGTGATACAAGGGTCATGGAGCATTGTAATGACAGGGCATGGAGAATTGTGATGAGAAGGGCATGGATCATTGAGATGACAAGCGTCATGGAGCATTGTGATGACAGGGGTAATGGAGCATTGTGATGAGAAGGTCATGGAACATTTGGCTGAAATTTTTCATTGAGTATTGTGATGACAGGTGTCATGGAGCATTGTGATGACAAGGGAATGGAGCATTCTGATGACAAGGTCCTGGAGCATTGTGATGAGAAGACCATGGAGCCCTGTGATGACAAGTCTCATGGAGCATTCTGATGAAAAGGGGCATGGAGCATTGTAATTACAGGGGTCGTGGAGCATTGTGATGACAAGGGCATGGAGCATTGTGATGAGAAGGCCATGGAGCATTCTGATGACATGCGTCATAGAGCTTTGTGATGAAAACGACATGGAGCATTGTGATAACAAAGGTCATGGAGCCTTGTGATAACAAGGCCGTGGAACATTGTGATGGCAGGGGTCATGGAGTATTGTTATGAGAGCAATAATGGAGCATTGTGATGACAAGGGCATGGAGCAATAGTCTGAAAAGTTTCATGGATTATTGTGGTGAGAGTGGGCATGGAGCTTCTTGATGACAAGGGCAAGGAACACTGTGATACATGGGTCATGGAGGATTGTCATGACAAGTGCATGGAGCATTGTGATTAGAAGGGCATGGAGCATTGTGATGAGAAGCGTCATGGAGCTTTGTGGTGACAATGGCATGGAGCAATGTGATGAGAGGTTTCATGGAGCATTGTTATGACAATGGCATGGAGCATTTTAATGAAAAGGCAATGGACCATAGTGATAAAAAAGGCATGGAACCTTTTCATGACAGGGTTCAAGGAGCATTCTGATGACAAGTGTCAGGGAGCATTGTGATTACAAGTGCATTGAGCATTGTGATGACAAAGGTCATGGAGCATTTTGATGACAAGGACATGGATTATTGTGATGACAGGCATCATGGAGCGTTGTGATGACAAGTGATATGTCACATTGAGATCACAAGGGTTTGCAGCATTGTGATGACAGAGGTGATTGATCATTTTGATTTCAAGGAGCATGGAGCATTGTGATGACAACGGCAGGAAGCAATGTGATCCAAATGTTCATGGTGGATTGTGATGACAATGGTAATGGAGTATAGTGATGACAAGCACATGGAGCATTGTGATGAAAATGTCCTGTAGCATTTTGCTGACAAAGCATGGAACATTGTGATGACAAGTGTCATGGAACATTTTGATGACAAGTGTCCCGGATCATTGTGTTATCAGGGGTCAAGGAGCATTTTGATGACAGTGGTCATGGAACATTTTGATGACAGGGGTCATGGAGCATTGTGATGAGAAGTTCATGGAGCATTGGGCTGAAAATATTCATGGAGTATTGTGATGAAAGTGGTCATGGAGCACTGTGATGACAAGGGAATGGAGCATAGTGATGACAATGTCCTGGAGCATTTTGATGAGAAGACCATGAAGCCTTGTGATGAAAATTCTCATGGAGCATTCTGATGTAAAGAGCCATGGAGCATTGTGATTACAGGGGTCTTGGAGCATTGTGATGAGAAGGCCATGGAGCATTGTGATGAGAAATCTATGGAGCATTCTGATGACATGCATCATGGAACTTTGTGATGACAAGGAAATGGAGCATTTTGATGTCAAGGGCATGGAGCATTGTGATGAGAAGTGCATGGAGCATTCTGATGACATACATCATGGAGCTTTGTGATGACAAGGGCATGGAGCTTTGTGATTACAGTGTTCTCGGAGCATTGTGATGAAAAGGGCATGGATCATTGTGATGAAAAATGCATGGAGCCTTGTCATGACAGGGTTCAAGGAGCATACTGACGACAAGTGTCAGGGAGCATTGTGATGACAAGTGTATTGAGCATTGTGATGACAAAGGTCATGGAGCATTGTGATGAGAAGACCATGGATAATTGTGATGACAAGCGTCATGGGGCGTTGTGATGGCAAGTGTTATGGAATATTGTGATCACAAGGGTTTGTAGCATTGTTATGACAGAGGTCATGGAGCATTTTGATTTCATTGTGAGGACAATAGCATGAAGCACTATGATGATGGGCATGGTGCATTGTGATGACAGGGTTCATGGAGCATTGAGATGAAAAGGAGCATGGAGCATTGTGATTACAGGGGTCTAGGAGCATTGTGATGACAAGGGCATGAAGCATTGTGATCAGAAGGCCATTGAGCATTCTGATGACATGCATCATGGAGCTTTGTGATGACAAAGGCATGGAGCATTGTGATTAGCGGGGTCATGGAGCATTGTGATGACAAGGGTCATGGAGCCTTGTGAAGACAAGGCCGAACAACATTGTCATGGCAGGGTTCATGGAGCATTGTTATGACAGGGGTAATGGAGCATTGTGATGACAAGGGCATGGAGCATTGGTTTGAAAATTTTATGGATTATAGTGAGGAGAGTGTGCATGTAGCATTGTGATGACAAGTGCATGGAACACTGTGATACATGGGTCATGAAGGATTGTAATGACAAAGGCCTGGAACATTGTGATGAGAAGGGCATCGAGCATTGTGATGACAAGCATCATGGAGCTTTGTGATGACAATGTCATGGAGCAATGTGATGAGAGGGTTCATGGAGCATTGTGATGACAGTGGCATGGAGCATTGTGATGACATGAGTCATGGAGCTTTGTGATGAAAAAGGTCATGGAGCATTTTGATGACAAGGGTGTGGTGTATTATAATGAGAAGGGCAGGGAGCATTGTGATGACAAGGTCATGGACCAGTTTGATGAAAAGTGTCATGATCCATATTGATGACAGGGGTTATGGAACATTGTGATGTCAGGGGTCATGGAGCATTGTGATGATAAGCGGATGCAGCATTTTGTTGAGAGGGGTCATTGAGCATTGTGATGACCGGGGTGAGGGAGTATTGTCATGACTAGTGATGGAACATTGTGATTTCAGTGGTGTGAGAGCCTTTTGATTAGATGTTCATGGAGCATTGTGATGACAAGTTTTATGGAGCATTGTGATAACAAGGTTGTGGAGCATTGTGATGACAACGGAATGGCACATGGTGATGACATGGGTGGTGGAGCATTGTGCTGACAAGCGCATGGAGCATTGTGATGACAAGGGTCATGGAGCATTGTGCTGACAAATGCATGGAGCATTGTGATGAGAAGGGTCACGGAGCATTGTGATGAAAAGTTCATGGAGCATTGTGGTGACAAAGGTCACAGAGCCTTGTGATGACAAGCACATGGACCATTGTGATAACAAAGGTCATTAAGCATTGTGATGACTGGAGTCACGGAGCATTGTGATGACAGGGGTCATGGAGCATTGTGATGACAAGGGCATGGAACATTGTGATGACAGGGGCATGGAGCATTGGTCTGACAAGTTTCATGGATTATTTTGATGACAGTGGGCATGGTGCATTGTGATGACAAGGGCATGGAATATTGTGATGACAAGGGCATGGAGTATTGTGAACACAGGTGTCAGGGAGCATTGTGATGACATATATCATGGTCCATTGTGATGATAATGGCATGGAGCATTGTGATGCCAAGTGTCATGGAGGATTGTGATGACAAATGTAATGGAGCATTGTGATGACAAGGGCATGGAGCATTGTGATGACAGGGGCATGGAGCATTGGTCTGACAAGTTTCATGGATTATTTTGATGACAGTGTGCATGGCGCATTGTGATGACAAGGGCATGGAATATTGTGATGACAAGGTCATGGAGTATTGTGAACACAGGTGTCAGGGAGCATTGTGATGACATATATCATGGTCCATTGTGATGACAAGGGCTTGGAGCATTGTAATGACAAGGGTAATGGAGCATTGTTATTAGAAGGGCATGGAGCATTGTGATGACAAGGTCCATTGAGAATTTTGATGACAAAGTCGTGAAGTTTTGTGATGACAAACAAATGGAGCTTGCTATGACAGGGGTCCTGGATCATTGCGATGACAAGTGCATGGAGAATTGTGAAGAGAGGAGCATGTCACATTGTGATGAGAAGTGTCTTGGAGCATTGTGATGACAAGGACGTGGAGAATTGTGATGACAAGGGACATGGAGGAATGTGATGACCAGGGCATGGAGCATTGTGATGGCAAGACCGTGGAGCATTGTGATGAGAAGACCATGGATAATTGAGATGTTTAGCATCAGGGAGCACTGTAATGGCAAGGGGCATGGAGCATTGTGATGACAGGTGTCATGGAGCATTGTGATGATAAGTTTGTGTAGTATTGTGATGACAATGGCATAGAGCAATGTGATGAAAAGGGCATGGATCATTGTGATGAAAATAGCATGGAGCCTTGTCCTGAAATGGTTCAAGGAGCATACTGACGACAAGTGTCAGGGTGAATTGTGGTGACAAGTGTATTGAGCATTGTGATGAGAAAGGTCATGGAGCATTGTGATGAGAAGACCATGGATAATTGTGATGACGAGTGTCATGGGGCGTTGTGATGACAAGTATTATGGAACATTCTGATCTCAAGGATTTGGAGCATTTTTATGATAGAGGTCATGGAACATTTTGATTTCATTGTGATGACAATAGCATGAAGCATTATGATGATGGGCATGGTGCATTGTGATTACACGGTTCACGGAGCATTGTGATGACAAGAGCATGGAACATTGTTATGAGAAGGCCATGGAGCATTCTGATGACATGCGTCATGGAGCTTTGTGATGACAAGGGCATGGAGCATTGTGATGACAAGTGTCATGGAGCCTTGTGATGAATAGGCCATGGAACATTGTGCTGGCAGGGGTCATGGAGCATTGTTATGACAGCGGTAATGGAGCATTGTGATGACAAGTGCATGGAGCATTGGTCTGAAAAATTTCATGGATTATTGTGATGAGGGTGGGCATGGAGCATTGTGATGACAAAATCACGGAACACTGTGATACATGGGTCATGGAGAAGTGTAATGACAAGGGCATTGAGCATTGTGAAGAGAAGGGCATCAAACATTGTGATGACAATGTCATGGAGCAATGTGATGAGAGTGTTCATGGATAATTGTGATGACATTGACATGGAGCATTGTGATGCCAAGTGTCATGGAGCATTGTGATGACAAAGGTCATGGAGGATTTTGATGACACGGGCGTGGTGCATTGTGATGAGTAGGGCAGGGAGCATTGTGATGACAGGGTCATGGAGCAATTAGATGAAAACGGTCATGGAACATTTTGATGACAGGAGTAATTGAACATTGTGATATCAGGGTTCAGTGAGCATTGTGATGACAAGGGCATGGAGCACTGTGATGAAAAGGGCCATTAAGAATTTTGATGACAAGGTCGTGAAGCATTGTGGTGACAAGCGCATAGAGCTTGCTATGACAGGCGTCATGGAGAATTGTGATGACAAGTGAATGGAGAATTGTGATGACAAGAGCATGTAACTTTGTGATGAGAAGTGTCATGGAGCATTGTCAGGGCAAGGACGTGGAGAATTGTGATGACAAGGGTCATGGAGCATTCTGGTGACAAGCTTGTGGAGTATTGTGATGACAATGGCATGGAGCATTTTGATGAAAAAGCCATGGAGCATTGTGATGACTAGTGCATGGATTATTGTGATGACACACATGGAGCATTGTGATGACAAGTGTTATGGAACATTGTGATCACAAGGGTTTTGAACATAGTAATGACAGAGGTCATGGATCATTCTGATTTCAAGGAGCATGGAGCATTGTGATGACAATGGAATGAATCAACGTGATCCCATGGTTCATGGAGGATTGTGATGACAAGCGCATGGAGCATTGTGATGACAATGTCATGGAGCATTTTGCTGACAAAGGCATGGAGAATTGTGATGACAAGAATCCCAGTTCATTGTGTTTTCAGTGGTTATGGAGCGTTGTGATGACCGTGGTCATGGAGTATTGTGATGACAGGTGTCATGGAGCATTGTGATGACAAGGGAATTGAGCATTGTGATGAAAAGGTCCTGGAACATTGTGATGAGAAGACCATGGAGCCTTGTGTTGACAAGTCTCATGGAGCATTCTGATGACAAGGGGCATGGATCATTGTGATTACAGGGGTCTTGGAGCATTGTGATGACAAGGGCATGGATCATTGTGATGAAAACGGCATGGAGCCTTTTCATGACAGGGTTCAAGGAGCATAATGACGACAAGTGTCATGGAGCATTGTGATGACAAGTGTATTTAGCATTGTGATGACAAAGGTTATGGAGCATTGTGATGAGAAGACCTTGGATAATTGTGATGACAAGCATCATGGGGCGTTGTGATGACAAGTGTTATGGAACATTGTGATCACAAGGGTTTGGAGCATTGTGATGACAGAAGTCATGGAGCATATTGATTTCATTGTGATGACAATAGCATGAAGCATTATGATGATGGGCATGCTGCATTGTGATGACAGGGTTCATGGTGCATTGAAATGAAAAGGGGCATGGAGCATTGTGCTTACAGGGGTCGGAGCACTGTGATGACAAGGGTCATGGAGCCTTGTGATGACAAGGCCGTGGAATATTTTGATGGCTGGGGTCATGGAGCATTGTTATGACAGGTGTATTGGAGCATTGTGATGATAAGGGCATGGAACATAGGTCTGAAAATTTTCATGAATTATTGTGATGAGAGTGGACATGGAGCATTGTGAAGACAAGGGCATGGAACACTGTGATACGTGGGTCATGGAGGATTGTAATGACAAGGGCATGGAGCATTTTGATGAGAATTGCATCGAACATTGTGATGACAAGCGTCATGGAGCATTGTGATGCCAAGGGTCATGGAGCTTTGTGATGACAAAGGTCATGGAGCATTTTGATGACAAGGGCATGGTGCATTGTGAAGAGAAGGGCAGGAAGCATTGTGATGACAGGTTCAAAGAGCAATTTGATGAAAAGTGTCATGGATCATTTTGATGACAGCGGTTATGGAACATTGTGATGTCAGGGGTCATGGAGCATTGTGATGAAATGTGTCATGGAGCATTTTGATGGCAGGGGTTATGGAACATTTTGATGTCAGGGGTCATGGAGCATTGTGATGATATGGGCATGTAGCATTTTGATGACGGGGTCATGGAACGTTGTGATGACAGGTTTGAGGGAGTATTGTGATGACTAGTGGTGGAACATTGTGACATCTGTGGTGAGAGAGAATTTTGATGAGAAGTGCATGGAGCCTTGTGATGACAAGGTTTAAAGAGCATTGTGATGAAAAGTTTGTGGAACATTGTGATGATAAGCGCATGGCGCACTGTGATGACAAGGGTCATGGAGCGTTGTGCTGACAAAGGCATGGAGCATTGTGATGACAAAAGTCACGTTGCATTGTGATGAAAAATTCAGGGAACATTGTGGTGACAAAGGTCAAAGAGTCTTGTGATGACGAAGGCATGGACCATTGTGATGACAAAGGTCATGAAGCATTGTGATGACTGGAGTCACGGAGCATTGTGATGACAGGGGTCATGGAACATTGTGAAGACAGGGGCATGGAAAATTGGTCTGACAAGTTTCATGGATTATTGTGATGACAGTGGGCATGGCACATTGTGATGACAAGGGCATCGAGCATTTTGATGACAAGGTCATAGAGTATTGTGAAGACTAGTGTCAGGGAGCATTGTGATGACATATGTCATGGTCCATTGTTATGATAAGGCTTGGAGCATTGTGATGCAAAGTGTCATGGAGGATTGTGATGACAAAGGTAATGGAGCATTGTGATGACAAGGGCTTGGAGGATTGTGATGACAAGGGCCATTGAGAATATTGATGACAAGGTCGTGAAGCATTGTGATGACAAGGGCATGGAGCATTGTGATGAGAAGGCTATGGAGCATTCTGATGACAGGCGTCATGGAGCTTTGTGATGACAAGGGCATGGAGCATTGTGATTACAGGGGTCTTGGAGCATTGTGATGAAAGTGGCATGGATCATTGTGATGAAAAATGCATGGAGCCTTGTCATGACAGGTTTCAAAGAGCATACTGGCGGTAAGTGTCAGGGAGCATTGTGATGACAAGTTTATTGAGCATTGTGATGACAAAGGTCATGGAGCATTGTGATGAGAAGACCATGGATATTTGTGATGACGAGCGACATGGGGCGTTGTGATGACAAGTGTTATGGAACATTGTGTTCACAAGGGTTTGGAGCATTGTGATGACAGAGGTCATGGATCAATTTGATTTCAAGGAGCAAGGAGCATTTTGATGACAAGGGCATGAAGCAAAGTGAACCCAAATTTCAAGGAGGATTGTGATGACAAGCACATGGAGCATTGTGATGACAAGGTCATGTAGCATTTTGTTGACAAAGGCATGGAGCATTGTGATGACGAGGGTCATGGAGCACTGTGATGACAGGCGTCATGGAGCATTGTGATTACATGGAATATGGAACATTGGGATGACAAGGGCATGGATCATAGAAATGACAAGAGTCATGGAGCATTTTGATGACAAGAATCCCGGATATTTGTGTTTTCAGGGGTCATGGAGGTTTGTGATGGGGTTGGTCATGGAGCACCATGATGACAGGGGCAATGGAGCATTGTGATGAGAAGTTCATGGAGCATTGGGCTGAAAATGTTCATGGAGTATTGTTAAGACAGGAGTCATGGAGCACTGTGATGACAAGGGAATGGAGCATTGTGATGATAAGGTCCTGGAACATTGTGATGAGAAAACCATGGAGCTTTGTGATGACAAGTCCCATGGAGCATTCTGATGAAAACGGCATGAGGCACTGTGATTACAGGGGTCTTGGAGCATTGTGATGACAAGGGCAGGGAGCATTGTGATGAGAAGGCCTTGGAGCATTCTGATGACATAGGTCATGGAGCTTTGTGATGACAAGGGCATGGAGCATTGTGATTACAGGGGTCTTGGAGCATTGTGATGAAAAGAGCATGGATCATTCTGATGAAAAAGACATGGAGCCTTGTCATGACAAGATTCATAGAGCATACTGGCAAAAAGTGTCTGGGAACATTGTGATGACAAGTGTATTGAGCATTGTGATGACAATGGTCATGGAGCATTGTGATGAGAAAACCATGGATAATTGTGATGATGAGCGTCATGGGGCATTGTGATGACAAGTGTTATGGAACATTGTGATCACAAGGGTTTGGAGCATTGTGATGACAGAGGTCATGGAGCATTTTGATTTCATTGTGATGACAATAGCTTGAAGCATTATGATGATGGGCATGGTGCATTGTGATGACAGGGTTCATGGAGCATTGAGATGAAAAGGGGCATGGAGCATTGTGATTACAGGGTTCTTGGAGCATTATGATGACAAGGGCATGGAGCATTGTGATGAGAAGGCCTTGGAGCATTCTGATGACTTGCGTCATGGAGCTTTGTGATGACAAAGACATGGAGAATTTTGATTACAGGGGTCTTGGAGCATTGTGATGACAAGGGTCATGGAGCGTTGTGAAGAAAAGGCCTTCGAAAACTGTGATGGAAGTCGTCATGGAGCATTGTTATGACAGGGGTAATGGAGCATTGTGATGACAAGATCATGGAGCATTGGTCTGAAATGTTTCATGGTTTATTTTGATGAGCGCGGGCATGGAGCATTGTGATGAAAAGGGCACGGAAAACTGTGATACATGGGTCATTGAGAATTGTAATGACCAGGGCATGGAGTATTGTGATGAGAAGGGCATCGAGCATTGTGATGACAAGCGTCATGGAGCTTTGTGATGACAAGGGCATGGAGCAATGTGATGAGAGGTTTCATGGAGGACTGTGATGACAATGGCATGGAGCATTGTGATGTCAAGTGTCATTGAGCTTTGTCATGACAAAGGCCATGGAGCATTTTGATGACAAGTGTGTGGTGCATTGTGATGAAAAGGGCAGGGAGCATTGTGATGACAGGGTCATGGAGCAATTTGATGAAAAGTGTCATGGATCATTTTGATGACAGTTGTTATGGAACATTGTGATATCAGGGGTCATGGAACATTGTGATGAAAAGGGTCAAGGAGAATTTTGATGTCAGGGATTATGGAACATTGTGATGTCAGGTGTCATGGAGCATTGTGATGATAAGGGCATATAGAATTGTGATGACAGGGGTCATGGAACATTGTGATAAAAGGGGTGAGGGAGTATTGTGATGACTAGTGATGGAACATTGTGATATAAATGTTGAAGGGCATTTTGATGAGAAGTGCATGGAGCATTGTGATCACAAGTTTTATGGAGCATTGTGATGACAAAGTTGTGGAGCATTGTGATGACAAGCGCATGGCGGATTGTGATGACATGGGTCATGGAGCATTGTGCTGACAAGTGCATGGAGCATTGTGATGACAAGGGTCATGGAGCAGTGTGCTGACAAATGCATGGATCATTGTGATGACAAGGTTCAAGGAGCATTGTGATGAAAAGTTCATAGAGCATTGTGGTGACAAATGTCACAGAGCCTTGTGTTGAAGAGGGCATGGACCATTCTGATGACAAAGGTCATGAAGCATTGTGATGACTGGAGTCACGGAGCATTTTGATGACAAGGGCATGGAGCATTGTAATGACAGGGCCATGGAACATTGGTCTGACAAGTTTAATGAATTATTGCGATGACAGTGGGCATGGCTCTTGTGATGACAAGGGCATGGAGCATTGTGATGAGAAGGTCATGGATTATTGTGAAGACAGTTGTCAGGGAACATTGTGATGACATATATCATGGTCCATGGTGATGACAATGGCATGGAGAATTGTGATGCCAAGTGTCTTGGAGGATTGTGATGAGAAATGAAATGGAACATTGGGATGGTAAGGGCTTGGAGCATTGTGATGACAGGTTCAAAGGGCAATTTGATGAAAAGTATCAACTAACCTTTTGATGAAATGGGTTATGGAACATTGTGATGTCAGGGGTCATGGAGCATTGTGATGAAAAGGGTCATGGAGCATTTTGATGACAGGGGTTATGGAACATTGTGATGTCAGGGGCCATGGAGCATTGTGATGTTAAGGGCATGTAGCATTGTGATGACAGGCGTCATGGATCATTGTGATGACAGGGGTGAGGGAGTATTGTGATGACTAGTGATGGAACATTGTGATATCAATGGTGAGAGAGCATTTTGATGAGAAGTGCATGGAGCATTTTGATGACAATATTTATGGAGCATTGTGATGACAACGTTGCGGAGCACTGTGAGGACAAGTGCATGGCGCATTGTGATGACAAGTGTCATGGAGCATTTTGCTGACAAAGCATGGAGCATTGTGATGACAAGGGTCACGGAGCATTGTGATGAAAAATTCAGGGAGCATTGTGGTGAAAAAGGTCACAGAGCCTTGTGATGACGAGGGCATGGACCATTGTGATGACAAAGGTCATGACTCAATGTGTTGACTGGAGTCACAGAGCATTGTGATGACAGGGGTCATGGAGATTTGTGATGACATGGGCATGGAGCATTGTGATGAAAGGGGCATGGAACATTGGTCTGACTAATTTCATGGATTATTCTGATGAGAGTGGTCATGACGCATTGTCATGACAAGGGCATCAAGTATTGTGATGACAAGGGCATCAAGTATTGTGATGACAAGGTCATGGAGTATTGTGAAGACAGTTGACAGGGAGCATTGTGATGACATATGTCATGGTCCATTGTGATGACAATGGCATAGAGCATTGTGATGCCAAGTGTCATGGAGGATTGTGATGAAAAAGATAATGGAGCATTGTGATGAGAAGGGCCATTGAGAATTTTGATGACAAGGTCGTGAAGCATTGTGATGAAAAGTACATGGAGCTTGCTAGGACAGGGGTCATGGAGCATTGTCATGACAAGTGCACAGAGAATTGTGATGACAAGTGCATGTAACATTGTGATGAGTAGTGTCATGGAGCATTGTGATGACAGTGGTCATGGAGCAATGTGATGACAAGGGTCATGGAGCATTCTGATGACAAGCTTGTGGAGTATTTTGATGACAATGGCATGGAGCATTGTGATGAAAATTGCATGGATCATTGTGATGCAAAAGGCATGGAGCCTTTTCATGACAGTTTTCAAGGAGTATTCTGACGACAAGTGTCAGGGAGCATTGTGATGACATGTGTATTGAGTATTGTGATGACAAAGTTCATGGAGCTCTGTGAAGACAAGGGCATGGACTATTGTGGTGACAGGCATCATGGAGCGTTGTGATGACAAGTGTTATGGAACATTGTGATCACAAGGGTTTGGAGCATTGTGATGACAGAGGTCATGGATCATTTTGATTTCAAGGAGCATGGAGCATTGTGATGACAAGGGCATGAAGCAATGTGATCCCAAGGTTCATGGAGTATTGTGATGACAATGGTAATGGAGTATTGTGATGACAAGTGCATGGAGCATTGTGATGACAAGGTCATGTAGCATTTTGCTGACAAAGGCATGGAGCATTGCGATGACAAGTGTCATGGTACACTGATGACAAGCGTCATGGAGCATTTTGATTACAGGGGTCATGGAGCATTGGGATGACATGTGTATTGAGTATTGTGATGACAAAGGTCATGGAGCTCTGTGAAGACAAGGGCACGGACTATTGTGGTGACAGGCATCATGGAGCGTTGTGATGACAAGTGTTATGGAACATTGTGATCACAAGGGTTTGGAGCATTGTGATGACAGAGGTCATGGATCATTTCGATTTCAAGGAGCATGGAGCATTGTGATGACAAGGGCATGAAGCAATGTGATCCCAAGGTTCATGGAGTATTGTGATGACAATGGTAATGGAGTATTGTGATGACAAGTGCATGGAGCATTGTGATGACAAGGTCATGTAGCATTTTGCTGACAAAGGCATGGAGCATTGCGATGACAAGTGTCATGGTACACTGATGACAAGCGTCATGGAGCATTTTGATTACAGGGGTCATGGAGCATTGGGATGACAAGGGGATGGATCATTGTGATGACAAGTGTTATGGAGATTTTTGATGACAAGAGTCACGGATCATTGTGTTTTCAGGTGTCAGGTAGTGTTGTGATGACAATGGTCATGGAGCATTGTGATGACAGGGGTCATGTAGCATTGTGATGAGAAGATCATGGATCATTGGACTGAAAATGTTCGTTGAGTATTGTGATGACAGGGTCATGGATCATTGTGATGACAAGGGAATGGAACATTGTGATTATAAGGGAATGGAGCATTGTGATGAGAAGACTATGGAGCCTTGTGATGACTAGTCTCATGGAGCATTCTGATGAAAAGTGGCATGGATCATTGTGATTACAGGGGTCTTGGAGCATTGTGATGACAAGGGCATAGAGCATTTTGATGAGAAGGCCATGGAGCATTCTGATGACATGCGTCATGGAGCTTTGTGATAACAAGTGCATGGAACATTGTGATTATAGTGGTATTGGAGCATTGTGATGAAAAGGGCATGGAGACTTGTCATGACAGTGTTCAAGGGGCATACTGACGACAAGGGTCGGGGAGCATTGTGATGATATGTGTATTGAGCATTGTGATGACAAAGGTAATGGAGCATTGTGATGAGAAGTCCATAGATATTTGTGATGACAAGCGTCAAGGAGCATTGTGACAACAAGTGTTATGGAACATTGTGATCACAAGGGTTTGGAGCATTGTGATGACAGAGGTCATGGAGCATTTTGCTGTCATTGTGATGACAATAGCATGAAGCATTATGATGATGGGCATGGTGCATTTTGACGACAGGGTTCATAGTGCATTGAGATGAAAAGGGGCATGGAGCATTGTGATTACAGGTTTCTTGGAGCATTGTGATGATAAGGGCATGGAGCACTGTGATGAGAAGGTCATAGAGCATTCTGATGACATGCATCATGGAGCTTTGTGATGACAAGGGCATTGAGCATTGTGATTACAGGGGTCTTCGAGCACTGTTATGACAAGGGTCATGGAAACTTGTGATGACAAGGCCGTGTAATATTTTGATGGCTTGTGTCATGGAACATTGTTATTTCAGGGGTAATGGAGCATTGGGATGACAAGGGCATGGAGCTTAGGTCTGAACAATTTCATGGATTATTGTGATGAGAGTGCACATGGAGCATTGTGATGACAAGGGCAAGGAACACTGTGATATATGGGTCATGCAGGATTGTAATGAGAAGGGCATGGAGCATTGTGATGAGAAGGGCATCGAGCATTGTGATGACAAGCGTAATGCAGCATTGTGATGCCAAGGGTCATAGATCTTTGTGATGACAAAGGTCATGGAGTATATTGATGACAATGGCGTGGTGCACTGTGATGAGAAGGGCAAGGAACACTGTGATATATGGGTCATGGAGGATTGTAATGAGAAGGGCATGGAGCATTGTGATGAGAAGGGCATCGATCATTGTGATGACAAGCGTAATGCAGCATTGTGATGCCAATGGTCATAGATCTTTGTGATGACAAAGGTCATGGAGTATATTGATGATAATGGCGTGGTGCATTGTGATGAGAAGGGCAGGAAGCATTTTTATGACAGGGTCAAGGAGCAATTTGATTACAAGGGCAGGGAGCATTGTGATGACAAGTGCTTGTGGAATTGTGATGACAAGTGTCATGGAGCACTGTGATGACAAGGGCATGGAGCATTGTGGTGACAAGGGCTATTGAGAACTTTGGTGATAAGGTCGTGAAGAATTGTGATGACAAGCGCATGGAACTTGCTATGAAAGGGGTCAAGGAGCATTGCAATGACAAGTGCATGGAGCATTGTGATGAAAAAGGAATATTTTCAAAGAATATTCTTTTGACTAGCTAAATCACCTCAGTTTTATATGTTTTCTGTTTTATTAAGCTCTGCTCATATCTTTATTTATATATATTTTTAGGTTCTCAGGGTTTATTGTTTTGATCTTCTGATGTCAAATAAAACACTTGGATATTAATTTTAATAAATCTTTTTAATTATATAGACTTGAAAAGTTTGAAGGATCCAACTTACTTGTAAGTATCTAATGGTCACGTCCAGCACATTGTTGTAGGCCTAAGGCTTAGTTCACCATATATCAATGTATATATTGACATATTTTCCCCTCGACTTTCTGTGATTCCCTACATCTCACCTTTCTTTGCAGACAAGCCATTTGAAATACCCTCAACTTATTTCACAGCCAATAACTCTTTGAAATCATGTGTATTTTTAGATAAATCTTCTTATATAATTAGGCAGAAAATCACACCTGCCATATTTTTCAAAACAGCATAATTTCACTCTTCTCAATGATTAATCTGTTGTATTACACAAGCTGTGAGTATTTAGCTTTATCAATGACATGTACTTTAAAAAAGTCTTAAAGATCCTACCAGTCTTTGAAAACATCCTTGTTCCTTGTTTCAGTTCCAGTTTTATGTATATTTTCTGTCTTGCACCTGATTATTCCAACATCTGATGGATGGCCTTGGGAATCTAATTCTGGTATTGATTGTTTTTGCTGATTGTCTCACTTGTAGCTGATTTCTTCATTATTGTGTAAATTTAGATCATGAGCTCATGTTTAGCTAAACAGCTGACCTTGTAAGAAGCTTAGGTGTGAACGTTTGTGAGTTTGAGCAGAAAGTTGGCAAAGATTTTTTTGTGTCCCTACACTGAATTGACCGCAAGGATCCCGTTAACTAGAAGTGTTGGGCCAATACTCCCTCTGGTGGCAGGGCACTCAGACAGGGCTGTGTTGGGGCCCCTGCTCTGCGTCAGGGGAACTGAGTGGGCAGGGGCCCAGCAGGAGCCTCTCCGCATATGCCCCATGTTCCCAACAGCCTGTGACCTTCGGTCACCTGGTAGGAATCTACAAAGCCCAGACCTATGGTAACCTATGCAGGGAGGTGTACCTCGCGGATATGTTCCACACACACTTCAAGTAGGATGGCGGCCTGTGTGGAAAGGTGAGCGGCCGGGCTGCCACGAAGACCAAGAATGCGCTGTTTGGCTTTTGCCTAAATGCTAGTGCCACACCCGTCGTCCTGCTGGGATATGAGTGCCCTGCCCTGTGCCCCCTGCTCCCCTGCCCTTTGTTCAGTCACAGCAGAGATGGTCACACCCACTCCCTCAGTGAGGACAGTGTTCCAACCTCCTGCAACCTCTCCCCCTCTCCACAGGTTGCCATGGACTACAGAAGCTGCCTCCTGAGGCCAGGGCGTTCCGAGGATGCCAAGGGCAGGCATGATGGCCTTAAATGATTTCCTCTTGTGTCAGTGTTGGTAAATCTTAGGAGCTAGGAAATTGTTCACTTTACATAAAAGTTCAAATTTACTGATATTTCATATATTCTATGCTATAACATTGCCCTGATACTTTCTGTGTATTATTTACTTAAGTTTTTGTTTTGCTTAATCAAATTGTATTTTTTAAATCTTTTCAAAGAATATTCTTTTGACTTACCAAATCACCTCAGTTTTATACGTTTTCTATTTTATTAAGTTTTGCTCATATTTAATTTATATACTTTCTGTGTTCTCACAGTTTATTGTTTTGATTTTCTGATGTCAATTAAAACACATGTTTATTAATTTTAGTAAATCTTTTTAATTATAAAGAGTTGAACTTTTTGAAGATTCCAGTTTACTTGTAAGTATCTAAGGGTCAGGTCCTCCACATTGTTGCTGGCTTAAGGCTTAATTTACCATATAGCAATGTATATACTGACATATTTTCCTCTCGACTTTCTGTGTTTTCCCCCTTCTCACCTTTCTTTGAAGACAAGCCCTTTGAAATACCCTTAACTTATTTTACAGCCAATAAGTCTTTAAAATAATGTGTATTTTTTAAGATAAATCTTCTCTTATAATTAGGCAGAAAATCTGACCTGCCATAATTTTCAAAACAGCATAATTTCATTCTTCTCCATGAGTATTCTGTTGTATTACACAACCTTCGAGTTTTTAGCTTTATCAATGACATGTATTTTTAAAAAGTTTTAATGATCCTACTAGTCTTTGAAAACATCCTTGTTCCTTGTTTCAGTTCTACTTTTATGTATATTTTCTGTCTTGCACCTGATTATTCCAACATCTGATGGATGGCCTTGGGAATCTAATTCTGGTATTGATTGTTTTTGCTGATTGTCTCCACTTGTAGCTGATTGCTTCATTACTGTGTCAATTTAGATCATGAGCTCATGTTTAGCTAAACAGCTGACATTGTAAGAGGCTTAGGTGTGAACGCTCGTAAGCTTCAGCAGAAAGTCTGCAAAGATTTATTTGTTTCCCTCCAATGAATTGACCGCAAGGACCCCGTTAACTCGAAGTGTTGTGTCAATACTCCCTCTAGTAGCGGGGCACTCAGACTGGACTGCTTTGTGGACCCCGTTCTGAGGCAGGGGCACTGAGAGGCCAGGGGCACAGGCAGGAGCTTCTCATCATGTGTCACAGGGATCCAACTGCCAGTGAACATCAGTCACCTGGAAGGAAGCTACGAAGCCCAGACATATATTTACCCGTGAAGCGAGGTGTACTCCCTGTACACGTTTCACACACACATCAAGTAGGAGGGCGGCCTGAGTGGAAAGCTGAGAGGCCAGGTTTCCGTGCAGACAAGGAAGGCACTCTTCAGCCTCAGCCTAAATGCTTGTGCCACCCACCTGTGCCTGCCAGTCTCTGAGGTCCCTGAAATGTGCCCCAAGCTCCCCTGCACTTTGTTCAGTCACAGCAGAGAGGGCCATATGCACACCCTCAGTGAGGGCAGTGTTCCAACCTCCTGCAGCCCCTCACCCTCTCTGCAGATTTCCATGGACTACAGAAGCTGCATCCTGAGGCCAGGGCTTTCCAAGAATTCCAAGGGCAGATATGATGGCATTAAATGATTACCTCTTGTGTCAGTTTTTGTAAACTTTAGGAGCTAGGAAATGGTCCACTTTACAGAAACGTTCAAATTTACTGACATTTCATATATTCTCTTCTATATCATTGTCCTGATTCTTTCTGTATATTATTTACTTATGTTTTTGTTTTGCTTACTTAAAGAGTGTTTTTTAAATGTTTTCAAAGAATATTCTTTTGACTTACTAAATCACCTCAATTTTATAAGTTTTATCTTTTCTTAAGTTCTGCTTATATTTTATTTATATTTTTCTCTGTTCTCAGGGTTTATTATTTTGATTTTGTGATATCAATTAAAACACTTGGATATTAATTTTAATACATGTTTTTAATTATAAAGAGTTGAACTTTCGAAGACTACAGCATACTTGTAAGTATCTAAGGGTCAGGTCCTCCACATTGTTGCTGGCTTAAAGCTTAGTTCACCATATAGCAATGTATATATTTACATATTTTCCACTCGACTTTCTGTGTTTTCCCACTTCTCAAATTTACTTGCGAACAATACCTTTGAAATACCCTTAACTTATTTTACAGCCAATAAGTCTTTAAAACAATGTGTATGTTTTTAGATAAATCTTCTTATATAATTAGGCAGAAAATCTGATCTGCCATATTTTTCAAAACATCTTAATTTCACTCTTCTCCGTGAACAATCTGTTGTATTACACAACCTTCGCATATTTAGCTTTCTCAATGACATGTAATTTAAAAATGTTTTAAAGATCCTACCAGTCTTTGAAAACATCCTTGTTCCTTGTTTCAGTTCCAGTTTTATGTATATTTTCTGCCTTGCACCTGATTATTCCAACATCTGATGGATGGCCTTGGGAATCTAATTCTGGTATTGATTGTTTTTGCTGATTGTCTCCACATTTAGCTGATTTCTTCATTATTGTGTAAATTTAGATAATGAGCTCATGTTTAGGTAAACAGCTGACCTAGTAAGAGGCGTAGGTGTGAACGCTCGTAAGCTTCAGCGGAAAGTCGGCAAAGATTTATTTTGTCCCTCCACTGATTTGCCCGCACGGACCCCGTTTTCTAGAAGTGTTGAGCCAATACTCCCTCTAGAGGCAGGCGACTCATACAGGGCTGATTTGTGGCCCCCACTCTGGGGCAGGGGCACTTGGCGGCCAGGGGCCTGGGTAGGAGCCTCTCTGCATGTGTCCCAGGGACCTTTGGTCACCTGGCAGGAAGCTACAATGCCCAGGCCTATGGTTACCTGTGCAGTGAGGTGTACTCCGCGGACACGTTCCACACAAACTTCAAGTAGGAGGGCAGCCTGAGTGGAAAGATGAGAGGCCGGGCTGCCGCGCCGAAAAAGATGGCGCTGTTTGGCCTGGGCCGAAATGCTTGTGCCACGCCCTGGGCCTGCCGGGCTCTGAGGGCCCTGCCCTGGGCCCCCTGCTCCAATGCCCTTTGTTCAGTCAGGGCAGAGACGGCCACACCCACACCCTCAGTGAGAGCAGTGTTCCAACTTCCTCCAGACCCGCCCCCACTCCGCAGGTTGCCATGGACTACAGAAGCTGCATCCTGAGCTCTGGACGTTCCGAGGATGTCAAGGGCAGACATGATGTCCTCAAATGATTTCCCCTTGTGTCAGTTTTGGTAAACTTTAGGAGCTAGGAAATTGTCCACTTTACAGAAATGTTCAAATTTACTGACATTTTATATATTCTCTGCTAAGACATTGTCCTGATTCTTTCAGTATATTATTTACTTATGTTTTGTTTTGCTTAATCAAAGTGTTTTTTTTAATCTTTTCAAAGAATATTCTTTTGACTTACTAAATCACCTCAATTTTATACGTTTTCTGTTTTGTTTAGTTCTGCTCATATCTTTATTTATATTTTTTTCTATGTTCTCAGGGTTTATTGTTTTGATCTTCTAATGTCAAATAAAACACTTGGTTATTAATTTTAATATTTTTTTAATTTTAAAGTGTTGAAATGTTTGAAGACTCCAGCTTACTTTTAAGTATCTAAGGGTCAAGTCCTCCCGATAGTTGCAGGCCTAAGGCTTAGTTCACCATATAGCTATGTATATATTAACATATTTTCCCCTCGACTTTCTGTGATTCCCTACATCTCATCTTTCTTTGTAGACAAGCCATTTGAAATACCCTTAACTTATTTCACAAACAATAAGTCTTTGAAATAATGTGTATTTTTCTAGATAAATCTTCTTTTATAATTAGGCAGGAAATCTGATCTGCCCTATTTTTCAAAACAGCATAATTTCACTCTTCTCCATGATTAATCTGTTGTATTATACAACTTTCGAGTTTTTAGCTTTATCAAAGACATGTACTTTAAAAATGTGTTAAAGATCCTACCAGTCTTTTAAAACATCCTTGTTCATTGTTTCAGTTCTAGTTTTATGTATATTTTCTGTCTTGCACCTGATTATTCCAACATCTGATGTGTAGCCTTGGGAATCTAATTCTGGTATTGATTGTTTTTGCTGATTGTCTCCACTTGTAGCTGACTTCTTCATTATTGTGTAAATTTAGATCATGATCTCACATTTAGCTAAACAGCTGACCTTTTAAGAGGTTTAGGTGTGTACGCTCGTGAACTTCAGCAGAAAGTCAACAAAGATTTATTTGTGTCCCTCCACTGAGTTGCCCGCAAGGACCCCGTTTTCTAAAAGTGTTTTGCCAATAGTACCTCTAGTGGCAGGGGACTCAGACAGGGCTGCTTTGTGGAACCCACTCTGAGGCAGCTGCACTGAGCAGCAAGGGGCCCGAGCAGCAGCCTCTCTGCATGTGTCCCAGGGGCCCACCTGCCTGAGACCTTCAGTCACATGGCAGCAACTTATGACCCCCAGACCTATGGTTACCTGTGCAGCAACGTGTATTCCGTGTACATGTTCCACACACTCTTCAAATAGGAGGGCAGCCTGAGTGGAAAGGTGAGTGGCTGGGCTGCCGCACAGACCAGGAAGGTGCTCTGTGGCCTGGGCCTAAATCCTTGTGCCACACCGCTGGGCCTGCCTGGCTCTGAGGGCACTTCACTGTGCCCCATGCTCCCCTGCCCTTTGTTCAGTCCCAGCAGAGATGGCCACACCCACAACCTCAGTGAGGGCAGTGTTCCATCATCCTGCAGCCCCACTCTCTCTCCACAGGTGGCCATGGACTACAGAAGCTGCATCCTGAGGCCAGGGAGTCCCAAGAATGCCAAGGGCAGACATGATGGTCTTAAATGATTTCCTATTGTGTCAGTTTTGGTAAACTTTAGGAGCTAGGAAATTGTCAACTTTATAGAAATGTTCATATTTACTGGCATTTCATATATTCTATTCTATAACATTGTCCAGATTCTTTCTGTATATTGTTTACTTATGTTTTTGTTTTGGTTAATCAAAGTGTGTTTTTTAAATCTTTTCAAAGAATATTCCTTTGACTTTCTAAATCACCTCAATTTTATACGTTTTCTATTTTCTTAAGCTCTGCTCATATTTTAATTATATTCTTTCTATGTTCTCAGGGTTTATTGTTTTGATCTTCTGATGTCACTTATAACACTTGGTTATTAACTTTAATAAATCTTCTTAATTATAAAGAGTCGTACATTTTGAAGATTCCAGCTTACTTGTAAGTTTGTAAGGGTCAGGTCCTCCACATTGTTGCTGGCATAAGGCTTAATTCATCATATAGCAATTTATATATTGACATATTTTCCCCTCGACTTTCTGTGTTTTCCCACTTCTCACCTTTCTTTGAAGACAAGCCCTTTGAAATACCCTTAACTTATTTTACAGCCAATAAGTCTTTAAAATAATGTGTATTTATTAAGATAAATATTCTTATATAATTAGGCAGAAAATCTGATCTGCCCTATTTTTCAAAACAGCATAATTTCACTCTTCTCCATGATTAATCTGTTGTATTATACAACTTTCGAGTTTTTAGCTTTATCAAAGACATGCAATTTAAAAATGTGTTAAAGATCCTACCAGTCTTTTAAAACATCCTAGTTCCGTGTTACAGTTCTAGTTTTATGTACATTTTCTGCCTTGCACCTGATTATTCCAACATCTGATGGATGGCCTTGGGAATCTAATTCTGGTATGATTGTGTTTGCTGATTGTCTCAACTTGTAGCTGC
This sequence comes from Mesoplodon mirus, assembly GCF_964341445.2. Classification (NCBI taxonomy): domain Eukaryota; kingdom Metazoa; phylum Chordata; class Mammalia; order Artiodactyla; family Ziphiidae; genus Mesoplodon; species Mesoplodon mirus. Next base: position 194,105,745 of record NC_138976.1, on the reverse strand, counting down.
TTTCTTCATTTTTCTGTAAATTTAGATCATGAGCTCATGTTTAGCTAAACAGCTGTCCATGTAAGAGGCTTAGGTTTGAACGCTCGTGAGCTTCAGCAGAAAGTCATCAAAGATTTATTTGTCTCTCTCCAATGAGATGCCTGCAAGAACCCCGTTTTCTAGAAGTGTTGGGCCAATACTCCCTCGAGTGGCAGGGCCCTCAGACAGGGGTGCTTTGTGGCCCCCACTCTGGGGCATTGGCAGTGAACAGCCAGGGTCCTGGGCAGGAGCCTCTCTGCGTGTGTCCCAGGGACCAATCTGCCTGTGACCTTCGGTCACCTGGCAGTTAGCTACGACGCCCAGACCTATGGATACCTGTGCAGGGATGTGTACTCCGTGGATACGTTCCACAAACACTTCATGTAGGAGGGCGGCCTGAGTGTTAAGGTGAGTGCCCGGGCTGCCACGCAGACCAAGAAGGCACTCTTTGGCCTGGGCATAAATGCTTCTGCCATGCCCCTGGGCCTGCCGTGCTCTGATGGTCCTAAACTGGGCGCCCTGCTCCCCTGCCTTTTGTGCAGTCACATCAGAGACGGCCTCAACCACACCCTCAGTGAGGGCCATGTCTCAACTTCCTGCAGCCCCGCCCCCTCTCCGCAGGTTGCCATGGACTACAGAAGCGGCATCCTGTGGCCAGGGCATTCGTAGGATGCCAAGGGCAGACATGATGACCTTAAATGATTTCCTCTTGTGTCAGTTTTGGTAAATTTTAGGAGCCAGGAAATTGTCCACTTTACAGAAATGTTCAAATTTACTGGCATTTCATATATTCTATGGTATAACATTGTCCTGATTCTTTCTGTATATTATTTACTTTTGTTTTCGTTTTGCTTAATAGATGTGTGTTTTTAAGTCTTTCCAAAGAATATTCTTTTGACTTACTAAATCACCTGTATTTTATACGTTTTCTGTTTTATTTATTTCTGCTCATATCTTTATTTATATTTTTTCTATGTTCTCAGGGTTTATTGTTTTGATCTTCTGATGTCAAATAAAACACTTGGTTATTAATTTTAATAAATCTTTTTAATTATAATAGGTTGAAATTTTTGAAGATTCCAGCTTACTTGTAAGTATCTAACGATCTGGTCCTCCACATCGTTGCTTGCCTAAGGCTTAATTCATCATATAGCAATGTATATACTGAAATATTTTCCCCTCGACTTTCTGTGTTTTCCCACTTCTCACCTTTCCTTGAAGACAAGCCCTTTGAAATACCCTTCACTTATTTTACATCCAATAAGTCTTTAAAGCAATCCTTATTTTTAAGATAAATCTTCTTATATAATTAGGCAGAAAATCTGATCTGCCATATTTTTCAAAACAGCATATTTTCACTCTTCTCCATGATTAATCTGTTGTATTACACAGCCTTCGAGTTTTTAGCTTTATCAATGACATGTATTTTAAAAATGTTTTAAATATCCTACCTGTCTTTTAAAACATCCTTGTAACTTGTTTCAGTTCTAGTTGAATTTATATCTTTTGCCTTGCACCTGATTATTCCAACATCTGACGGATGCCCTTGGGAATCTAATTCTGGTATTGATTGTTTTAGCTGATTGTCTCCACTTGTAGCTTATTTCTTCATTAATGTGTAAATTTAGATCATGAGCTCAAGCTTAGCTAAAATGCTGACCTTGTAAGAGGCTTAGGTCTGAACTTTCATGAATTTGAGCAGAAAGTCGGCAAAGATTTATATGTGTACCTCCAATGAATAGACCGCAAGGACCCCATTAAATAGAAGTGTTGCACCAGTACTCCCTCTTGTGGCAGGGCACTCAGACAAGGCAGCTTTGTGCCCCCCGTTCTGGGGCAGGGGCACTGAGTGGCCAGGGTCCCTGGCAGGAACCTCTCTGAGTGTGTCACAGGCACCCGCCTGCCTGCGACCTTCGGTCACCTGGCAGGAAGCTACGACACCCAGACCTATGGGGAGGTGTACTCTGCCGAAATGTTCCACAGACACTTCAAGTTGGAGTGTGGCCTGTGTGGAAAGGTGAGAAGCCGTGTTGCTGCGCAGACCAAGAAGTCACTATTTGGCCTGGGCCTAAATGCTCGTGCCTCACCCCTGGGCCTTCCGGGATCTGAGGGCACTGCCCTTGGCCCCCTGCTCCCCTGCCCTTTGTTCAGTCAGAGCAGAGATGGCCACACCCACACCCTCAGCGAGGGCAGTGTTCCAAACTCCTGCATCCCCGCATCCTATCCGGAGGTTGCCATGGACTACAGAAGCTGTATCCTGAGGCCAGGGCGTTCCTAGAATGCCAAGGGCAGACATGATGGCCTTAAATGATTTCCTCTTGTGTCAGTTTTTGTAAACTTTAGGAGCTAGGAAATTTTCCACTTTACAGAAATATTCAAATTTACTGGCATTTCATATATTATGTGCTATAACATTGTCCTGATTCTTTCTGTATATTATTTACTTATGTTTTTGTTTTGCTTAATCAAAGTATGTTTTTTAAATCTTTTCAAAGAATATTCTTATGACTTACTAAATCACCTCAGTTTTTACGTTTTCTATTTTATTAAGTTCTGCTCATATTTTATTTATTTTCTTTCTATGTTCTCGCGGTTTATTGTTTGGATCTTCTGATATCAATTAAAACACTTAGTTATTAAGTTTAATATTCTTTTTAATTATAAAGTTTTGAACTTTTTGAAGATTCCACCTTACTCGTAAGTATGTAAGGGTCAAGTCCTACACATTGTAGAGGGCCTAAGGCTTAGTTCACCATATAACAATGTATATATTTACGTATTTTCCCCTCAACTTTCTGTGATTTCCCACTTCTCAACTTTCTTTGAAGACATGCCCTTTGAAATACCCTTAACTTATTTTACATCCAATAAGTCTTTAAAGCAATCCTTATTTTTAAGATAAATCTTCTTATATAATTAGGCAGAAAATCTGATCTGCCATATTTTTCAAAACAGCATATTTTCACTCTTCTCCATGATTAATCTGTTGTATTACACAACCTTCCAGTTTTTAGCTTTATCAATGACATGTATTTTAAAAATGTTTTAAAGAGCATACCAGTCTTTAAAAACATCCTTGTTCCTTGTTTCATGTGCAGTGTCAACAAGAGCACTATCACATGGAGCAGTATCACCATGTGTACTGTCAACTTAGGAACTGTCACCATGGGCACGGTCACCAAGTACACTATAACTTTGTTCACTCTTACTGTGAACACTGTCACCATGGGCACCTTAACCATGTGCATTATCACCAGGAGCATTATCAGCATCGGCACAACAGCCGTGATAAATGTAACCATGGGTCATATCACCGTGAGCATGGTTAGCATGGGCACTGTCACCATGTGCACTGCCCCATTTGTACTCTCACTATGAGAACTGCCACCATGAGCACTGTCACCATGAACACTGACACCAGGAGCACTGCCACGCAGGGAACTGCCACCATGAGAACTGTCACCATGAGAACTATTACTATGAGAATTGTAACCATGGGCAATTTTTCGATGAGTACTGTCACCATCGGTATTTTCACCTTGGGCACTCTCACCGTAAATAGTATTACCATGAGCAATTTCACTGTGAGCACTCTTACCATGGGTACTGGCACAATGCAGACAGTCACCATGGCAATGTCACCATAAGAAGTGTCACCATATGCAATGTCACCATGACAATGTTACCATGAGCACTGCCATTTTGAGCACTGTCACCATGAGTACTGTCAGCATTGGCAGTATCAACATGTGCACTATCACCATGGGTACTATCACTATGAGAACTTTCAGCGTGAGCACTGTCACTGTGGGCAGTGCCATTGTGAGCAATTCCACCATGGGCAATGTAGCATGGAAATTATCACTGTGAGCACTGTGAATATGAGCAAGTCACCATGGGAATTCTCAACATAGGTACTCTCTCCAATGGCAATGTCACCATGAGCATTGTCAGCATGGACAATTTCACCATGAGTACTGTCACCAAAGGCAGTATCACCATGAGAAATGTCACAGTGGGCACTGCCAGCAGGGGCACTATCACCGTGGTTAATGTTATCATGCGCCGTTTCCCAGTGAGCACTGTCACCATGGGCAGTGTCATCATGGGCACTATCATCATTGTCACTGTCACCGTGAGCTCTCTCACCATTGCATTGTGATCTAGGGCACTCTCAACATGAGTGTATCACAGTGGGTATTGCCAGCATGAGCAGTGTCACTAAGGGCAATGCCACCATGAGCATTATCACCTTGAAAACAGACACTGTGAACACTATCACCATAAGCAGTGTCATCATCGTCACTGTCCCCCTGAGCACTGCCACAATGAGCACTGTCACCATGGGCACTTCCACCATGAGCACTGTAACCATGAGCCCTGACACAGTGAGGACGGTCTCTATTGGCAATGTCACAATGGACACTATCACCGTGTGCACTATCACCATGAGCATGGTTACCATGGGCACTGTCACCATGAGCACTACCGCATCATTACTCTCACCATGGGAACAGCCACCATGAGCACTGCCACAATGAGTACTGTCACCATGAGGACTGTCATTATGAGAATTGCCACCATGGGCACATTCTCGATGAGTACTATGAGCATGGGTAAATTCACCTTGGGCACTGTCACCGTGAGCAGTATTACTATGAGCCCTTTCACAGTGAGCACTGTCACAAAGGGCAATGGCACAATACCGACTGTCACCATGAGCCCTGTCACAATGGGCACTATGACCGTGAGCACTCTCACCTTGGTCACTGTCACAATGGACAGTGTCACCGTGAGTACTGTCACCTTCAGCAGAGGCAGAATGCAGACTGTCACCATGAGCCCTGTCACCATGGGAAATGTCACCATGAGAAGTGTCAACAAAGACAATGTCACTGTGGAATCTGTCACCATGGGCACTGCCACCATTGGCACTGTTATTTTGAGGACTGTCACCATGGGTACTGCAACCATGTGCACTGTCACCATGGGCAATCATGCCATGGGCACTGTCACTGTGAGCACTGTCACCATGGGTATTGCAACCATTAACAGTGTCACAGTGAGTACTGTCAGCATGGGTTTTCACCGTGTGAACTATCACCATAAGCACTGTCACCATTTTTCACTGACACCACGTGCACTACCACCATGTGAATTCTCAACATGGGCACTATAACCGTGAGCAGTGACACCATGAATACTATCTTCACGGGCACTGTCACCAGGGGCACGGACACCATGTGAATGGTTACCATCGTCAGTATCACTGTGATCACTGTCACCATGAGAACTACCAACATAGGCACTGTCATCATGACCACATTCAGGATGGGAAATGTCACCATGGGCACTATCACCGTGAAGACTCTCACCATGGGAATTATCGTCATGGGCACTACCACCTTGAGAATTATCACCATGAGGACTGTCACCATGGGTATTGTCACTATGGGCACTATCAGCATTAGAACTGTCACCGAGGTCACTGTCACGATGGAATTTGTCACTGTGAGCACTGTCACGATAGGCAAAGTCACGCTTTACACTGTCCCCTTGGGCCCTGTCACAGTGAGCATTATCACCTTGAGGGTGGTGTCCATGGGCACTGCCACCATGGACACTACCAACTGCAGAATTATCACCATTTGTACTCTCAGCGTGGTCACGGTCAACAAGTGCACTATCACTATGCCCACTATTACCATGAGCACTGTCACCATGGGCAACTTAACCATGGGCACTATCACCGTGAGCACTACCACCGTCGGCACTATCACAGTGATCATGTCACCATGGACACTATCATGGTGAGCACAGTTAACATGAGCATTGTAACTGTGAGCACTGTCACCATGGAAATGCAACCATGAGCTGATTCACTGTGAGCACCGTCAGCATGGGTTGTCACCTTGTGCACTGTCAGCATGAGAACTGCCACCATGGGCACTATAACAATTTTACACTGCCGCCATGTGGATTACAACCATGTGCATTGTCACCTTGCACACTATCACCATGAGCACTGTCACCATGAGTACTGTCATCATGGGCAATGGCACAGCCACCATCTGCAATCTTACCATGGTCACTATCACTGTGAGCACTGTCACCAATGGAACTACCAACATGGGCACTGTCATCATGAGCACTTTCACCATACGAACTGTCACCATGGGCACTATGAACGTGAGAACGGTCACCATGGGCACTGTCACCATGAGCATTGTCACCATAGGCACTTTCACCATGAGAACTATCACCATGCACACTGTCCACAAGGGCACTATCACATTGAGCTGTATCACCATGTGTACTGTCATCTTGGGCACAGTCACCATGGACACACTCACCAAGTACACTATCACTATGCTCACTATTACTCTGAACACTGTCACCATGGGCACCGTAACCATGGGCACTATCACCGGGAGCATTATCAGCCTCAGCACAACAGGCGTGACAACTGTCACCATGGGTCTTATCAGCATGAGCACGGTTGCCATGGGCACTGTCACGATGTGCAATGCCCCATTGGTACTCTCACCATGGGAACTGCCACCATGAGCACTGTCACCATGAGCACTGACACCACGAGCACTGCCACCGAGGGCACTGCAACCATGAGCACTGTCACCATGAGAACTGTTACTATGAGAAATGTAACCATGGGCAATTTCTCGATGAGTACTCACACCATGGGAATTTTCACCTTGGGCACTCTCAACGTAAACAATATTACCATGAGCAATTTTACTGTGAGCACTGTCACCATGGGCACTGTCACAATGCGGAGTGTCACAATGAGCCATGTCACCAAGGGAAATGTCACCGTGAGAAGTGTCACCATAGGCAATGTCACCATGGGCAATGTCACCATGGGAAATGCCATTTTGAGCACTGTCACCATGGGTACTGCCACCATGAGTACTGTCACCATTGGCAGTATCACCATGCGCACTGTCACCATGGGCACTATCAACATGACAACTCTCAGCGTGAGCACTGTCACTGTGGCCACTGGCATCGTGAGCAATTCCACCATGGGCAATGTCACCATGGGCACTATCACTGTGAGCACTCTCAACATGAGCATGTCACCATGAGCCCTGTCACCATGGGCAATGTCACCGTGAGAAGTGTCACCATAGGCAATGTCATTGTGGGCACTGTCGCCATGGTCACTGCCCCGACTGTCACTGTCATTTTGAGCACTGTCACCATGGGTACTGCAACCATGAGCACTGTCACCATTTTTCAGTGCCACCATGTGCACTACCACCATGTGCACTCACACCATGGGCACTATCACGGAGAACACTGTCACCATAAGTACTGTCTTCATGGGCACTGTCACAGAGGGCACGGCCAACATGTGAACTGTAACAATTGTCAGTATCACTGTGAGAAGTGTCACCATGGGAATTACCAAAATAGGCAATGTCATCATGAGCACTTTCAGAATGGGAACTGTCACCATGGGCACTATCACCGTGAGGACTCAAACCATGGGAATTATCGCCATGAGCACTATCAGCATTAGAACTGTCACCGTGGTCACTGTCACGATGGAATTTGTCACTGTGAGCACTGTCACGATAGGCAAAGTCACGGTTTGCACTGTCCCCTTGGGCCCTGTCACAGTGAGCACTATCACTTTGATGGTTGTGTCCATGGGCACTGCCAACATGGACACTACCAACTTGAGAATTATCACCATTTGTACTCTCAGCGTGGTCACGGTCAACAAGTGCACTCTCACTATGCTCACTATGACCGTGAGCACTGTCACCATGGGCACCTTAATCATGGGCACTATCACTGTGAGCACTATCACCATCGGCATTATCACTGTGATCACTGTCACCATAGACACTATCATGGTGAGCACAGTTAACATGAGCATTGTAACTGTGAGCACTGTCCAAATGGGTAATGCAGCCATGAGCCCAGTCACCGTGAGCACTGTCAGCATGGGTTGTCACCTTGTGCACTGTCAGCATGAGCACTGTCACCATGGGCCCTATAACTATTTTTCAGTGCCACCATGTGCATTACAACCATGTGCACTGTCACCATGCACACTATCACCATGAGCACTGTCACCATGAGTACTGTCATCATGGGCAATGGCACAGCCACCATCTGCAATCTTACCATGGTCACTATCACTGTGAGCACCGTCACCAATGGAACGACCAACATGGGCACTGTCATCATGAGCACTTTCACCATACGAACTGTCACCATGGGCACTATGAACGTGAGAACGGTCACCATGGGCACTGTCACCATGAGCATTGTCATCATAGGCAATGTCACCGTGAGAACTATCACCATGCGCACTGTCCACAAGGGCTCTATCACATTGAGCTGTATCACCATGTGTACTGTCATCTTGGGCACAGTCACCATGGGCACACTCACCAAGTACACTATCACTATGCTCACTATTACTCTGAACACTCTCATCATGAGCACCGTAACCATGGGCACTATCACAGGGAGCATTATCAGCCTCAGCAAAACAGGCGTGATAACTGTCACCATGGGTCTTATCACCGTGATCACGGTTGCCATGGGCACTGTCACGATGTGCAATGCCCCATTGGTACTCTCACCATGGGAACTGCCACCATGAGCACTGTCACCATGAGCACTGACACCACGAGCACTGCCCCTGAGGGCACGGCAACCATGAGCACTGTCACCATGAGAACTGTTACTATGAGAAATGTAACCATGGGCAATTTCTCGATGAGTACACCCACCATGGGAATTTACATCTTGGGCACTCTCAACGTAAACCCTATTACCATGAGCAATTTCGCTGTGAGCACTGTCACCATGGGCACTGTCACAATGCGGAGTGTCACGATGAGCCATGTCACCAAGGGAAATGTCACCGTGAGAAGTGTCACCATAGGCAATGTCACCATGGGCAATGTCACCATGGGAAATGCCATTTTGAGCACTGTCACCATGAGTACTGCCACCATGAATACTGCCACCATGAGTACTGTAACCATTGGCAGTATCACCATGCACACTGTCACCATGGGCACTATCACCATGACAACTCTCAGCGTGAGCACTGTCACTGTGGGCACTGGCATCGTGAGCAATTCCACCATGGGCAATGTCACCATGGGCACTATCACGGTGAGCACTCTCAACATGAGCACGTCACCATGAGCCCTGTCACCATGGGCAATGTCACCATGAGAAGTGTCACCATGGTCACTGCCACCACTGTCACTGTCATTTTGAGCACGGTCACCAAGGGTACTGCAACCATGAGCACTGTCACCATTGCGAGTGCCACCATGTGCACTGTCACCTTGGACACTATCACCATGAGCACTGTCACCTTGAGTACTGTCATCATGGGCAATGGCACAGCCACCATCTGCAATCTTACGATGGTCACTATCAGTGTGAGCACTGTCACCAATGGAACTCCCAACATGGGCACTATCATCATGAGCACTTTCACCATATGAACTGTCACCATGGGCACTATGAACGTGAGAACGGTCACCATGGGCACTGTCACCATGAGCATTGTCATCATAGGCAATGTCACCGTGAGAACTATCACCATGCGCACTGTCCACAAGGGCACTATCCCATTGAGCTGTATCACCATGTGTACTGTCATCTTGGGCACAGTCACCATGGGCACACTCACCAAGTACACTATCACTATGCTCACTATTACTCTGAACACTGTCACCATGGGCACCTTAACCATGTGCATTATCACCAGGAGCATTATCAGCATCGGCACAACAGCCGTGATAAATGTAACCATGGGTCATATCACCGTGAGCACGGTTAGCATGGGCACTGTCACCATGTGCACTGCCCCATTTGTACTCTCACTATGAGAACTGCCACCATGAGCACTGTCACCATGAACACTGACACCAGGAGCACTGCCACGCAGGGAACTGCCACCATGAGAACTGTCACCATGAGAACTATTACTATGAGAATTGTAACCATGGGCAATTTTTCGATGAGTACTGTCACCATCGGTATTTTCACCTTGGGCACTCTCACCGTAAATAGTTTTACCATGAGCAATTTCACTGTGAGCACTCTTACCGTGGGTACTGGCACAATGCAGACTGTCACCATGAGCCCTGTCACCATGGCAATGTCACCATAAGAAGTGTCACCATATGCAATGTCACCATGACAATGTTACCATGAGCACTGCCATTTTGAGCACTGTCACCATGAGTACTGTCAGCATTGGCAGTATCAACATGTGCACTATCACCATGGGTACTATCACTATGAGAACTTTCAGCGTGAGCACTGTCACTGTGGGCAGTGCCATTGTGAGCAATTCCACCATGGGCAATGTAGCATGGAAATTATCACTGTGAGCACTGTGAATATGAGCAAGTCACCATGGGAATTCTCAACATAGGTACTCTCTCCAATGGCAATGTCACCATGAGCATTGTCAGCATGGACAATTTCACCATGAGTACTGTCACCAAAGGCAGTATCACCATGAGAAATGTCACAGTGGGCACTGCCAGCAGGGGCACTATCACCGTGGTTAATGTTATCATGCGCCGTTTCCCAGTGAGCACTGTCACCATGGGCAGTGTCATCATGGGCACTATCATCATTGTCACTGTCACCGTGAGCTCTCTCACCATTGCATTGTGATCTAGGGCACTCTCAACATGAGTGTATCACAGTGGGTATTGCCAGCATGAGCAGTGTCACTAAGGGCAATGCCACCATGAGCATTATCACCTTGAAAACAGACACTGTGAACACTATCACCATAAGCAGTGTCATCATCGTCACTGTCCCCCTGAGCACTGCCACAATGAGCACTGTCACCATGGGCACTTCCACCATGAGCACTGTAACCATGAGCCCTGACACAGTGAGGACGGTCTCTATTGGCAATGTCACAATGGACACTATCACCGTGTGCACTATCACCATGAGCATGGTTACCATGGGCACTGTCACCATGAGCACTACCGCATCATTACTCTCACCATGGGAACAGCCACCATGAGCACTGCCACAATGAGTACTGTCACCATGAGGACTGTCATTATGAGAATTGCCACCATGGGCACATTCTCGATGAGTACTATGAGCATGGGTAAATTCACCTTGGGCACTGTCACCGTGAGCAGTATTACTATGAGCCCTTTCACAGTGAGCACTGTCACAAAGGGCAATGGCACAATACCGACTGTCACCATGAGCCCTGTCACAATGGGCACTATGACCGTGAGCACTCTCACCTTGGTCACTGTCACAATGGACAGTGTCACCGTGAGTACTGTCACCTTCAGCAGAGGCAGAATGCAGACTGTCACCATGAGCCCTGTCACCATGGGAAATGTCACCATGAGAAGTGTCAACAAAGACAATGTCACTGTGGAATCTGTCACCATGGGCACTGCCACCATTGGCACTGTTATTTTGAGGACTGTCACCATGGGTACTGCAACCATGTGCACTGTCACCATGGGCAATCATGCCATGGGCACTGTCACTGTGAGCACTGTCACCATGGGTATTGCAACCATTAACAGTGTCACAGTGAGTACTGTCAGCATGGGTTTTCACCGTGTGAACTATCACCATAAGCACTGTCACCATTTTTCACTGACACCACGTGCACTACCACCATGTGAATTCTCAACATGGGCACTATAACCGTGAGCAGTGACACCATGAATACTATCTTCACGGGCACTGTCACCAGGGGCACGGACACCATGTGAATGGTTACCATCGTCAGTATCACTGTGATCACTGTCACCATGAGAACTACCAACATAGGCACTGTCATCATGACCACATTCAGGATGGGAAATGTCACCATGGGCACTATCACCGTGAAGACTCTCACCATGGGAATTATCGTCATGGGCACTACCACCTTGAGAATTATCACCATGAGGACTGTCACCATGGGTATTGTCACTATGGGCACTATCAGCATTAGAACTGTCACCGAGGTCACTGTCACGATGGAATTTGTCACTGTGAGCACTGTCACGATAGGCAAAGTCACGCTTTACACTGTCCCCTTGGGCCCTGTCACAGTGAGCATTATCACCTTGAGGGTGGTGTCCATGGGCACTGCCACCATGGACACTACCAACTGCAGAATTATCACCATTTGTACTCTCAGCGTGGTCACGGTCAACAAGTGCACTATCACTATGCCCACTATTACCATGAGCACTGTCACCATGGGCAACTTAACCATGGGCACTATCACCGTGAGCACTACCACCGTCGGCACTATCACAGTGATCATGTCACCATGGACACTATCATGGTGAGCACAGTTAACATGAGCATTGTAACTGTGAGCACTGTCACCATGGAAATGCAACCATGAGCTGATTCACTGTGAGCACCGTCAGCATGGGTTGTCACCTTGTGCACTGTCAGCATGAGAACTGCCACCATGGGCACTATAACAATTTTACACTGCCGCCATGTGGATTACAACCATGTGCATTGTCACCTTGCACACTATCACCATGAGCACTGTCACCATGAGTACTGTCATCATGGGCAATGGCACAGCCACCATCTGCAATCTTACCATGGTCACTATCACTGTGAGCACTGTCACCAATGGAACTACCAACATGGGCACTGTCATCATGAGCACTTTCACCATACGAACTGTCACCATGGGCACTATGAACGTGAGAACGGTCACCATGGGCACTGTCACCATGAGCATTGTCACCATAGGCACTTTCACCATGAGAACTATCACCATGCACACTGTCCACAAGGGCACTATCACATTGAGCTGTATCACCATGTGTACTGTCATCTTGGGCACAGTCACCATGGACACACTCACCAAGTACACTATCACTATGCTCACTATTACTCTGAACACTGTCACCATGGGCACCGTAACAATGGGCACTATCACCGGGAGCATTATCAGCCTCAGCACAACAGGCGTGACAACTGTCACCATGGGTCTTATCAGCATGAGCACGGTTGCCATGGGCACTGTCACGATGTGCAATGCCCCATTGGTACTCTCACCATGGGAACTGCCACCATGAGCACTGTCACCATGAGCACTGACACCACGAGCACTGCCACCGAGGGCACTGCAACCATGAGCACTGTCACCATGAGAACTGTTACTATGAGAAATGTAACCATGGGCAATTTCTCGATGAGTACTCACACCATGGGAATTTTCACCTTGGGCAATCTCAACGTAAACAATATTACCATGAGCAATTTTACTGTGAGCACTGTCACCATGGGCACTGTCACAATGCGGAGTGTCACAATGAGCCATGTCACCAAGGGAAATGTCACCGTGAGAAGTGTCACCATAGGCAATGTCACCATGGGCAATGTCACCATGGGAAATGCCATTTTGAGCACTGTCACCATGGGTACTGCCACCATGAGTACTGTCACCATTGGCAGTATCACCATGCGCACTGTCACCATGGGCACTATCAACATGACAACTCTCAGCGTGAGCACTGTCACTGTGGCCACTGGCATCGTGAGCAATTCCACCATGGGCAATGTCACCATGGGCACTATCACTGTGAGCACTCTCAACATGAGCACGTCACCATGAGCCCTGTCACCATGGGCAATGTCACCGTGAGAAGTGTCACCATAGGCAATGTCATTGTGGGCACTGTCGCCATGGTCACTGCCCCGACTGTCACTGTCATTTTGAGCACTGTCACCATGGGTACTGCAACCATGAGCACTGTCACCATTTTTCAGTGCCACCATGTGCACTACCACCATGTGCACTCACACCATGGGCACTATCACGGAGAACACTGTCACCATAAGTACTGTCTTCATGGGCACTGTCACAGAGGGCACGGCCAACATGTGAACTGTAACAATTGTCAGTATCACTGTGAGAAGTGTCACCATGGGAATTACCAAAATAGGCAATGTCATCATGAGCACTTTCAGAATGGGAACTGTCACCATGGGCACTATCACCGTGAGGACTCAAACCATGGGAATTATCGCCATGAGCACTATCAGCATTAGAACTGTCACCGTGGTCACTGTCACGATGGAATTTGTCACTGTGAGCACTGTCACGATAGGCAAAGTCACGGTTTGCACTGTCCCCTTGGGCCCTGTCACAGTGAGCACTATCACTTTGATGGTTGTGTCCATGGGCACTGCCAACATGGACACTACCAACTTGAGAATTATCACCATTTGTACTCTCAGCGTGGTCACGGTCAACAAGTGCACTCTCACTATGCTCACTATGACCGTGAGCACTGTCACCATGGGCACCTTAATCATGGGCACTATCACTGTGAGCACTATCACCATCGGCATTATCACTGTGATCACTGTCACCATAGACACTATCATGGTGAGGACAGTTAACATGAGCATTGTAACTGTGAGCACTGTCCAAATGGGTAATGCAGCCATGAGCCCAGTCACCGTGAGCACTGTCAGCATGGGTTGTCACCTTGTGCACTGTCAGCATGAGCACTGTCACCATGGGCCCTATAACTATTTTTCAGTGCCACCATGTGCATTACAACCATGTGCACTGTCACCATGCACACTATCACCATGAGCACTGTCACCATGAGTACTGTCATCATGGGCAATGGCACAGCCACCATCTGCAATCTTACCATGGTCACTATCACTGTGAGCACCGTCACCAATGGAACGACCAACATGGGCACTGTCATCATGAGCACTTTCACCATACGAACTGTCACCATGGGCACTATGAACGTGAGAACGGTCACCATGGGCACTGTCACCATGAGCATTGTCATCATAGGCAATGTCACCGTGAGAACTATCACCATGCGCACTGTCCACAAGGGCTCTATCACATTGAGCTGTATCACCATGTGTACTGTCATCTTGGGCACAGTCACCATGGGCACACTCACCAAGTACACTATCACTATGCTCACTATTACTCTGAACACTCTCATCATGAGCACCGTAACCATGGGCACTATCACAGGGAGCATTATCAGCCTCAGCAAAACAGGCGTGATAACTGTCACCATGGGTCTTATCACCGTGATCACGGTTGCCATGGGCACTGTCACGATGTGCAATGCCCCATTGGTACTCTCACCATGGGAACTGCCACCATGAGCACTGTCACCATGAGCACTGACACCACGAGCACTGCCCCTGAGGGCACGGCAACCATGAGCACTGTCACCATGAGAACTGTTACTATGAGAAATGTAACCATGGGCAATTTCTCGATGAGTACACCCACCATGGGAATTTACATCTTGGGCACTCTCAACGTAAACCCTATTACCATGAGCAATTTCGCTGTGAGCACTGTCACCATGGGCACTGTCACAATGCGGAGTGTCACGATGAGCCATGTCACCAAGGGAAATGTCACCGTGAGAAGTGTCACCATAGGCAATGTCACCATGGGCAATGTCACCATGGGAAATGCCATTTTGAGCACTGTCACCATGAGTACTGCCACCATGAATACTGCCACCATGAGTACTGTAACCATTGGCAGTATCACCATGCACACTGTCACCATGGGCACTATCACCATGACAACTCTCAGCGTGAGCACTGTCACTGTGGGCACTGGCATCGTGAGCAATTCCACCATGGGCAATGTCACCATGGGCACTATCACGGTGAGCACTCTCAACATGAGCACGTCACCATGAGCCCTGTCACCATGGGCAATGTCACCATGAGAAGTGTCACCATGGTCACTGCCACCACTGTCACTGTCATTTTGAGCACGGTCACCAAGGGTACTGCAACCATGAGCACTGTCACCATTGCGAGTGCCACCATGTGCACTGTCACCTTGGACACTATCACCATGAGCACTGTCACCTTGAGTACTGTCATCATGGGCAATGGCACAGCCACCATCTGCAATCTTACGATGGTCACTATCAGTGTGAGCACTGTCACCAATGGAACTCCCAGCATGGGCACTATCATCATGAGCACTTTCACCATATGAACTGTCACCATGGGCACTATGAACGTGAGAACGGTCACCATGGGCACTGTCACCATGAGCATTGTCATCATAGGCAATGTCACCGTGAGAACTATCACCATGCGCACTGTCCACAAGGGCACTATCCCATTGAGCTGTATCACCATGTGTACTGTCATCTTGGGCACAGTCACCATGGGCACACTCACCAAGTACACTATCACTATGCTCACTATTACTCTGAACACTGTCACCATGGGCACCTTAACCATGTGCATTATCACCAGGAGCATTATCAGCATCGGCACAACAGCCGTGATAAATGTAACCATGGGTCATATCACCGTGAGCACGGTTAGCATGGGCACTGTCACCATGTGCACTGCCCCATTTGTACTCTCACTATGAGAACTGCCACCATGAGCACTGTCACCATGAACACTGACACCAGGAGCACTGCCACGCAGGGAACTGCCACCATGAGAACTGTCACCATGAGAACTATTACTATGAGAATTGTAACCATGGGCAATTTTTCGATGAGTACTGTCACCATCGGTATTTTCACCTTGGGCACTCTCACCGTAAATAGTTTTACCATGAGCAATTTCACTGTGAGCACTCTTACCGTGGGTACTGGCACAATGCAGACTGTCACCATGAGCCCTGTCACCATGGCAATGTCACCATAAGAAGTGTCACCATATGCAATGTCACCATGACAATGTTACCATGAGCACTTCCATTTTGAGCACTGTCACCATGAGTACTGTCAGCATTGGCAGTATCAACATGTGCACTATCACCATGGGTACTATCACTATGAGAACTTTCAGCGTGAGCACTGTCACTGTGGGCAGTGCCATTGTGAGCAATTCCACCATGGGCAATGTAGCATGGAAATTATCACTGTGAGCACTGTGAATATGAGCAAGTCACCATGGGAATTCTCAACATAGGTACTCTCTCCAATGGCAATGTCACCATGAGCATTGTCAGCATGGACAATTTCACCATGAGTACTGTCACCAAAGGCAGTATCACCATGAGAAATGTCACAGTGGGCACTGCCAGCAGGGGCACTATCACCGTGGTTAATGTTATCATGCGCCGTTTCCCAGTGAGCACTGTCACCATGGGCAGTGTCATCATGGGCACTATCATCATTGTCACTGTCACCGTGAGCTCTCTCACCATTGCATTGTGATCTAGGGCACTCTCAACATGAGTGTATCACAGTGGGTATTGCCAGCATGAGCAGTGTCACTAAGGGCAATGCCACCATGAGCATTATCACCTTGAAAACAGACACTGTGAACACTATCACCATAAGCAGTGTCATCATCGTCACTGTCCCCCTGAGCACTGCCACAATGAGCACTGTCACCATGGGCACTTCCACCATGAGCACTGTAACCATGAGCCCTGACACAGTGAGGACGGTCTCTATTGGCAATGTCACAATGGACACTATCACCGTGTGCACTATCACCATGAGCATGGTTACCATGGGCACTGTCACCATGAGCACTACCGCATCATTACTCTCACCATGGGAACAGCCACCATGAGCACTGCCACAATGAGTACTGTCACCATGAGGACTGTCATTATGAGAATTGCCACCATGGGCACATTCTCGATGAGTACTATGAGCATGGGTAAATTCACCTTGGGCACTGTCACCGTGAGCAGTATTACTATGAGCCCTTTCACAGTGAGCACTGTCACAAAGGGCAATGGCACAATACCGACTGTCACCATGAGCCCTGTCACAATGGGCACTATGACCGTGAGCACTCTCACCTTGGTCACTGTCACAATGGACAGTGTCACCGTGAGTACTGTCACCTTCAGCAGAGGCAGAATGCAGACTGTCACCATGAGCCCTGTCACCATGGGAAATGTCACCATGAGAAGTGTCAACAAAGACAATGTCACTGTGGAATCTGTCACCATGGGCACTGCCACCATTGGCACTGTTATTTTGAGGACTGTCACCATGGGTACTGCAACCATGTGCACTGTCACCATGGGCAATCATGCCATGGGCACTGTCACTGTGAGCACTGTCACCATGGGTATTGCAACCATTAACAGTGTCACAGTGAGTACTGTCAGCATGGGTTTTCACCGTGTGAACTATCACCATAAGCACTGTCACCATTTTTCACTGACACCACGTGCACTACCACCATGTGAATTCTCAACATGGGCACTATAACCGTGAGCAGTGACACCATGAATACTATCTTCACGGGCACTGTCACCAGGGGCACGGACACCATGTGAATGGTTACCATCGTCAGTATCACTGTGATCACTGTCACCATGAGAACTACCAACATAGGCACTGTCATCATGACCACATTCAGGATGGGAAATGTCACCATGGGCACTATCACCGTGAAGACTCTCACCATGGGAATTATCGTCATGGGCACTACCACCTTGAGAATTATCACCATGAGGACTGTCACCATGGGTATTGTCACTATGGGCACTATCAGCATTAGAACTGTCACCGAGGTCACTGTCACGATGGAATTTGTCACTGTGAGCACTGTCACGATAGGCAAAGTCACGCTTTACACTGTCCCCTTGGGCCCTGTCACAGTGAGCATTATCACCTTGAGGGTGGTGTCCATGGGCACTGCCACCATGGACACTACCAACTGCAGAATTATCACCATTTGTACTCTCAGCGTGGTCACGGTCAACAAGTGCACTATCACTATGCCCACTATTACCATGAGCACTGTCACCATGGGCAACTTAACCATGGGCACTATCACCGTGAGCACTACCACCGTCGGCACTATCACAGTGATCATGTCACCATGGACACTATCATGGTGAGCACAGTTAACATGAGCATTGTAACTGTGAGCACTGTCACCATGGAAATGCAACCATGAGCTGATTCACTGTGAGCACCGTCAGCATGGGTTGTCACCTTGTGCACTGTCAGCATGAGAACTGCCACCATGGGCACTATAACAATTTTACACTGCCGCCATGTGGATTACAACCATGTGCATTGTCACCTTGCACACTATCACCATGAGCACTGTCACCATGAGTACTGTCATCATGGGCAATGGCACAGCCACCATCTGCAATCTTACCATGGTCACTATCACTGTGAGCACTGTCACCAATGGAACTACCAACATGGGCACTGTCATCATGAGCACTTTCACCATACGAACTGTCACCATGGGCACTATGAACGTGAGAACGGTCACCATGGGCACTGTCACCATGAGCATTGTCACCATAGGCACTTTCACCATGAGAACTATCACCATGCACACTGTCCACAAGGGCACTATCACATTGAGCTGTATCACCATGTGTACTGTCATCTTGGGCACAGTCACCATGGACACACTCACCAAGTACACTATCACTATGCTCACTATTACTCTGAACACTGTCATCATGAGCACCGTAACCATGGGCACTATCACCGGGAGCATTATCAGCCTCAGCACAACAGGCGTGACAACTGTCACCATGGGTCTTATCAGCATGAGCACGGTTGCCATGGGCACTGTCACGATGTGCAATGCCCCATTGGTACTCTCACCATGGGAACTGCCACCATGAGCACTGTCACCATGAGCACTGACACCACGAGCACTGCCACCGAGGGCACTGCAACCATGAGCACTGTCACCATGAGAACTGTTACTATGAGAAATGTAACCATGGGCAATTTCTCGATGAGTACTCACACCATGGGAATTTTCACCTTGGGCAATCTCAACGTAAACAATATTACCATGAGCAATTTTACTGTGAGCACTGTCACCATGGGCACTGTCACAATGCGGAGTGTCACAATGAGCCATGTCACCAAGGGAAATGTCACCGTGAGAAGTGTCACCATAGGCAATGTCACCATGGGCAATGTCACCATGGGAAATGCCATTTTGAGCACTGTCACCATGGGTACTGCCACCATGAGTACTGTCACCATTGGCAGTATCACCATGCGCACTGTCACCATGGGCACTATCAACATGACAAATCTCAGCGTGAGCACTGTCACTGTGGCCACTGGCATCGTGAGCAATTCCACCATGGGCAATGTCACCATGGGCACTATCACTGTGAGCACTCTCAACATGAGCATGTCACCATGAGCCCTGTCACCATGGGCAATGTCACCGTGAGAAGTGTCACCATAGGCAATGTCATTGTGGGCACTGTCGCCATGGTCACTGCCCCGACTGTCACTGTCATTTTGAGCACTGTCACCATGGGTACTGCAACCATGAGCACTGTCACCATTTTTCAGTGCCACCATGTGCACTACCACCATGTGCACTCACACCATGGGCACTATCACGGAGAACACTGTCACCATAAGTACTGTCTTCATGGGCACTGTCACAGAGGGCACGGCCAACATGTGAACTGTAACAATTGTCAGTATCACTGTGAGAAGTGTCACCATGGGAATTACCAAAATAGGCAATGTCATCATGAGCACTTTCAGAATGGGAACTGTCACCATGGGCACTATCACCGTGAGGACTCAAACCATGGGAATTATCGCCATGAGCACTATCAGCATTAGAACTGTCACCGTGGTCACTGTCACGATGGAATTTGTCACTGTGAGCACTGTCACGATAGGCAAAGTCACGGTTTGCACTGTCCCCTTGGGCCCTGTCACAGTGAGCACTATCACTTTGATGGTTGTGTCCATGGGCACTGCCAACATGGACACTACCAACTTGAGAATTATCACCATTTGTACTCTCAGCGTGGTCACGGTCAACAAGTGCACTCTCACTATGCTCACTATGACCGTGAGCACTGTCACCATGGGCACCTTAATAATGGGCACTATCACTGTGAGCACTATCACCATCGGCATTATCACTGTGATCACTGTCACCATAGACACTATCATGGTGAGCACAGTTAACATGAGCATTGTAACTGTGAGCACTGTCCAAATGGGTAATGCAGCCATGAGCCCAGTCACCGTGAGCACTGTCAGCATGGGTTGTCACCTTGTGCACTGTCAGCATGAGCACTGTCACCATGGGAACTATAACTATTTTTCAGTGCCACCATGTGCATTACAACCATGTGCACTGTCACCATGCACACTATCACCATGAGCACTGTCACCATGAGTACTGTCATCATGGGCAATGGCACAGCCACCATCTGCAATCTTACCATGGTCACTATCACTGTGAGCACCGTCACCAATGGAACGACCAACATGGGCACTGTCATCATGAGCACTTTCACCATACGAACTGTCACCATGGGCACTATGAACGTGAGAACGGTCACCATGGGCACTGTCACCATGAGCATTGTCATCATAGGCAATGTCACCGTGAGAACTATCACCATGCGCACTGTCCACAAGGGCTCTATCACATTGAGCTGTATCACCATGTGTACTGTCATCTTGGGCACAGTCACCATGGGCACACTCACCAAGTACACTATCACTATGCTCACTATTACTCTGAACACTCTCATCATGAGCACCGTAACCATGGGCACTATCACAGGGAGCATTATCAGCCTCAGCAAAACAGGCGTGATAACTGTCACCATGGGTCTTATCACCATGATCACGGTTGCCATGGGCACTGTCACGATGTGCAATGCCCCATTGGTACTCTCACCATGGGAACTGCCACCATGAGCACTGTCACCATGAGCACTGACACCACGAGCACTGCCGCTGAGGGCACGGCAACCATGAGCACTGTCACCATGAGAACTGTTACTATGAGAAATGTAACCATGGGCAATTTCTCGATGAGTACACCCACCATGGGAATTTACATCTTGGGCACTCTCAACGTAAACCCTATTACCATGAGCAATTTCGCTGTGAGCACTGTCACCATGGGCACTGTCACAATGCGGAGTGTCACGATGAGCCATGTCACCAAGGGAAATGTCACCGTGAGAAGTGTCACCATAGGCAATGTCACCATGGGCAATGTCACCATGGGTACTGCCACCATGAATACTGCCACCATGAGTACTGTAACCATTGGCAGTATCACCATGCACACTGTCACCATGGGCACTATCACCATGACAACTCTCAGCGTGAGCACTGTCACTGTGGGCACTGTCATCGTGAGCAATTCCACCATGGCCAATGTCACCATGGGCACTATCACGGTGAGCACTCTCAACATGAGCACGTCACCATGAGCCCTGTCACCATGGGCAATGTCACCATGAGAAGTGTCACCATGGTCACTGCCACCACTGTCACTGTCATTTTGAGCACGGTCACCAAGGGTACTGCAACCATGAGCACTGTCACCATTGCGAGTGCCACCATGTGCACTGTCACCTTGGACACTATCACCATGAGCACTGTCACCTTGAGTACTGTCATCATGGGCAATGGCACAGCCACCATCTGCAATCATACGATGGTCACTATCAGTGTGAGCACTGTCACCAATGGAACTCCCAACATGGGCACTATCATCATGAGCACTTTCACCATATGAACTGTCACCATGGGCACTATGAACGTGAGAACGGTCACCATGGGCACTGTCACCATGAGCATTGTCATCATAGGCAATGTCACCGTGAGAACTATCACCATGCGCACTGTCCACAAGGGCACTATCCCATTGAGCTTTATCACCATGTGTACTGTCATCTTGGGCACAGTCACCATGGGCACACTCACCAAGTACACTATGACTATGCTCACTATTACTCTGAACACTCTCACCATGGGCACCTTAACCATGGGCACTATCACCGGGAGCATTATCAGCATCGGCACAACATGCGTGATAACGTTCAGCATGGGTCATATCACCGTGAGCACGGTTGCCATGGGCAATGTCACGATGTGCAATGCCCCAATGGTACGCTCACCATGGGAACTGCCACCATGAGCACTGTCACCATGAGCACTGACAGCACGAGCACTGCCACCGAGGGCACTGCAACCATGAGCACTGTCACCATGAGAACTGTTACTATGAGAAATGTAACCATGGACAATTTCTCGATGAGTACTCTCACCATGGGTATTTTCACCTTGGGCACTCTCAACGTAAACATTATTACCATGAGCACGTTCACTGTGAGCACTGTCACCATGGGCACTGTCACAATGCAGAGTGTCACCATGAGCCATGTCACCATGGGAAATGTCACCGTGAGAAGTGTCACCATAGGCAATGTCACCATGGGCAATGTCACCATGGGAAATGCCATTTTGAGCACTCTCACCATGGGTACTGCCACCATGAGTACTGCCACCATGAGTACTGTCACCATTGGCATTATCACCATGCGCACTGTCACCATGGGCACTATCACCATGACAACTCTCAGCGTGAGCACTGTCAATGTGGGCACTGGCATCGTGAGCAATTCCACCATGGGCAATGTCACCATGGGCACTATCACTGTGAGCACTCTCAACATGAGCACGTCACCATGAGCCCTGTCACCATGGGCAATGTCACCGTGAGAAGTGTCACCATAGGCAATGTCATCGTGGGCACTGTCACCATGGTCACTGCCAACACTGTCACTGTCATTTTGAACACTGTCACCATGGGTACTGCAACCATGAGCACTGCCACCGTGAGCAATGTCACCATTGCGAGTATCACCATGTGCACTGTCACCATGGGCACTATCACAATGAGAACTGTCAGCGTGGGCACTGTCACTGTTGGCAAGGGCACCGTGGGCACTTCCAACATAG
The DNA here is from genome assembly GCF_964341445.2 of Mesoplodon mirus. NCBI lineage: Eukaryota > Metazoa > Chordata > Mammalia > Artiodactyla > Ziphiidae > Mesoplodon > Mesoplodon mirus. The sequence continues at coordinate 194,081,974 of NC_138976.1, read as the reverse complement.
GCAATGTCACCAAGGGCAGTATCACTGTGAGCACTGTCAACATCAGCACGTCACCATGGTCACTGTCAACATGGGTATTATTTCAAAGGGCAATGTCACAATGAGCATTGTCAGGATGGGCAATTTCACCATGAGCACTGTCACCAAAGGCACTATCACCATGAGCAATGTCACTGTGGGCCGTGTCACCAGGGGCACTATCACCATGGTTAATGTTATCATTGGCACTTTCCCCGTGAGCACTGTCACCCTGGGCAATGTCATCATGGGCACGGTCACCATGAGAACTCTCTCCATGAGCACAGCCACTGTGAACACTATCACCATAATCACTGGCCTCATCGGTACTGTCACCATGTGCACTGCCACAATGAGCACTGTCAGCATGGGCACTTCCCCCATGAGCACTGTCTCTATGAGAACTGCTACCATGGGTATTTTCACCATGAGTACTGTCACCCTGTGTATTGTCACCATTTGCACTGTCACCATGAAGAATATTACCGAGAGCAGTATCACCGTGAGATCTCTCACCATGGTCACTGTTACCATGGCACCATGCACCACGGGGGCTGTCAAAATGAGTGCTCTCACCATTGGCACTATCACCGTGAGCATTCTCACTGTGGTCAGTGTCACCATGGGCACTGTCACCATGAGCACTGTCACCATAGGCAATGTCACCGTGGTCAGTGTCACCATGAGCACTGTCAATATGGGCACTCATACAGTGGGCACTGTCACCATGGGTACTGCCACCATGAGCAGTGTCTCTGTGAGTACTGTCAGCATGGGTTTTTACCGTGAGCACTGTCACCATGAGCACTGTCACCATTTTTCAGTGCCACCATGTGCACTACCACCATGTGCACATTCACTATAACTACATTCTTCATGGGCACTGTCACGAAGGGCACGGCCAACATGTGTACTGTAACCATTGTCAGTATCACTGTGAGAAGTGTCACCATGGGAATTAACAACATAGGCACTGTCATCATGAGCACTTTCAGAATGGGAACTCTCACCATGGGCACTATCACCGTGAGGACTCTCACCATGGGAATTATCGCCATGGGCACTACCACCTTGAGAATTATCACCATGAGTACTGTCACCATGGGTATTGTCACTATGGGCACTATCAGCATTAGAACTGTTACCGAGGTCACTGCCACAATGGAATTTGTCACTGTGAGCACTGTCACGGTAGGCAAAGTCACAGTTTGCACTGTCCCCTTGGGCCCTGTCGCGGTGAGCACTATCACTTTTACGGTGGTGTACATGGGCACTGCCACCATGGACACTACCAACTTGAGAATTATCACCATTTGAACTCTCAGCGTGGCCATGGTCAAAAAGTGCACTGTCACTATGCTCACTATGACCGTGAGCACTGTCAACATGGGCAACTTAACCATGGGCACTATCACCGTGAGCACTATCACCATCGGCACTATCACTGTGATCACTATAACCATGGACACTATCATGGTGAGCACAGTTAACATGAGCATTGTAACTGTGAACAATGTCACAATGGGTAATGCAACCATGAGCCCAGTCACCGTGAGCACTGTCAGCATGGGTTGTCACGTTGTGCACTGTCAGCATGAGCACTGTCACCATGGGCACTATAACTATTTTTCAGTGCCACCATGTGCATTACAACCATGTGCACTGTCACCTTGCACACTTTCACCATGAGCACTGTCACCATGAGTACTGTCATCATGGGCAAAGGCACAGCCACCATCTGCAAACTTACCATGGTCACTATCACTGTGAGCACTGTCACCAATGGAACTCCCAACATGGGCGCTGTCATCATGAGCACTTTCACCATACGAACTGTCACCATGGGCACTATGAACGTGAGAACGGTCACCATGGGCACTGTCACCATGAGCATTGTCATCATAGGCAATGTCACCGTGAGAACTATCACCATGCGCAATGTCCACAAGGGCAATGTCACCATGGGAAATGCCATTTTGAGCACTCTCACCATGGGTACTGCCACCATGAGTACTGCCACCATGAGTACTGTCACCATTGGCATTATCACCATGCGCACTGTCACCATGGGCACTATCACCATGACAACTCTCAGCGTGAGCACTGTCAATGTGGGCACTGGCATCGTGAGCAATTCCACCATGGGCAATGTCACCATGGGCACTATCATTGTGAGCACTCTCAACATGAGCACGTCACCATGAGCCCTGTCACCATGGGCAATGTCACCGTGAGAAGTGTCATCATAGGCAATGTCATCGTGGGCACTGTCACCATGGTCAATGCCAACACTGTCACTGTCATTTTGAGCACTGTCACCATGGGTACTGCAACCATGAGCACTGTCACCATGAGCAATGTCACCATTGCGAGTATCACCATGTGCACTGTCACCATGGGCACTATCACAATGAGAACTGTCAGCGTGGGCACTGTCACTGTTGGCAAGGGCACCGTGGGCACTTCCACCATGGGCAATGTTACCATGGGCACTGTCACTGTGAGCACTGTCAACATGAGCACGTCACCATGGGCACGGTCAACATGGGCACTATCTCGAAGGGCAATGTCACCATGAGCATTGTCAGGATGGGCAATTTCACCATGAGCACTGTCAGCAAAGGCACTATCACCATGAGCATTGTCACTGTGGGCCGTGTCACCAGGGGCACTATCACCATGGTTAATGTTATCATTGGCACTTTCCCCGTGAGCACTGTCACCCTGGGCACTGTGATCATGGGCACGGTCACCGTGAGCACTATCTCCATGAGCACAGCAACTGTGAACACCATCACCATAATCACTGGCCTCATCAGTACTGTCACCATGAGCACTGCCACAATGAGCACTGTCAGCATGGGCACTTCCCCCATGAGCACTGTCACTATGAGAACTGCTACCATGGGTATTTTCACCATGAGTACTGTCACCCTGTGTATTGTCACCATTTGCACTGTCACCATGAGGACTATTACTGTGAGCGCTATCACCGTGAGATCTCTCACCATGGTCACTGTCACCATGGCACCTTGCACAATGGGGGCTGTCAACATGAGTGCTGTCACCATTGGCACTATCACCGTGAGCATTCTCACTGTGGTCATTGTCACCATGGGCACTGTCACCATGAGCACTGTCACCATAGGCAATGTCACCGTGGTCAGTGTCACCATGAGCACTGTCAACATGGGCACTCATACAGTGGGCACTGTCACTGTGAGCACTGTCACCATGGGTACTGCCACCATGAGCTGTGTCTCTGTGAGTACTGTCAGCATAGGTTTTTACCATGAGCACTGTCACCATGAGCCCAGGCACAGTTTTTCAGTGACACCATGTGCACTACCACCAAGCGCACTCTCACCATGGCCACTGTCACCGAGAAAACTGTCACCATAAGTACTGTCTTCATGGGCACTGTCACCAAGGACACGGCCAACATGTGAACTGTAACCATTGTCAGTATCACTGTGAGAAGTGTCACCATGGGAATTACCAACATAGGCACTGTCATCATGAGCACTTTCAGATTGGGAACTGTCACCATGGGCACTATCACCGTGAGGACTCTCACCATGGGAATTATCGCCATGGGCTCTATCAGCATTAGAACTGTCACCGTGGTCACTGTCACGATGGAATTTGTCACTGAGAGCACTGTCACGATAGGCAAAGTCACGGTTTGCACTTTCCCTTTGGGCCCTGTCACAGTGAGCACTATCAGTTTGAAGGTGGTGTCCATGGGCACTGCCACCATGGGCACTACCAACTTGAGAATTATCACCATTTGTACTCTCAGCGTGGTCACGGTCAACAAGTGCACTATCACTATGATCACTATGACCGTGAGCACTGGCACCATGGGCACTCTCACCATGAGCACTATCACCATCGGCACTATCACTGTGATCACTGTCACCATAGACACTATCATGGTGAGCACAGTTAACATGAGCATTGTAACTGTGAGCACTGTCACAATGGGTAATGCAACCATGAGCTCAGTTACTGTGAGCACTGTCAGCATGGGTTGTCACCTTGTGCACTGTCAGCATGAGCACTGTCACCATGGGCACTATAACTATTTTTCAGTGCCACCATGTGCATTACAACCATGTGCACTGTCACCTTGCACACTATAACCATGAGCACTGTCACCATGAGTACTGTCATCATTGGCAAAGGCACAGCCACCATCTGCAATCTTACCATGGTCACTATCACTGTGAGCACAGTCACCAATGGAACTCCCAATATGGGCGCTGTCATCATGAGCACTTTCACCATACGAACTGTCACCATGGGCACTATGAACGTGAGAACGGTCACCATGGGCACTGTCACCATGAGCATTGTCATCATAGGCAATGTCACCGTGAGAACTATCACCATGCGCACTGTCCCCAAGGGCACTATCCCATTGAGCTGTATCACCATGTGTACTCTCATCTTGGGCACAGTCACCATGGGCACACTCACCAAGTACACTATCACTATGCTCACTATTATTCTGAACACTCTCACCATGGGCACCTTAACCATGGGCACTATCACCGGGAGCATTATCAGCATCGGCACAACATGCGTGATAATGTTCAGCATGGGTCATATCACCGTGAGCACGGTTGCCATGGGCACTGTCACGATTTGCAATGCCCCATTGGTACTCTCACCATGGGAACTGCCACCATGAGCACTGTCACCATGAGCACTGACACCACGAGCACTGCCACCGAGGGCACTGCAACCATGAGCACTGTCACCATGAGAACACTTACTATGAGAAATGTAACCATGGGCAGTTTCTCGATGAGTAGTCTCACCATGGGTATTTTCACCTTGGGCACACTCAACGTAAACAGTATTACCATGAGCACTTTCACTGTGAGCACTGTCACCATGGGCACTGTCACAATGCGGAGTGTCACCATGAGCCATGTCACGGTGGGAAATGTCACCGTGAGAAGTGTCCCCATAGGCAATGTCACCATGGGCAATGTCACCATGGGAAATGCCATTTTGAGCACTGTCACCATGGGTACAGCCACCATGAGTACTGTCACCATTGGCATTATCACCATGCGCACTGTCACCATGGGCACTATCACCATGACAACTCTCAGCGTGAGCACTCTCAGTGTGGGCACTGGCATCGTGAGCAATTCCACCATGGGCAATGTCACCATGGGCACTATCACGGTGAGCACTCTCAACATAAGCACGTCACAATGAGCCCTGTCACCATGGGCAATGTCACCGTGGGCACTGTCACCATGGTCACTGCCACCACTGTCACTGTCATTTTGAGCACTGTCACCAAGGGTACTGCAACCATGAGCACTGTCACCATTGCGAGTATCACCATGTGCACTGTCACCATGGGCACTATCACAATGAGAACTGTCAGCGTGGGCACTGTCACTGTTGGCAAGGGCACCGTGGGCACTTCTACCATGGGCAATGTCACCATGGGCACTATCACTGTGAGCACTGTCAACATGAGCACGTCACCATGGGCACGGTCAACATGGGCACTATCTCGAAGGGCAATGTCACCATGAGCATTGTCAGGATGGGCAATTTCACCATGAGCACTGTCAGCAAAGGCACTCTCACCATGAGCATTGTCACTGTGGGCCGTGTCACCAGGGGCACTATCACCATGGTTAATGTTATCATTGGCACTTTCCCCGTGAGCACTGTCACCCTGGGCACTGTGATCATGGGCACGGTCACCGTGAGCACTATCTCCATGAGCACAGCAACTGTGAACACCATCACCATAATCACTGGCCTCATCAGTACTGTCACCATGAGCACAGCCACAATGAGCACTGTCAGCATGGGCACTTCCCCCATGAGCACTGTCACTATGAGAACTGCTGCCATGGGTATTTTCACCATGAGTACTGTCACCCTGTGTATTGTCACCATTTGCACTGTCACCATGAGGACTATTACTGTGAGCGCTATCACCGTGAGATCTCTCACCATGGTCACTGTCACCATGGCACCTTGCACAATGGGGGCTGTCAACATGAGTGCTGTCACCATTGGCACTATCACCGTGAGCATTCTCACTGTGGTCATTGTCACCATGGGCACTGTCACCATGAGCACTGTCACCATAGGAAATGTCACCGTGGTCAGTGTCACCATGAGCACTGTCAACATGGGCACTCATACAGTGGGCACTGTTACTGTGAGCACTGTCACCATGGGTACTGCCACCATGAGCTGTGTCTCTGTGAGTACTGTCAGCATAGGTTTTTACCATGAGCTTTGTCACCATGAGCCCAGGCACAGTTTTTCAGTGACACCATGTGCACTACCACCAAGCGCACTCTCACCATGGCCACTGTCACCGAGAAAACTGTCACCATAAGTACTGTCTTCATGGGCACTGTCACCAAGGACACGGCCAACATGTGAACTGTAACCATTGTCAGTATCACTGTGAGAAGTGTCACCATGGGAATTACCAACATAGGCACTGTCATCATGAGCACTTTCAGAATGGGAACTGTCACCATGGGCACTATCACCGTGAGGACTCTCACCATGGGAATTATCGCCATGGGCTCTATCAGCATTAGAACTGTCACCGTGGTCACTGTCACGATGGAATTTGTCACTGAGAGCACTGTCACGATAGGCAAAGTCACGGTTTGCACTTTCCCTTTGGGCCCTGTCACAGTGAGCACTATCAGTTTGACGGTGGTGTCCATGGGCACCGCCACCATGGGCACTACCAACTTGAGAATTATCACCATTTGTACTCTCAGCGTGGTCACAGTCAACAAGTGCACTATCACTATGCTCACTATGACCCTGAGCACTGTCACCATGGGCACTCTCACCGTGAGCACTATAACCATCGGCACTATCACTGTGATCACTGTCACCATAGACACTATCATGGTGAGCACAGTTAAAATGAGCATTGTTACTGCGAGTACTGTCACAATGGGTAATGCAACCATAAGCCCAGTCACGGTGAGCACTGTCAGCATGGGTTGTCACCTGTGCACTGTCAGCATGAGCACTGTCAACATGGGCACTATAACTAGTTTTCAGTGCCACCATGTGCACTGTCACCTTGGACACTATCACCATGAGCACTGTCACCATGAGTACTGTCATCATGGGCAATGGCACAGCCACCATCTGCAATCTTACCATGGTCACTATCACTGTGAGCACTGTCACCAATCAACTACCAACATGGGCACTGTCATCATGAGCACTTTCACCATACGAACTGTCACCATGGGCACTATGAACGTGAGAACGGTCACCATGGGCACTGTCACCATGAGCATTGTCATCATAGGCAATGTCACCGTGAGAACTATCACCATGGGCACTGTCCACAAGGGCACTATCCCATTGAGCTGTATCACCATGTGTACTCTCATCTTGGGCAAAGTCACCATGGGCACACTCACCAAGTACACTATCACTATGCTCACTATTACTCTGAACACTGTCACCATGGGCACCGTAACCATGGGCACTATCACCGGGAGCATTATAAGCATCGGGACAACAGGCGTGATAACTGTCACCATGGGTCATATCACCGTGAGCACAGTTGCCATGGGCACTGTCATGATGTGCAATGCCCCTTTGGTACTCTCACCATGGGAACTGCCACCATGAGCACTGTCACCATGAGCACTGACACCACGAGCACTGCCACTGAGGGCACTGCAACCATGAGCACTGTCACCATGAGAACTGTTACTATGAGAAATGTAACCATGGGCAATTTCTCAATGAGTACTCTCACCATGGGTATTTTCACCTTGGGCACTCTCAACGTAAACAGTATTACCATGAGCACTTTCACTGTTAGCACTGTCACCATGGGCACTGTCACAATGCGGAGTGTCACCATGAGCCATGTCACCATGGGAAATGTCACCGTGAGAAGTGTCACCATAGGCAATGTCACCATGGGCAATGTCACCATGGGAAATGCCATTTTGAGCACTGTCAACATGGGTACAGCCACCATGAGTACGGTCACCATGAGTACTGTCACCATTGGCAGTATCACCATGCACACTGTCACCATGGGCACTATCACCATGACAACTCTCAGCGTGAGCACTGTCACTGTGGGCACTGGCATCGTGAGCAATTCCACCATGGGCCATGTCAGCATGGGCACTATCACTGTGAGCACTCTCAACATGAGCATGTCACCATGAGCCCTGTCACCATGGACAATATCACTGTGAGAAGTGTCACCATAGGCAATGTCACCGTGGGCACTGTCACCATGGTCACTGCCACCACTGTAACTGTCATTTTGAGCACTGTCACCAAGGGTACTGCAACCATGAGCACTGTCACCATTAGCACTGTCACCATTGCGAATATCAACATGTGCACTGTCACAATGGGCACTATCACAATGAGAACTGTCAGCGTGGGCACTGTCACTGTTGGCAAAGGCACCGTGGGCACATCCACCATGGGCAATGTCACCATGGGCACTATCACTGTGAGCACTGTCAACATGAGCACGTCACCATGGGCACTGTCAACATGGGTACTATCTCGAAGGGCAATGTCACCATGAGCATTGTCAGGATGGGCAATTTCACCATGAGCACTGTCACCATAGGCAATGTCACCATGGTCAGTGTCACCATGAACACTGTCAACATGGGCACTCATACAGTGGGCACTGTCACTGTGAGCACTGTCACCATGGGTACTTCCACCATGAGCAGTGTCCCTGTGAGTACTGTCAGCATGGGTTTTTACCATGAGCACTGTCACCATGAGCCCTGTCACAATTTTTCAGTGACACCATGTGCACTACCACCATGCCCACTCTCACCATGGGCACTGTCACCGAGAAAACTGTCACCATAAGTACTGTCTTCATGGGCACTGTCACCAAGGGCACGGCCAACATGTGAACTGTAACCATTGTCAGTATCACTGTGAGAAGTGTCACCATGGGAATTACCAACCTAGGCGCTGTCATCATGAGCACTTCCAGAATGGGAACTGTCACCATGGGCACTATCACCGTGAAGACTCTCACCATGGGAATTATCGCCATGGGCTCTATCAGCATTAGAACTGTCACCGTGGTCACTGTCACGATGGAATTTGTCACTGTGAGGACTGTCACGATAGGCAAAGTCACAGTCTGCACTGTCCCTTTGGGCCCTGTCAGGGTGAGCACTATCAGTTTGATGGTGGCGTCCATGGGCACTGCCACCATGGGCACTACCAACTTGAGAATTATCACCATTTGTACTCTCAGCGTGGTCACCGTCAACAAGTGCACTCTCACTATGCTCACTATGACCGTGAGCACTGTCACCATGGGCACTCTCACCATGAGCACTATCACCATCGGCACTATCACTGTGATCACTGTCACCATAGACACTATCATGGTGAGCACAGTTAACATGAGCATTGTAACTGTGAGCACTGTCACAATGGGTAATGCAACCATGAGCCCAGTCACTGTGAGCACTGTCAGCATGGGTTGTCACCTTGTGCACTGTCAGCATGAGCACTGTCACCATGGGAACTATAACTATTTTTCAGTGCCACCATGTGCACTGTCACCTTGGACACTATCACCATGAGCACTGTCACCTTGAGTACTGTCATCATGGGCAATGGCACAGCCACCATCTGCAATCTTACCATGGTCACTATCACTGTGAGCACTGTCACCAATCAACTACCAACATGGGCACTGTCATCATGAGCACTTTCACCATACGAACTGTCACCATGGGCACTATGAACGTGAGAACGGTCACCATGGGCACTGTCACCATGAGCATTGTCATCATAGGCAATGTCACCGTGAGAACTATCACCATGCGCACTGTCCACAAGGGCACTATCCCATTGAGCTGTATCACCATGTGTACTCTCATCATGGGCACAGTCACCATGGGCACACTCACCAAGTACACTATCACTATGCTCACTATTACTCTGAACACTCTCACCATGGGCACCTTAACCATGGGCACTATCACCGGGAGCATTATCAGCATCGGCACAACATGCGTGATAACGTTCAGCGTGGGTCATATCACAGTGAGCACGGTTGCCATGGGCAATGTCACGATGTGCAATGCCCCAATGGTACGCTCACCATGGGAACTGACACCATGAGCACTGTCACCATGAGCACTGACACCACGAGCACTGCCACCGAGGGCACTGCAACCATGAGCACTGTCACCATGAGAACTGTTACTATGAGAAATGTAACCATGGACAATTTCTCGATGAGTAGTCTCACCATGGGTATTTTCACCTTGGGCACTCTCAACGTAAACATTATTACCATGAGCACGTTCACTGTGAGCACTGTCACCATGGGCACTGTCACAAGGCGGAGTGTCACCATGAGCCATGTCACCATGGGAAATGTCACCGTGAGAAGTGTCACCATAGGCAATGTCACCATGGGCAATGTCACCATGGGAAATGCCCTTTTGAGCACTCTCACCATGGGTACTGCCACCATGAGTACTGCCACCATGAGTACTGTCACCATTGGCATTATCACCATGCGCACTGTCACCATGGGCACTATCACCATGACAACTCTCAGCGTGAGCACTGTCAATGTGGGCACTGGCATCGTGAGCAATTCCACCATGGGCAATGTCACCATGGGCACTATCACTGTGAGCACTCTCAACATGAGCACGTCACCATGAGCCCTGTCACCATGGGCAATGTCACCGTGAGAAGTGTCACCATAGGCAATGTCATCGTGGGCACTGTCACCATGGTCAATGCCAACACTGTCACTGTCATTTTGAGCACTGTCACCATGGGTACTGCAACCATGAGCACTGTCACCATGAGCAATGTCACCATTGCGAGTATCACCATGTGCACTGTCACCATGGGTGCTATAACAATGAAAACTGTCAGCGTGGGCACTGTCACTGTTGGCAAGGGCACCGTGGGCACTTCCACCATAGGCAATATCACCAAGGGCAGTATCACTGTGAGCACTGTCAACATCAGCACATCACCATGGTCACTGTCAACATGGGTATTATCTCGAAGGGCAATGTCACCATGAGCATTGTCAGGATGGGCAATTTCACCATGAGCACTGTCAGCAAAGGCACTATCACCATGATCAATGTCACTGTGGGCCGTGTCACCAGGGGCACTATCACCATGGTTAATGTTATCATTGGCACTTTCCCCGTGAGCCCTGTCACCCTGGGCACTGCCATCATGGGCACGGTCACCGTGAGAACTCTCTCCATGAGCACAGCCACTGTGAACACTATCACCATAATCACTGGCCTCATCGGTACTGTCACCAAGAGCACTGCCACAATGAGCACTGTCAGCATGGGCACTTCCCCCATGAGCACTGTCTCTATGAGAACTGCTACCATGGGTATTTTCACAATGAGTACTGTCACCCTGTGTATTGTCACCATTTGCACTGTCACCATGAAGAATATTACCGAGAGCACTATCACCGTGAGATCTCTAACCATGGTCACTGTTACCATGGCACCTTGCACAACGGGGGCTGTCAACATGAGTTTTCTCACCATTGGCACTATCACCGTGAGCATTCTCACTGTGGTCAGTGTCACCATGAGCACTGTCACCATAGGCAATGTCACCGTGGTCAGTGTCACCATGAGCACTGTCAATATGGGCACTCATACAGTGGGCACTGTCACCATGGGTACTGCCACCATGAGCAGTGTCTCTGTGAGTACTGTCAGCATGGGTTTTTACCGTGAGCACTGTCACCATGAGCACTGTCACCATTTTTCAGTGCCACCATGTGCACTACCACCATGTGCACATTCACTATAAGTACTATCTTCATGGGCACTGTCACGAAGGGCACGGCCAACATGTGTACTGTAACCATTGTCAGTATCACTGTGAGAAGTGTCACCATGTGAATTACCAACATAGGCACTGTCATCATGAGCACTTTCAGAATAGGAACTCTCACCATGGGCACTATCACCGTGAGGACTCTCACCATGGGAATTATCGCCATGGGCACTACCACCTTGAGAATTATCACCATGAGTACTGTCACCATGGGTATTGTCACCATGGGCACTATCAGCATTAGAACTGTTACCGAGGTCACTGCCACAATGGAATTTGTCACTGTGAGCACTGTCACGGTAGGCAAAATCACGGTTTGCACTGTCCCCTTGGGCCCTGTCGCAGTGAGCACTACCACTTTTATGGTGGTGTCCATGGGCACTGCCACCATGGACACTACCAACTTGAGAATTATCACTATTTGAACTCTCAGCGTGGCCATGTTCAACAAGTGCACTGTCACTATGCTCACTATGACCGTGAGCACTGTCAACATGGGCAACTTAACCATGGGCACTATCACCGTGAGCACTGTCAACATGAGCACGTCACCATGGGCACGGTCAACATGGGCACTATCTCGAAGGGCAGTGTCACCATGAGCATTGTCAGGATGGGCAATTTCACCATGAGCACTGTCAGCAAAGGCACTCTCACCATGAGCAATGTCACTGTGGGCCGTGTCACCAGGGGCACTATCACCATGGTTAATGTTATCATTGGCACTTTCCCCGTGAGCACTGTCACCCTGGGCACTGTGATCATGGGCACGGTCACCGTGAGCACTATCTCCATGAGCACAGCAACTGTGAACACCATCACCATAATCACTGGCCTCATCAGTACTGTCACCATGAGCACTGCCACAATGAGCACTGTCAGCATGGGCACTTCCCCCATGAGCACTGTCACTATGAGAACTGCTACCATGGGTATTTTCACCATGAGTACTGTCACCCTGTGTATTGTCACCATTTGCACTGTCACCATGAGGACTATTACTGTGAGCGCTATCACCGTGAGATCTCTCACCATGGTCACTGTCACCATGGCACCTTGCACAATGGGGGCTGTCAACATGAGTGCTGTCACCATTGGCACTATCACCGTGAGCATTCTCACTGTGGTCATTGTCACCATGGGCACTGTCACCATGAGCACTGTCACCATAGGAAATGTCACCGTGGTCAGTGTCACCATGAGCACTGTCAACATGGGCACTCATACAGTGGGCACTGTCACTGTGAGCACTGTCACCATGGGTACTGCCACCATGAGCTGTGTCTCTGTGAGTACTGTCAGCATGGGTTTTTACCATGAGCACTGTCACCATGAGCCCAGGCACAGTTTTTCAGTGACACCATGTGCACTACCACCAAGCGCACTCTCACCATGGCCACTGTCACCGAGAAAACTCTCACCATAAGTACTGTCTTCATGGGCACTGTCACCAAGGACACGGCCAACATGTGAACTGTAACCATTGTCAGTATCACTGTGAGAAGTGTCACCATGGGAATTACCAACATAGGCACTGTCATCATGAGCACTTTCAGAATGGGAACTGTCACCATGGGCACTATCACCGTGAGGACTCTCACCATGGGAATTATCGCCATGGGCTCTATCAGCATTAGAACTGTCACTTTGGTCACTGTCACGATGGAATTTGTCACTGAGAGCACTGTCACGATAGGCAAAGTCACGGTTTGCACTGTCCCTTTGGGCCCTGTCACAGTGAGCACTATCAGTTTGACGGTGGTGTCCATGGGCACCGCCACCATGGGCACTACCAACTTGAGAATTATCACCATTTGTACTCTCAGCGTGGTCACGGTCAACAAGTGCACTATCACTATGCTCACTATGACCCTGAGCACTGTCACCATGGGCACTCTCACCGTGAGCACTATAACCATCGGCACTATCACTGTGATCACTGTCACCATAGACACTATCATGGTGAGCACAGTTAAAATGAGCATTGTTACTGCGAGTACTGTCACAATGGGTAACGCAACCATAAGCCCAGTCACCGTGAGCACTGTCAGCATGGGTTGTCACCTGTGCACTGTCAGCATGAGCACTGTCAACATGGGCACTATAACTAGTTTTCAGTGCCACCATGTGCACTGTCACCTTGGACACTATCACCATGAGCACTGTCACCATGAGTACTGTCATCATGGGCAATGGCACAGCCACCATCTGCAATCTTACCATGGTCACTATCACTGTGAGCACTGTCACCAATCAACTACCAACATGGGCACTGTCATCATGAGCACTTTCACCATACGAACTGTCACCATGGGCACTATGAACGTGAGAACGGTCACCATGGGCACTGTCACCATGAGCATTGTCATCATAGGCAATGTCACCGTGAGAACTATCACCAGGCGCACTGTCCACAAGGGCACTATCACATTGAGCTGTATCACCATGTGTAATCTCATCTTGGGCACAGTCACCATGGGCACACTCACCAAGTACACTATCACTATGCTCACTATTACTCTGAACACTCTCACCATGGGCAACGTAACCATGGGCACTATCACCGGGAGCATTATAAGCATCGGGACAACAGGCGTGATAACTGTCACCATGGGTCATATCACCGTGAGCACAGTTGCCATGGGCACTGTCACGATGTGCAATGCCCCTTTGGTACTCTCACCATGGGAACTGCCACCATGAGCACTGTCACCATGAGCACTGACACCACGAGCACTGCCACTGAGGGCACTGCAACCATGAGCACTGTCACCATGAGAACTGTTACTATGAGAAATGTAACCATGGGCAATTTCTCAATGAGTACTCTCACCATGGGTATTTTCACCTTGGGCACTCTCAACGTAAACAGTATTACCATGAGCACTTTCACTGTTAGCACTGTCACCATGGGCACTGTCACAATGCGGAGTGTCACCATGAGCCATGTCACCATGGGAAATGTCACCGTGAGAAGTGTCACCATAGGCAATGTCACCATGGGCAATGTCACCATGGGAAATGCCATTTTGAGCACTGTCACCATGGGTACAGCCACCATGAGTACGGTCACCATGAGTACTGTCACCATTGGCAGTATCACCATGCGCACTGTCACCATGGGCACTATCACCATGACAACTCTCAGCGTGAGCACTGTCACTGTGGGCACTGGCATCGTGAGCAATTCCACCATGGGCCATGTCAGCATGGGCACTATCACTGTGAGCACTCTCAACATGAGCATGTCACCATGAGCCCTGTCACCATGGACAATATCACTGTGAGAAGTGTCACCATAGGCAATGTCACCGTGGGCGCTGTCACCATGGTCACTGCCACCACTGTAACTGTCATTTTGAGCACTGTCACCAAGGGTACTGCAACCATGAGCACTGTCACCATTAGCACTGTCACCATTGCGAATATCAACATGTGTACTGTCACAATGGGCACTATCACAATGAGAACTGTCAGCGTGGGCACTGTCACTGTTGGCAAAGGCACCGTGGGCACATCCACCATGGGCAATGTCACCATGGGCACTATCACTGTGAGCACTGTCAACATGAGCACGTCACCATGGGCACTGTCAACATGGGTACTATCTCGAAGGGCAATGTCACCATGAGCATTGTCAGGATGGGCAATTTCACCATGAGCACTGTCACCATAGGCAATGTCACCATGGTCAGTGTCACCATGAACACTGTCAACATGGGCACTCATACAGTGGGCACTGTCACTGTGAGCACTGTCACCATGGGTACTTCCACCATGAGCAGTGTCCCTGTGAGTACTGTCAGCATGGGTTTTTACCATGAGCACTGTCACCATGAGCCCTGTCACAATTTTTCAGTGACACCATGTGCACTACCACCATGCCCACTCTCACCATGGGCACTGTCACCGAGAAAACTGTCACCATAAGTACTGTCTTCATGGGCAATGTCACCAAGGGCACGGCCAACATGTGAACTGTAACCATTGTCAGTATCACTGTGAGAAGTGTCACCATGGGAATTACCAACCTAGGCGCTGTCATCATGAGCACTTCCAGAATGGGAACTGTCACCATGGGCACTATCACCATGACAACTCTCAGCGTGGGCACTGTCACTGTGGGCACTGGCATCGTGAGCAATTCCACCATGGGCAATGTCACCATGGGCACTATCACGGTGAGCACTCTCAACATGAGCATGTCACCATGAGCCCTGTCACCATGGGCAATGTCACCGTGGGCACTGTCACCATGTTCACTGCCACCACTGTCACTGTCATTTTGAGCACTGTCACCAAGGGTACTGCAACCATGAGCACTGTCACCATTGCGAGTATCACCATGTGCACTGTCACCATGGGCACTATCACAATGAGAACTGTCAGCGTGGGCACTGTCACTGTTGGCAAGGGCACCGTGGGCACTTCCACCATGGGCAATGTCACCATGGGCACTATCACTGTGAGCACTGTCAACATGAGCACGTCACCATGGGCACGGTCAACGTGGGTACTATCTCGAAGGGCAATGTCACCATGAGCATTGTCAGGATGGGCAATTTCACCATGAGCACTGTCAGCAAAGGCACTCTCACCATGAGCAATGTCACTGTGGGCCGTGTCACCAGGGGCACTATCACCATGGTTAATGTTATCATTGGCACTTTCCCCGTGAGTACTGTCACCCTGGGCACTGCCATCATGGGCACGGTCACCGTGAGAACTCTCTCCATGAGCACAGCCACTGTGAACACTATCACCATAATCACTGGCCTCATCGGTACTGTCACCAAGAGCACTGCCACAATGAGCACTGTCAGCATGGGCACTTCCCCCATGAGCACTGTCTCTATGAGAACTGCTACCATGGGTATTTTCACAATGAGTACTGTCACCCTGTGTATTGTCACCATTTGCACTGTCACCATGAAGAATATTACCGAGAGCACTATCACCGTGAGATCTCTCACCATGGTCACTGTTACCATGGCACCTTGCACAACGGGGGCTGTCAACATGAGTTCTCTCACCATTGGCACTATTACCGTGAGCATTCTCACTGTGGTCAGTGTCACCATGGGCACTGTCACCATGAGCACTGTCACCATAGGCAATGTCACCGTGGTCAGTGTCACCATGAGCACTGTCAATATGAGCACTCATACAGTGGGCACTGTCACCATGGGTACTGCCACCATGAGCAGTGTCTCTGTGAGTACTGTCAGCATGGGTTTTTACCGTGAGCACTGTCACCATGAGCACTGTCACCATTTTTCAGTGCCACCATGTGCACTACCACCATGTGCACATTCACTATAACTACTATCTTCATGGGCACTGTCACGAAGGGCACGGCCAACATGTGTACTGTAACCATTGTCAGTATCACTGTGAGAAGTGTCACCATGTGAATTACCAACATAGGCACTGTCATCATGAGCACTTTCAGAATAGGAACTCTCACCATGGGCACTATCACCGTGAGGACTCTCACCATGGGAATTATCGCCATGGGGACTACCACCTTGAGAATTATCACCATGAGTACTGTCACCATGGGTATTGTCACTATGGGCATTATCAGCATTAGAACTGTTACCGAGGTCACTGTCACAATGGAATTTGTCACTGTGAGCACTGTCACGGTAGGCAAAGTCACGGTTTGCACTGTCCCCTTGGGCCCTGTCGCAGTGAGCACTATCACTTTTACGGTGGTGTCCATGGGCACTGCCACCATGGACACTACCAACTTGAGAATTATCACCATTTGAACTCTCAGCGTGGCCATGTTCAACAAGTGCACTGTCACTATGCTCACTATGACCGTGAGCACGGTCAACATGGGCAACTTAAACATGGGCACGATCACCGTGAGCACTGTCAACATGAGCACGTCACCATGGGCACGGTCAACGTGGGCACTATCTCGAAGGGCAATGTCACCATGAGCATTGTCAGGATGGGCAATTTCACCATGAGCACTGTCAGCAAAGGCACTCTCACCATGAGCAATGTCACTGTGGGCCGTGTCACCAGGTGCACTATCACCATGGTTAATGTTATCATTGGCACTTTCCCCGTGAGCACTGTCACCCTGGGCACTGTGATCATGGGCACGGTCACCGTGAGCACTATCTCCATGAGCACAGCAACTGTGAACACCATCACCATAATCACTGGCCTCATCAGTACTGTCACCATGAGCACTGCCACAATGAGCACTGTCAGCATGGGCACTTCCCCCATGAGCACTGTCACTATGAGAACTGCTACCATGGGTATTTTCACCATGAGTACTGTCACCCTGTGTATTGTCACCATTTGCACTGTCACCATGAGGACTATTACTGTGAGCGCTATCACCGTGAGATCTCTCACCATGGTCACTGTCACCATGGCACCTTGCACAATGGGGGCTGTCAACATGAGTGCTGTCACCATTGGCACTATCACCGTGAGCATTCTCACTGTGGTCATTGTCACCATGGGCACTGTCACCATGAGCACTGTCACCATAGGCAATGTCACCGTGGTCAGTGTCACCATGAGCACTGTCAACATGGGCACTCATACAGTGGGCACTGTCACTGTGAGCACTGTCACCATGGGTACTGCCACCATGAGCTGTGTCTCTGTGAGTACTGTCAGCATGGGTTTTTACCATGAGCACTGTCACCATGAGCCCAGGCACAGTTTTTCAGTGACACCATGTGCACTACCACCAAGCGCACTCTCACCATGGCCACTGTCACCGAGAAAACTGTCACCATAAGTACTGTCTTCATGGGCACTGTCACCAAGGACACGGCCAACATGTGAACTGTAACCATTGTCAGTATCACTGTGAGAAGTGTCACCATGGGAATTACCAACATAGGCACTGTCATCATGAGCACTTTCAGAATGGGAACTGTCACCATGGGCACTATCACCGTGAGGACTCTCACCATGGGAATTATCGCCATGGGCTCTATCAGCATTAGAACTGTCACCGTGGTCACTGTCACGATGGAATTTGTCACTGAGAGCACTGTCACGATAGGCAAAGTCACGGTTTGCACTGTCCCTTTGGGCCCTGTCACAGTGAGCACTATCAGTTTGACGGGGGTGTCCATGGGCACCGCCACCATGGGCACTACCAACTTGAGAATTATCACCATTTGTACTCTCAGCGTGGTCACGGTCAACAAGTGCACTATCACTATGCTCACTATGACCCTGAGCACTGTCACCATGGGCACTCTCACCGTGAGCACTATAACCAGCGGCACTATCACTGTGATCACTGTCACCATAGACACTATCATGGTGAGCACAGTTAAAATGAGCATTGTTACTGCGAGTACTGTCACAATGGGTAATGCAACCATAAGCCCAGTCACCGTGAGCACTGTCAGCATGGGTTGTCACCTGTGCACTGTCAGCATGAGCACTGTCAACATGGGCACTATAACTAGTTTTCAGTGCCACCATGTGCACTGTCACCTTGGACACTATCACCATGAGCACTGTCACCATGAGTACTGTCATCATGGGCAATGGCACAGCCACCATCTGCAATCTTACCATGGTCACTATCACTGTGAGCACTGTCACCAATCAACTACCAACATGGGCACTGTCATCATGAGCACTTTCACCATACGAACTGTCACCATGGGCACTATGAACGTGAGAACGGTCACCATGGGCACTGTCACCATGAGCATTGTCATCATAGGCAATGTCACCGTGAGAACTATCACCAGGCGCACTGTCCACAAGGGCACTATCACATTGAGCTGTATCACCATGTGTAATCTCATCTTGGGCACAGTCACCATGGGCACACTCACCAAGTACACTATCACTATGCTCACTATTACTCTGAACACTCTCACCATGGGCAACGTAACCATGGGCACTATCACCGGGAGCATTATAAGCATCGGGACAACAGGCGTGATAACTGTCACCATGGGTCATATCACCGTGAGCACAGTTGCCATGGGCACTGTCACGATGTGCAATGCCCCTTTGGTACTCTCACCATGGGAACTGCCACCATGAGCACTGTCACCATGAGCACTGACACCACGAGCACTGCCACTGAGGGCACTGCAACCATGAGCACTGTCACCATGAGAACTGTTACTATGAGAAATGTAACCATGGGCAATTTCTCAATGAGTACTCTCACCATGGGTATTTTCACCTTGGGCACTCTCAACGTAAACAGTATTACCATGAGCACTTTCACTGTTAGCACTGTCACCATGGGCACTGTCACAATGCGGAGTGTCACCATGAGCCATGTCACCATGGGAAATGTCACCGTGAGAAGTGTCACCATAGGCAATGTCACCATGGGCAATGTCACCATGGGAAATGCCATTTTGAGCACTGTCACCATGGGTACAGCCACCATGAGTACGGTCACCATGAGTACTGTCACCATTGGCAGTATCACCATGCGCACTGTCACCATGGGCACTATCACCATGACAACTCTCAGCGTGAGCACTGTCACTGTGGGCACTGGCATCGTGAGCAATTCCACCATGGGCCATGTCAGCATGGGCACTATCACTGTGAGCACTCTCAACATGAGCATGTCACCATGAGCCCTGTCACCATGGACAATATCACTGTGAGAAGTGTCACCATAGGCAATGTCACCGTGGGCACTGTCACCATGGTCACTGCCACCACTGTAACTGTCATTTTGAGCACTGTCACCAAGGGTACTGCAACCATGAGCACTGTCACCATTAGCACTGTCACCATTGCGAATATCAACATGTGTACTGTCACAATGGGCACTATCACAATGAGAACTGTCAGCGTGGGCACTGTCACTGTTGGCAAAGGCACCGTGGGCACATCCACCATGGGCAATGTCACCATGGGCACTATCACTGTGAGCACTGTCAACATGAGCACGTCACCATGGGCACTGTCAACATGGGTACTATCTCGAAGGGCAATGTCACCATGAGCATTGTCAGGATGGGCAATTTCACCATGAGCACTGTCACCATAGGCAATGTCACCATGGTCAGTGTCACCATGAACACTGTCAACATGGGCACTCATACAGTGGGCACTGTCACTGTGAGCACTGTCACCATGGGTACTTCCACCATGAGCAGTGTCCCTGTGAGTACTGTCAGCATGGGTTTTTACCATGAGCACTGTCACCATGAGCCCTGTCACAATTTTTCAGTGACACCATGTGCACTACCACCATGCCCACTCTCACCATGGGCACTGTCACCGAGAAAACTGTCACCATAAGTACTGTCTTCATGGGCAATGTCACCAAGGGCACGGCCAACATGTGAACTGTAACCATTGTCAGTATCACTGTGAGAAGTGTCACCATGGGAATTACCAACCTAGGCGCTGTCATCATGAGCACTTCCAGAATGGGAACTGTCACCATGGGCACTATCACCATGACAACTCTCAGCGTGAGCACTGTCACTGTGGGCACTGGCATCGTGAGCAATTCCACCATGGGCAATGTCACCATGGGCACTATCACGGTGAGCACTCTCAACATGAGCATGTCACCATGAGCCCTGTCACCATGGGCAATGTCACCGTGGGCACTGTCACCATGGTCACTGCCACCACTGTCACTGTCATTTTGAGCACTGTCACCAAGGGTACTGCAACCATGAGCACTGTCACCATTGCGAGTATCACCATGTGCACTGTCACCATGGGCACTATCACAATGAGAACTGTCAGCGTGGGCACTGTCACTGTTGGCAAGGGCACCGTGGGCACTTCCACCATGGGCAATGTCACCATGGGCACTATCACTGTGAGCACTGTCAACATGAGCACGTCACCATGGGCACGGTCAACGTGGGTACTATCTCGAAGGGCAATGTCACCATGAGCATTGTCAGGATGGGCAATTTCACCATGAGCACTGTCAGCAAAGGCACTCTCACCATGAGCAATGTCACTGTGGGCCGTGTCACCAGGGGCACTATCACCATGGTTAATGTTATCATTGGCACTTTCCCCGTGAGTACTGTCACCCTGGGCACTGCCATCATGGGCACGGTCACCGTGAGAACTCTCTCCATGAGCACAGCCACTGTGAACACTATCACCATAATCACTGGCCTCATCGGTACTGTCACCAAGAGCACTGCCACAATGAGCACTGTCAGCATGGGCACTTCCCCCATGAGCACTGTCTCTATGAGAACTGCTACCATGGGTATTTTCACAATGAGTACTGTCACCCTGTGTATTGTCACCATTTGCACTGTCACCATGAAGAATATTACCGAGAGCACTATCACCGTGAGATCTCTCACCATGGTCACTGTTACCATGGCACCTTGCACAACGGGGGCTGTCAACATGAGTTCTCTCACCATTGGCACTATTACCGTGAGCATTCTCACTGTGGTCAGTGTCACCATGGGCACTGTCACCATGAGCACTGTCACCATAGGCAATGTCACCGTGGTCAGTGTCACCATGAGCACTGTCAATATGAGCACTCATACAGTGGGCACTGTCACCATGGGTACTGCCACCATGAGCAGTGTCTCTGTGAGTACTGTCAGCATGGGTTTTTACCGTGAGCACTGTCACCATGAGCACTGTCACCATTTTTCAGTGCCACCATGTGCACTACCACCATGTGCACATTCACTATAACTACTATCTTCATGGGCACTGTCACGAAGGGCACGGCCAACATGTGTACTGTAACCATTGTCAGTATCACTGTGAGAAGTGTCACCATGTGAATTACCAACATAGGCACTGTCATCATGAGCACTTTCAGAATAGGAACTCTCACCATGGGCACTATCACCGTGAGGACTCTCACCATGGGAATTATCGCCATGGGGACTACCACCTTGAGAATTATCACCATGAGTACTGTCACCATGGGTATTGTCACTATGGGCAATATCAGCATTAGAACTGTTACCGAGGTCACTGTCACAATGGAATTTGTCACTGTGAGCACTGTCACGGTAGGCAAAGTCACGGTTTGCACTGTCCCCTTGGGCCCTGTCGCAGTGAGCACTATCACTTTTACGGTGGTGTCCATGGGCACTGCCACCATGGACACTACCAACTTGAGAATTATCACCATTTGAACTCTCAGCGTGGCCATGTTCAACAAGTGCACTGTCACTATGCTCACTATGACCGTGAGCACGGTCAACATGGGCAACTTAAACATGGGCACGATCACCGTGAGCACTGTCAACATGAGCACGTCACCATGGGCACGGTCAACGTGGGCACTATCTCGAAGGGCAATGTCACCATGAGCATTGTCAGGATGGGCAATTTCACCATGAGCACTGTCAGCAAAGGCACTCTCACCATGAGCAATGTCACTGTGGGCCGTGTCACCAGGGGCACTATCACCATGGTTAATGTTATCATTGGCACTTTCCCCGTGAGCACTGTCACCCTGGGCACTGTGATCATGGGCACGGTCACCGTGAGCACTATCTCCATGAGCACAGCAACTGTGAACACCATCACCATAATCACTGGCCTCATCAGTACTGTCACCATGAGCACTGCCACAATGAGCACTGTCAGCATGGGCACTTCCCCCATGAGCACTGTCACTATGAGAACTGCTACCATGGGTATTTTCACCATGAGTACTGTCACCCTGTGTATTGTCACCATTTGCACTGTCACCATGAGGACTATTACTGTGAGCGCTATCACCGTGAGATCTCTCACCATGGTCACTGTCACCATGGCACCTTGCACAATGGGGGCTGTCAACATGAGTGCTGTCACCATTGGCACTATCACCGTGAGCATTCTCACTGTGGTCATTGTCACCATGGGCACTGTCACCATGAGCACTGTCACCATAGGCAATGTCACCGTGGTCAGTGTCACCATGAGCACTGTCAACATGGGCACTCATACAGTGGGCACTGTCACTGTGAGCACTGTCACCATGGGTACTGCCACCATGAGCTGTGTCTCTGTGAGTACTGTCAGCATGGGTTTTTACCATGAGCACTGTCACCATGAGCCCAGGCACAGTTTTTCAGTGACACCATGTGCACTACCACCAAGCGCACTCTCACCATGGCCACTGTCACCGAGAAAACTGTCACCATAAGTACTGTCTTCATGGGCACTGTCACCAAGGACACGGCCAACATGTGAACTGTAACCATTGTCAGTATCACTGTGAGAAGTGTCACCATGGGAATTACCAACATAGGCACTGTCATCATGAGCACTTTCAGAATGGGAACTGTCACCATGGGCACTATCACCGTGAGGACTCTCACCATGGGAATTATCGCCATGGGCTCTATCAGCATTAGAACTGTCACCGTGGTCACTGTCACGATGGAATTTGTCACTGAGAGCACTGTCATGATAGGCAAAGTCACGGTTTGCACTGTCCCTTTGGGCCCTGTCACAGTGAGCACTATCAGTTTGACGGGGGTGTCCATGGGCACCGCCACCATGGGCACTACCAACTTGAGAATTATCACCATTTGTACTCTCAGCGTGGTCACGGTCAACAAGTGCACTATCACTATGCTCACTATGACCCTGAGCACTGTCACCATGGGCACTCTCACCGTGAGCACTATAACCATCGGCACTATCACTGTGATCACTGTCACCATAGACACTATCATGGTGAGCACAGTTAAAATGAGCATTGTTACTGCGAGTACTGTCACAATGGGTAATGCAACCATAAGCCCAGTCACCGTGAGCACTGTCAGCATGGGTTGTCACCTGTGCACTGTCAGCATGAGCACTGTCAACATGGGCACTATAACTAGTTTTCAGTGCCACCATGTGCACTGTCACCTTGGACACTATCACCATGAGCACTGTCACCATGAGTACTGTCATCATGGGCAATGGCACAGCCACCATAAGCAATCTTACCATGGTCACTATCACTGTGAGCACTGTCACCAATCAACTACCAACATGGGCACTGTCATCATGAGCACTTTCACCATACGAACTGTCACCATGGGCACTATGAACGTGAGAACGGTCACCATGGGCACTGTCACCATGAGCATTGTCATCATAGGCAATGTCACCGTGAGAACTATCACCATGCGCACTGTCCACAAGGGCACTATCACATTGAGCTGTATCACCATGTGTCCTGTCATCTTGGGCACAGTCACCATGGGCACACTCACCAAGTACACTATCACTATGCTCACTATTACTCTGAACACTCTCACCATGGGCACCGTAACCATGGGCACTATCACCGGGAGCATTATAAGCATCGGGACAACAGGCGTGATAACTGTCACCATGGGTCATATCACCGTGAGCACAGTTGCCATGGGCACTCTCACGATGTGCAATGCCCCTTTGGTACTCTCACCATGGGAACTGCCACCATGAGCACTGTCACCATGAGCACTGACACCACGAGCACTGCCACTGAGGGCACTGCAACCATGAGCACTGTCACCATGAGAACTGTTACTATGAGAAATGTAACCATGGGCAATTTCTCAATGAGTACTCTCACCATGGGTATTTTCACCTTGGGCACTCTCAACGTAAACAGTATTACCATGAGCACTTTCACTGTTAGCACTGTCACCATGGGCACTGTCACAATGCGGAGTGTCACCATGAGCCATGTCACCATGGGAAATGTCACCGTGAGAAGTGTCACCATAGGCAATGTCACCATGGGCAATGTCACCATGGGAAATGCCATTTTGAGCACTGTCACCATGGGTACAGCCACCATGAGTACGGTCACCATGAGTACTGTCACCATTGGCAGTATCACCATGCGCACTGTCACCATGGGCACTATCACCATGACAACTCTCAGCGTGAGCACTGTCACTGTGGGCACTGGCATCGTGAGCAATTCCACCATGGGCCATGTCAGCATGGGCACTATCACTGTGAGCACTCTCAACATGAGCATGTCACCATGAGCCCTGTCACCATGGACAATATCACTGTGAGAAGTGTCACCATAGGCAATGTCACCGTGGGCACTGTCACCATGGTCACTGCCACCACTGTAACTGTCATTTTGAGCACTGTCACCAAGGGTACTGCAACCATGAGCACTGTCACCATTAGCACTGTCACCATTGCGAATATCAACATGTGCACTGTCACAATGGGCACTATCACAATGAGAACTGTCAGCGTGGGCACTGTCACTGTTGGCAAAGGCACCGTGGGCACATCCACCATGGGCAATGTCACCATGGGCACTATCACTGTGAGCACTGTCAACATGAGCACGTCACCATGGGCACTGTCAACATGGGTACTATCTCGAAGGGCAATGTCACCATGAGCATTGTCAGGATGGGCAATTTCACCATGAGCACTGTCACCATAGGCAATGTCACCATGGTCAGTGTCACCATGAACACTGTCAACATGGGCACTCATACAGTGGGCACTGTCACTGTGAGCACTGTCACCATGGGTACTTCCACCATGAGCAGTGTCTCTGTGAGTACTGTCAGCATGGGTTTTTACCATGAGCACTGTCACCATGAGCCCTGTCACAATTTTTCAGTGACACCATGTGCACTACCACCATGCCCACTCTCACCATGGGCACTGTCACCGAGAAAACTGTCACCATAAGTACTGTCTTCATGGGCACTGTCACCAAGGGCACGGCCAACATGTGAACTGTAACCATTGTCAGTATCACTGTGAGAAGTGTCACCATGGGAATTACCAACCTAGGCACTGTCATCATGAGCACTTCCAGAATGGGAACTGTCACCATGGGCACTATCACCGTGAAGACTCTCACCATGGGAATTATCGCCATGGGCTCTATCAGCATTAGAACTGTCACCGTGGTCACTGTCACGATGGAATTTGTCACTGTGAGGACTGTCACGATAGGCAAAGTCACAGTCTGCACTGTCCCTTTGGGCCCTGTCAGGGTGAGCACTATCAGTTTGATGGTGGCGTCCATGGGCACTGCCACCATGGGCACTGCCAACTTGAGAATTATCACCATTTGTACTCTCAGCGTGGTCACGGTCAACAAGTGCACTCTCACTATGCTCACTATGACCGTGAGCACTGTCACCATGGGCACTCTCACCATGAGCACTATCACCATCGGCACTATCACTGTGATCACTGTCACCATAGACACTATCATGGTGAGCACAGTTAACATGAGCATTGTAACTGTGAGCACTGTCACAATGGGTAATGCAACCATGAGCCCAGTCACTGTGAGCACTGTCAGCATGGGTTGTCACCTTGTGCACTGTCAGCATGAGCACTGTCACCATGGGAACTATAACTATTTTTCAGTGCCACCATGTGCACTGTCACCTTGGACACTATCACCATGAGCACTGTCACCATGTGTACTGTCATCATGGGCAAAGGCACAGCCACCATCTGCAATCTTACCATGGTCACTATCACTGTGAGCACTGTCACCAATGGAACTCCCAACATGGGCGCTGTCATCATGAGCACTTTCACCATACGAACTGTCACCATGGGCACTATGAACGTGAGAACGGTCACCATGGGCACTGTCACCATGAGCATTGTCATCATAGGCAATGTCACCGTGAGAACTATCACCATGCGCACTGTCCACAAGGGCACTATCCCATTGAGCTGTATCACCATGTGTACTCTCATCTTGGGCACAGTCACCATGGGCACACTCACCAAGTACACTATCACTATGCTCACTATTACTCTGAACACTCTCACCATGGGCACCTTAACCATGGGCACTATCACCGGGAG
Source organism: Mesoplodon mirus (assembly GCF_964341445.2). NCBI lineage: Eukaryota > Metazoa > Chordata > Mammalia > Artiodactyla > Ziphiidae > Mesoplodon > Mesoplodon mirus. Next base: position 194,054,293 of record NC_138976.1, on the reverse strand, counting down.
CATTATCAGCATCGGCACAACATGCGTGATAACGTTCAGCATGGGTCATATCACCGTGAGCACGGTTGCCATGGGCACTGTCACGATGTGCAATGCCCCATTGGTACTCTCACCATGGGAACTGCCACCATGAGCACTGTCACCATGAGCACTGACACCACGAGCACTGCCACCGAGGGCACTGCAACCATGAGCACTGTCACCATGAGAACACTTACTATGAGAAATGTAACCATGGGCAGTTTCTCGATGAGTAGTCTCACCATGGGTATTTTCACCTTGGGCACACTCAACGTAAACAGTATTACCATGAGCACTTTCACTGTGAGCACTGTCACCATGGGCACTGTCACAATGCGGAGTGTCACCATGAGCCATGTCACGGTGGGAAATGTCACCGTGAGAAGTGTCACCATAGGCAATGTCACCATGGGCAATGTCACCATGGGAAATGCCATTTTGAGCACTGTCACCATGGGTACTGCCACCATGAGTACTGTCACCATTGGCAGTATCACCATGCGCACTGTCACCATGGGCACTATCACCATGACAGCTCTCAGCGTGAGCACTGTCACTGTGGGCACTGGCATCGTGAGCAATTCCACCATGGGCAATGTCACCATGGGCACTATCACGGTGAGCACTCTCAACATGAGCACGTCACCATGAGCCCTGTCACCATGGGCAATGTCACCGTGGGCACTGTCACCATGGTCACTGCCACCACTGTCACTGTCATTTTGAGCACTGTCACCAAGGGTACTGCAACCATGAGCACTGTCACCATTGCGAGTATCACCATGTGCACTGTCACCATGGGCACTATCACTATGAGAACTGTCAGCGTGGGCACTGTCACTGTTGGCAAGGGCACCGTGGGCACTTCCACCATGGGCAATGTCACCATGGGCACTATCACTGTGAGCACTGTCAACATGAGCACGTCACCATGGGCACGGTCAACGTGGGCACTATCTCGAAGGGCAATGTCACCATGAGCATTGTCAGGATGGGCAATTTCACCATGAGCACTGTCAGCAAAGGCACTCTCACCATGAGCAATGTCACTGTGGGCCGTGTCACCAGGGGCACTCTCACCATGGTTAATATTATCATTGGCACTTTCCCCGTGAGCACTGTCACCCTGGGCACTGTGATCATGGGCACGGTCACCGTGAGCACTATCTCCATGAGCACAGCAACTGTGAACACCATCACCATACTCACTGGCCTCATCAGTACTGTCACCAAGAGCACTGCCACAATGAGCACTGTCAGCATGGGCACTTCCCCCATGAGCACTGTCACTATGAGAACTGCTACCATGGGTATTTTCACCATGAGTACTGTCACCCTGTGTATTGTCACCATTTGCACTGTCACCATGAGGACTATTACTGTGAGCGCTATCACCGTGAGATCTCTCACCATGGTCACTGTCACCATGGCACCTTGCACAATGGGGGCTGTCAACATGAGTGCTGTCACCATTGGCACTATCACCGTGAGCATTCTCACTGTGGTCATTGTCACCATGGGCACTGTCACCATGAGCACTGTCACCATAGGCAATGTCACCGTGGTCAGTGTCACCATGAGCACTGTCAACATGGGCACTCATACAGTGGGCACTGTCACTGTGAGCACTGTCACCATGGGTACTGCCACCATGAGCTGTGTCTCTGTGAGTACTGTCAGCATGGGTTTTTACCATGAGCACTGTCACCATGAGCCCAGGCACAGTTTTTCAGTGACACCATGTGCACTACCACCAAGCGCACTCTCACCATGGCCACTGTCACCGAGAAAACTGTCACCATAAGTACTGTCTTCATGGGCACTGTCACCAAGGACACGGCCAACATGTGAACTGTAACCATTGTCAGTATCACTGTGAGAAGTGTCACCATGGGAATTACCAACATAGGCACTGTCATCATGAGCACTTTCAGAATGGGAACTGTCACCATGGGCACTATCACCGTGAGGACTCTCACCATGGGAATTATCGCCATGGGCTCTATCAGCATTAGAACTGTCACCGTGGTCACTGTCACGATGGAATTTGTCACTGAGAGCACTGTCACGATAGGCAAAGTCACGGTTTGCACTGTCCCTTTGGGCCCTGTCACAGTGAGCACTATCAGTTTGACGGGGGTGTCCATGGGCACCGCCACCATGGGCACTACCAACTTGAGAATTATCACCATTTGTACTCTCAGCGTGGTCACGGTCAACAAGTGCACTATCACTATGCTCACTATGACCCTGAGCACTGTCACCATGGGCACTCTCACCGTGAGCACTATAACCATCGGCACTATCACTGTGATCACTGTCACCATAGACACTATCATGGTGAGCACAGTTAAAATGAGCATTGTTACTGCGAGTACTGTCACAATGGGTAATGCAACCATAAGCCCAGTCACCGTGAGCACTGTCAGCATGGGTTGTCACCTGTGCACTGTCAGCATGAGCACTGTCAACATGGGCACTATAACTAGTTTTCAGTGCCACCATGTGCACTGTCACCTTGGACACTATCACCATGAGCACTGTCACCATGAGTACTGTCATCATGGGCAATGGCACAGCCACCATCTGCAATCTTACCATGGTCACTATCACTGTGAGCACTGTCACCAATCAACTACCAACATGGGCACTGTCATCATGAGCACTTTCATCATACGAACTGTCACCATGGGCACTATGAACGTGAGAACGGTCACCATGGGCACTGTCACCATGAGCATTGTCATCATAGGCAATGTCACCGTGAGAACTATCACCATGCGCACTGTCCACAAGGGCACTATCACATTGAGCTGTATCACCATGTGTAATCTCATCTTGGGCACAGTCACCATGGGCACACTCACCAAGTACACTATCACTATGCTCACTATTACTCTGAACACTCTCACCATGGGCACCGTAACCATGGGCACTATCACCGGGAGCATTATAAGCATCGGGACAACAGGCGTGATAACTGTCACCATGGGTCATATCACCGTGAGCACAGTTGCCATGGGCACTCTCACGATGTGCAATGCCCCTTTGGTACTCTCACCATGGGAACTGCCACCATGAGCACTGTCACCATGAGCACTGACACCACGAGCACTGCCACTGAGGGCACTGCAACCATGAGCACTGTCACCATGAGAACTGTTACTATGAGAAATGTAACCATGGGCAATTTCTCAATGAGTACTCTCACCATGGGTATTTTCACCTTGGGCACTCTCAACGTAAACAGTATTACCATGAGCACTTTCACTGTTAGCACTGTCACCATGGGCACTGTCACAATGCGGAGTGTCACCATGAGCCATGTCACCATGGGAAATGTCACCGTGAGAAGTGTCACCATAGGCAATGTCACCATGGGCAATGTCACCATGGGAAATGCCATTTTGAGCACTGTCACCATGGGTACAGCCACCATGAGTACGGTCACCATGAGTACTGTCACCATTGGCAGTATCACCATGCGCACTGTCACCATGGGCACTATCACCATGACAACTCTCAGCGTGAGCACTGTCACTGTGGGCACTGGCATCGTGAGCAATTCCACCATGGGCCATGTCAGCATGGGCACTATCACTGTGAGCACTCTCAACATGAGCATGTCACCATGAGCCCTGTCACCATGGACAATATCACTGTGAGAAGTGTCACCATAGGCAATGTCACCGTGGGCACTGTCACCATGGTCACTGCCACCACTGTAACTGTCATTTTGAGCACTGTCACCAAGGGTACTGCAACCATGAGCACTGTCACCATTAGCACTGTCACCATTGCGAATATCAACATGTGCACTGTCACAATGGGCACTATCACAATGAGAACTGTCAGCGTGGGCACTGTCACTGTTGGCAAAGGCACCGTGGGCACATCCACCATGGGCAATGTCACCATGGGCACTATCACTGTGAGCACTGTCAACATGAGCACGTCACCATGGGCACTGTCAACATGGGTACTATCTCGAAGGGCAATGTCACCATGAGCATTGTCAGGATGGGCAATTTCACCATGAGCACTGTCACCATAGGCAATGTCACCATGGTCAGTGTCACCATGAACACTGTCAACATGGGCACTCATACAGTGGGCACTGTCACTGTGAGCACTGTCACCATGGGTACTTCCACCATGAGCAGTGTCCCTGTGAGTACTGTCAGCATGGGTTTTTACCATGAGCACTGTCACCATGAGCCCTGTCACAATTTTTCAGTGACACCATGTGCACTACCACCATGCCCACTCTCACCATGGGCACTGTCACCGAGAAAACTGTCACCATAAGTACTGTCTTCATGGGCAATGTCACCAAGGGCACGGCCAACATGTGAACTGTAACCATTGTCAGTATCACTGTGAGAAGTGTCACCATGGGAATTACCAACCTAGGCGCTGTCATCATGAGCACTTCCAGAATGGGAACTGTCACCATGGGCACTATCACCATGACAACTCTCAGCGTGAGCACTGTCACTGTGGGCACTGGCATCGTGAGCAATTCCACCATGGGCAATGTCACCATGGGCACTATCACGGTGAGCACTCTCAACATGAGCATGTCACCATGAGCCCTGTCACCATGGGCAATGTCACCGTGGGCACTGTCACCATGGTCACTGCCACCACTGTCACTGTCATTTTGAGCACTGTCACCAAGGGTACTGCAACCATGAGCACTGTCACCATTGCGAGTATCACCATGTGCACTGTCACCATGGGCACTATCACAATGAGAACTGTCAGCGTGGGCACTGTCACTGTTGGCAAGGGCACCGTGGGCACTTCCACCATGGGCAATGTCACCATGGGCACTATCACTGTGAGCACTGTCAACATGAGCACGTCACCATGGGCACGGTCAACGTGGGTACTATCTCGAAGGGCAATGTCACCATGAGCATTGTCAGGATGGGCAATTTCACCATGAGCACTGTCAGCAAAGGCACTCTCACCATGAGCAATGTCACTGTGGGCCGTGTCACCAGGGGCACTATCACCATGGTTAATGTTATCATTGGCACTTTCCCCGTGAGTACTGTCACCCTGGGCACTGCCATCATGGGCACGGTCACCGTGAGAACTCTCTCCATGAGCACAGCCACTGTGAACACTATCACCATAATCACTGGCCTCATCGGTACTGTCACCAAGAGCACTGCCACAATGAGCACTGTCAGCATGGGCACTTCCCCCATGAGCACTGTCTCTATGAGAACTGCTACCATGGGTATTTTCACAATGAGTACTGTCACCCTGTGTATTGTCACCATTTGCACTGTCACCATGAAGAATATTACCGAGAGCACTATCACCGTGAGATCTCTCACCATGGTCACTGTTACCATGGCACCTTGCACAACGGGGGCTGTCAACATGAGTTCTCTCACCATTGGCACTATTACCGTGAGCATTCTCACTGTGGTCAGTGTCACCATGGGCACTGTCACCATGAGCACTGTCACCATAGGCAATGTCACCGTGGTCAGTGTCACCATGAGCACTGTCAATATGAGCACTCATACAGTGGGCACTGTCACCATGGGTACTGCCACCATGAGCAGTGTCTCTGTGAGTACTGTCAGCATGGGTTTTTACCGTGAGCACTGTCACCATGAGCACTGTCACCATTTTTCAGTGCCACCATGTGCACTACCACCATGTGCACATTCACTATAACTACTATCTTCATGGGCACTGTCACGAAGGGCACGGCCAACATGTGTACTGTAACCATTGTCAGTATCACTGTGAGAAGTGTCACCATGTGAATTACCAACATAGGCACTGTCATCATGAGCACTTTCAGAATAGGAACTCTCACCATGGGCACTATCACCGTGAGGACTCTCACCATGGGAATTATCGCCATGGGGACTACCACCTTGAGAATTATCACCATGAGTACTGTCACCATGGGTATTGTCACTATGGGCATTATCAGCATTAGAACTGTTACCGAGGTCACTGTCACAATGGAATTTGTCACTGTGAGCACTGTCACGGTAGGCAAAGTCACGGTTTGCACTGTCCCCTTGGGCCCTGTCGCAGTGAGCACTATCACTTTTACGGTGGTGTCCATGGGCACTGCCACCATGGACACTACCAACTTGAGAATTATCACCATTTGAACTCTCAGCGTGGCCATGTTCAACAAGTGCACTGTCACTATGCTCACTATGACCGTGAGCACGGTCAACATGGGCAACTTAAACATGGGCACGATCACCGTGAGCACTGTCAACATGAGCACGTCACCATGGGCACGGTCAACGTGGGCACTATCTCGAAGGGCAATGTCACCATGAGCATTGTCAGGATGGGCAATTTCACCATGAGCACTGTCAGCAAAGGCACTCTCACCATGAGCAATGTCACTGTGGGCCGTGTCACCAGGTGCACTATCACCATGGTTAATGTTATCATTGGCACTTTCCCCGTGAGCACTGTCACCCTGGGCACTGTGATCATGGGCACGGTCACCGTGAGCACTATCTCCATGAGCACAGCAACTGTGAACACCATCACCATAATCACTGGCCTCATCAGTACTGTCACCATGAGCACTGCCACAATGAGCACTGTCAGCATGGGCACTTCCCCCATGAGCACTGTCACTATGAGAACTGCTACCATGGGTATTTTCACCATGAGTACTGTCACCCTGTGTATTGTCACCATTTGCACTGTCACCATGAGGACTATTACTGTGAGCGCTATCACCGTGAGATCTCTCACCATGGTCACTGTCACCATGGCACCTTGCACAATGGGGGCTGTCAACATGAGTGCTGTCACCATTGGCACTATCACCGTGAGCATTCTCACTGTGGTCATTGTCACCATGGGCACTGTCACCATGAGCACTGTCACCATAGGCAATGTCACCGTGGTCAGTGTCACCATGAGCACTGTCAACATGGGCACTCATACAGTGGGCACTGTCACTGTGAGCACTGTCACCATGGGTACTGCCACCATGAGCTGTGTCTCTGTGAGTACTGTCAGCATGGGTTTTTACCATGAGCACTGTCACCATGAGCCCAGGCACAGTTTTTCAGTGACACCATGTGCACTACCACCAAGCGCACTCTCACCATGGCCACTGTCACCGAGAAAACTGTCACCATAAGTACTGTCTTCATGGGCACTGTCACCAAGGACACGGCCAACATGTGAACTGTAACCATTGTCAGTATCACTGTGAGAAGTGTCACCATGGGAATTACCAACATAGGCACTGTCATCATGAGCACTTTCAGAATGGGAACTGTCACCATGGGCACTATCACCGTGAGGACTCTCACCATGGGAATTATCGCCATGGGCTCTATCAGCATTAGAACTGTCACCGTGGTCACTGTCACGATGGAATTTGTCACTGAGAGCACTGTCATGATAGGCAAAGTCACGGTTTGCACTGTCCCTTTGGGCCCTGTCACAGTGAGCACTATCAGTTTGACGGGGGTGTCCATGGGCACCGCCACCATGGGCACTACCAACTTGAGAATTATCACCATTTGTACTCTCAGCGTGGTCACGGTCAACAAGTGCACTATCACTATGCTCACTATGACCCTGAGCACTGTCACCATGGGCACTCTCACCGTGAGCACTATAACCATCGGCACTATCACTGTGATCACTGTCACCATAGACACTATCATGGTGAGCACAGTTAAAATGAGCATTGTTACTGCGAGTACTGTCACAATGGGTAATGCAACCATAAGCCCAGTCACCGTGAGCACTGTCAGCATGGGTTGTCACCTGTGCACTGTCAGCATGAGCACTGTCAACATGGGCACTATAACTAGTTTTCAGTGCCACCATGTGCACTGTCACCTTGGACACTATCACCATGAGCACTGTCACCATGAGTACTGTCATCATGGGCAATGGCACAGCCACCATCTGCAATCTTACCATGGTCACTATCACTGTGAGCACTGTCACCAATCAACTACCAACATGGGCACTGTCATCATGAGCACTTTCACCATACGAACTGTCACCATGGGCACTATGAACGTGAGAACGGTCACCATGGGCACTGTCACCATGAGCATTGTCATCATAGGCAATGTCACCGTGAGAACTATCACCAGGCGCACTGTCCACAAGGGCACTATCACATTGAGCTGTATCACCATGTGTAATCTCATCTTGGGCACAGTCACCATGGGCACACTCACCAAGTACACTATCACTATGCTCACTATTACTCTGAACACTCTCACCATGGGCAACGTAACCATGGGCACTATCACCGGGAGCATTATAAGCATCGGGACAACAGGCGTGATAACTGTCACCATGGGTCATATCACCGTGAGCACAGTTGCCATGGGCACTGTCACGATGTGCAATGCCCCTTTGGTACTCTCACCATGGGAACTGCCACCATGAGCACTGTCACCATGAGCACTGACACCACGAGCACTGCCACTGAGGGCACTGCAACCATGAGCACTGTCACCATGAGAACTGTTACTATGAGAAATGTAACCATGGGCAATTTCTCAATGAGTACTCTCACCATGGGTATTTTCACCTTGGGCACTCTCAACGTAAACAGTATTACCATGAGCACTTTCACTGTTAGCACTGTCACCATGGGCACTGTCACAATGCGGAGTGTCACCATGAGCCATGTCACCATGGGAAATGTCACCGTGAGAAGTGTCACCATAGGCAATGTCACCATGGGCAATGTCACCATGGGAAATGCCATTTTGAGCACTGTCACCATGGGTACAGCCACCATGAGTACGGTCACCATGAGTACTGTCACCATTGGCAGTATCACCATGCGCACTGTCACCATGGGCACTATCACCATGACAACTCTCAGCGTGAGCACTGTCACTGTGGGCACTGGCATCGTGAGCAATTCCACCATGGGCCATGTCAGCATGGGCACTATCACTGTGAGCACTCTCAACATGAGCATGTCACCATGAGCCCTGTCACCATGGACAATATCACTGTGAGAAGTGTCACCATAGGCAATGTCACCGTGGGCACTGTCACCATGGTCACTGCCACCACTGTAACTGTCATTTTGAGCACTGTCACCAAGGGTACTGCAACCATGAGCACTGTCACCATTAGCACTGTCACCATTGCGAATATCAACATGTGTACTGTCACAATGGGCACTATCACAATGAGAACTGTCAGCGTGGGCACTGTCACTGTTGGCAAAGGCACCGTGGGCACATCCACCATGGGCAATGTCACCATGGGCACTATCACTGTGAGCACTGTCAACATGAGCACGTCACCATGGGCACTGTCAACATGGGTACTATCTCGAAGGGCAATGTCACCATGAGCATTGTCAGGATGGGCAATTTCACCATGAGCACTGTCACCATAGGCAATGTCACCATGGTCAGTGTCACCATGAACACTGTCAACATGGGCACTCATACAGTGGGCACTGTCACTGTGAGCACTGTCACCATGGGTACTTCCACCATGAGCAGTGTCCCTGTGAGTACTGTCAGCATGGGTTTTTACCATGAGCACTGTCACCATGAGCCCTGTCACAATTTTTCAGTGACACCATGTGCACTACCACCATGCCCACTCTCACCATGGGCACTGTCACCGAGAAAACTGTCACCATAAGTACTGTCTTCATGGGCAATGTCACCAAGGGCACGGCCAACATGTGAACTGTAACCATTGTCAGTATCACTGTGAGAAGTGTCACCATGGGAATTACCAACCTAGGCGCTGTCATCATGAGCACTTCCAGAATGGGAACTGTCACCATGGGCACTATCACCATGACAACTCTCAGCGTGAGCACTGTCACTGTGGGCACTGGCATCGTGAGCAATTCCACCATGGGCAATGTCACCATGGGCACTATCACGGTGAGCACTCTCAACATGAGCATGTCACCATGAGCCCTGTCACCATGGGCAATGTCACCGTGGGCACTGTCACCATGGTCACTGCCACCACTGTCACTGTCATTTTGAGCACTGTCACCAAGGGTACTGCAACCATGAGCACTGTCACCATTGCGAGTATCACCATGTGCACTGTCACCATGGGCACTATCACAATGAGAACTGTCAGCGTGGGCACTGTCACTGTTGGCAAGGGCACCGTGGGCACTTCCACCATGGGCAATGTCACCATGGGCACTATCACTGTGAGCACTGTCAACATGAGCACGTCACCATGGGCACGGTCAACGTGGGTACTATCTCGAAGGGCAATGTCACCATGAGCATTGTCAGGATGGGCAATTTCACCATGAGCACTGTCAGCAAAGGCACTCTCACCATGAGCAATGTCACTGTGGGCCGTGTCACCAGGGGCACTATCACCATGGTTAATGTTATCATTGGCACTTTCCCCGTGAGTACTGTCACCCTGGGCACTGCCATCATGGGCACGGTCACCGTGAGAACTCTCTCCATGAGCACAGCCACTGTGAACACTATCACCATAATCACTGGCCTCATCGGTACTGTCACCAAGAGCACTGCCACAATGAGCACTGTCAGCATGGGCACTTCCCCCATGAGCACTGTCTCTATGAGAACTGCTACCATGGGTATTTTCACAATGAGTACTCTCACCCTGTGTATTGTCACCATTTGCACTGTCACCATGAAGAATATTACCGAGAGCACTATCACCGTGAGATCTCTCACCATGTTCACTGTTACCATGGCACCTTGCACAACGGGGGCTGTCAACATGAGTTCTCTCACCATTGGCACTATTACCGTGAGCATTCTCACTGTGGTCAGTGTCACCATGGGCACTGTCACCATGAGCACTGTCACCATAGGCAATGTCACCGTGGTCAGTGTCACCATGAGCACTGTCAATATGAGCACTCATACAGTGGGCACTGTCACCATGGGTACTGCCACCATGAGCAGTGTCTCTGTGAGTACTGTCAGCATGGGTTTTTACCGTGAGCACTGTCACCATGAGCACTGTCACCATTTTTCAGTGCCACCATGTGCACTACCACCATGTGCACATTCACTATAACTACTATCTTCATGGGCACTGTCACGAAGGGCACGGCCAACATGTGTACTGTAACCATTGTCAGTATCACTGTGAGAAGTGTCACCATGTGAATTACCAACATAGGCACTGTCATCATGAGCACTTTCAGAATAGGAACTCTCACCATGGGCACTATCACCGTGAGGACTCTCACCATGGGAATTATCGCCATGGGGACTACCACCTTGAGAATTATCACCATGAGTACTGTCACCATGGGTATTGTCACTATGGGCATTATCAGCATTAGAACTGTTACCGAGGTCACTGTCACAATGGAATTTGTCACTGTGAGCACTGTCACGGTAGGCAAAGTCACGGTTTGCACTGTCCCCTTGGGCCCTGTCGCAGTGAGCACTATCACTTTTACGGTGGTGTCCATGGGCACTGCCACCATGGACACTACCAACTTGAGAATTATCACCATTTGAACTCTCAGCGTGGCCATGTTCAACAAGTGCACTGTCACTATGCTCACTATGACCGTGAGCACGGTCAACATGGGCAACTTAAACATGGGCACGATCACCGTGAGCACTGTCAACATGAGCACGTCACCATGGGCACGGTCAACGTGGGCACTATCTCGAAGGGCAATGTCACCATGAGCATTGTCAGGATGGGCAATTTCACCATGAGCACTGTCAGCAAAGGCACTCTCACCATGAGCAATGTCACTGTGGGCCGTGTCACCAGGGGCACTATCACCATGGTTAATGTTATCATTGGCACTTTCCCCGTGAGCACTGTCACCCTGGGCACTGTGATCATGGGCACGGTCACCGTGAGCACTATCTCCATGAGCACAGCAACTGTGAACACCATCACCATAATCACTGGCCTCATCAGTACTGTCACCATGAGCACTGCCACAATGAGCACTGTCAGCATGGGCACTTCCCCCATGAGCACTGTCACTATGAGAACTGCTACCATGGGTATTTTCACCATGAGTACTGTCACCCTGTGTATTGTCACCATTTGCACTGTCACCATGAGGACTATTACTGTGAGCGCTATCACCGTGAGATCTCTCACCATGGTCACTGTCACCATGGCACCTTGCACAATGGGGGCTGTCAACATGAGTGCTGTCACCATTGGCACTATCACCGTGAGCATTCTCACTGTGGTCATTGTCACCATGGGCACTGTCACCATGAGCACTGTCACCATAGGCAATGTCACCGTGGTCAGTGTCACCATGAGCACTGTCAATATGAGCACTCATACAGTGGGCACTGTCACCATGGGTACTGCCACCATGAGCAGTGTCTCTGTGAGTACTGTCAGCATGGGTTTTTACCGTGAGCACTGTCACCATGAGCCCAGGCACAGTTTTTCAGTGACACCATGTGCACTACCACCAAGCGCACTCTCACCATGGCCACTGTCACCGAGAAAACTGTCACCATAAGTACTGTCTTCATGGGCACTGTCACCAAGGACACGGCCAACATGTGAACTGTAACCATTGTCAGTATCACTGTGAGAAGTGTCACCATGGGAATTACCAACATAGGCACTGTCATCATGAGCACTTTCAGAATGGGAACTGTCACCATGGGCACTATCACCGTGAGGACTCTCACCATGGGAATTATCGCCATGGGCTCTATCAGCATTAGAACTGTCACCGTGGTCACTGTCACGATGGAATTTGTCACTGAGAGCACTGTCACGATAGGCAAAGTCACGGTTTGCACTGTCCCTTTGGGCCCTGTCACAGTGAGCACTATCAGTTTGACGGGGGTGTCCATGGGCACCGCCACCATGGGCACTACCAACTTGAGAATTATCACCATTTGTACTCTCAGCGTGGTCACGGTCAACAAGTGCACTATCACTATGCTCACTATGACCCTGAGCACTGTCACCATGGGCACTCTCACCGTGAGCACTATAACCATCGGCACTATCACTGTGATCACTGTCACCATAGACACTATCATGGTGAGCACAGTTAAAATGAGCATTGTTACTGCGAGTACTGTCACAATGGGTAATGCAACCATAAGCCCAGTCACCGTGAGCACTGTCAGCATGGGTTGTCACCTGTGCACTGTCAGCATGAGCACTGTCAACATGGGCACTATAACTAGTTTTCAGTGCCACCATGTGCACTGTCACCTTGGACACTATCACCATGAGCACTGTCACCATGAGTACTGTCATCATGGGCAATGGCACAGCCACCATAAGCAATCTTACCATGGTCACTATCACTGTGAGCACTGTCACCAATCAACTACCAACATGGGCACTGTCATCATGAGCACTTTCACCATACGAACTGTCACCATGGGCACTATGAACGTGAGAACGGTCACCATGGGCACTGTCACCATGAGCATTGTCATCATAGGCAATGTCACCGTGAGAACTATCACCAGGCGCACTGTCCACAAGGGCACTATCACATTGAGCTGTATCACCATGTGTCCTGTCATCTTGGGCACAGTCACCATGGGCACACTCACCAAGTACACTATCACCCTGCTCACTATTACTCTGAACACTCTCACCATGGGCACCGTAACCATGGGCACTATCACCGGGAGCATTATAAGCATCGGGACAACAGGCGTGATAACTGTCACCATGGGTCATATCACCGTGAGCACAGTTGCCATGGGCACTCTCACGATGTGCAATGCCCCTTTGGTACTCTCACCATGGGAACTGCCACCATGAGCACTGTCACCATGAGCACTGACACCACGAGCACTGCCACTGAGGGCACTGCAACCATGAGCACTGTCACCATGAGAACTGTTACTATGAGAAATGTAACCATGGGCAATTTCTCAATGAGTACTCTCACCATGGGTATTTTCACCTTGGGCACTCTCAACGTAAACAGTATTACCATGAGCACTTTCACTGTTAGCACTGTCACCATGGGCACTGTCACAATGCGGAGTGTCACCATGAGCCATGTCACCATGGGAAATGTCACCGTGAGAAGTGTCACCATAGGCAATGTCACCATGGGCAATGTCACCATGGGAAATGCCATTTTGAGCACTGTCACCATGGGTACAGCCACCATGAGTACGGTCACCATGAGTACTGTCACCATTGGCAGTATCACCATGCGCACTGTCACCATGGGCACTATCACCATGACAACTCTCAGCGTGAGCACTGTCACTGTGGGCACTGGCATCGTGAGCAATTCCACCATGGGCCATGTCAGCATGGGCACTATCACTGTGAGCACTCTCAACATGAGCATGTCACCATGAGCCCTGTCACCATGGACAATATCACTGTGAGAAGTGTCACCATAGGCAATGTCACCGTGGGCACTGTCACCATGGTCACTGCCACCACTGTAACTGTCATTTTGAGCACTGTCACCAAGGGTACTGCAACCATGAGCACTGTCACCATTAGCACTGTCACCATTGCGAATATCAACATGTGTACTGTCACAATGGGCACTATCACAATGAGAACTGTCAGCGTGGGCACTGTCACTGTTGGCAAAGGCACCGTGGGCACATCCACCATGGGCAATGTCACCATGGGCACTATCACTGTGAGCACTGTCAACATGAGCACGTCACCATGGGCACTGTCAACATGGGTACTATCTCGAAGGGCAATGTCACCATGAGCATTGTCAGGATGGGCAATTTCACCATGAGCACTGTCACCATAGGCAATGTCACCATGGTCAGTGTCACCATGAACACTGTCAACATGGGCACTCATACAGTGGGCACTGTCACTGTGAGCACTGTCACCATGGGTACTTCCACCATGAGCAGTGTCCCTGTGAGTACTGTCAGCATGGGTTTTTACCATGAGCACTGTCACCATGAGCCCTGTCACAATTTTTCAGTGACACCATGTGCACTACCACCATGCCCACTCTCACCATGGGCACTGTCACCGAGAAAACTGTCACCATAAGTACTGTCTTCATGGGCAATGTCACCAAGGGCACGGCCAACATGTGAACTGTAACCATTGTCAGTATCACTGTGAGAAGTGTCACCATGGGAATTACCAACCTAGGCGCTGTCATCATGAGCACTTCCAGAATGGGAACTGTCACCATGGGCACTATCACCATGACAACTCTCAGCGTGAGCACTGTCACTGTGGGCACTGGCATCGTGAGCAATTCCACCATGGGCAATGTCACCATGGGCACTATCACGGTGAGCACTCTCAACATGAGCATGTCACCATGAGCCCTGTCACCATGGGCAATGTCACCGTGGGCACTGTCACCATGTTCACTGCCACCACTGTCACTGTCATTTTGAGCACTGTCACCAAGGGTACTGCAACCATGAGCACTGTCACCATTGCGAGTATCACCATGTGCACTGTCACCATGGGCACTATCACAATGAGAACTGTCAGCGTGGGCACTGTCACTGTTGGCAAGGGCACCGTGGGCACTTCCACCATGGGCAATGTCACCATGGGCACTATCACTGTGAGCACTGTCAACATGAGCACGTCACCATGGGCACGGTCAACGTGGGTACTATCTCGAAGGGCAATGTCACCATGAGCATTGTCAGGATGGGCAATTTCACCATGAGCACTGTCAGCAAAGGCACTCTCACCATGAGCAATGTCACTGTGGGCCGTGTCACCAGGGGCACTATCACCATGGTTAATGTTATCATTGGCACTTTCCCCGTGAGTACTGTCACCCTGGGCACTGCCATCATGGGCACGGTCACCGTGAGAACTCTCTCCATGAGCACAGCCACTGTGAACACTATCACCATAATCACTGGCCTCATCGGTACTGTCACCAAGAGCACTGCCACAATGAGCACTGTCAGCATGGGCACTTCCCCCATGAGCACTGTCTCTATGAGAACTGCTACCATGGGTATTTTCACAATGAGTACTGTCACCCTGTGTATTGTCACCATTTGCACTGTCACCATGAAGAATATTACCGAGAGCACTATCACCGTGAGATCTCTCACCATGGTCACTGTTACCATGGCACCTTGCACAACGGGGGCTGTCAACATGAGTTCTCTCACCATTGGCACTATTACCGTGAGCATTCTCACTGTGGTCAGTGTCACCATGGGCACTGTCACCATGAGCACTGTCACCATAGGCAATGTCACCGTGGTCAGTGTCACCATGAGCACTGTCAATATGAGCACTCATACAGTGGGCACTGTCACCATGGGTACTGCCACCATGAGCAGTGTCTCTGTGAGTACTGTCAGCATGGGTTTTTACCGTGAGCACTGTCACCATGAGCACTGTCACCATTTTTCAGTGCCACCATGTGCACTACCACCATGTGCACATTCACTATAACTACTATCTTCATGGGCACTGTCACGAAGGGCACGGCCAACATGTGTACTGTAACCATTGTCAGTATCACTGTGAGAAGTGTCACCATGTGAATTACCAACATAGGCACTGTCATCATGAGCACTTTCAGAATAGGAACTCTCACCATGGGCACTATCACCGTGAGGACTCTCACCATGGGAATTATCGCCATGGGGACTACCACCTTGAGAATTATCACCATGAGTACTGTCACCATGGGTATTGTCACTATGGGCATTATCAGCATTAGAACTGTTACCGAGGTCACTGTCACAATGGAATTTGTCACTGTGAGCACTGTCACGGTAGGCAAAGTCACGGTTTGCACTGTCCCCTTGGGCCCTGTCGCAGTGAGCACTATCACTTTTACGGTGGTGTCCATGGGCACTGCCACCATGGACACTACCAACTTGAGAATTATCACCATTTGAACTCTCAGCGTGGCCATGTTCAACAAGTGCACTGTCACTATGCTCACTATGACCGTGAGCACGGTCAACATGGGCAACTTAAACATGGGCACGATCACCGTGAGCACTGTCAACATGAGCACGTCACCATGGGCACGGTCAACGTGGGCACTATCTCGAAGGGCAATGTCACCATGAGCATTGTCAGGATGGGCAATTTCACCATGAGCACTGTCAGCAAAGGCACTCTCACCATGAGCAATGTCACTGTGGGCCGTGTCACCAGGTGCACTATCACCATGGTTAATGTTATCATTGGCACTTTCCCCGTGAGCACTGTCACCCTGGGCACTGTGATCATGGGCACGGTCACCGTGAGCACTATCTCCATGAGCACAGCAACTGTGAACACCATCACCATAATCACTGGCCTCATCAGTACTGTCACCATGAGCACTGCCACAATGAGCACTGTCAGCATGGGCACTTCCCCCATGAGCACTGTCACTATGAGAACTGCTACCATGGGTATTTTCACCATGAGTACTGTCACCCTGTGTATTGTCACCATTTGCACTGTCACCATGAGGACTATTACTGTGAGCGCTATCACCGTGAGATCTCTCACCATGGTCACTGTCACCATGGCACCTTGCACAATGGGGGCTGTCAACATGAGTGCTGTCACCATTGGCACTATCACCGTGAGCATTCTCACTGTGGTCATTGTCACCATGGGCACTGTCACCATGAGCACTGTCACCATAGGCAATGTCACCGTGGTCAGTGTCACCATGAGCACTGTCAACATGGGCACTCATACAGTGGGCACTGTCACTGTGAGCACTGTCACCATGGGTACTGCCACCATGAGCTGTGTCTCTGTGAGTACTGTCAGCATGGGTTTTTACCATGAGCACTGTCACCATGAGCCCAGGCACAGTTTTTCAGTGACACCATGTGCACTACCACCAAGCGCACTCTCACCATGGCCACTGTCACCGAGAAAACTGTCACCATAAGTACTGTCTTCATGGGCACTGTCACCAAGGACACGGCCAACATGTGAACTGTAACCATTGTCAGTATCACTGTGAGAAGTGTCACCATGGGAATTACCAACATAGGCACTGTCATCATGAGCACTTTCAGAATGGGAACTGTCACCATGGGCACTATCACCGTGAGGACTCTCACCATGGGAATTATCGCCATGGGCTCTATCAGCATTAGAACTGTCACCGTGGTCACTGTCACGATGGAATTTGTCACTGAGAGCACTGTCACGATAGGCAAAGTCACGGTTTGCACTGTCCCTTTGGGCCCTGTCACAGTGAGCACTATCAGTTTGACGGGGGTGTCCATGGGCACCGCCACCATGGGCACTACCAACTTGAGAATTATCACCATTTGTACTCTCAGCGTGGTCACGGTCAACAAGTGCACTATCACTATGCTCACTATGACCCTGAGCACTGTCACCATGGGCACTCTCACCGTGAGCACTATAACCAGCGGCACTATCACTGTGATCACTGTCACCATAGACACTATCATGGTGAGCACAGTTAAAATGAGCATTGTTACTGCGAGTACTGTCACAATGGGTAATGCAACCATAAGCCCAGTCACCGTGAGCACTGTCAGCATGGGTTGTCACCTGTGCACTGTCAGCATGAGCACTGTCAACATGGGCACTATAACTAGTTTTCAGTGCCACCATGTGCACTGTCACCTTGGACACTATCACCATGAGCACTGTCACCATGAGTACTGTCATCATGGGCAATGGCACAGCCACCATCTGCAATCTTACCATGGTCACTATCACTGTGAGCACTGTCACCAATCAACTACCAACATGGGCACTGTCATCATGAGCACTTTCACCATACGAACTGTCACCATGGGCACTATGAACGTGAGAACGGTCACCATGGGCACTGTCACCATGAGCATTGTCATCATAGGCAATGTCACCGTGAGAACTATCACCAGGCGCACTGTCCACAAGGGCACTATCACATTGAGCTGTATCACCATGTGTAATCTCATCTTGGGCACAGTCACCATGGGCACACTCACCAAGTACACTATCACTATGCTCACTATTACTCTGAACACTCTCACCATGGGCAACGTAACCATGGGCACTATCACCGGGAGCATTATAAGCATCGGGACAACAGGCGTGATAACTGTCACCATGGGTCATATCACCGTGAGCACAGTTGCCATGGGCACTGTCACGATGTGCAATGCCCCTTTGGTACTCTCACCATGGGAACTGCCACCATGAGCACTGTCACCATGAGCACTGACACCACGAGCACTGCCACTGAGGGCACTGCAACCATGAGCACTGTCACCATGAGAACTGTTACTATGAGAAATGTAACCATGGGCAATTTCTCAATGAGTACTCTCACCATGGGTATTTTCACCTTGGGCACTCTCAACGTAAACAGTATTACCATGAGCACTTTCACTGTTAGCACTGTCACCATGGGCACTGTCACAATGCGGAGTGTCACCATGAGCCATGTCACCATGGGAAATGTCACCGTGAGAAGTGTCACCATAGGCAATGTCACCATGGGCAATGTCACCATGGGAAATGCCATTTTGAGCACTGTCACCATGGGTACAGCCACCATGAGTACGGTCACCATGAGTACTGTCACCATTGGCAGTATCACCATGCGCACTGTCACCATGGGCACTATCACCATGACAACTCTCAGCGTGAGCACTGTCACTGTGGGCACTGGCATCGTGAGCAATTCCACCATGGGCCATGTCAGCATGGGCACTATCACTGTGAGCACTCTCAACATGAGCATGTCACCATGAGCCCTGTCACCATGGACAATATCACTGTGAGAAGTGTCACCATAGGCAATGTCACCGTGGGCACTGTCACCATGGTCACTGCCACCACTGTAACTGTCATTTTGAGCACTGTCACCAAGGGTACTGCAACCATGAGCACTGTCACCATTAGCACTGTCACCATTGCGAATATCAACATGTGCACTGTCACAATGGGCACTATCACAATGAGAACTGTCAGCGTGGGCACTGTCACTGTTGGCAAAGGCACCGTGGGCACATCCACCATGGGCAATGTCACCATGGGCACTATCACTGTGAGCACTGTCAACATGAGCACGTCACCATGGGCACTGTCAACATGGGTACTATCTCGAAGGGCAATGTCACCATGAGCATTGTCAGGATGGGCAATTTCACCATGAGCACTGTCACCATAGGCAATGTCACCATGGTCAGTGTCACCATGAACACTGTCAACATGGGCACTCATACAGTGGGCACTGTCACTGTGAGCACTGTCACCATGGGTACTTCCACCATGAGCAGTGTCCCTGTGAGTACTGTCAGCATGGGTTTTTACCATGAGCACTGTCACCATGAGCCCTGTCACAATTTTTCAGTGACACCATGTGCACTACCACCATGCCCACTCTCACCATGGGCACTGTCACCGAGAAAACTGTCACCATAAGTACTGTCTTCATGGGCAATGTCACCAAGGGCACGGCCAACATGTGAACTGTAACCATTGTCAGTATCACTGTGAGAAGTGTCACCATGGGAATTACCAACCTAGGCGCTGTCATCATGAGCACTTCCAGAATGGGAACTGTCACCATGGGCACTATCACCATGACAACTCTCAGCGTGAGCACTGTCACTGTGGGCACTGGCATCGTGAGCAATTCCACCATGGGCAATGTCACCATGGGCACTATCACGGTGAGCACTCTCAACATGAGCATGTCACCATGAGCCCTGTCACCATGGGCAATGTCACCGTGGGCACTGTCACCATGGTCACTGCCACCACTGTCACTGTCATTTTGAGCACTGTCACCAAGGGTACTGCAACCATGAGCACTGTCACCATTGCGAGTATCACCATGTGCACTGTCACCATGGGCACTATCACAATGAGAACTGTCAGCGTGGGCACTGTCACTGTTGGCAAGGGCACCGTGGGCACTTCCACCATGGGCAATGTCACCATGGGCACTATCACTGTGAGCACTGTCAACATGAGCACGTCACCATGGGCACGGTCAACGTGGGTACTATCTCGAAGGGCAATGTCACCATGAGCATTGTCAGGATGGGCAATTTCACCATGAGCACTGTCAGCAAAGGCACTCTCACCATGAGCAATGTCACTGTGGGCCGTGTCACCAGGGGCACTATCACCATGGTTAATGTTATCATTGGCACTTTCCCCGTGAGTACTGTCACCCTGGGCACTGCCATCATGGGCACGGTCACCGTGAGAACTCTCTCCATGAGCACAGCCACTGTGAACACTATCACCATAATCACTGGCCTCATCGGTACTGTCACCAAGAGCACTGCCACAATGAGCACTGTCAGCATGGGCACTTCCCCCATGAGCACTGTCTCTATGAGAACTGCTACCATGGGTATTTTCACAATGAGTACTGTCACCCTGTGTATTGTCACCATTTGCACTGTCACCATGAAGAATATTACCGAGAGCACTATCACCGTGAGATCTCTCACCATGGTCACTGTTACCATGGCACCTTGCACAACGGGGGCTGTCAACATGAGTTCTCTCACCATTGGCACTATTACCGTGAGCATTCTCACTGTGGTCAGTGTCACCATGGGCACTGTCACCATGAGCACTGTCACCATAGGCAATGTCACCGTGGTCAGTGTCACCATGAGCACTGTCAATATGAGCACTCATACAGTGGGCACTGTCACCATGGGTACTGCCACCATGAGCAGTGTCTCTGTGAGTACTGTCAGCATGGGTTTTTACCGTGAGCACTGTCACCATGAGCACTGTCACCATTTTTCAGTGCCACCATGTGCACTACCACCATGTGCACATTCACTATAACTACTATCTTCATGGGCACTGTCACGAAGGGCACGGCCAACATGTGTACTGTAACCATTGTCAGTATCACTGTGAGAAGTGTCACCATGTGAATTACCAACATAGGCACTGTCATCATGAGCACTTTCAGAATAGGAACTCTCACCATGGGCACTATCACCGTGAGGACTCTCACCATGGGAATTATCGCCATGGGGACTACCACCTTGAGAATTATCACCATGAGTACTGTCACCATGGGTATTGTCACTATGGGCATTATCAGCATTAGAACTGTTACCGAGGTCACTGTCACAATGGAATTTGTCACTGTGAGCACTGTCACGGTAGGCAAAGTCACGGTTTGCACTGTCCCCTTGGGCCCTGTCACAGTGAGCACTATCACTTTTACGGTGGTGTCCATGGGCACTGCCACCATGGACACTACCAACTTGAGAATTATCACCATTTGAACTCTCAGCGTGGCCATGTTCAACAAGTGCACTGTCACTATGCTCACTATGACCGTGAGCACGGTCAACATGGGCAACTTAAACATGGGCACGATCACCGTGAGCACTGTCAACATGAGCACGTCACCATGGGCACGGTCAACGTGGGCACTATCTCGAAGGGCAATGTCACCATGAGCATTGTCAGGATGGGCAATTTCACCATGAGCACTGTCAGCAAAGGCACTCTCACCATGAGCAATGTCACTGTGGGCCGTGTCACCAGGGGCACTATCACCATGGTTAATGTTATCATTGGCACTTTCCCCGTGAGCACTGTCACCCTGGGCACTGTGATCATGGGCACGGTCACCGTGAGCACTATCTCCATGAGCACAGCAACTGTGAACACCATCACCATAATCACTGGCCTCATCAGTACTGTCACCATGAGCACTGCCACAATGAGCACTGTCAGCATGGGCACTTCCCCCATGAGCACTGTCACTATGAGAACTGCTACCATGGGTATTTTCACCATGAGTACTGTCACCCTGTGTATTGTCACCATTTGCACTGTCACCATGAGGACTATTACTGTGAGCGCTATCACCGTGAGATCTCTCACCATGGTCACTGTCACCATGGCACCTTGCACAATGGGGGCTGTCAACATGAGTGCTGTCACCATTGGCACTATCACCGTGAGCATTCTCACTGTGGTCATTGTCACCATGGGCACTGTCACCATGAGCACTGTCACCATAGGCAATGTCACCGTGGTCAGTGTCACCATGAGCACTGTCAACATGGGCACTCATACAGTGGGCACTGTCACTGTGAGCACTGTCACCATGGGTACTGCCACCATGAGCTGTGTCTCTGTGAGTACTGTCAGCATGGGTTTTTACCATGAGCACTGTCACCATGAGCCCAGGCACAGTTTTTCAGTGACACCATGTGCACTACCACCAAGCGCACTCTCACCATGGCCACTGTCACCGAGAAAACTGTCACCATAAGTACTGTCTTCATGGGCACTGTCACCAAGGACACGGCCAACATGTGAACTGTAACCATTGTCAGTATCACTGTGAGAAGTGTCACCATGGGAATTACCAACATAGGCACTGTCATCATGAGCACTTTCAGAATGGGAACTGTCACCATGGGCACTATCACCGTGAGGACTCTCACCATGGGAATTATCGCCATGGGCTCTATCAGCATTAGAACTGTCACCGTGGTCACTGTCACGATGGAATTTGTCACTGAGAGCACTGTCATGATAGGCAAAGTCACGGTTTGCACTGTCCCTTTGGGCCCTGTCACAGTGAGCACTATCAGTTTGACGGGGGTGTCCATGGGCACCGCCACCATGGGCACTACCAACTTGAGAATTATCACCATTTGTACTCTCAGCGTGGTCACGGTCAACAAGTGCACTATCACTATGCTCACTATGACCCTGAGCACTGTCACCATGGGCACTCTCACCGTGAGCACTATAACCATCGGCACTATCACTGTGATCACTGTCACCATAGACACTATCATGGTGAGCACAGTTAAAATGAGCATTGTTACTGCGAGTACTGTCACAATGGGTAATGCAACCATAAGCCCAGTCACCGTGAGCACTGTCAGCATGGGTTGTCACCTGTGCACTGTCAGCATGAGCACTGTCAACATGGGCACTATAACTAGTTTTCAGTGCCACCATGTGCACTGTCACCTTGGACACTATCACCATGAGCACTGTCACCATGAGTACTGTCATCATGGGCAATGGCACAGCCACCATAAGCAATCTTACCATGGTCACTATCACTGTGAGCACTGTCACCAATCAACTACCAACATGGGCACTGTCATCATGAGCACTTTCACCATACGAACTGTCACCATGGGCACTATGAACGTGAGAACGGTCACCATGGGCACTGTCACCATGAGCATTGTCATCATAGGCAATGTCACCGTGAGAACTATCACCATGCGCACTGTCCACAAGGGCACTATCACATTGAGCTGTATCACCATGTGTCCTGTCATCTTGGGCACAGTCACCATGGGCACACTCACCAAGTACACTATCACTATGCTCACTATTACTCTGAACACTCTCACCATGGGCACCGTAACCATGGGCACTATCACCGGGAGCATTATAAGCATCGGGACAACAGGCGTGATAACTGTCACCATGGGTCATATCACCGTGAGCACAGTTGCCATGGGCACTGTCACGATGTGCAATGCCCCTTTGGTACTCTCACCATGGGAACTGCCACCATGAGCACTGTCACCATGAGCACTGACACCACGAGCACTGCCACTGAGGGCACTGCAACCATGAGCACTGTCACCATGAGAACTGTTACTATGAGAAATGTAACCATGGGCAATTTCTCAATGAGTACTCTCACCATGGGTATTTTCACCTTGGGCACTCTCAACGTAAACAGTATTACCATGAGCACTTTCACTGTTAGCACTGTCACCATGGGCACTGTCACAATGCGGAGTGTCACCATGAGCCATGTCACCATGGGAAATGTCACCGTGAGAAGTGTCACCATAGGCAATGTCACCATGGGCAATGTCACCATGGGAAATGCCATTTTGAGCACTGTCACCATGGGTACAGCCACCATGAGTACGGTCACCATGAGTACTGTCACCATTGGCAGTATCACCATGCGCACTGTCACCATGGGCACTATCACCATGACAACTCTCAGCGTGAGCACTGTCACTGTGGGCACTGGCATCGTGAGCAATTCCACCATGGGCCATGTCAGCATGGGCACTATCACTGTGAGCACTCTCAACATGAGCATGTCACCATGAGCCCTGTCACCATGGACAATATCACTGTGAGAAGTGTCACCATAGGCAATGTCACCGTGGGCACTGTCACCATGGTCACTGCCACCACTGTAACTGTCATTTTGAGCACTGTCACCAAGGGTACTGCAACCATGAGCACTGTCACCATTAGCACTGTCACCATTGCGAATATCAACATGTGCACTGTCACAATGGGCACTATCACAATGAGAACTGTCAGCGTGGGCACTGTCACTGTTGGCAAAGGCACCGTGGGCACATCCACCATGGGCAATGTCACCATGGGCACTATCACTGTGAGCACTGTCAACATGAGCACGTCACCATGGGCACTGTCAACATGGGTACTATCTCGAAGGGCAATGTCACCATGAGCATTGTCAGGATGGGCAATTTCACCATGAGCACTGTCACCATAGGCAATGTCACCATGGTCAGTGTCACCATGAACACTGTCAACATGGGCACTCATACAGTGGGCACTGTCACTGTGAGCACTGTCACCATGGGTACTTCCACCATGAGCAGTGTCTCTGTGAGTACTGTCAGCATGGGTTTTTACCATGAGCACTGTCACCATGAGCCCTGTCACAATTTTTCAGTGACACCATGTGCACTACCACCATGCCCACTCTCACCATGGGCACTGTCACCGAGAAAACTGTCACCATAAGTACTGTCTTCATGGGCACTGTCACCAAGGGCACGGCCAACATGTGAACTGTAACCATTGTCAGTATCACTGTGAGAAGTGTCACCATGGGAATTACCAACCTAGGCACTGTCATCATGAGCACTTCCAGAATGGGAACTGTCACCATGGGCACTATCACCGTGAAGACTCTCACCATGGGAATTATCGCCATGGGCTCTATCAGCATTAGAACTGTCACCGTGGTCACTGTCACGATGGAATTTGTCACTGTGAGGACTGTCACGATAGGCAAAGTCACAGTCTGCACTGTCCCTTTGGGCCCTGTCAGGGTGAGCACTATCAGTTTGATGGTGGCGTCCATGGGCACTGCCACCATGGGCACTACCAACTTGAGAATTATCACCATTTGTACTCTCAGCGTGGTCACGGTCAACAAGTGCACTCTCACTATGCTCACTATGACCGTGAGCACTGTCACCATGGGCACTCTCACCATGAGCACTATCACCATCGGCACTATCACTGTGATCACTGTCACCATAGACACTATCATGGTGAGCACAGTTAACATGAGCATTGTAACTGTGAGCACTGTCACAATGGGTAATGCAACCATGAGCCCAGTCACTGTGAGCACTGTCAGCATGGGTTGTCACCTTGTGCACTGTCAGCATGAGCACTGTCACCATGGGAACTATAACTATTTTTCAGTGCCACCATGTGCACTGTCACCTTGGACACTATCACCATGAGCACTGTCACCATGTGTACTGTCATCATGGGCAAAGGCACAGCCACCATCTGCAATCTTACCATGGTCACTATCACTGTGAGCACTGTCACCAATGGAACTCCCAACATGGGCGCTGTCATCATGAGCACTTTCACCATACGAACTGTCACCATGGGCACTATGAACGTGAGAACGGTCACCATGGGCACTGTCACCATGAGCATTGTCATCATAGGCAATGTCACCGTGAGAACTATCACCATGCGCACTGTCCACAAGGGCACTATCCCATTGAGCTGTATCACCATGTGTACTCTCATCTTGGGCACAGTCACCATGGGCACACTCACCAAGTACACTATCACTATGCTCACTATTACTCTGAACACTCTCACCATGGGCACCTTAACCATGGGCACTATCACCGGGAGCATTATCAGCATCGGCACAACATGCGTGATAACGTTCAGCATGGGTCATATCACCGTGAGCACGGTTGCCATGGGCACTGTCACGATGTGCAATGCCCCATTGGTACTCTCACCATGGGAACTGCCACCATGAGCACTGTCACCATGAGCACTGACACCACGAGCACTGCCACCGAGGGCACTGCAACCATGAGCACTGTCACCATGAGAACACTTACTATGAGAAATGTAACCATGGGCAGTTTCTCGATGAGTAGTCTCACCATGGGTATTTTCACCTTGGGCACACTCAACGTAAACAGTATTACCATGAGCACTTTCACTGTGAGCACTGTCACCATGGGCACTGTCACAATGCGGAGTGTCACCATGAGCCATGTCACGGTGGGAAATGTCACCGTGAGAAGTGTCACCATAGGCAATGTCACCATGGGCAATGTCACCATGGGAAATGCCATTTTGAGCACTGTCACCATGGGTACTGCCACCATGAGTACTGTCACCATTGGCAGTATCACCATGCGCACTGTCACCATGGGCACTATCACCATGACAGCTCTCAGCGTGAGCACTGTCACTGTGGGCACTGGCATCGTGAGCAATTCCACCATGGGCAATGTCACCATGGGCACTATCACGGTGAGCACTCTCAACATGAGCACGTCACCATGAGCCCTGTCACCATGGGCAATGTCACCGTGGGCACTGTCACCATGGTCACTGCCACCACTGTCACTGTCATTTTGAGCACTGTCACCAAGGGTACTGCAACCATGAGCACTGTCACCATTGCGAGTATCACCATGTGCACTGTCACCATGGGCACTATCACAATGAGAACTGTCAGCGTGGGCACTGTCACTGTTGGCAAGGGCACCGTGGGCACTTCCACCATGGGCAATGTCACCATGGGCACTATCACTGTGAGCACTGTCAACATGAGCACGTCACCATGGGCACGGTCAACGTGGGCACTATCTCGAAGGGCAATGTCACCATGAGCATTGTCAGGATGGGCAATTTCACCATGAGCACTGTCAGCAAAGGCACTCTCACCATGAGCAATGTCACTGTGGGCCGTGTCACCAGGGGCACTCTCACCATGGTTAATATTATCATTGGCACTTTCCCCGTGAGCACTGTCACCCTGGGCACTGTGATCATGGGCACGGTCACCGTGAGCACTATCTCCATGAGCACAGCAACTGTGAACACCATCACCATACTCACTGGCCTCATCAGTACTGTCACCAAGAGCACTGCCACAATGAGCACTGTCAGCATGGGCACTTCCCCCATGAGCACTGTCACTATGAGAACTGCTACCATGGGTATTTTCACCATGAGTACTGTCACCCTGTGTATTGTCACCATTTGCACTGTCACCATGAGGACTATTACTGTGAGCGCTATCACCGTGAGATCTCTCACCATGGTCACTGTCACCATGGCACCTTGCACAATGGGGGCTGTCAACATGAGTGCTGTCACCATTGGCACTATCACCGTGAGCATTCTCACTGTGGTCATTGTCACCATGGGCACTGTCACCATGAGCACTGTCACCATAGGCAATGTCACCGTGGTCAGTGTCACCATGAGCACTGTCAACATGGGCACTCATACAGTGGGCACTGTCACTGTGAGCACTGTCACCATGGGTACTGCCACCATGAGCTGTGTCTCTGTGAGTACTGTCAGCATGGGTTTTTACCATGAGCACTGTCACCATGAGCCCAGGCACAGTTTTTCAGTGACACCATGTGCACTACCACCAAGCGCACTCTCACCATGGCCACTGTCACCGAGAAAACTGTCACCATAAGTACTGTCTTCATGGGCACTGTCACCAAGGACACGGCCAACATGTGAACTGTAACCATTGTCAGTATCACTGTGAGAAGTGTCACCATGGGAATTACCAACATAGGCACTGTCATCATGAGCACTTTCAGAATGGGAACTGTCACCATGGGCACTATCACCGTGAGGACTCTCACCATGGGAATTATCGCCATGGGCTCTATCAGCATTAGAACTGTCACCGTGGTCACTGTCACGATGGAATTTGTCACTGAGAGCACTGTCACGATAGGCAAAGTCACGGTTTGCACTGTCCCTTTGGGCCCTGTCACAGTGAGCACTATCAGTTTGACGGGGGTGTCCATGGGCACCGCCACCATGGGCACTACCAACTTGAGAATTATCACCATTTGTACTCTCAGCGTGGTCACGGTCAACAAGTGCACTATCACTATGCTCACTATGACCCTGAGCACTGTCACCATGGGCACTCTCACCGTGAGCACTATAACCATCGGCACTATCACTGTGATCACTGTCACCATAGACACTATCATGGTGAGCACAGTTAAAATGAGCATTGTTACTGCGAGTACTGTCACAATGGGTAATGCAACCATAAGCCCAGTCACCGTGAGCACTGTCAGCATGGGTTGTCACCTGTGCACTGTCAGCATGAGCACTGTCAACATGGGCACTATAACTAGTTTTCAGTGCCACCATGTGCACTGTCACCTTGGACACTATCACCATGAGCACTGTCACCATGAGTACTGTCATCATGGGCAATGGCACAGCCACCATCTGCAATCTTACCATGGTCACTATCACTGTGAGCACTGTCACCAATCAACTACCAACATGGGCACTGTCATCATGAGCACTTTCATCATACGAACTGTCACCATGGGCACTATGAACGTGAGAACGGTCACCATGGGCACTGTCACCATGAGCATTGTCATCATAGGCAATGTCACCGTGAGAACTATCACCATGCGCACTGTCCACAAGGGCACTATCACATTGAGCTGTATCACCATGTGTAATCTCATCTTGGGCACAGTCACCATGGGCACACTCACCAAGTACACTATCACTATGCTCACTATTACTCTGAACACTCTCACCATGGGCAACGTAACCATGGGCACTATCACCGGGAGCATTATAAGCATCGGGACAACAGGCGAGATAACTGTCACCATGGGTCATATCACCGTGAGCACAGTTGCCATGGGCACTGTCACGATGTGCAATGCCCCTTTGGTACTCTCACCATGGGAACTGCCACCATGAGCACTGTCACCATGAGCACTGACACCACGAGCACTGCCACTGAGGGCACTGCAACCATGAGCACTGTCACCATGAGAACTGTTACTATGAGAAATGTAACCATGGGCAATTTCTCAATGAGTACTCTCACCATGGGTATTTTCACCTTGGGCACTCTCAACGTAAACAGTATTACCATGAGCACTTTCACTGTTAGCACTGTCACCATGGGCACTGTCACAATGCGGAGTGTCACCATGAGCCATGTCACCATGGGAAATGTCACCGTGAGAAGTGTCACCATAGGCAATGTCACCATGGGCAATGTCACCATGGGAAATGCCATTTTGAGCACTGTCACCATGGGTACAGCCACCATGAGTACGGTCACCATGAGTACTGTCACCATTGGCAGTATCACCATGCGCACTGTCACCATGGGCACTATCACCATGACAACTCTCAGCGTGAGCACTGTCACTGTGGGCACTGGCATCGTGAGCAATTCCACCATGGGCCATGTCAGCATGGGCACTATCACTGTGAGCACTCTCAACATGAGCATGTCACCATGAGCCCTGTCACCATGGACAATATCACTGTGAGAAGTGTCACCATAGGCAATGTCACCGTGGGCACTGTCACCATGGTCACTGCCACCACTGTAACTGTCATTTTGAGCACTGTCACCAAGGGTACTGCAACCATGAGCACTGTCACCATTAGCACTGTCACCATTGCGAATATCAACATGTGCACTGTCACAATGGGCACTATCACAATGAGAACTGTCAGCGTGGGCACTGTCACTGTTGGCAAAGGCACCGTGGGCACATCCACCATGGGCAATGTCACCATGGGCACTATCACTGTGAGCACTGTCAACATGAGCACGTCACCATGGGCACTGTCAACATGGGTACTATCTCGAAGGGCAATGTCACCATGAGCATTGTCAGGATGGGCAATTTCACCATGAGCACTGTCACCATAGGCAATGTCACCATGGTCAGTGTCACCATGAACACTGTCAACATGGGCACTCATACAGTGGGCACTGTCACTGTGAGCACTGTCACCATGGGTACTTCCACCATGAGCAGTGTCCCTGTGAGTACTGTCAGCATGGGTTTTTACCATGAGCACTGTCACCATGAGCCCTGTCACAATTTTTCAGTGACACCATGTGCACTACCACCATGCCCACTCTCACCATGGGCACTGTCACCGAGAAAACTGTCACCATAAGTACTGTCTTCATGGGCAATGTCACCAAGGGCACGGCCAACATGTGAACTGTAACCATTGTCAGTATCACTGTGAGAAGTGTCACCATGGGAATTACCAACCTAGGCGCTGTCATCATGAGCACTTCCAGAATGGGAACTGTCACCATGGGCACTATCACCATGACAACTCTCAGCGTGAGCACTGTCACTGTGGGCACTGGCATCGTGAGCAATTCCACCATGGGCAATGTCACCATGGGCACTATCACGGTGAGCACTCTCAACATGAGCATGTCACCATGAGCCCTGTCACCATGGGCAATGTCACCGTGGGCACTGTCACCATGGTCACTGCCACCACTGTCACTGTCATTTTGAGCACTGTCACCAAGGGTACTGCAACCATGAGCACTGTCACCATTGCGAGTATCACCATGTGCACTGTCACCATGGGCACTATCACAATGAGAACTGTCAGCGTGGGCACTGTCACTGTTGGCAAGGGCACCGTGGGCACTTCCACCATGGGCAATGTCACCATGGGCACTATCACTGTGAGCACTGTCAACATGAGCACGTCACCATGGGCACGGTCAACGTGGGTACTATCTCGAAGGGCAATGTCACCATGAGCATTGTCAGGATGGGCAATTTCACCATGAGCACTGTCAGCAAAGGCACTCTCACCATGAGCAATGTCACTGTGGGCCGTGTCACCAGGGGCACTATCACCATGGTTAATGTTATCATTGGCACTTTCCCCGTGAGTACTGTCACCCTGGGCACTGCCATCATGGGCACGGTCACCGTGAGAACTCTCTCCATGAGCACAGCCACTGTGAACACTATCACCATAATCACTGGCCTCATCGGTACTGTCACCAAGAGCACTGCCACAATGAGCACTGTCAGCATGGGCACTTCCCCCATGAGCACTGTCTCTATGAGAACTGCTACCATGGGTATTTTCACAATGAGTACTGTCACCCTGTGTATTGTCACCATTTGCACTGTCACCATGAAGAATATTACCGAGAGCACTATCACCGTGAGATCTCTCACCATGGTCACTGTTACCATGGCACCTTGCACAACGGGGGCTGTCAACATGAGTTCTCTCACCATTGGCACTATTACCGTGAGCATTCTCACTGTGGTCAGTGTCACCATGGGCACTGTCACCATGAGCACTGTCACCATAGGCAATGTCACCGTGGTCAGTGTCACCATGAGCACTGTCAATATGAGCACTCATACAGTGGGCACTGTCACCATGGGTACTGCCACCATGAGCAGTGTCTCTGTGAGTACTGTCAGCATGGGTTTTTACCGTGAGCACTGTCACCATGAGCACTGTCACCATTTTTCAGTGCCACCATGTGCACTACCACCATGTGCACATTCACTATAACTACTATCTTCATGGGCACTGTCACGAAGGGCACGGCCAACATGTGTACTGTAACCATTGTCAGTATCACTGTGAGAAGTGTCACCATGTGAATTACCAACATAGGCACTGTCATCATGAGCACTTTCAGAATAGGAACTCTCACCATGGGCACTATCACCGTGAGGACTCTCACCATGGGAATTATCGCCATGGGGACTACCACCTTGAGAATTATCACCATGAGTACTGTCACCATGGGTATTGTCACTATGGGCATTATCAGCATTAGAACTGTTACCGAGGTCACTGTCACAATGGAATTTGTCACTGTGAGCACTGTCACGGTAGGCAAAGTCACGGTTTGCACTGTCCCCTTGGGCCCTGTCGCAGTGAGCACTATCACTTTTACGGTGGTGTCCATGGGCACTGCCACCATGGACACTACCAACTTGAGAATTATCACCATTTGAACTCTCAGCGTGGCCATGTTCAACAAGTGCACTGTCACTATGCTCACTATGACCGTGAGCACGGTCAACATGGGCAACTTAAACATGGGCACGATCACCGTGAGCACTGTCAACATGAGCACGTCACCATGGGCACGGTCAACGTGGGCACTATCTCGAAGGGCAATGTCACCATGAGCATTGTCAGGATGGGCAATTTCACCATGAGCACTGTCAGCAAAGGCACTCTCACCATGAGCAATGTCACTGTGGGCCGTGTCACCAGGTGCACTATCACCATGGTTAATGTTATCATTGGCACTTTCCCCGTGAGCACTGTCACCCTGGGCACTGTGATCATGGGCACGGTCACCGTGAGCACTATCTCCATGAGCACAGCAACTGTGAACACCATCACCATAATCACTGGCCTCATCAGTACTGTCACCATGAGCACTGCCACAATGAGCACTGTCAGCATGGGCACTTCCCCCATGAGCACTGTCACTATGAGAACTGCTACCATGGGTATTTTCACCATGAGTACTGTCACCCTGTGTATTGTCACCATTTGCACTGTCACCATGAGGACTATTACTGTGAGCGCTATCACCGTGAGATCTCTCACCATGGTCACTGTCACCATGGCACCTTGCACAATGGGGGCTGTCAACATGAGTGCTGTCACCATTGGCACTATCACCGTGAGCATTCTCACTGTGGTCATTGTCACCATGGGCACTGTCACCATGAGCACTGTCACCATAGGCAATGTCACCGTGGTCAGTGTCACCATGAGCACTGTCAACATGGGCACTCATACAGTGGGCACTGTCACTGTGAGCACTGTCACCATGGGTACTGCCACCATGAGCTGTGTCTCTGTGAGTACTGTCAGCATGGGTTTTTACCATGAGCACTGTCACCATGAGCCCAGGCACAGTTTTTCAGTGACACCATGTGCACTACCACCAAGCGCACTCTCACCATGGCCACTGTCACCGAGAAAACTGTCACCATAAGTACTGTCTTCATGGGCACTGTCACCAAGGACACGGCCAACATGTGAACTGTAACCATTGTCAGTATCACTGTGAGAAGTGTCACCATGGGAATTACCAACATAGGCACTGTCATCATGAGCACTTTCAGAATGGGAACTGTCACCATGGGCACTATCACCGTGAGGACTCTCACCATGGGAATTATCGCCATGGGCTCTATCAGCATTAGAACTGTCACCGTGGTCACTGTCACGATGGAATTTGTCACTGAGAGCACTGTCATGATAGGCAAAGTCACGGTTTGCACTGTCCCTTTGGGCCCTGTCACAGTGAGCACTATCAGTTTGACGGGGGTGTCCATGGGCACCGCCACCATGGGCACTACCAACTTGAGAATTATCACCATTTGTACTCTCAGTGTGGTCACGGTCAACAAGTGCACTATCACTATGCTCACTATGACCCTGAGCACTGTCACCATGGGCACTCTCACCGTGAGCACTATAACCATCGGCACTATCACTGTGATCACTGTCACCATAGACACTATCATGGTGAGCACAGTTAAAATGAGCATTGTTACTGCGAGTACTGTCACAATGGGTAATGCAACCATAAGCCCAGTCACCGTGAGCACTGTCAGCATGGGTTGTCACCTGTGCACTGTCAGCATGAGCACTGTCAACATGGGCACTATAACTAGTTTTCAGTGCCACCATGTGCACTGTCACCTTGGACACTATCACCATGAGCACTGTCACCATGAGTACTGTCATCATGGGCAATGGCACAGCCACCATAAGCAATCTTACCATGGTCACTATCACTGTGAGCACTGTCACCAATCAACTACCAACATGGGCACTGTCATCATGAGCACTTTCACCATACGAACTGTCACCATGGGCACTATGAACGTGAGAACGGTCACCATGGGCACTGTCACCATGAGCATTGTCATCATAGGCAATGTCACCGTGAGAACTATCACCAGGCGCACTGTCCACAAGGGCACTATCACATTGAGCTGTATCACCATGTGTAATCTCATCTTGGGCACAGTCACCATGGGCACACTCACCAAGTACACTATCACTATGCTCACTATTACTCTGAACACTCTCACCATGGGCAACGTAACCATGGGCACTATCACCGGGAGCATTATAAGCATCGGGACAACAGGCGTGATAACTGTCACCATGGGTCATATCACCGTGAGCACAGTTGCCATGGGCACTGTCACGATGTGCAATGCCCCTTTGGTACTCTCACCATGGGAACTGCCACCATGAGCACTGTCACCATGAGCACTGACACCACGAGCACTGCCACTGAGGGCACTGCAACCATGAGCACTGTCACCATGAGAACTGTTACTATGAGAAATGTAACCATGGGCAATTTCTCAATGAGTACTCTCACCATGGGTATTTTCACCTTGGGCACTCTCAACGTAAACAGTATTACCATGAGCACTTTCACTGTTAGCACTGTCACCATGGGCACTGTCACAATGCGGAGTGTCACCATGAGCCATGTCACCATGGGAAATGTCACCGTGAGAAGTGTCACCATAGGCAATGTCACCATGGGCAATGTCACCATGGGAAATGCCATTTTGAGCACTGTCACCATGGGTACAGCCACCATGAGTACGGTCACCATGAGTACTGTCACCATTGGCAGTATCACCATGCGCACTGTCACCATGGGCACTATCACCATGACAACTCTCAGCGTGAGCACTGTCACTGTGGGCACTGGCATCGTGAGCAATTCCACCATGGGCCATGTCAGCATGGGCACTATCACTGTGAGCACTCTCAACATGAGCATGTCACCATGAGCCCTGTCACCATGGACAATATCACTGTGAGAAGTGTCACCATAGGCAATGTCACCGTGGGCACTGTCACCATGGTCACTGCCACCACTGTAACTGTCATTTTGAGCACTGTCACCAAGGGTACTGCAACCATGAGCACTGTCACCATTAGCACTGTCACCATTGCGAATATCAACATGTGTACTGTCACAATGGGCACTATCACAATGAGAACTGTCAGCGTGGGCACTGTCACTGTTGGCAAAGGCACCGTGGGCACATCCACCATGGGCAATGTCACCATGGGCACTATCACTGTGAGCACTGTCAACATGAGCACGTCACCATGGGCACTGTCAACATGGGTACTATCTCGAAGGGCAATGTCACCATGAGCATTGTCAGGATGGGCAATTTCACCATGAGCACTGTCACCATAGGCAATGTCACCATGGTCAGTGTCACCATGAACACTGTCAACATGGGCACTCATACAGTGGGCACTGTCACTGTGAGCACTGTCACCATGGGTACTTCCACCATGAGCAGTGTCCCTGTGAGTACTGTCAGCATGGGTTTTTACCATGAGCACTGTCACCATGAGCCCTGTCACAATTTTTCAGTGACACCATGTGCACTACCACCATGCCCACTCTCACCATGGGCACTGTCACCGAGAAAACTGTCACCATAAGTACTGTCTTCATGGGCAATGTCACCAAGGGCACGGCCAACATGTGAACTGTAACCATTGTCAGTATCACTGTGAGAAGTGTCACCATGGGAATTACCAACCTAGGCGCTGTCATCATGAGCACTTCCAGAATGGGAACTGTCACCATGGGCACTATCACCATGACAACTCTCAGCGTGAGCACTGTCACTGTGGGCACTGGCATCGTGAGCAATTCCACCATGGGCAATGTCACCATGGGCACTATCACGGTGAGCACTCTCAACATGAGCATGTCACCATGAGCCCTGTCACCATGGGCAATGTCACCGTGGGCACTGTCACCATGGTCACTGCCACCACTGTCACTGTCATTTTGAGCACTGTCACCAAGGGTACTGCAACCATGAGCACTGTCACCATTGCGAGTATCACCATGTGCACTGTCACCATGGGCACTATCACAATGAGAACTGTCAGCGTGGGCACTGTCACTGTTGGCAAGGGCACCGTGGGCACTTCCACCATGGGCAATGTCACCATGGGCACTATCACTGTGAGCACTGTCAACATGAGCACGTCACCATGGGCACGGTCAACGTGGGTACTATCTCGAAGGGCAATGTCACCATGAGCATTGTCAGGATGGGCAATTTCACCATGAGCACTGTCAGCAAAGGCACTCTCACCATGAGCAATGTCACTGTGGGCCGTGTCACCAGGGGCACTATCACCATGGTTAATGTTATCATTGGCACTTTCCCCGTGAGTACTGTCACCCTGGGCACTGCCATCATGGGCACGGTCACCGTGAGAACTCTCTCCATGAGCACAGCCACTGTGAACACTATCACCATAATCACTGGCCTCATCGGTACTGTCACCAAGAGCACTGCCACAATGAGCACTGTCAGCATGGGCACTTCCCCCATGAGCACTGTCTCTATGAGAACTGCTACCATGGGTATTTTCACAATGAGTACTCTCACCCTGTGTATTGTCACCATTTGCACTGTCACCATGAAGAATATTACCGAGAGCACTATCACCGTGAGATCTCTCACCATGTTCACTGTTACCATGGCACCTTGCACAACGGGGGCTGTCAACATGAGTTCTCTCACCATTGGCACTATTACCGTGAGCATTCTCACTGTGGTCAGTGTCACCATGGGCACTGTCACCATGAGCACTGTCACCATAGGCAATGTCACCGTGGTCAGTGTCACCATGAGCACTGTCAATATGAGCACTCATACAGTGGGCACTGTCACCATGGGTACTGCCACCATGAGCAGTGTCTCTGTGAGTACTGTCAGCATGGGTTTTTACCGTGAGCACTGTCACCATGAGCACTGTCACCATTTTTCAGTGCCACCATGTGCACTACCACCATGTGCACATTCACTATAACTACTATCTTCATGGGCACTGTCACGAAGGGCACGGCCAACATGTGTACTGTAACCATTGTCAGTATCACTGTGAGAAGTGTCACCATGTGAATTACCAACATAGGCACTGTCATCATGAGCACTTTCAGAATAGGAACTCTCACCATGGGCACTATCACCGTGAGGACTCTCACCATGGGAATTATCGCCATGGGGACTACCACCTTGAGAATTATCACCATGAGTACTGTCACCATGGGTATTGTCACTATGGGCATTATCAGCATTAGAACTGTTACCGAGGTCACTGTCACAATGGAATTTGTCACTGTGAGCACTGTCACGGTAGGCAAAGTCACGGTTTGCACTGTCCCCTTGGGCCCTGTCGCAGTGAGCACTATCACTTTTACGGTGGTGTCCATGGGCACTGCCACCATGGACACTACCAACTTGAGAATTATCACCATTTGAACTCTCAGCGTGGCCATGTTCAACAAGTGCACTGTCACTATGCTCACTATGACCGTGAGCACGGTCAACATGGGCAACTTAAACATGGGCACGATCACCGTGAGCACTGTCAACATGAGCACGTCACCATGGGCACGGTCAACGTGGGCACTATCTCGAAGGGCAATGTCACCATGAGCATTGTCAGGATGGGCAATTTCACCATGAGCACTGTCAGCAAAGGCACTCTCACCATGAGCAATGTCACTGTGGGCCGTGTCACCAGGGGCACTATCACCATGGTTAATGTTATCATTGGCACTTTCCCCGTGAGCACTGTCACCCTGGGCACTGTGATCATGGGCACGGTCACCGTGAGCACTATCTCCATGAGCACAGCAACTGTGAACACCATCACCATAATCACTGGCCTCATCAGTACTGTCACCATGAGCACTGCCACAATGAGCACTGTCAGCATGGGCACTTCCCCCATGAGCACTGTCACTATGAGAACTGCTACCATGGGTATTTTCACCATGAGTACTGTCACCCTGTGTATTGTCACCATTTGCACTGTCACCATGAGGACTATTACTGTGAGCGCTATCACCGTGAGATCTCTCACCATGGTCACTGTCACCATGGCACCTTGCACAATGGGGGCTGTCAACATGAGTGCTGTCACCATTGGCACTATCACCGTGAGCATTCTCACTGTGGTCATTGTCACCATGGGCACTGTCACCATGAGCACTGTCACCATAGGCAATGTCACCGTGGTCAGTGTCACCATGAGCACTGTCAACATGGGCACTCATACAGTGGGCACTGTCACTGTGAGCACTGTCACCATGGGTACTGCCACCATGAGCTGTGTCTCTGTGAGTACTGTCAGCATGGGTTTTTACCATGAGAACTGTCACCATGAGCCCAGGCACAGTTTTTCAGTGACACCATGTGCACTACCACCAAGCGCACTCTCACCATGGCCACTGTCACCGAGAAAACTGTCACCATAAGTACTGTCTTCATGGGCACTGTCACCAAGGACACGGCCAACATGTGAACTGTAACCATTGTCAGTATCACTGTGAGAAGTGTCACCATGGGAATTACCAACATAGGCACTGTCATCATGAGCACTTTCAGAATGGGAACTGTCACCATGGGCACTATCACCGTGAGGACTCTCACCATGGGAATTATCGCCATGGGCTCTATCAGCATTAGAACTGTCACCGTGGTCACTGTCACGATGGAATTTGTCACTGAGAGCACTGTCATGATAGGCAAAGTCACGGTTTGCACTGTCCCTTTGGGCCCTGTCACAGTGAGCACTATCAGTTTGACGGGGGTGTCCATGGGCACCGCCACCATGGGCACTACCAACTTGAGAATTATCACCATTTGTACTCTCAGCGTGGTCACGGTCAACAAGTGCACTATCACTATGCTCACTATGACCCTGAGCACTGTCACCATGGGCACTCTCACCGTGAGCACTATAACCATCGGCACTATCACTGTGATCACTGTCACCATAGACACTATCATGGTGAGCACAGTTAAAATGAGCATTGTTACTGCGAGTACTGTCACAATGGGTAATGCAACCATAAGCCCAGTCACCGTGAGCACTGTCAGCATGGGTTGTCACCTGTGCACTGTCAGCATGAGCACTGTCAACATGGGCACTATAACTAGTTTTCAGTGCCACCATGTGCACTGTCACCTTGGACACTATCACCATGAGCACTGTCACCATGAGTACTGTCATCATGGGCAATGGCACAGCCACCATAAGCAATCTTACCATGGTCACTATCACTGTGAGCACTGTCACCAATCAACTACCAACATGGGCACTGTCATCATGAGCACTTTCACCATACGAACTGTCACCATGGGCACTATGAACGTGAGAACGGTCACCATGGGCACTGTCACCATGAGCATTGTCATCATAGGCAATGTCACCGTGAGAACTATCACCAGGCGCACTGTCCACAAGGGCACTATCACATTGAGCTGTATCACCATGTGTCCTGTCATCTTGGGCACAGTCACCATGGGCACACTCACCAAGTACACTATCACTATGCTCACTATTACTCTGAACACTCTCACCATGGGCACCGTAACCATGGGCACTATCACCGGGAGCATTATAAGCATCGGGACAACAGGCGTGATAACTGTCACCATGGGTCATATCACCGTGAGCACAGTTGCCATGGGCACTCTCACGATGTGCAATGCCCCTTTGGTACTCTCACCATGGGAACTGCCACCATGAGCACTGTCACCATGAGCACTGACACCACGAGCACTGCCACTGAGGGCACTGCAACCATGAGCACTGTCACCATGAGAACTGTTACTATGAGAAATGTAACCATGGGCAATTTCTCAATGAGTACTCTCACCATGGGTATTTTCACCTTGGGCACTCTCAACGTAAACAGTATTACCATGAGCACTTTCACTGTTAGCACTGTCACCATGGGCACTGTCACAATGCGGAGTGTCACCATGAGCCATGTCACCATGGGAAATGTCACCGTGAGAAGTGTCACCATAGGCAATGTCACCATGGGCAATGTCACCATGGGAAATGCCATTTTGAGCACTGTCACCATGGGTACAGCCACCATGAGTACGGTCACCATGAGTACTGTCACCATTGGCAGTATCACCATGCGCACTGTCACCATGGGCACTATCACCATGACAACTCTCAGCGTGAGCACTGTCACTGTGGGCACTGGCATCGTGAGCAATTCCACCATGGGCCATGTCAGCATGGGCACTATCACTGTGAGCACTCTCAACATGAGCATGTCACCATGAGCCCTGTCACCATGGACAATATCACTGTGAGAAGTGTCACCATAGGCAATGTCACCGTGGGCACTGTCACCATGGTCACTGCCACCACTGTAACTGTCATTTTGAGCACTGTCACCAAGGGTACTGCAACCATGAGCACTGTCACCATTAGCACTGTCACCATTGCGAATATCAACATGTGTACTGTCACAATGGGCACTATCACAATGAGAACTGTCAGCGTGGGCACTGTCACTGTTGGCAAAGGCACCGTGGGCACATCCACCATGGGCAATGTCACCATGGGCACTATCACTGTGAGCACTGTCAACATGAGCACGTCACCATGGGCACTGTCAACATGGGTACTATCTCGAAGGGCAATGTCACCATGAGCATTGTCAGGATGGGCAATTTCACCATGAGCACTGTCACCATAGGCAATGTCACCATGGTCAGTGTCACCATGAACACTGTCAACATGGGCACTCATACAGTGGGCACTGTCACTGTGAGCACTGTCACCATGGGTACTTCCACCATGAGCAGTGTCCCTGTGAGTACTGTCAGCATGGGTTTTTACCATGAGCACTGTCACCATGAGCCCTGTCACAATTTTTCAGTGACACCATGTGCACTACCACCATGCCCACTCTCACCATGGGCACTGTCACCGAGAAAACTGTCACCATAAGTACTGTCTTCATGGGCAATGTCACCAAGGGCACGGCCAACATGTGAACTGTAACCATTGTCAGTATCACTGTGAGAAGTGTCACCATGGGAATTACCAACCTAGGCGCTGTCATCATGAGCACTTCCAGAATGGGAACTGTCACCATGGGCACTATCACCATGACAACTCTCAGCGTGAGCACTGTCACTGTGGGCACTGGCATCGTGAGCAATTCCACCATGGGCAATGTCACCATGGGCACTATCACGGTGAGCACTCTCAACATGAGCATGTCACCATGAGCCCTGTCACCATGGGCAATGTCACCGTGGGCACTGTCACCATGTTCACTGCCACCACTGTCACTGTCATTTTGAGCACTGTCACCAAGGGTACTGCAACCATGAGCACTGTCACCATTGCGAGTATCACCATGTGCACTGTCACCATGGGCACTATCACAATGAGAACTGTCAGCGTGGGCACTGTCACTGTTGGCAAGGGCACCGTGGGCACTTCCACCATGGGCAATGTCACCATGGGCACTATCACTGTGAGCACTGTCAACATGAGCACGTCACCATGGGCACGGTCAACGTGGGTACTATCTCGAAGGGCAATGTCACCATGAGCATTGTCAGGATGGGCAATTTCACCATGAGCACTGTCAGCAAAGGCACTCTCACCATGAGCAATGTCACTGTGGGCCGTGTCACCAGGGGCACTATCACCATGGTTAATGTTATCATTGGCACTTTCCCCGTGAGTACTGTCACCCTGGGCACTGCCATCATGGGCACGGTCACCGTGAGAACTCTCTCCATGAGCACAGCCACTGTGAACACTATCACCATAATCACTGGCCTCATCGGTACTGTCACCAAGAGCACTGCCACAATGAGCACTGTCAGCATGGGCACTTCCCCCATGAGCACTGTCTCTATGAGAACTGCTACCATGGGTATTTTCACAATGAGTACTGTCACCCTGTGTATTGTCACCATTTGCACTGTCACCATGAAGAATATTACCGAGAGCACTATCACCGTGAGA
The DNA here is from genome assembly GCF_964341445.2 of Mesoplodon mirus. Lineage (NCBI taxonomy): Eukaryota > Metazoa > Chordata > Mammalia > Artiodactyla > Ziphiidae > Mesoplodon > Mesoplodon mirus. The sequence goes on along the minus strand of NC_138976.1, from coordinate 194,011,375 downwards.
TCTCTCACCATGGTCACTGTTACCATGGCACCTTGCACAACGGGGGCTGTCAACATGAGTTCTCTCACCATTGGCACTATTACCGTGAGCATTCTCACTGTGGTCAGTGTCACCATGGGCACTGTCACCATGAGCACTGTCACCATAGGCAATGTCACCGTGGTCAGTGTCACCATGAGCACTGTCAATATGAGCACTCATACAGTGGGCACTGTCACCATGGGTACTGCCACCATGAGCAGTGTCTCTGTGAGTACTGTCAGCATGGGTTTTTACCGTGAGCACTGTCACCATGAGCACTGTCACCATTTTTCAGTGCCACCATGTGCACTACCACCATGTGCACATTCACTATAACTACTATCTTCATGGGCACTGTCACGAAGGGCACGGCCAACATGTGTACTGTAACCATTGTCAGTATCACTGTGAGAAGTGTCACCATGTGAATTACCAACATAGGCACTGTCATCATGAGCACTTTCAGAATAGGAACTCTCACCATGGGCACTATCACCGTGAGGACTCTCACCATGGGAATTATCGCCATGGGGACTACCACCTTGAGAATTATCACCATGAGTACTGTCACCATGGGTATTGTCACTATGGGCATTATCAGCATTAGAACTGTTACCGAGGTCACTGTCACAATGGAATTTGTCACTGTGAGCACTGTCACGGTAGGCAAAGTCACGGTTTGCACTGTCCCCTTGGGCCCTGTCGCAGTGAGCACTATCACTTTTACGGTGGTGTCCATGGGCACTGCCACCATGGACACTACCAACTTGAGAATTATCACCATTTGAACTCTCAGCGTGGCCATGTTCAACAAGTGCACTGTCACTATGCTCACTATGACCGTGAGCACGGTCAACATGGGCAACTTAAACATGGGCACGATCACCGTGAGCACTGTCAACATGAGCACGTCACCATGGGCACGGTCAACGTGGGCACTATCTCGAAGGGCAATGTCACCATGAGCATTGTCAGGATGGGCAATTTCACCATGAGCACTGTCAGCAAAGGCACTCTCACCATGAGCAATGTCACTGTGGGCCGTGTCACCAGGGGCACTATCACCATGGTTAATGTTATCATTGGCACTTTCCCACGTGGCACTGTCACCCTGGGCACTGTGATCATGGGCACGGTCACCGTGAGCACTATCTCCATGAGCACAGCAACTGTGAACACCATCACCATAATCACTGGCCTCATCAGTACTGTCACCATGAGCACTGCCACAATGAGCACTGTCAGCATGGGCACTTCCCCCATGAGCACTGTCACTATGAGAACTGCTACCATGGGTATTTTCACCATGAGTACTGTCACCCTGTGTATTGTCACCATTTGCACTGTCACCATGAGGACTATTACTGTGAGCGCTATCACCGTGAGATCTCTCACCATGGTCACTGTCACCATGGCACCTTGCACAATGGGGGCTGTCAACATGAGTGCTGTCACCATTGGCACTATCACCGTGAGCATTCTCACTGTGGTCATTGTCACCATGGGCACTGTCACCATGAGCACTGTCACCGTGGTCAGTGTCACCATGAGCACTGTCAACATGGGCACTCATACAGTGGGCACTGTCACTGTGAGCACTGTCACCATGGGTACTGCCACCATGAGCTGTGTCTCTGTGAGTACTGTCAGCATGGGTTTTAACCATGAGCACTGTCACCATGAGCCCAGGCACAGTTTTTCAGTGACACCATGTGCACTACCACCAAGCGCACTCTCACCATGGCCACTGTCACCGAGAAAACTCTCACCATAAGTACTGTCTTCATGGGCACTGTCACCAAGGACACGGCCAACATGTGAACTGTAACCATTGTCAGTATCACTGTGAGAAGTGTCACCATGGGAATTACCAACATAGGCACTGTCATCATGAGCACTTTCAGAATGGGTACTGTCACCATGGGCACTATCACCGTGAGGACTCTCACCATGGGAATTATCGCCATGGGCTCTATCAGCATTAGAACTGTCACCGTGGTCACTGTCACGATGGAATTTGTCACTGAGAGCACTGTCACGATAGGCAAAGTCACGGTTTGCACTGTCCCTTTGGGCCCTGTCACAGTGAGCACTATCAGTTTGACGGGGGTGTCCATGGGCACCGCCACCATGGGCACTACCAACTTGAGAATTATCACCATTTGTACTCTCAGCGTGGTCACGGTCAACAAGTGCACTATCACTATGCTCACTATGACCCTGAGCACTGTCACCATGGGCACTCTCACCGTGAGCACTATAACCATCGGCACTATCACTGTGATCACTGTCACCATAGACACTATCATGGTGAGCACAGTTAAAATGAGCATTGTTACTGCGAGTACTGTCACAATGGGTAATGCAACCATAAGCCCAGTCACCGTGAGCACTGTCAGCATGGGTTGTCACCTGTGCACTGTCAGCATGAGCACTGTCAACATGGGCACTATAACTAGTTTTCAGTGCCACCATGTGCACTGTCACCTTGGACACTATCACCATGAGCACTGTCACCATGAGTACTGTCATCATGGGCAATGGCACAGCCACCATAAGCAATCTTACCATGGTCACTATCACTGTGAGCACTGTCACCAATCAACTACCAACATGGGCACTGTCATCATGAGCACTTTCACCATACGAACTGTCACCATGGGCACTATGAACGTGAGAACGGTCACCATGGGCACTGTCACCATGAGCATTGTCATCATAGGCAATGTCACCGTGAGAACTATCACCATGCGCACTGTCCACAAGGGCACTATCACATTGAGCTGTATCACCATGTGTCCTGTCATCTTGGGCACAGTCACCATGGGCACACTCACCAAGTACACTATCACTATGCTCACTATTACTCTGAACACTCTCACCATGGGCACCGTAACCATGGGCACTATCACCGGGAGCATTATAAGCATCGGGACAACAGGCGTGATAACTGTCACCATGGGTCATATCACCGTGAGCACAGTTGCCATGGGCACTCTCACGATGTGCAATGCCCCTTTGGTACTCTCACCATGGGAACTGCCACCATGAGCACTGTCACCATGAGCACTGACACCACGAGCACTGCCACTGAGGGCACTGCAACCATGAGCACTGTCACCATGAGAACTGTTACTATGAGAAATGTAACCATGGGCAATTTCTCAATGAGTACTCTCACCATGGGTATTTTCACCTTGGGCACTCTCAACGTAAACAGTATTACCATGAGCACTTTCACTGTTAGCACTGTCACCATGGGCACTGTCACAATGCGGAGTGTCACCATGAGCCATGTCACCATGGGAAATGTCACCGTGAGAAGTGTCACCATAGGCAATGTCACCATGGGCAATGTCACCATGGGAAATGCCATTTTGAGCACTGTCACCATGGGTACAGCCACCATGAGTACGGTCACCATGAGTACTGTCACCATTGGCAGTATCACCATGCGCACTGTCACCATGGGCACTATCACCATGACAACTCTCAGCGTGAGCACTGTCACTGTGGGCACTGGCATCGTGAGCAATTCCACCATGGGCCATGTCAGCATGGGCACTATCACTGTGAGCACTCTCAACATGAGCATGTCACCATGAGCCCTGTCACCATGGACAATATCACTGTGAGAAGTGTCACCATAGGCAATGTCACCGTGGGCACTGTCACCATGGTCACTGCCACCACTGTAACTGTCATTTTGAGCACTGTCACCAAGGGTACTGCAACCATGAGCACTGTCACCATTAGCACTGTCACCATTGCGAATATCAACATGTGCACTGTCACAATGGGCACTATCACAATGAGAACTGTCAGCGTGGGCACTGTCACTGTTGGCAAAGGCACCGTGGGCACATCCACCATGGGCAATGTCACCATGGGCACTATCACTGTGAGCACTGTCAACATGAGCACGTCACCATGGGCACTGTCAACATGGGTACTATCTCGAAGGGCAATGTCACCATGAGCATTGTCAGGATGGGCAATTTCACCATGAGCACTGTCACCATAGGCAATGTCACCATGGTCAGTGTCACCATGAACACTGTCAACATGGGCACTCATACAGTGGGCACTGTCACTGTGAGCACTGTCACCATGGGTACTTCCACCATGAGCAGTGTCCCTGTGAGTACTGTCAGCATGGGTTTTTACCATGAGCACTGTCACCATGAGCCCTGTCACAATTTTTCAGTGACACCATGTGCACTACCACCATGCCCACTCTCACCATGGGCACTGTCACCGAGAAAACTGTCACCATAAGTACTGTCTTCATGGGCAATGTCACCAAGGGCACGGCCAACATGTGAACTGTAACCATTGTCAGTATCACTGTGAGAAGTGTCACCATGGGAATTACCAACCTAGGCGCTGTCATCATGAGCACTTCCAGAATGGGAACTGTCACCATGGGCACTATCACCATGACAACTCTCAGCGTGAGCACTGTCACTGTGGGCACTGGCATCGTGAGCAATTCCACCATGGGCAATGTCACCATGGGCACTATCACGGTGAGCACTCTCAACATGAGCATGTCACCATGAGCCCTGTCACCATGGGCAATGTCACCGTGGGCACTGTCACCATGTTCACTGCCACCACTGTCACTGTCATTTTGAGCACTGTCACCAAGGGTACTGCAACCATGAGCACTGTCACCATTGCGAGTATCACCATGTGCACTGTCACCATGGGCACTATCACAATGAGAACTGTCAGCGTGGGCACTGTCACTGTTGGCAAGGGCACCGTGGGCACTTCCACCATGGGCAATGTCACCATGGGCACTATCACTGTGAGCACTGTCAACATGAGCACGTCACCATGGGCACGGTCAACGTGGGTACTATCTCGAAGGGCAATGTCACCATGAGCATTGTCAGGATGGGCAATTTCACCATGAGCACTGTCACCAAAGGCACTATCACCATGAGCAATGTCACTGTGGGCCGTGTCACCAGGGGCACTATCACCATGGTTAATGTTATCATTGGCACTTTCCCCGTGAGTACTGTCACCCTGGGCACTGCCATCATGGGCACGGTCACCGTGAGAACTCTCTCCATGAGCACAGCCACTGTGAACACTATCACCATAATCACTGGCCTCATCGGTACTGTCACCAAGAGCACTGCCACAATGAGCACTGTCAGCATGGGCACTTCCCCCATGAGCACTGTCTCTATGAGAACTGCTACCATGGGTATTTTCACAATGAGTACTGTCACCCTGTGTATTGTCACCATTTGCACTGTCACCATGAAGAATATTACCGAGAGCACTATCACCGTGAGATCTCTCACCATGGTCACTGTTACCATGGCACCTTGCACAACGGGGGCTGTCAACATGAGTTCTCTCACCATTGGCACTATTACCGTGAGCATTCTCACTGTGGTCAGTGTCACCATGGGCACTGTCACCATGAGCACTGTCACCATAGGCAATGTCACCGTGGTCAGTGTCACCATGAGCACTGTCAATATGAGCACTCATACAGTGGGCACTGTCACCATGGGTACTGCCACCATGAGCAGTGTCTCTGTGAGTACTGTCAGCATGGCTTTTTACCGTGAGCACTGTCACCATGAGCACTGTCACCATTTTTCAGTGCCACCATGTGCACTACCACCATGTGCACATTCACTATAACTACTATCTTCATGGGCACTGTCACGAAGGGCACGGCCAACATGTGTACTGTAACCATTGTCAGTATCACTGTGAGAAGTGTCACCATGTGAATTACCAACATAGGCACTGTCATCATGAGCACTTTCAGAATAGGAACTCTCACCATGGGCACTATCACCGTGAGGACTCTCACCATGGGAATTATCGCCATGGGGACTACCACCTTGAGAATTATCACCATGAGTACTGTCACCATGGGTATTGTCACTATGGGCATTATCAGCATTAGAACTGTTACCGAGGTCACTGTCACAATGGAATTTGTCACTGTGAGCACTGTCACGGTAGGCAAAGTCACGGTTTGCACTGTCCCCTTGGGCCCTGTCGCAGTGAGCACTATCACTTTTACGGTGGTGTCCATGGGCACTGCCACCATGGACACTACCAACTTGAGAATTATCACCATTTGAACTCTCAGCGTGGCCATGTTCAACAAGTGCACTGTCACTATGCTCACTATGACCGTGAGCACGGTCAACATGGGCAACTTAAACATGGGCACGATCACCGTGAGCACTGTCAACATGAGCACGTCACCATGGGCACGGTCAACGTGGGCACTATCTCGAAGGGCAATGTCACCATGAGCATTGTCAGGATGGGCAATTTCACCATGAGCACTGTCAGCAAAGGCACTCTCACCATGAGCAATGTCACTGTGGGCCGTGTCACCAGGGGCACTATCACCATGGTTAATGTTATCATTGGCACTTTCCCCGTGAGCACTGTCACCCTGGGCACTGTGATCATGGGCACGGTCACCGTGAGCACTATCTCCATGAGCACAGCAACTGTGAACACCATCACCATAATCACTGGCCTCATCAGTACTGTCACCATGAGCACTGCCACAATGAGCACTGTCAGCATGGGCACTTCCCCCATGAGCACTGTCACTATGAGAACTGCTACCATGGGTATTTTCACCATGAGTACTGTCACCCTGTGTATTGTCACCATTTGCACTGTCACCATGAGGACTATTACTGTGAGCGCTATCACCGTGAGATCTCTCACCATGGTCACTGTCACCATGGCACCTTGCACAATGGGGGCTGTCAACATGAGTGCTGTCACCATTGGCACTATCACCGTGAGCATTCTCACTGTGGTCATTGTCACCATGGGCACTGTCACCATGAGCACTGTCACCATAGGCAATGTCACCGTGGTCAGTGTCACCATGAGCACTGTCAACATGGGCACTCATACAGTGGGCACTGTCACTGTGAGCACTGTCACCATGGGTACTGCCACCATGAGCTGTGTCTCTGTGAGTACTGTCAGCATGGGTTTTTACCATGAGCACTGTCACCATGAGCCCAGGCACAGTTTTTCAGTGACACCATGTGCACTACCACCAAGCGCACTCTCACCATGGCCACTGTCACCGAGAAAACTGTCACCATAAGTACTGTCTTCATGGGCACTGTCACCAAGGACACGGCCAACATGTGAACTGTAACCATTGTCAGTATCACTGTGAGAAGTGTCACCATGGGAATTACCAACATAGGCACTGTCATCATGAGCACTTTCAGAATGGGAACTGTCACCATGGGCACTATCACCGTGAGGACTCTCACCATGGGAATTATCGCCATGGGCTCTATCAGCATTAGAACTGTCACCGTGGTCACTGTCACGATGGAATTTGTCACTGAGAGCACTGTCACGATAGGCAAAGTCACGGTTTGCACTGTCCCTTTGGGCCCTGTCACAGTGAGCACTATCAGTTTGACGGGGGTGTCCATGGGCACCGCCACCATGGGCACTACCAACTTGAGAATTATCACCATTTGTACTCTCAGCGTGGTCACGGTCAACAAGTGCACTATCACTATGCTCACTATGACCCTGAGCACTGTCACCATGGGCACTCTCACCGTGAGCACTATAACCATCGGCACTATCACTGTGATCACTGTCACCATAGACACTATCATGGTGAGCACAGTTAAAATGAGCATTGTTACTGCGAGTACTGTCACAATGGGTAATGCAACCATAAGCCCAGTCACCGTGAGCACTGTCAGCATGGGTTGTCACCTGTGCACTGTCAGCATGAGCACTGTCAACATGGGCACTATAACTAGTTTTCAGTGCCACCATGTGCACTGTCACCTTGGACACTATCACCATGAGCACTGTCACCATGAGTACTGTCATCATGGGCAATGGCACAGCCACCATAAGCAATCTTACCATGGTCACTATCACTGTGAGCACTGTCACCAATCAATTACCAACATGGGCACTGTCATCATGAGCACTTTCACCATACGAACTGTCACCATGGGCACTATGAACGTGAGAACGGTCACCATGGGCACTGTCACCATGAGCATTGTCATCATAGGCAATGTCACCGTGAGAACTATCACCATGCGCACTGTCCACAAGGGCACTATCACATTGAGCTGTATCACCATGTGTCCTGTCATCTTGGGCACAGTCACCATGGGCACACTCACCAAGTACACTATCACTATGCTCACTATTACTCTGAACACTGTCACCATGGGCACCGTAACCATGGGCACTATCACCGGGAGCATTATAAGCATCGGGACAACAGGCGTGATAACTGTCACCATGGGTCATATCACCGTGAGCACAGTTGCCATGGGCACTGTCACGATGTGCAATGCCCCTTTGGTACTCTCACCATGGGAACTGCCACCATGAGCACTGTCACCATGAGCACTGACACCACGAGCACTGCCACTGAGGGCACTGCCACCATGAGCACTGTCACCATGAGAACTGTTACTATGAGAAATGTAACCATGGGCAATTTCTCAATGAGTACTCTCACCATGGGTATTTTCACCTTGGGCACTCTCAACGTAAACAGTATTACCATGAGCACTTTCACTGTTAGCACTGTCACCATGGGCACTGTCACAATGCGGAGTGTCACCATGAGCCATGTCACCATGGGAAATGTCACCGTGAGAAGTGTCACCATAGGCAATGTCACCATGGGCAATGTCACCATGGGAAATGCCATTTTGAGCACTGTCACCATGGGTACAGCCACCATGAGTACGGTCACCATGAGTACTGTCACCATTGGCAGTATCACCATGCGCACTGTCACCATGGGCACTATCACCATGACAACTCTCAGCGTGAGCACTGTCACTGTGGGCACTGGCATCGTGAGCAATTCCACCATGGGCCATGTCAGCATGGGCACTATCACTGTGAGCACTCTCAACATGAGCATGTCACCATGAGCCCTGTCACCATGGACAATATCACTGTGAGAAGTGTCACCATAGGCAATGTCACCGTGGGCACTGTCACCATGGTCACTGCCACCACTGTAACTGTCATTTTGAGCACTGTCACCAAGGGTACTGCAACCATGAGCACTGTCACCATTAGCACTGTCACCATTGCGAATATCAACATGTGCACTGTCACAATGGGCACTATCACAATGAGAACTGTCAGCGTGGGCACTGTCACTGTTGGCAAAGGCACCGTGGGCACATCCACCATGGGCAATGTCACCATGGGCACTATCACTGTGAGCACTGTCAACATGAGCACGTCACCATGGGCACTGTCAACATGGGTACTATCTCGAAGGGCAATGTCACCATGAGCATTGTCAGGATGGGCAATTTCACCATGAGCACTGTCACCATAGGCAATGTCACCATGGTCAGTGTCACCATGAACACTGTCAACATGGGCACTCATACAGTGGGCACTGTCACTGTGAGCACTGTCACCATGGGTACTTCCACCATGAGCAGTGTCTCTGTGAGTACTGTCAGCATGGGTTTTTACCATGAGCACTGTCACCATGAGCCCTGTCACAATTTTTCAGTGACACCATGTGCACTACCACCATGCCCACTCTCACCATGGGCACTGTCACCGAGAAAACTGTCACCATAAGTACTGTCTTCATGGGCACTGTCACCAAGGGCACGGCCAACATGTGAACTGTAACCATTGTCAGTATCACTGTGAGAAGTGTCACCATGGGAAGTACCAACCTAGGCACTGTCATCATGAGCACTTCCAGAATGGGAACTGTCACCATGGGCACTATCACCGTGAAGACTCTCACCATGGGAATTATCGCCATGGGCTCTATCAGCATTAGAACTGTCACCGTGGTCACTGTCACGATCGAATTTGTCACTGTGAGGACTGTCACGATAGGCAAAGTCACAGTCTGCACTGTCCCTTTGGGCCCTGTCAGGGTGAGCACTATCAGTTTGATGGTGGCGTCCATGGGCACTGCCACCATGGGCACTACCAACTTGAGAATTATCACCATTTGTACTCTCAGCGTGGTCACGGTCAACAAGTGCACTCTCACTATGCTCACTATGACCGTGAGCACTGTCACCATGGGCACTCTCACCATGAGCACTATCACCATCGGCACTATCACTGTGATCACTGTCACCATAGACACTATCATGGTGAGCACAGTTAACATGAGCATTGTAACTGTGAGCACTGTCACAATGGGTAATGCAACCATGAGCCCAGTCACTGTGAGCACTGTCAGCATGGGTTGTCACCTTGTGCACTGTCAGCATGAGCACTGTCACCATGGGAACTATAACTATTTTTCAGTGCCACCATGTGCACTGTCACCTTGGACACTATCACCATGAGCACTGTCACCATGTGTACTGTCATCATGGGCAAAGGCACAGCCACCATCTGCAATCTTACCATGGTCACTATCACTGTGAGCACTGTCACCAATGGAACTCCCAACATGGGCGCTGTCATCATGAGCACTTTCACCATACGAACTGTCACCATGGGCACTATGAACGTGAGAACGGTCACCATGGGCACTGTCACCATGAGCAATGTCATCATAGGCAATGTCACCGTGAGAACTATCACCATGCGCACTGTCCACAAGGGCACTATCCCATTGAGCTGTATCACCATGTGTACTCTCATCTTGGGCACAGTCACCATGGGCACACTCACCAAGTACACTATCACTATGCTCACTATTACTCTGAACACTCTCACCATGGGCACCTTAACCATGGGCACTATCACCGGGAGCATTATCAGCATCGGCACAACATGCGTGATAACGTTCAGCATGGGTCATATCACCGTGAGCACGGTTGCCATGGGCACTGTCACGATGTGCAATGCCCCATTGGTACTCTCACCATGGGAACTGCCACCATGAGCACTGTCACCATGAGCACTGACACCACGAGCACTGCCACCGAGGGCACTGCAACCATGAGCACTGTCACCATGAGAACACTTACTATGAGAAATGTAACCATGGGCAGTTTCTCGATGAGTAGTCTCACCATGGGTATTTTCACCTTGGGCACACTCAACGTAAACAGTATTACCATGAGCACTTTCACTGTGAGCACTGTCACCATGGGCACTGTCACAATGCGGAGTGTCACCATGAGCCATGTCACGGTGGGAAATGTCACCGTGAGAAGTGTCACCATAGGCAATGTCACCATGGGCAATGTCACCATGGGAAATGCCATTTTGAGCACTGTCACCATGGGTACTGCCACCATGAGTACTGTCACCATTGGCAGTATCACCATGACAACTCTCAGCGTGAGCACTGTCACTGTGGGCACTGGCATCGTGAGCAATTCCACCATGGGCAATGTCACCATGGGCACTATCACGGTGAGCACTCTCAACATGAGCACGTCACCATGAGCCCTGTCACCATGGGCAATGTCACCGTGGGCACTGTCACCATGGTCACTGCCACCACTGTCACTGTCATTTTGAGCACTGTCACCAAGGGTACTGCAACCATGAGCACTGTCACCATTGCGAGTATCACCATGTGCACTGTCACCATGGGCACTATCACAATGAGAACTGTCAGCGTGGGCACTGTCACTGTTGGCAAGGGCACCGTGGGCACTTCCACCATGGGCAATGTCACCATGGGCACTATCACTGTGAGCACTGTCAACATGAGCACGTCACCATGGGCACGGTCAACGTGGGCACTATCTCGAAGGGCAATGTCACCATGAGCATTGTCAGGATGGGCAATTTCACCATGAGCACTGTCAGCAAAGGCACTCTCACCATGAGCAATGTCACTGTGGGCCGTGTCACCAGGGGCACTATCACCATGGTTAATGTTATCATTGGCACTTTCCCCGTGAGCACTGTCACCCTGGGCACTGTGATCATGGGCACGGTCACCGTGAGCACTATCTCCATGAGCACAGCAACTGTGAACACCATCACCATAATCACTGGCCTCATCAGTACTGTCACCATGAGCACTGCCACAATGAGCACTGTCAGCATGGGCACTTCCCCCATGAGCACTGTCACTATGAGAACTGCTACCATGGGTATTTTCACCATGAGTACTGTCACCCTGTGTATTGTCACCATTTGCACTGTCACCATGAGGACTATTACTGTGAGCGCTATCACCGTGAGATCTCTCACCATGGTCACTGTCACCATGGCACCTTGCACAATGGGGGCTGTCAACATGAGTGCTGTCACCATTGGCCCTATCACCGTGAGCATTCTCACTGTGGTCATTGTCACCATGGGCACTGTCACCATGAGCACTGTCACCATAGGCAATGTCACCGTGGTCAGTGTCACCATGAGCACTGTCAACATGGGCACTCATACAGTGGGCACTGTCACTGTGAGCACTGTCACCATGGGTACTGCCACCATGAGCTGTGTCTCTGTGAGTACTGTCAGCATGGGTTTTTACCATGAGCACTGTCACCATGAGCCCAGGCACAGTTTTTCAGTGACACCATGTGCACTACCACCAAGCGCACTCTCACCATGGCCACTGTCACCGAGAAAACTGTCACCATAAGTACTGTCTTCATGGGCACTGTCACCAAGGACACGGCCAACATGTGAACTGTAACCATTGTCAGTATCACTGTGAGAAGTGTCACCATGGGAATTACCAACATAGGCACTGTCATCATGAGCACTTTCAGAATGGGAACTGTCACCATGGGCACTATCACCGTGAGGACTCTCACCATGGGAATTATCGCCATGGGCTCTATCAGCATTAGAACTGTCACCGTGGTCACTGTCACGATGGAATTTGTCACTGAGAGCACTGTCACGATAGGCAAAGTCACGGTTTGCACTGTCCCTTTGGGCCCTGTCACAGTGAGCACTATCAGTTTGACGGGGGTGTCCATGGGCACCGCCACCATGGGCACTACCAACTTGAGAATTATCACCATTTGTACTCTCAGCGTGGTCACGGTCAACAAGTGCACTATCACTATGCTCACTATGACCCTGAGCACTGTCACCATGGGCACTCTCACCGTGAGCACTATAACCATCGGCACTATCACTGTGATCACTGTCACCATAGACACTATCATGGTGAGCACAGTTAAAATGAGCATTGTTACTGCGAGTACTGTCACAATGGGCAATGCAACCATAAGCCCAGTCACCGTGAGTACTGTCAGCATGGGTTGTCACCTGTGCACTGTCAGCATGAGCACTGTCAACATGGGCACTATAACTAGTTTTCAGTGCCACCATGTGCACTGTCACCTTGGACACTATCACCATGAGCACTGTCACCATGAGTACTGTCATCATGGGCAATGGCACAGCCACCATCTGCAATCTTACCATGGTCACTATCACTGTGAGCACTGTCACCAATCAACTACCAACATGGGCACTGTCATCATGAGCACTTTCACCATACGAACTGTCACCATGGGCACTATGAACGTGAGAACGGTCACCATGGGCACTGTCACCATGAGCATTGTCATCATAGGCAATGTCACCGTGAGAACTATCACCATGCGCACTGTCCACAAGGGCACTATCACATTGAGCTGTATCACCATGTGTCCTGTCATCTTGGGCACAGTCACCATGGGCACACTCACCAAGTACACTATCACTATGCTCACTATTACTCTGAACACTCTCACCATGGGCACCGTAACCATGGGCACTATCACCGGGAGCATTATAAGCATCGGGACAACAGGCGTGATAACTGTCACCATGGGTCATATCACCGTGAGCACAGTTGCCATGGGCACTGTCACGATGTGCAATGCCCCTTTGGTACTCTCACCAGGAACTGCCACCATGAGCACTGTCACCATGAGCACTGACACCACGAGCACTGCCACTGAGGGCACTGCAACCATGAGCACTGTCACCATGAGAACTGTTACTATGAGAAATGTAACCATGGGCAATTTCTCAATGAGTACTCTCACCATGGGTATTTTCACCTTGGGCACTCTCAACGTAAACAGTATTACCATGAGCACTTTCACTGTTAGCACTGTCACCATGGGCACTGTCACAATGCGGAGTGTCACCATGAGCCATGTCACCATGGGAAATGTCACCGTGAGAAGTGTCACCATAGGCAATGTCACCATGGGCAATGTCACCATGGGAAATGCCATTTTGAGCACTGTCACCATGGGTACAGCCACCATGAGTACGGTCACCATGAGTACTGTCACCATTGGCAGTATCACCATGCGCACTGTCACCATGGGCACTATCACCATGACAACTCTCAGCGTGAGCACCGTCACTGTGGGCACTGGCATCGTGAGCAATTCCACCATGGGCCATGTCAGCATGGGCACTATCACTGTGAGCACTCTCAACATGAGCATGTCACCATGAGCCCTGTCACCATGGACAATATCACTGTGAGAAGTGTCACCATAGGCAATGTCACCGTGGGCACTGTCACCATGGTCACTGCCACCACTGTAACTGTCATTTTGAGCACTGTCACCAAGGGTACTGCAACCATGAGCACTGTCACCATTAGCACTGTCACCATTGCGAATATCAACATGTGCACTGTCACAATGGGCACTATCACAATGAGAACTGTCAGCGTGGGCACTGTCACTGTTGGCAAAGGCACCGTGGGCACATCCACCATGGGCAATGTCACCATGGGCACTATCACTGTGAGCACTGTCAACATGAGCACGTCACCATGGGCACTGTCAACATGGGTACTATCTCGAAGGGCAATGTCACCATGAGCATTGTCAGGATGGGCAATTTCACCATGAGCACTGTCACCATAGGCAATGTCACCATGGTCAGTGTCACCATGAACACTGTCAACATGGGCACTCATACAGTGGGCACTGTCACTGTGAGCACTGTCACCATGGGTACTTCCACCATGAGCAGTGTCTCTGTGAGTACTGTCAGCATGGGTTTTTACCATGAGCACTGTCACCATGAGCCCTGTCACAATTTTTCAGTGACACCATGTGCACTACCACCATGCCCACTCTCACCATGGGCACTGTCACCGAGAAAACTGTCACCATAAGTACTGTCTTCATGGGCACTGTCACCAAGGGCACGGCCAACATGTGAACTGTAACCATTGTCAGTATCACTGTGAGAAGTGTCACCATGGGAAGTACCAACCTAGGCACTGTCATCATGAGCACTTCCAGAATGGGAACTGTCACCATGGGCACTATCACCGTGAAGACTCTCACCATGGGAATTATCGCCATGGGCTCTATCAGCATTAGAACTGTCACCGTGGTCACTGTCACGATCGAATTTGTCACTGTGAGGACTGTCACGATAGGCAAAGTCACAGTCTGCACTGTCCCTTTGGGCCCTGTCAGGGTGAGCACTATCAGTTTGATGGTGGCGTCCATGGGCACTGCCACCATGGGCACTACCAACTTGAGAATTATCACCATTTGTACTCTCAGCGTGGTCACGGTCAACAAGTGCACTCTCACTATGCTCACTATGACCGTGAGCACTGTCACCATGGGCACTCTCACCATGAGCACTATCACCATCGGCACTATCACTGTGATCACTGTCACCATAGACACTATCATGGTGAGCACAGTTAACATGAGCATTGTAACTGTGAGCACTGTCACAATGGGTAATGCAACCATGAGCCCAGTCACTGTGAGCACTGTCAGCATGGGTTGTCACCTTGTGCACTGTCAGCATGAGCACTGTCACCATGGGAACTATAACTATTTTTCAGTGCCACCATGTGCACTGTCACCTTGGACACTATCACCATGAGCACTGTCACCATGTGTACTGTCATCATGGGCAAAGGCACAGCCACCATCTGCAATCTTACCATGGTCACTATCACTGTGAGCACTGTCACCAATGGAACTCCCAACATGGGCGCTGTCATCATGAGCACTTTCACCATACGAACTGTCACCATGGGCACTATGAACGTGAGAACGGTCACCATGGGCACTGTCACCATGAGCATTGTCATCATAGGCAATGTCACCGTGAGAACTATCACCATGCGCACTGTCCACAAGGGCACTATCCCATTGAGCTGTATCACCATGTGTACTCTCATCTTGGGCACAGTCACCATGGGCACACTCACCAAGTACACTATCACTATGCTCACTATTACTCTGAACACTCTCACCATGGGCACCTTAACCATGGGCACTATCACCGGGAGCATTATCAGCATCGGCACAACATGCGTGATAACGTTCAGCATGGGTCATATCACCGTGAGCACGGTTGCCATGGGCACTGTCACGATGTGCAATGCCCCATTGGTACTCTCACCATGGGAACTGCCACCATGAGCACTGTCACCATGAGCA
The DNA here is from genome assembly GCF_964341445.2 of Mesoplodon mirus. Taxonomy (NCBI): domain Eukaryota; kingdom Metazoa; phylum Chordata; class Mammalia; order Artiodactyla; family Ziphiidae; genus Mesoplodon; species Mesoplodon mirus. The sequence goes on along the minus strand of NC_138976.1, from coordinate 193,994,987 downwards.
CTGACACCACGAGCACTGCCACCGAGGGCACTGCAACCATGAGCACTGTCACCATGAGAACACTTACTATGAGAAATGTAACCATGGGCAGTTTCTCGATGAGTAGTCTCACCATGGGTATTTTCACCTTGGGCACACTCAACGTAAACAGTATTACCATGAGCACTTTCACTGTGAGCACTGTCACCATGGGCACTGTCACAATGCGGAGTGTCACCATGAGCCATGTCACGGTGGGAAATGTCACCGTGAGAAGTGTCACCATAGGCAATGTCACCATGGGCAATGTCACCATGGGAAATGCCATTTTGAGCACTGTCACCATGGGTACTGCCACCATGAGTACTGTCACCATTGGCAGTATCACCATGACAACTCTCAGCGTGAGCACTGTCACTGTGGGCACTGGCATCGTGAGCAATTCCACCATGGGCAATGTCACCATGGGCACTATCACGGTGAGCACTCTCAACATGAGCACGTCACCATGAGCCCTGTCACCATGGGCAATGTCACCGTGGGCACTGTCACCATGGTCACTGCCACCACTGTCACTGTCATTTTGAGCACTGTCACCAAGGGTACTGCAACCATGAGCACTGTCACCATTGCGAGTATCACCATGTGCACTGTCACCATGGGCACTATCACAATGAGAACTGTCAGCGTGGGCACTGTCACTGTTGGCAAGGGCACCGTGGGCACTTCCACCATGGGCAATGTCACCATGGGCACTATCACTGTGAGCACTGTCAACATGAGCACGTCACCATGGGCACGGTCAACGTGGGCACTATCTCGAAGGGCAATGTCACCATGAGCATTGTCAGGATGGGCAATTTCACCATGAGCACTGTCAGCAAAGGCACTCTCACCATGAGCAATGTCACTGTGGGCCGTGTCACCAGGGGCACTATCACCATGGTTAATGTTATCATTGGCACTTTCCCCGTGAGCACTGTCACCCTGGGCACTGTGATCATGGGCACGGTCACCGTGAGCACTATCTCCATGAGCACAGCAACTGTGAACACCATCACCATAATCACTGGCCTCATCAGTACTGTCACCATGAGCACTGCCACAATGAGCACTGTCAGCATGGGCACTTCCCCCATGAGCACTGTCACTATGAGAACTGCTACCATGGGTATTTTCACCATGAGTACTGTCACCCTGTGTATTGTCACCATTTGCACTGTCACCATGAGGACTATTACTGTGAGCGCTATCACCGTGAGATCTCTCACCATGGTCACTGTCACCATGGCACCTTGCACAATGGGGGCTGTCAACATGAGTGCTGTCACCATTGGCCCTATCACCGTGAGCATTCTCACTGTGGTCATTGTCACCATGGGCACTGTCACCATGAGCACTGTCACCATAGGCAATGTCACCGTGGTCAGTGTCACCATGAGCACTGTCAACATGGGCACTCATACAGTGGGCACTGTCACTGTGAGCACTGTCACCATGGGTACTGCCACCATGAGCTGTGTCTCTGTGAGTACTGTCAGCATGGGTTTTTACCATGAGCACTGTCACCATGAGCCCAGGCACAGTTTTTCAGTGACACCATGTGCACTACCACCAAGCGCACTCTCACCATGGCCACTGTCACCGAGAAAACTGTCACCATAAGTACTGTCTTCATGGGCACTGTCACCAAGGACACGGCCAACATGTGAACTGTAACCATTGTCAGTATCACTGTGAGAAGTGTCACCATGGGAATTACCAACATAGGCACTGTCATCATGAGCACTTTCAGAATGGGAACTGTCACCATGGGCACTATCACCGTGAGGACTCTCACCATGGGAATTATCGCCATGGGCTCTATCAGCATTAGAACTGTCACCGTGGTCACTGTCACGATGGAATTTGTCACTGAGAGCACTGTCACGATAGGCAAAGTCACGGTTTGCACTGTCCCTTTGGGCCCTGTCACAGTGAGCACTATCAGTTTGACGGGGGTGTCCATGGGCACCGCCACCATGGGCACTACCAACTTGAGAATTATCACCATTTGTACTCTCAGCGTGGTCACGGTCAACAAGTGCACTATCACTATGCTCACTATGACCCTGAGCACTGTCACCATGGGCACTCTCACCGTGAGCACTATAACCATCGGCACTATCACTGTGATCACTGTCACCATAGACACTATCATGGTGAGCACAGTTAAAATGAGCATTGTTACTGCGAGTACTGTCACAATGGGCAATGCAACCATAAGCCCAGTCACCGTGAGTACTGTCAGCATGGGTTGTCACCTGTGCACTGTCAGCATGAGCACTGTCAACATGGGCACTATAACTAGTTTTCAGTGCCACCATGTGCACTGTCACCTTGGACACTATCACCATGAGCACTGTCACCATGAGTACTGTCATCATGGGCAATGGCACAGCCACCATCTGCAATCTTACCATGGTCACTATCACTGTGAGCACTGTCACCAATCAACTACCAACATGGGCACTGTCATCATGAGCACTTTCACCATACGAACTGTCACCATGGGCACTATGAACGTGAGAACGGTCACCATGGGCACTGTCACCATGAGCATTGTCATCATAGGCAATGTCACCGTGAGAACTATCACCATGCGCACTGTCCACAAGGGCACTATCACATTGAGCTGTATCACCATGTGTCCTGTCATCTTGGGCACAGTCACCATGGGCACACTCACCAAGTACACTATCACTATGCTCACTATTACTCTGAACACTCTCACCATGGGCACCGTAACCATGGGCACTATCACCGGGAGCATTATAAGCATCGGGACAACAGGCGTGATAACTGTCACCATGGGTCATATCACCGTGAGCACAGTTGCCATGGGCACTGTCACGATGTGCAATGCCCCTTTGGTACTCTCACCAGGAACTGCCACCATGAGCACTGTCACCATGAGCACTGACACCACGAGCACTGCCACTGAGGGCACTGCAACCATGAGCACTGTCACCATGAGAACTGTTACTATGAGAAATGTAACCATGGGCAATTTCTCAATGAGTACTCTCACCATGGGTATTTTCACCTTGGGCACTCTCAACGTAAACAGTATTACCATGAGCACTTTCACTGTTAGCACTGTCACCATGGGCACTGTCACAATGCGGAGTGTCACCATGAGCCATGTCACCATGGGAAATGTCACCGTGAGAAGTGTCACCATAGGCAATGTCACCATGGGCAATGTCACCATGGGAAATGCCATTTTGAGCACTGTCACCATGGGTACAGCCACCATGAGTACGGTCACCATGAGTACTGTCACCATTGGCAGTATCACCATGCGCACTGTCACCATGGGCACTATCACCATGACAACTCTCAGCGTGAGCACCGTCACTGTGGGCACTGGCATCGTGAGCAATTCCACCATGGGCCATGTCAGCATGGGCACTATCACTGTGAGCACTCTCAACATGAGCATGTCACCATGAGCCCTGTCACCATGGACAATATCACTGTGAGAAGTGTCACCATAGGCAATGTCACCGTGGGCACTGTCACCATGGTCACTGCCACCACTGTAACTGTCATTTTGAGCACTGTCACCAAGGGTACTGCAACCATGAGCACTGTCACCATTAGCACTGTCACCATTGCGAATATCAACATGTGCACTGTCACAATGGGCACTATCACAATGAGAACTGTCAGCGTGGGCACTGTCACTGTTGGCAAAGGCACCGTGGGCACATCCACCATGGGCAATGTCACCATGGGCACTATCACTGTGAGCACTGTCAACATGAGCACGTCACCATGGGCACTGTCAACATGGGTACTATCTCGAAGGGCAATGTCACCATGAGCATTGTCAGGATGGGCAATTTCACCATGAGCACTGTCACCATAGGCAATGTCACCATGGTCAGTGTCACCATGAACACTGTCAACATGGGCACTCATACAGTGGGCACTGTCACTGTGAGCACTGTCACCATGGGTACTTCCACCATGAGCAGTGTCTCTGTGAGTACTGTCAGCATGGGTTTTTACCATGAGCACTGTCACCATGAGCCCTGTCACAATTTTTCAGTGACACCATGTGCACTACCACCATGCCCACTCTCACCATGGGCACTGTCACCGAGAAAACTGTCACCATAAGTACTGTCTTCATGGGCACTGTCACCAAGGGCACGGCCAACATGTGAACTGTAACCATTGCCAGTATCACTGTGAGAAGTGTCACCATGGGAATTACCAACCTAGGCACTGTCATCATGAGCACTTCCAGAATGGGAACTGTCACCATGGGCACTATCACCGTGAAGACTCTCACCATGGGAATTATCGCCATGGGCTCTATCAGCATTAGAACTGTCACCGTGGTCACTGTCACGATGGAATTTGTCACTGTGAGGACTGTCACGATAGGCAAAGTCACAGTCTGCACTGTCCCTTTGGGCCCTGTCAGGGTGAGCACTATCAGTTTGATGGTGGCGTCCATGGGCACTGCCACCATGGGCACTACCAACTTGAGAATTATCACCATTTGTACTCTCAGCGTGGTCACGGTCAACAAGTGCACTCTCACTATGCTCACTATGACCGTGAGCACTGTCACCATGGGCACTCTCACCATGAGCACTATCACCATCGGCACTATCACTGTGATCACTGTCACCATAGACACTATCATGGTGAGCACAGTTAACATGAGCATTGTAACTGTGAGCACTGTCACAATGGGTAATGCAACCATGAGCCCAGTCACTGTGAGCACTGTCAGCATGGGTTGTCACCTTGTGCACTGTCAGCATGAGCACTGTCACCATGGGAACTATAACTATTTTTCAGTGCCACCATGTGCACTGTCACCTTGGACACTATCACCATGAGCACTGTCACCATGTGTACTGTCATCATGGGCAAAGGCACAGCCACCATCTGCAATCTTACCATGGTCACTATCACTGTGAGCACTGTCACCAATGGAACTCCCAACATGGGCGCTGTCATCATGAGCACTTTCACCATACGAACTGTCACCATGGGCACTATGAACGTGAGAACGGTCACCATGGGCACTGTCACCATGAGCAATGTCATCATAGGCAATGTCACCGTGAGAACTATCACCATGCGCACTGTCCACAAGGGCACTATCCCATTGAGCTGTATCACCATGTGTACTCTCATCTTGGGCACAGTCACCATGGGCACACTCACCAAGTACACTATCACTATGCTCACTATTACTCTGAACACTCTCACCATGGGCACCTTAACCATGGGCACTATCACCGGGAGCATTATCAGCATCGGCACAACATGCGTGATAACGTTCAGCATGGGTCATATCACCGTGAGCACGGTTGCCATGGGCACTGTCACAATGTGCAATGCCCCATTGGTACTCTCACCATGGGAACTGCCACCATGAGCACTGTCACCATGAGCACTGACACCACGAGCACTGCCACCGAGGGCACTGCAACCATGAGCACTGTCACCATGAGAACACTTACTATGAGAAATGTAACCATGGGCAGTTTCTCGATGAGTAGTCTCACCATGGGTATTTTCACCTTGGGCACACTCAACGTAAACAGTATTACCATGAGCACTTTCACTGTGAGCACTGTCACCATGGGCACTGTCACAATGCGGAGTGTCACCATGAGCCATGTCACGGTGGGAAATGTCACCGTGAGAAGTGTCACCATAGGCAATGTCACCATGGGCAATGTCACCATGGGAAATGCCATTTTGAGCACTGTCACCATGGGTACTGCCACCATGAGTACTGTCACCATTGGCAGTATCACCATGACAACTCTCAGCGTGAGCACTGTCACTGTGGGCACTGGCATCGTGAGCAATTCCACCATGGGCAATGTCACCATGGGCACTATCACGGTGAGCACTCTCAACATGAGCACGTCACCATGAGCCCTGTCACCATGGGCAATGTCACCGTGGGCACTGTCACCATGGTCACTGCCACCACTGTCACTGTCATTTTGAGCACTGTCACCAAGGGTACTGCAACCATGAGCACTGTCACCATTGCGAGTATCACCATGTGCACTGTCACCATGGGCACTATCACAATGAGAACTGTCAGCGTGGGCACTGTCACTGTTGGCAAGGGCACCGTGGGCACTTCCACCATGGGCAATGTCACCATGGGCACTATCACTGTGAGCACTGTCAACATGAGCACGTCACCATGGGCACGGTCAACGTGGGCACTATCTCGAAGGGCAATGTCACCATGAGCATTGTCAGGATGGGCAATTTCACCATGAGCACTGTCAGCAAAGGCACTCTCACCATGAGCAATGTCACTGTGGGCCGTGTCACCAGGGGCACTATCACCATGGTTAATGTTATCATTGGCACTTTCCCCGTGAGCACTGTCACCCTGGGCACTGTGATCATGGGCACGGTCACCGTGAGCACTATCTCCATGAGCACAGCAACTGTGAACACCATCACCATAATCACTGGCCTCATCAGTACTGTCACCATGAGCACTGCCACAATGAGCACTGTCAGCATGGGCACTTCCCCCATGAGCACTGTCACTATGAGAACTGCTACCATGGGTATTTTCACCATGAGTACTGTCACCCTGTGTATTGTCACCATTTGCACTGTCACCATGAGGACTATTACTGTGAGCGCTATCACCGTGAGATCTCTCACCATGGTCACTGTCACCATGGCACCTTGCACAATGGGGGCTGTCAACATGAGTGCTGTCACCATTGGCACTATCACCGTGAGCATTCTCACTGTGGTCATTGTCACCATGGGCACTGTCACCATGAGCACTGTCACCATAGGCAATGTCACCGTGGTCAGTGTCACCATGAGCACTGTCAACATGGGCACTCATACAGTGGGCACTGTCACTGTGAGCACTGTCACCATGGGTACTGCCACCATGAGCTGTGTCTCTGTGAGTACTGTCAGCATGGGTTTTTACCATGAGCACTGTCACCATGAGCCCAGGCACAGTTTTTCAGTGACACCATGTGCACTACCACCAAGCGCACTCTCACCATGGCCACTGTCACCGAGAAAACTGTCACCATAAGTACTGTCTTCATGGGCACTGTCACCAAGGACACGGCCAACATGTGAACTGTAACCATTGTCAGTATCACTGTGAGAAGTGTCACCATGGGAATTACCAACATAGGCACTGTCATCATGAGCACTTTCAGAATGGGAACTGTCACCATGGGCACTATCACCGTGAGGACTCTCACCATGGGAATTATCGCCATGGGCTCTATCAGCATTAGAACTGTCACCGTGGTCACTGTCACGATGGAATTTGTCACTGAGAGCACTGTCACGATAGGCAAAGTCACGGTTTGCACTGTCCCTTTGGGCCCTGTCACAGTGAGCACTATCAGTTTGACGGGGGTGTCCATGGGCACCGCCACCATGGGCACTACCAACTTGAGAATTATCACCATTTGTACTCTCAGCGTGGTCACGGTCAACAAGTGCACTATCACTATGCTCACTATGACCCTGAGCACTGTCACCATGGGCACTCTCACCGTGAGCACTATAACCATCGGCACTATCACTGTGATCACTGTCACCATAGACACTATCATGGTGAGCACAGTTAAAATGAGCATTGTTACTGCAAGTACTGTCACAATGGGCAATGCAACCATAAGCCCAGTCACCGTGAGTACTGTCAGCATGGGTTGTCACCTGTGCACTGTCAGCATGAGCACTGTCAACATGGGCACTATAACTAGTTTTCAGTGCCACCATGTGCACTGTCACCTTGGACACTATGACCATGAGCACTGTCACCATGAGTACTGTCATCATGGGCAATGGCACAGCCACCATCTGCAATCTTACCATGGTCACTATCACTGTGAGCACTGTCACCAATCAACTACCAACATGGGCACTGTCATCATGAGCACTTTCACCATACGAACTGTCACCATGGGCACTATGAACGTGAGAACGGTCACCATGGGCACTGTCACCATGAGCATTGTCATCATAGGCAATGTCACCGTGAGAACTATCACCATGCGCACTGTCCACAAGGGCACTATCACATTGAGCTGTATCACCATGTGTCCTGTCATCTTGGGCACAGTCACCATGGGCACACTCACCAAGTACACTATCACTATGCTCACTATTACTCTGAACACTCTCACCATGGGCACCGTAACCATGGGCACTATCACCGGGAGCATTATAAGCATCGGGACAACAGGCGTGATAACTGTCACCATGGGTCATATCACCGTGAGCACAGTTGCCATGGGCACTGTCACGATGTGCAATGCCCCTTTGGTACTCTCACCAGGAACTGCCACCATGAGCACTGTCACCATGAGCACTGACACCACGAGCACTGCCACTGAGGGCACTGCAACCATGAGCACTGTCACCATGAGAACTGTTACTATGAGAAATGTAACCATGGGCAATTTCTCAATGAGTACTCTCACCATGGGTATTTTCACCTTGGGCACTCTCAACGTAAACAGTATTACCATGAGCACTTTCACTGTTAGCACTGTCACCATGGGCACTGTCACAATGCGGAGTGTCACCATGAGCCATGTCACCATGGGAAATGTCACCGTGAGAAGTGTCACCATAGGCAATGTCACCATGGGCAATGTCACCATGGGAAATGCCATTTTGAGCACTGTCACCATGGGTACAGCCACCATGAGTACGGTCACCATGAGTACTGTCACCATTGGCAGTATCACCATGCGCACTGTCACCATGGGCACTATCACCATGACAACTCTCAGCGTGAGCACTGTCACTGTGGGCACTGGCATCGTGAGCAATTCCACCATGGGCCATGTCAGCATGGGCACTATCACTGTGAGCACTCTCAACATGAGCATGTCACCATGAGCCCTGTCACCATGGACAATATCACTGTGAGAAGTGTCACCATAGGCAATGTCACCGTGGGCACTGTCACCATGGTCACTGCCACCACTGTAACTGTCATTTTGAGCACTGTCACCAAGGGTACTGCAACCATGAGCACTGTCACCATTAGCACTGTCACCATTGCGAATATCAACATGTGCACTGTCACAATGGGCACTATCACAATGAGAACTGTCAGCGTGGGCACTGTCACTGTTGGCAAAGGCACCGTGGGCACATCCACCATGGGCAATGTCACCATGGGCACTATCACTGTGAGCACTGTCAACATGAGCACGTCACCATGGGCACTGTCAACATGGGTACTATCTCGAAGGGCAATGTCACCATGAGCATTGTCAGGATGGGCAATGTCACCATGAGCACTGTCACCATAGGCAATGTCACCATGGTCAGTGTCACCATGAACACTGTCAACATGGGCACTCATACAGTGGGCACTGTCACTGTGAGCACTGTCACCATGGGTACTTCCACCATGAGCAGTGTCTCTGTGAGTACTGTCAGCATGGGTTTTTACCATGAGCACTGTCACCATGAGCCCTGTCACAATTTTTCAGTGACACCATGTGCACTACCACCATGCCCACTCTCACCATGGGCACTGTCACCGAGAAAACTATCACCATAAGTACTGTCTTCATGGGCACTGTCACCAAGGGCACGGCCAACATGTGAACTGTAACCATTGTCAGTATCACTGTGAGAAGTGTCACCATGGGAATTACCAACCTAGGCACTGTCATCATGAGCACTTCCAGAATGGGAACTGTCACCATGGGCACTATCACCGTGAAGACTCTCACCATGGGAATTATCGCCATGGGCTCTATCAGCATTAGAACTGTCACCGTGGTCACTGTCACGATGGAATTTGTCACTGTGAGGACTGTCACGATAGGCAAAGTCACAGTCTGCACTGTCCCTTTGGGCCCTGTCAGGGTGAGCACTATCAGTTTGATGGTGGCGTCCATGGGCACTGCCACCATGGGCACTACCAACTTGAGAATTATCACCATTTGTACTCTCAGCGTGGTCACGGTCAACAAGTGCACTCTCACTATGCTCACTATGACCGTGAGCACTGTCACCATGGGCACTCTCACCATGAGCACTATCACCATCGGCACTATCACTGTGATCACTGTCACCATAGACACTATCATGGTGAGCACAGTTAACATGAGCATTGTAACTGTGAGCACTGTCACAATGGGTAATGCAACCATGAGCCCAGTCACTGTGAGCACTGTCAGCATGGGTTGTCACCTTGTGCACTGTCAGCATGAGCACTGTCACCATGGGAACTATAACTATTTTTCAGTGCCACCATGTGCACTGTCACCTTGGACACTATCACCATGAGCACTGTCACCATGTGTACTGTCATCATGGGCAAAGGCACAGCCACCATCTGCAATCTTACCATGGTCACTATCACTGTGAGCACTGTCACCAATGGAACTCCCAACATGGGCGCTGTCATCATGAGCACTTTCACCATACGAACTGTCACCATGGGCACTATGAACGTGAGAACGGTCACCATGGGCACTGTCACCATGAGCATTGTCATCATAGGCAATGTCACCGTGAGAACTATCACCATGCGCACTGTCCACAAGGGCACTATCCCATTGAGCTGTATCACCATGTGTACTCTCATCTTGGGCACAGTCACCATGGGCACACTCACCAAGTACACTATCACTATGCTCACTATTACTCTGAACACTCTCACCATGGGCACCTTAACCATGGGCACTATCACCGGGAGCATTATCAGCATCGGCACAACATGCGTGATAACGTTCAGCATGGGTCATATCACCGTGAGCACGGTTGCCATGGGCACTGTCACGATGTGCAATGCCCCATTGGTACTCTCACCATGGGAACTGCCACCATGAGCACTGTCACCATGAGCACTGACACCACGAGCACTGCCACCGAGGGCACTGCAACCATGAGCACTGTCACCATGAGAACACTTACTATGAGAAATGTAACCATGGGCAGTTTCTCGATGAGTAGTCTCACCATGGGTATTTTCACCTTGGGCACACTCAACGTAAACAGTATTACCATGAGCACTTTCACTGTGAGCACTGTCACCATGGGCACTGTCACAATGCGGAGTGTCACCATGAGCCATGTCACGGTGGGAAATGTCACCGTGAGAAGTGTCACCATAGGCAATGTCACCATGGGCAATGTCACCATGGGAAATGCCATTTTGAGCACTGTCACCATGGGTACTGCCACCATGAGTACTGTCACCATTGGCAGTATCACCATGCGCACTGTCACCATGGGCACTATCACCATGACAGCTCTCAGCGTGAGCACTGTCACTGTGGGCACTGGCATCGTGAGCAATTCCACCATGGGCAATGTCACCATGGGCACTATCACGGTGAGCACTCTCAACATGAGCACGTCACCATGAGCCCTGTCACCATGGGCAATGTCACCGTGGGCACTGTCACCATGGTCACTGCCACCACTGTCACTGTCATTTTGAGCACTGTCACCAAGGGTACTGCAACCATGAGCACTGTCACCATTGCGAGTATCACCATGTGCACTGTCACCATGGGCACTATCACAATGAGAACTGTCAGCGTGGGCACTGTCACTGTTGGCAAGGGCACCGTGGGCACTTCCACCATGGGCAATGTCACCATGGGCACTATCACTGTGAGCACTGTCAACATGAGCACGTCACCATGGGCACGGTCAACGTGGGCACTATCTCGAAGGGCAATGTCACCATGAGCATTGTCAGGATGGGCAATTTCACCATGAGCACTGTCAGCAAAGGCACTCTCACCATGAGCAATGTCACTGTGGGCCGTGTCACCAGGGGCACTATCACCATGGTTAATGTTATCATTGGCACTTTCCCCGTGAGCACTGTCACCCTGGGCACTGTGATCATGGGCACGGTCACCGTGAGCACTATCTCCATGAGCACAGCAACTGTGAACACCATCACCATAATCACTGGCCTCATCAGTACTGTCACCATGAGCACTGCCACAATGAGCACTGTCAGCATGGGCACTTCCCCCATGAGCACTGTCACTATGAGAACTGCTACCATGGGTATTTTCACCATGAGTACTGTCACCCTGTGTATTGTCACCATTTGCACTGTCACCATGAGGACTATTACTGTGAGCGCTATCACCGTGAGATCTCTCACCATGGTCACTGTCACCATGGCACCTTGCACAATGGGGGCTGTCAACATGAGTGCTGTCACCATTGGCACTATCACCGTGAGCATTCTCACTGTGGTCATTGTCACCATGGGCACTGTCACCATGAGCACTGTCACCATAGGCAATGTCACCGTGGTCAGTGTCACCATGAGCACTGTCAACATGGGCACTCATACAGTGGGCACTGTCACTGTGAGCACTGTCACCATGGGTACTGCCACCATGAGCTGTGTCTCTGTGAGTACTGTCAGCATGGGTTTTTACCATGAGCACTGTCACCATGAGCCCAGGCACAGTTTTTCAGTGACACCATGTGCACTACCACCAAGCGCACTCTCACCATGGCCACTGTCACCGAGAAAACTCTCACCATAAGTACTGTCTTCATGGGCACTGTCACCAAGGACACGGCCAACATGTGAACTGTAACCATTGTCAGTATCACTGTGAGAAGTGTCACCATGGGAATTACCAACATAGGCACTGTCATCATGAGCACTTTCAGAATGGGAACTGTCACCATGGGCACTATCACCGTGAGGACTCTCACCATGGGAATTATCGCCATGGGCTCTATCAGCATTAGAACTGTCACCGTGGTCACTGTCACGATGGAATTTGTCACTGAGAGCACTGTCACGATAGGCAAAGTCACGGTTTGCACTGTCCCTTTGGGCCCTGTCACAGTGAGCACTATCAGTTTGACGGTGGTGTCCATGGGCACCGCCACCATGGGCACTACCAACTTGAGAATTATCACCATTTGTACTCTCAGCGTGGTCACGGTCAACAAGTGCACTATCACTATGCTCACTATGACCCTGAGCACTGTCACCATGGGCACTCTCACCGTGAGCACTATAACCATCGGCACTATCACTGTGATCACTGTCACCATAGACACTATCATGGTGAGCACAGTTAAAATGAGCATTGTTACTGCGAGTACTGTCACAATGGGTAATGCAACCATAAGCCCAGTCACCGTGAGCACTGTCAGCATGGGTTGTCACCTGTGCACTGTCAGCATGAGCACTGTCAACATGGGCACTATAACTAGTTTTCAGTGCCACCATGTGCACTGTCACCTTGGACACTATCACCATGAGCACTGTCACCATGAGTACTGTCATCATGGGCAATGGCACAGCCACCATCTGCAATGTTACCATGGTCACTATCACTGTGAGCACTGTCACCAATGGAACTCCCAACATGGGCGCTGTCATCATGAGCACTTTCACCATACGAACTGTCACCATGGGCACTATGAACGTGAGAACGGTCACCATGGGCACTGTCACCATGAGCATTGTCATCATAGGCAATGTCACCGTGAGAACTATCACCATGCACACTGTCCACAAGGGCACTATCACATTGAGCTGTATCACCATGTGTCCTGTCATCTTGGGCACAGTCACCATGGGCACACTCACCAAGTACACTATCACTATGCTCACTATTACTCTGAACACTCTCACCATGGGCACCGTAACCATGGGCACTATCACCGGGAGCATTATAAGCATCGGGACAACAGGCGTGATAACTGTCACCATGGGTCATATCACCGTGAGCACAGTTGCCATGGGCACTCTCACGATGTGCAATGCCCCTTTGGTACTCTCACCATGGGAACTGCCACCATGAGCACTGTCACCATGAGCACTGACACCACGAGCACTGCCACTGAGGGCACTGCCACCATGAGCACTGTCACCATGAGAACTGTTACTATGAGAAATGTAACCATGGGCAATTTCTCAATGAGTACTCTCACCATGGGTATTTTCACCTTGGGCACTCTCAACGTAAACAGTATTACCATGAGCACTTTCACTGTTAGCACTGTCACCATGGGCACTGTCACAATGCGGAGTGTCACCATGAGCCATGTCACCATGGGAAATGTCACCGTGAGAAGTGTCACCATAGGCAATGTCACCATGGGCAATGTCACCATGGGAAATGCCATTTTGAGCACTGTCACCATGGGTACAGCCACCATGAGTACGGTCACCATGAGTACTGTCACCATTGGCAGTATCACCATGCGCACTGTCACCATGGGCACTATCACCATGACAACTCTCAGCGTGAGCACTGTCACTGTGGGCACTGGCATCGTGAGCAATTCCACCATGGGCCATGTCAGCATGGGCACTATCACTGTGAGCACTCTCAACATGAGCATGTCACCATGAGCCCTGTCACCATGGACAATATCACTGTGAGAAGTGTCACCATAGGCAATGTCACCGTGGGCACTGTCACCATGGTCACTGCCACCACTGTAACTGTCATTTTGAGCACTGTCACCAAGGGTACTGCAACCATGAGCACTGTCACCATTAGCACTGTCACCATTGCGAATATCAACATGTGCACTGTCACAATGGGCACTATCACAATGAGAACTGTCAGCGTGGGCACTGTCACTGTTGGCAAAGGCACCGTGGGCACATCCACCATGGGCAATGTCACCATGGGCACTATCACTGTGAGCACTGTCAACATGAGCACGTCACCATGGGCACTGTCAACATGGGTACTATCTCGAAGGGCAATGTCACCATGAGCATTGTCAGGATGGGCAATTTCACCATGAGCACTGTCACCATAGGCAATGTCACCATGGTCAGTGTCACCATGAACACTGTCAACATGGGCACTCATACAGTGGGCACTGTCACTGTGAGCACTGTCACCATGGGTACTTCCACCATGAGCAGTGTCTCTGTGAGTACTGTCAGCATGGGTTTTTACCATGAGCACTGTCACCATGAGCCCTGTCACAATTTTTCAGTGACACCATGTGCACTACCACCATGCCCACTCTCACCATGGGCACTGTCACCGAGAAAACTCTCACCATAAGTCCTGTCTTCATGGGCACTGTCACCAAGGGCACGGCCAACATGTGAACTGTAACCATTGTCAGTATCACTGTGAGAAGTGTCACCATGGGAATTACCAACCTAGGCACTGTCATCATGAGCACTTCCAGAATGGGAACTGTCACCATGGGCACTATCACCGTGAAGACTCTCACCATGGGAATTATCGCCATGGGCTCTATCAGCATTAGAACTGTCACCGTGGTCACTGTCACGATGGAATTTGTCACTGAGAGCACTGTCACGATAGGCAAAGTCACAGTCTGCACTGTCCCTTTGGGCCCTGTCAGGGTGAGCACTATCAGTTTGATGGTGGCGTCCATGGGCACTGCCACCATGGGCACTACCAACTTGAGAATTATCACCATTTGTACTCTCAGCGTGGTCACGGTCAACAAGTGCACTCTCACTATGCTCACTATGACCGTGAGCACTGTCACCATGGGCACTCTCACCATGAGCACTATCACCATCGGCACTATCACTGTGATCACTGTCACCATAGACACTATCATGGTGAGCACAGTTAACATGAGCATTGTAACTGTGAGCACTGTCACAATGGGTAATGCAACCATGAGCCCAGTCACTGTGAGCACTGTCAGCATGGGTTGTCACCTTGTGCACTGTCAGCATGAGCACTGTCACCATGGGAACTATAACTATTTTTCAGTGCCACCATGTGCACTGTCACCTTGGACACTATCACCATGAGCACTGTCACCATGTGTACTGTCATCATGGGCAAAGGCACAGCCACCATCTGCAATCTTACCATGGTCACTATCACTGTGAGCACTGTCACCAATGGAACTCCCAACATGGGCGCTGTCATCATGAGCACTTTCACCATACGAACTGTCACCATGGGCACTATGAACGTGAGAACGGTCACCATGGGCACTGTCACCATGAGCAGTGTCATCATAGGCAATGTCACCGTGAGAACTATCACCATGCGCACTGTCCACAAGGGCACTATCCCATTGAGCTGTATCACCATGTGTACTCTCATCTTGGGCACAGTCACCATGGGCACACTCACCAAGTACACTATCACTATGCTCACTATTACTCTGAACACTCTCACCATGGGCACCTTAACCATGGGCACTATCACCGGGAGCATTATCAGCATCGGCACAACATGCGTGATAACGTTCAGCATGGGTCATATCACCGTGAGCACGGTTGCCATGGACACTGTCACGATGTGCAATGCCCCATTGGTACTCTCACCATGGGAACTGCCACCATGAGCACTGTCACCATGAGCACTGACACCACGAGCACTGCCACCGAGGGCACTGCAACCATGAGCACTGTCACCATGAGAACACTTACTATGAGAAATGTAACCATGGGCAGTTTCTCGATGAGTAGTCTCACCATGGGTATTTTCACCTTGGGCACACTCAACGTAAACAGTATTACCATGAGCACTTTCACTGTGAGCACTGTCACCATGGGCACTGTCACAATGCGGAGTGTCACCATGAGCCATGTCACGGTGGGAAATGTCACCGTGAGAAGTGTCACCATAGGCAATGTCACCATGGGCAATGTCACCATGGGAAATGCCATTTTGAGCACTGTCACCATGGGTACTGCCACCATGAGTACTGTCACCATTGGCAGTATCACCATGCGCACTGTCACCATGGGCACTATCACCATGACAGCTCTCAGCGTGAGCACTGTCACTGTGGGCACTGACATCGTGAGCAATTCCACCATGGGCAATGTCACCATGGGCACTATCACGGTGAGCACTCTCAACATGAGCACGTCACCATGAGCCCTGTCACCATGGGCAATGTCACCGTGGGCACTGTCACCATGGTCACTGCCACCACTGTCACTGTCATTTTGAGCACTGTCACCAAGGGTACTGCAACCATGAGCACTGTCACCATTGCGAGTATCACCATGTGCACTGTCACCATGGGCACTATCACAATGAGAACTGTCAGCGTGGGCACTGTCACTGTTGGCAAGGGCACCGTGGGCACTTCCACCATGGGCAATGTCACCATGGGCACTATCACTGTGAGCACTGTCAACATGAGCACATCACCATGGGCACGGTCAACGTGGGCACTATCTCGAAGGGCAATGTCACCATGAGCATTGTCAGGATGGGCAATTTCACCATGAGCACTGTCAGCAAAGGCACTCTCACCATGAGCAATGTCACTGTGGGCCGTGTCACCAGGGGCACTATCACCATGGTTAATGTTATCATTGGCACTTTCCCCGTGAGCACTGTCACCCTGGGCACTGTGATCATGGGCACGGTCACCGTGAGCACTATCTCCATGAGCACAGCAACTGTGAACACCATCACCATAATCACTGGCCTCATCAGTACTGTCACCATGAGCACTGCCACAATGAGCACTGTCAGCATGGGCACTTCCCCCATGAGCACTGTCACTATGAGAACTGCTACCATGGGTATTTTCACCATGAGTACTGTCACCCTGTGTATTGTCACCATTTGCACTGTCACCATGAGGACTATTACTGTGAGCGCTATCACCGTGAGATCTCTCACCATGGTCACTGTCACCATGGCACCTTGCACAATGGGGGCTGTCAACATGAGTGCTGTCACCATTGGCACTATCACCGTGAGCATTCTCACTGTGGTCATTGTCACCATGGGCACTGTCACCATGAGCACTGTCACCATAGGCAATGTCACCGTGGTCAGTGTCACCATGAGCACTGTCAACATGGGCACTCATACAGTGGGCACTGTCACTGTGAGCACTGTCACCATGGGTACTGCCACCATGAGCTGTGTCTCTGTGAGTACTGTCAGCATGGGTTTTTACCATGAGCACTGTCACCATGAGCCCAGGCACAGTTTTTCAGTGACACCATGTGCACTACCACCAAGCGCACTCTCACCATGGCCACTGTCACCGAGAAAACTCTCACCATAAGTACTGTCTTCATGGGCACTGTCACCAAGGACACGGCCAACATGTGAACTGTAACCATTGTCAGTATCACTGTGAGAAGTGTCACCATGGGAATTACCAACATAGGCACTGTCATCATGAGCACTTTCAGATTGGGAACTGTCACCATGGGCACTATCACCGTGAGGACTCTCACCATGGGAATTATCGCCATGGGCTCTATCAGCATTAGAACTGTCACCGTGGTCACTGTCACGATGGAATTTGTCACTGAGAGCACTGTCACGATAGGCAAAGTCACGGTTTGCACTGTCCCTTTGGGCCCTGTCACAGTGAGCACTATCAGTTTGACGGTGGTGTCCATGGGCACCGCCACCATGGGCACTACCAACTTGAGAATTATCACCATTTGTACTCTCAGCGTGGTCACGGTCAACAAGTGCACTATCACTATGCTCACTATGACCCTGAGCACTGTCACCATGGGCACTCTCACCGTGAGCACTATAACCATCGGCACTATCACTGTGATCACTGTCACCATAGACACTATCATGGTGAGCACATTTAAAATGAGCATTGTTACTGCGAGTACTGTCACAATGGGTAATGCAACCATAAGCCCAGTCACCGTGAGCACTGTCAGCATGGGTTGTCACCTGTGCACTGTCAGCATGAGCACTGTCAACATGGGCACTATCACAATGAGAACTGTCAGCGTGGGCACTGTCACTGTTGGCAAGGGCACCGTGGGCACTTCCACCATGGGCAATGTCACCATGGGCACTATCACTGTGAGCACTGTCAACATGAGCACGTCACCATGGGCACGGTCAACGTGGGCACTATCTCGAAGGGCAATGTCACCATGAGCATTGTCAGGATGGGCAATTTCACCATGAGCACTGTCAGCAAAGGCACTCTCACCATGAGCAATGTCACTGTGGGCCGTGTCACCAGGGGCACTATCACCATGGTTAATGTTATCATTGGCACTTTCCCCGTGAGCACTGTCACCCTGGGCACTGTGATCATGGGCACGGTCACCGTGAGCACTATCTCCATGAGCACAGCAACTGTGAACACCATCACCATAATCACTGGCCTCATCAGTACTGTCACCATGAGCACTGCCAAAATGAGCACTGTCAGCATGGGCACTTCCCCCATGAGCACTGTCACTATGAGAACTGCTACCATGGGTATTTTCACCATGAGTACTGTCACCCTGTGTATTGTCACCATTTGCACTGTCACCATGAGGACTATTACTGTGAGCGCTATCACCGTGAGATCTCTCACCATGGTCACTGTCACCATGGCACCTTGCACAATGGGGGCTGTCAACATGAGTGCTGTCACCATTGGCCCTATCACCGTGAGCATTCTCACTGTGGTCATTGTCACCATGGGCACTGTCACCATGAGCACTGTCACCATAGGCAATGTCACCGTGGTCAGTGTCACCATGAGCACTGTCAACATGGGCACTCATACAGTGGGCACTGTCACTGTGAGCACTGTCACCATGGGTACTGCCACCATGAGCTGTGTCTCTGTGAGTACTGTCAGCATGGGTTTTTACCATGAGCACTGTCACCATGAGCCCAGGCACAGTTTTTCAGTGACACCATGTGCACTACCACCAAGCGCACTCTCACCATGGCCACTGTCACTGAGAAAACTCTCACCATAAGTACTGTCTTCATGGGCACTGTCACCAAGGACACGGCCAACATGTGAACTGTAACCATTGTCAGTATCACTGTGAGAAGTGTCACCATGGGAATTACCAACATAGGCACTGTCATCATGAGCACTTTCAGAATGGGAACTGTCACCATGGGCACTATCACCGTGAGGACTCTCACCATGGGAATTATCGCCATGGGCTCTATCAGCATTAGAACTGTCACCGTGGTCACTGTCACGATGGAATTTGTCACTGAGAGCACTGTCACGATAGGCAAAGTCACGGTTTGCACTGTCCCTTTGGGCCCTGTCACAGTGAGCACTATCAGTTTGACGGTGGTGTCCATGGGCACCGCCACCATGGGCACTACCAACTTGAGAATTATCACCATTTGTACTCTCAGCGTGGTCACGGTCAACAAGTGCACTATCACTATGCTCACTATGACCCTGAGCACTGTCACCATGGGCACTCTCACCGTGAGCACTATAACCATCGGCACTATCACTGTGATCACTGTCACCATAGACACTATCATGGTGAGCACAGTTAAAATGAGCATTGTTACTGCGAGTACTGTCACAATGGGTAATGCAACCATAAGCCCAGTCACCGTGAGCACTGTCAGCATGGGTTGTCACCTGTGCACTGTCAGCATGAGCACTGTCAACATGGGCACTATAACTAGTTTTCAGTGCCACCATGTGCACTGTCACCTTGGACACTATCACCATGAGCACTGTCACCATGAGTACTGTCATCATGGGCAATGGCACAGCCACCATCTGCAATCTTACCATGGTCACTATCACTGTGAGCACTGTCACCAATGGAACTACCAACATGGGTGCTGTCATCATGAGCACTTTCACCATAAGAACTGTCACCATGGGCACTATGAACGTGAGAACGGTCACCATGGGCACTGTCACCATGAGCATTGTCATCATAGGCAATGTCACCGTGAGAACTATCACCATGCACACTGTCCACAAGGGCACTATCACATTGAGCTGTATCACCATGTGTCCTGTCATCTTGGGCACAGTCACCATGGGCACACTCACCAAGTACACTATCACTATGCTCACTATTACTCTGAACACTCTCACCATGGGCACCGTAACCATGGGCACTATCACCGGGAGCATTATAAGCATCGGGACAACAGGCGTGATAACTGTCACCATGGGTCATATCACCGTGAGCACAGTTGCCATGGGCACTGTCACGATGTGCAATGCCCCTTTGGTACTCTCACCATGGGAACTGCCACCATGAGCACTGTCACCATGAGCACTGACACCACGAGCACTGCCACTGAGGGCACTGCCACCATGAGCACTGTCACCATGAGAACTGTTACTATGAGAAATGTAACCATGGGCAATTTCTCAATGAGTACTCTCACCATGGGTATTTTCACCTTGGGCACTCTCAACGTAAACAGTATTACCATGAGCACTTTCACTGTTAGCACTGTCACCATGGGCACTGTCACAATGCGGAGTGTCACCATGAGCCATGTCACCATGGGAAATGTCACCGTGAGAAGTGTCACCATAGGCAATGTCACCATGGGCAATGTCACCATGGGAAATGCCATTTTGAGCACTGTCACCATGGGTACAGCCACCATGAGTACGGTCACCATGAGTACTGTCACCATTGGCAGTATCACCATGCGCACTGTCACCATGGGCACTATCACCATGACAACTCTCAGCGTGAGCACTGTCACTGTGGGCACTGGCATCGTGAGCAATTCCACCATGGGCCATGTCAGCATGGGCACTATCACTGTGAGCACTCTCAACATGAGCATGTCACCATGAGCCCTGTCACCATGGACAATATCACTGTGAGAAGTGTCACCATAGGCAATGTCACCGTGGGCACTGTCACCATGGTCACTGCCACCACTGTAACTGTCATTTTGAGCACTGTCACCAAGGGTACTGCAACCATGAGCACTGTCACCATTAGCACTGTCACCATTGCGAATATCAACATGTGCACTGTCACAATGGGCACTATCACAATGAGAACTGTCAGCGTGGGCACTGTCACTGTTGGCAAAGGCACCGTGGGCACATCCACCATGGGCAATGTCACCATGGGCACTATCACTGTGAGCACTGTCAACATGAGCACGTCACCATGGGCACTGTCAACATGGGTACTATCTCGAAGGGCAATGTCACCATGAGCATTGTCAGGATGGGCAATTTCACCATGAGCACTGTCACCATAGGCAATGTCACCATGGTCAGTGTCACCATGAACACTGTCAACATGGGCACTCATACAGTGGGCACTGTCACTGTGAGCACTGTCACCATGGGTACTTCCACCATGAGCAGTGTCTCTGTGAGTACTGTCAGCATGGGTTTTTACCATGAGCACTGTCACCATGAGCCCTGTCACAATTTTTCAGTGACACCATGTGCACTACCACCATGCCCACTCTCACCATGGGCACTGTCACCGAGAAAACTCTCACCATAAGTCCTGTCTTCATGGGCACTGTCACCAAGGGCACGGCCAACATGTGAACTGTAACCATTGTCAGTATCACTGTGAGAAGTGTCACCATGGGAATTACCAACCTAGGCACTGTCATCATGAGCACTTCCAGAATGGGAACTGTCACCATGGGCACTATCACCGTGAAAACTCTCACCATGGGAATTATCGCCATGGGCTCTATCAGCATTAGAACTGTCACCGTGGTCACTGTCACGATGGAATTTGTCACTGAGAGCACTGTCACGATAGGCAAAGTCACAGTCTGCACTGTCCCTTTGGGCCCTGTCAGGGTGAGCACTATCAGTTTGATGGTGGCGTCCATGGGCACTGCCACCATGGGCACTACCAACTTGAGAATTATCACCATTTGTACTCTCAGCGTGGTCACGGTCAACAAGTGCACTCTCACTATGCTCACTATGACCGTGAGCACTGTCACCATGGGCACTCTCACCATGAGCACTATCACCATCGGCACTATCACTGTGATCACTGTCACCATAGACACTATCATGGTGAGCACAGTTAACATGAGCATTGTAACTGTGAGCACTGTCACAATGGGTAATGCAACCATGAGCCCAGTCACTGTGAGCACTGTCAGCATGGGTTGTCACCTTGTGCACTGTCAGCATGAGCACTGTCACCATGGGAACTATAACTATTTTTCAGTGCCACCATGTGCACTGTCACCTTGGACACTATCACCATGAGCACTGTCACCATGTGTACTGTCATCATGGGCAAAGGCACAGCCACCATCTGCAATCTTACCATGGTCACTATCACTGTGAGCACTGTCACCAATGGAACTCCCAACATGGGCGCTGTCATCATGAGCACTTTCACCATACGAACTGTCACCATGGGCACTATGAACGTGAGAACGGTCACCATGGGCACTGTCACCATGAGCATTGTCATCATAGGCAATGTCACCGTGAGAACTATCACCATGCGCACTGTCCACAAGGGCACTATCCCATTGAGCTGTATCACCATGTGTAATCTCATCTTGGGCACAGTCACCATGGGCACACTCACCAAGTACACTATCACTATGCTCACTATTACTCTGAACACTCTCACCATGGGCACCTTAACCATGGGCACTATCACCGGGAGCATTATCAGCATCGGCACAACATGCGTGATAACGTTCAGCATGGGTCATATCACCGTGAGCACGGTTGCCATGGGCACTGTCACGATGTGCAATGCCCCATTGGTACTCTCACCATGGGAACTGCCACCATGAGCACTGTCACCATGAGCACTGACACCACGAGCACTGCCACCGAGGGCACTGCAACCATGAGCACTGTCACCATGAGAACACTTACTATGAGAAATGTAACCATGGGCAGTTTCTCGATGAGTAGTCTCACCATGGGTATTTTCACCTTGGGCACACTCAACGTAAACAGTATTACCATGAGCACTTTCACTGTGAGCACTGTCACCATGGGCACTGTCACAATGCGGAGTGTCACCATGAGCCATGTCACGGTGGGAAATGTCACCGTGAGAAGTGTCACCATAGGCAATGTCACCATGGGCAATGTCACCATGGGAAATGCCATTTTGAGCACTGTCACCATGGGTACTGCCACCATGAGTACTGTCACCATTGGCAGTATCACCATGCGCACTGTCACCATGGGCACTATCACCATGACAGCTCTCAGCGTGAGCACTGTCACTGTGGGCACTGGCATCGTGAGCAATTCCACCATGGGCAATGTCACCATGGGCACTATCACGGTGAGCACTCTCAACATGAGCACGTCACCATGAGCCCTGTCACCATGGGCAATGTCACCGTGGGCACTGTCACCATGGTCACTGCCACCACTGTCACTGTCATTTTGAGCACTGTCACCAAGGGTACTGCAACCATGAGCACTGTCACCATTGCGAGTATCACCATGTGCACTGTCACCATGGGCACTATCACAATGAGAACTGTCAGCGTGGGCACTGTCACTGTTGGCAAGGGCACCGTGGGCACTTCCACCATGGGCAATGTCACCATGGGCACTATCACTGTGAGCACTGTCAACATGAGCACGTCACCATGGGCACGGTCAACGTGGGCACTATCTCGAAGGGCAATGTCACCATGAGCATTGTCAGGATGGGCAATTTCACCATGAGCACTGTCAGCAAAGGCACTCTCACCATGAGCAATGTCACTGTGGGCCGTGTCACCAGGGGCACTATCACCATGGTTAATGTTATCATTGGCACTTTCCCCGTGAGCACTGTCACCCTGGGCACTGTGATCATGGGCACGGTCACCGTGAGCACTATCTCCATGAGCACAGCAACTGTGAACACCATCACCATAATCACTGGCCTCATCAGTACTGTCACCATGAGCACTGCCACAATGAGCACTGTCATCATGGGCACTTCCCCTATGAGCACTGTCACTATGAGAACTGCTACCATGGGTATTTTCACCATGAGTACTGTCACCCTGTGTATTGTCACCATTTGCACTGTCACCATGAGGACTATTACTGTGAGCGCTATCACCGTGAGATCTCTCACCATGGTCACTGTCACCATGGCACCTTGCACAATGGGGGCTGTCAACATGAGTGCTGTCACCATTGGCCCTATCACCGTGAGCATTCTCACTGTGGTCATTGTCACCATGGGCACTGTCACCATGAGCACTGTCACCATAGGCAATGTCACCGTGGTCAGTGTCACCATGAGCACTGTCAACATGGGCACTCATACAGTGGGCACTGTCACTGTGAGCACTGTCACCATGGGTACTGCCACCATGAGCTGTGTCTCTGTGAGTACTGTCAGCATGGGTTTTTACCATGAGCACTGTCACCATGAGCCCAGGCACAGTTTTTCAGTGACACCATGTGCACTACCACCAAGCGCACTCTCACCATGGCCACTGTCACCGAGAAAACTCTCACCATAAGTACTGTCTTCATGGGCACTGTCACCAAGGACACGGCCAACATGTGAACTGTAACCATTGTCAGTATCACTGTGAGAAGTGTCACCATGGGAATTACCAACATAGGCACTGTCATCATGAGCACTTTCAGAATGGGAACTGTCACCATGGGCACTATCACCGTGAGGACTCTCACCATGGGAATTATCGCCATGGGCTCTATCAGCATTAGAACTGTCACCGTGGTCACTGTCACGATGGAATTTGTCACAGAGAGCACTGTCACGATAGGCAAAGTCACGGTTTGCACTGTCCCTTTGGGCCCTGTCACAGTGAGCACTATCAGTTTGACGGGGGTGTCCATGGGCACCGCCACCATGGGCACTACCAACTTGAGAATTATCACCATTTGTACTCTCAGCGTGGTCACGGTCAACAAGTGCACTATCACTATGCTCACTATGACCCTGAGCACTGTCACCATGGGCACTCTCACCGTGAGCACTATAACCATCGGCACTATCACTGTGATCACTGTCACCATAGACACTATCATGGTGAGCACAGTTAAAATGAGCATTGTTACTGCGAGTACTGTCACAATGGGTAATGCAACCATAAGCCCAGTCACCGTGAGCACTGTCAGCATGGGTTGTCACCTGTGCACTGTCAGCATGAGCACTGTCAACATGGGCACTATAACTAGTTTTCAGTGCCACCATGTGCACTGTCACCTTGGACAATATCACCATGAGCACTGTCACCATGAGTACTGTCATCATGGGCAATGGCACAGCCACCATAAGCAATCTTACCATGGTCACTATCACTGTGAGCACTGTCACCAATCAACTACCAACATGGGCACTGTCATCATGAGCACTTTCACCATACGAACTGTCACCATGGGCACTATGAACGTGAGAACGGTCACCATGGGCACTGTCACCATGAGCATTGTCATCATAGGCAATGTCAACGTGAGATCTATCACCATGCGCACTGTCCACAAGGGCACTATCACATTGAGCTGTATCACCATGTGTCCTGTCATCTTGGGCACAGTCACCATGGGCACACTCACCAAGTACACTATCACTATGCTCACTATTACTCTGAACACTCTCACCATGGGCACCGTAACCATGGGCAATATCACCGGGAGCATTATAAGCATCGGGACAACAGGCGTGATAACTGTCACCATGGGTCATATCACCGTGAGCACAGTTGCCATGGGCACTGTCACGATGTGCAATGCCCCTTTGGTACTCTCACCATGGGAACTGCCACCATGAGCACTGTCACCATGAGCACTGACACCACGAGCACTGCCACCGAGGGCACTGCAACCATGAGCACTGTCACCATGAGAACACTTACTATGAGAAATGTAACCATGGGCAGTTTCTCGATGAGTAGTCTCACCATGGGTATTTTCACCTTGGGCACACTCAACGTAAACAGTATTACCATGAGCACTTTCACTGTGAGCACTGTCACCATGGGCACTGTCACAATGCGGAGTGTCACCATGAGCCATGTCACGGTGGGAAATGTCACCGTGAGAAGTGTCACCATAGGCAATGTCACCATGGGCAATGTCACCATGGGAAATGCCATTTTGAGCACTGTCACCATGGGTACTGCCACCATGAGTACTGTCACCATTGGCAGTATCACCATGCGCACTGTCACCATGGGCACTATCACCATGACAGCTCTCAGCGTGAGCACTGTCACTGTGGGCACTGGCATCGTGAGCAATTCCACCATGGGCAATGTCACCATGGGCACTATCACGGTGAGCACTCTCAACATGAGCACGTCACCATGAGCCCTGTCACCATGGGCAATGTCACCGTGGGCACTGTCACCATGGTCACTGCCACCACTGTCACTGTCATTTTGAGCACTGTCACCAAGGGTACTGCAACCATGAGCACTGTCACCATTGCGAGTATCACCATGTGCACTGTCACCATGGGCACTATCACAATGAGAACTGTCAGCGTGGGCACTGTCACTGTTGGCAAGGGCACCGTGGGCACTTCCACCATGGGCAATGTCACCATGGGCACTATCACTGTGAGCACTGTCAACATGAGCACATCACCATGGGCACGGTCAACGTGGGCACTATCTCGAAGGGCAATGTCACCATGAGCATTGTCAGGATGGGCAATTTCACCATGAGCACTGTCAGCAAAGGCACTCTCACCATGAGCAATGTCACTGTGGGCCGTGTCACCAGGGGCACTATCACCATGGTTAATGTTATCATTGGCACTTTCCCCGTGAGCACTGTCACCCTGGGCACTGTGATCATGGGCACGGTCACCGTGAGCACTATCTCCATGAGCACAGCAACTGTGAACACCATCACCATAATCACTGGCCTCATCAGTACTGTCACCATGAGCACTGCCAAAATGAGCACTGTCAGCATGGGCACTTCCCCCATGAGCACTGTCACTATGAGAACTGCTACCATGGGTATTTTCACCATGAGTACTGTCACCCTGTGTATTGTCACCATTTGCACTGTCACCATGAGGACTATTACTGTGAGCGCTATCACCGTGAGATCTCTCACCATGGTCACTGTCACCATGGCACCTTGCACAATGGGGGCTGTCAACATGAGTGCTGTCACCATTGGCACTATCACCGTGAGCATTCTCACTGTGGTCATTGTCACCATGGGCACTGTCACCATGAGCACTGTCACCATAGGCAATGTCACCGTGGTCAGTGTCACCATGAGCACTGTCAACATGGGCACTCATACAGTGGGCACTGTCACTGTGAGCACTGTCACCATGGGTACTGCCACCATGAGCTGTGTCTCTGTGAGTACTGTCAGCATGGGTTTTTACCATGAGCACTGTCACCATGAGCCCAGGCACAGTTTTTCAGTGACACCATGTGCACTACCACCAAGCGCACTCTCACCATGGCCACTGTCACCGAGAAAACTCTCACCATAAGTACTGTCTTCATGGGCACTGTCACCAAGGACACGGCCAACATGTGAACTGTAACCATTGTCAGTATCACTGTGAGAAGTGTCACCATGGGAATTACCAACATAGGCACTGTCATCATGAGCACTTTCAGAATGGGAACTGTCACCATGGGCACTATCACCGTGAGGACTCTCACCATGGGAATTATCGCCATGGGCTCTATCAGCATTAGAACTGTCACCGTGGTCACTGTCACGATGGAATTTGTCACTGAGAGCACTGTCACGATAGGCAAAGTCACGGTTTGCACTGTCCCTTTGGGCCCTGTCACAGTGAGCACTATCAGTTTGACGGTGGTGTCCATGGGCACCGCCACCATGGGCACTACCAACTTGAGAATTATCACCATTTGTACTCTCAGCGTGGTCACGGTCAACAAGTGCACTATCACTATGCTCACTATGACCCTGAGCACTGTCACCATGGGCACTCTCACCGTGAGCACTATAACCATCGGCACTATCACTGTGATCACTGTCACCATAGACACTATCATGGTGAGCACAGTTAAAATGAGCATTGTTACTGCGAGTACTGTCACAATGGGTAATGCAACCATAAGCCCAGTCACCGTGAGCACTGTCAGCATGGGTTGTCACCTGTGCACTGTCAGCATGAGCACTGTCAACATGGGCACTATAACTAGTTTTCAGTGCCACCATGTGCACTGTCACCTTGGACACTATCACCATGAGCACTGTCACCATGAGTACTGTCATCATGGGCAATGGCACAGCCACCATAAGCAATCTTACCATGGTCACTATCACTGTGAGCACTGTCACCAATCAACTACCAACATGGGCACTGTCATCATGAGCACTTTCACCATACGAACTGTCACCATGGGCACTATGAACGTGAGAACGGTCACCATGGGCACTGTCACCATGAGCATTGTCATCATAGGCAATGTCACCGTGAGAACTATCACCATGCGCACTGTCCACAAGGGCACTATCACATTGAGCTGTATCACCATGTGTCCTGTCATCTTGGGCACAGTCACCATGGGCACACTCACCAAGTACACTATCACTATGCTCACTATTACTCTGAACACTCTCACCATGGGCACCGTAACCATGGGCACTATCACCGGGAGCATTATAAGCATCGGGACAACAGGCGTGATAACTGTCACCATGGGTCATATCACCGTGAGCACAGTTGCCATGGGCACTGTCACGATGTGCAATGCCCCTTTGGTACTCTCACCATGGGAACTGCCACCATGAGCACTGTCACCATGAGCACTGACACCACGAGCACTGCCACTGAGGGCACTGCCACCATGAGCACTGTCACCATGAGAACTGTTACTATGAGAAATGTAACCATGGGCAATTTCTCAATGAGTACTCTCACCATGGGTATTTTCACCTTGGGCACTCTCAACGTAAACAGTATTACCATGAGCACTTTCACTGTTAGCACTGTCACCATGGGCACTGTCACAATGCGGAGTGTCACCATGAGCCATGTCACCATGGGAAATGTCACCGTGAGAAGTGTCACCATAGGCAATGTCACCATGGGCAATGTCACCATGGGAAATGCCATTTTGAGCACTGTCACCATGGGTACAGCCACCATGAGTACGGTCACCATGAGTACTGTCACCATTGGCAGTATCACCATGCGCACTGTCACCATGGGCACTATCACCATGAC
The DNA here is from genome assembly GCF_964341445.2 of Mesoplodon mirus. Classification (NCBI taxonomy): domain Eukaryota; kingdom Metazoa; phylum Chordata; class Mammalia; order Artiodactyla; family Ziphiidae; genus Mesoplodon; species Mesoplodon mirus. The sequence continues at coordinate 193,965,118 of NC_138976.1, read as the reverse complement.
AACTCTCAGCGTGAGCACTGTCACTGTGGGCACTGGCATCGTGAGCAATTCCACCATGGGCCATGTCAGCATGGGCACTATCACTGTGAGCACTCTCAACATGAGCATGTCACCATGAGCCCTGTCACCATGGACAATATCACTGTGAGAAGTGTCACCATAGGCAATGTCACCGTGGGCACTGTCACCATGGTCACTGCCACCACTGTAACTGTCATTTTGAGCACTGTCACCAAGGGTACTGCAACCATGAGCACTGTCACCATTAGCACTGTCACCATTGCGAATATCAACATGTGCACTGTCACAATGGGCACTATCACAATGAGAACTGTCAGCGTGGGCACTGTCACTGTTGGCAAAGGCACCGTGGGCACATCCACCATGGGCAATGTCACCATGGGCACTATCACTGTGAGCACTGTCAACATGAGCACGTCACCATGGGCACTGTCAACATGGGTACTATCTCGAAGGGCAATGTCACCATGAGCATTGTCAGGATGGGCAATTTCACCATGAGCACTGTCACCATAGGCAATGTCACCATGGTCAGTGTCACCATGAACACTGTCAACATGGGCACTCATACAGTGGGCACTGTCACTGTGAGCACTGTCACCATGGGTACTTCCACCATGAGCAGTGTCTCTGTGAGTACTGTCAGCATGGGTTTTTACCATGAGCACTGTCACCATGAGCCCTGTCACAATTTTTCAGTGACACCATGTGCACTACCACCATGCCCACTCTCACCATGGGCACTGTCACCGAGAAAACTGTCACCATAAGTCCTGTCTTCATGGGCACTGTCACCAAGGGCACGGCCAACATGTGAACTGTAACCATTGTCAGTATCACTGTGAGAAGTGTCACCATGGGAATTACCAACCTAGGCACTGTCATCATGAGCACTTCCAGAATGGGAACTGTCACCATGGGCACTATCACCGTGAAGACTCTCACCATGGGAATTATCGCCATGGGCTCTATCAGCATTAGAACTGTCACCGTGGTCACTGTCACGATGGAATTTGTCACTGAGAGCACTGTCACGATAGGCAAAGTCACAGTCTGCACTGTCCCTTTGGGCCCTGTCAGGGTGAGCACTATCAGTTTGATGGTGGCGTCCATGGGCACTGCCACCATGGGCACTACCAACTTGAGAATTATCACCATTTGTACTCTCAGCGTGGTCACGGTCAACAAGTGCACTCTCACTATGCTCACTATGACCGTGAGCACTGTCACCATGGGCACTCTCACCATGAGCACTATCACCATCGGCACTATCACTGTGATCACTGTCACCATAGACACTATCATGGTGAGCACAGTTAACATGAGCATTGTAACTGTGAGCACTGTCACAATGGGTAATGCAACCATGAGCCCAGTCACTGTGAGCACTGTCAGCATGGGTTGTCACCTTGTGCACTGTCAGCATGAGCACTGTCACCATGGGAACTATAACTATTTTTCAGTGCCACCATGTGCACTGTCACCTTGGACACTATCACCATGAGCACTGTCACCATGTGTACTGTCATCATGGGCAAAGGCACAGCCACCATCTGCAATCTTACCATGGTCACTATCACTGTGAGCACTGTCACCAATGGAACTCCCAACATGGGCGCTGTCATCATGAGCACTTTCACCATACGAACTGTCACCATGGGCACTATGAACGTGAGAACGGTCACCATGGGCACTGTCACCATGAGCATTGTCATCATAGGCAATGTCACCGTGAGAACTATCACCATGCGCACTGTCCACAAGGGCACTATCCCATTGAGCTGTATCACCATGTGTACTCTCATCTTGGGCACAGTCACCATGGGCACACTCACCAAGTACACTATCACTATGCTCACTATTACTCTGAACACTCTCACCATGGGCACCTTAACCATGGGCACTATCACCGGGAGCATTATCAGCATCGGCACAACATGCGTGATAACGTTCAGCATGGGTCATATCACCGTGAGCACGGTTGCCATGGGCACTGTCACGATGTGCAATGCCCCATTGGTACTCTCACCATGGGAACTGCCACCATGAGCACTGTCACCATGAGCACTGACACCACGAGCACTGCCACCGAGGGCACTGCAACCATGAGCACTGTCACCATGAGAACACTTACTATGAGAAATGTAACCATGGGCAGTTTCTCGATGAGTAGTCTCACCATGGGTATTTTCACCTTGGGCACACTCAACGTAAACAGTATTACCATGAGCACTTTCACTGTGAGCACTGTCACCATGGGCACTGTCACAATGCGGAGTGTCACCATGAGCCATGTCACGGTGGGAAATGTCACCGTGAGAAGTGTCACCATAGGCAATGTCACCATGGGCAATGTCACCATGGGAAATGCCATTTTGAGCACTGTCACCATGGGTACTGCCACCATGAGTACTGTCACCATTGGCAGTATCACCATGCGCACTGTCACCATGGGCACTATCACCATGACAGCTCTCAGCGTGAGCACTGTCACTGTGGGCACTGGCATCGTGAGCAATTCCACCATGGGCAATGTCACCATGGGCACTATCACGGTGAGCACTCTCAACATGAGCACGTCACCATGAGCCCTGTCACCATGGGCAATGTCACCGTGGGCACTGTCACCATGGTCACTGCCACCACTGTCACTGTCATTTTGAGCACTGTCACCAAGGGTACTGCAACCATGAGCACTGTCACCATTGCGAGTATCACCATGTGCACTGTCACCATGGGCACTATCACAATGAGAACTGTCAGCGTGGGCACTGTCACTGTTGGCAAGGGCACCGTGGGCACTTCCACCATGGGCAATGTCACCATGGGCACTATCACTGTGAGCACTGTCAACATGAGCACGTCACCATGGGCACGGTCAACGTGGGCACTATCTCGAAGGGCAATGTCACCATGAGCATTGTCAGGATGGGCAATTTCACCATGAGCACTGTCAGCAAAGGCACTCTCACCATGAGCAATGTCACTGTGGGCCGTGTCACCAGGGGCACTATCACCATGGTTAATGTTATCATTGGCACTTTCCCCGTGAGCACTGTCACCCTGGGCACTGTGATCATGGGCACGGTCACCGTGAGCACTATCTCCATGAGCACAGCAACTGTGAACACCATCACCATAATCACTGGCCTCATCAGTACTGTCACCATGAGCACTGCCACAATGAGCACTGTCAGCATGGGCACTTCCCCCATGAGCACTGTCACTATGAGAACTGCTACCATGGGTATTTTCACCATGAGTACTGTCACCCTGTGTATTGTCACCATTTGCACTGTCACCATGAGGACTATTACTGTGAGCGCTATCACCGTGAGACCTCTCACCATGGTCACTGTCACCATGGCACCTTGCACAATGGGGGCTGTCAACATGAGTGCTGTCACCATTGGCCCTATCACCGTGAGCATTCTCACTGTGGTCATTGTCACCATGGGCACTGTCACCATGAGCACTGTCACCATAGGCAATGTCACCGTGGTCAGTGTCACCATGAGCACTGTCAACATGGGCACTCATACAGTGGGCACTGTCACTGTGAGCACTGTCACCATGGGTACTGCCACCATGAGCTGTGTCTCTGTGAGTACTGTCAGCATGGGTTTTTACCATGAGCACTGTCACCATGAGCCCAGGCACAGTTTTTCAGTGACACCATGTGCACTACCACCAAGCGCACTCTCACCATGGCCACTGTCACCGAGAAAACTCTCACCATAAGTACTGTCTTCATGGGCACTGTCACCAAGGACACGGCCAACATGTGAACTGTAACCATTGTCAGTATCACTGTGAGAAGTGTCACCATGGGAATTACCAACATAGGCACTGTCATCATGAGCACTTTCAGAATGGGAACTGTCACCATGGGCACTATCACCGTGAGGACTCTCACCATGGGAATTATCGCCATGGGCTCTATCAGCATTAGAACTGTCACCGTGGTCACTGTCACGATGGAATTTGTCACTGAGAGCACTGTCACGATAGGCAAAGTCACGGTTTGCACTGTCCCTTTGGGCCCTGTCACAGTGAGCACTATCAGTTTGACGGTGGTGTCCATGGGCACCGCCACCATGGGCACTACCAACTTGAGAATTATCACCATTTGTACTCTCAGCGTGGTCACGGTCAACAAGTGCACTATCACTATGCTCACTATGACCCTGAGCACTGTCACCATGGGCACTCTCACCGTGAGCACTATAACCATCGGCACTATCACTGTGATCACTGTCACCATAGACACTATCATGGTGAGCACAGTTAAAATGAGCATTGTTACTGCGAGTACTGTCACAATGGGTAATGCAACCATAAGCCCAGTCACCGTGAGCACTGTCAGCATGGGTTGTCACCTGTGCACTGTCAGCATGAGCACTGTCAACATGGGCACTATAACTAGTTTTCAGTGCCACCATGTGCACTGTCACCTTGGACACTATCACCATGAGCACTGTCACCATGAGTACTGTCATCATGGGCAATGGCACAGCCACCATCTGCAATCTTACCATGGTCACTATCACTGTGAGCACTGTCACCAATGGAACTACCAACATGGGTGCTGTCATCATGAGCACTTTCACCATAAGAACTGTCACCATGGGCACTATGAACGTGAGAACGGTCACCATGGGCACTGTCACAATGAGCATTGTCATCATAGGCAATGTCACCGTGAGAACTATCACCATGCACACTGTCCACAAGGGCACTATCACATTGAGCTGTATCACCATGTGTCCTGTCATCTTGGGCACAGTCACCATGGGCACACTCACCAAGTACACTATCACCCTGCTCACTATTACTCTGAACACTCTCACCATGGGCACCGTAACCATGGGCACTATCACCGGGAGCATTATAAGCATCGGGACAACAGGCGTGATAACTGTCACCATGGGTCATATCACCGTGAGCACAGTTGCCATGGGCACTGTCACGATGTGCAATGCCCCTTTGGTACTCTCACCATGGGAACTGCCACCATGAGCACTGTCACCATGAGCACTGACACCACGAGCACTGCCACTGAGGGCACTGCCACCATGAGCACTGTCACCATGAGAACTGTTACTATGAGAAATGTAACCATGGGCAATTTCTCAATGAGTACTCTCACCATGGGTATTTTCACCTTGGGCACTCTCAACGTAAACAGTATTACCATGAGCACTTTCACTGTTAGCACTGTCACCATGGGCACTGTCACAATGCGGAGTGTCACCATGAGCCATGTCACCATGGGAAATGTCACCGTGAGAAGTGTCACCATAGGCAATGTCACCATGGGCAATGTCACCATGGGAAATGCCATTTTGAGCACTGTCACCATGGGTACAGCCACCATGAGTACGGTCACCATGAGTACTGTCACCATTGGCAGTATCACCATGCGCACTGTCACCATGGGCACTATCACCATGACAACTCTCAGCGTGAGCACTGTCACTGTGGGCACTGGCATCGTGAGCAATTCCACCATGGGCCATGTCAGCATGGGCACTATCACTGTGAGCACTCTCAACATGAGCATGTCACCATGAGCCCTGTCACCATGGACAATATCACTGTGAGAAGTGTCACCATAGGCAATGTCACCGTGGGCACTGTCACCATGGTCACTGCCACCACTGTAACTGTCATTTTGAGCACTGTCACCAAGGGTACTGCAACCATGAGCACTGTCACCATTAGCACTGTCACCATTGCGAATATCAACATGTGCACTGTCACAATGGGCACTATCACAATGAGAACTGTCAGCGTGGGCACTGTCACTGTTGGCAAAGGCACCGTGGGCACATCCACCATGGGCAATGTCACCATGGGCACTATCACTGTGAGCACTGTCAACATGAGCACGTCACCATGGGCACTGTCAACATGGGTACTATCTCGAAGGGCAATGTCACCATGAGCATTGTCAGGATGGGCAATTTCACCATGAGCACTGTCACCATAGGCAATGTCACCATGGTCAGTGTCACCATGAACACTGTCAACATGGGCACTCATACAGTGGGCACTGTCACTGTGAGCACTGTCACCATGGGTACTTCCACCATGAGCAGTGTCTCTGTGAGTACGGTCAGCATGGGTTTTTACCATGAGCACTGTCACCATGAGCCCTGTCACAATTTTTCAGTGACACCATGTGCACTACCACCATGCCCACTCTCACCATGGGCACTGTCACCGAGAAAACTCTCACCATAAGTCCTGTTTCATGGGCACTGTCACCAAGGGCACGGCCAACATGTGAACTGTAACCATTGTCAGTATCACTGTGAGAAGTGTCACCATGGGAATTACCAACCTAGGCACTGTCATCATGAGCACTTCCAGAATGGGAACTGTCACCATGGGCACTATCACCGTGAAGACTCTCACCATGGGAATTATCGCCATGGGCTCTATCAGCATTAGAACTGTCACCGTGGTCACTGTCACGATGGAATTTGTCACTGAGAGCACTGTCACGATAGGCAAAGTCACAGTCTGCACTGTCCCTTTGGGTCCTGTCAGGGTGAGCACTATCAGTTTGATGGTGGCGTCCATGGGCACTGCCACCATGGGCACTACCAACTTGAGAATTATCACCATTTGTACTCTTAGCGTGGTCACGGTCAACAAGTGCACTCTCACTATGCTCACTATGACCGTGAGCACTGTCACCATGGGCACTCTCACCATGAGCACTATCACCATCGGCACTATCACTGTGATCACTGTCACCATAGACACTATCATGGTGAGCACAGTTAACATGAGCATGGTAACTGTGAGCACTGTCACAATGGGTAATGCAACCATGAGCCCAGTCACTGTGAGCACTGTCAGCATGGGTTGTCACCTTGTGCACTGTCAGCATGAGCACTGTCACCATGGGAACTATAACTATTTTTCAGTGCCACCATGTGCACTGTCACCTTGGACACTATCACCATGAGCACTGTCACCATGTGTACTGTCATCATGGGCAAAGGCACAGCCACCATCTGCAATCTTACCATGGTCACTATCACTGTGAGCACTGTCACCAATGGAACTCCCAACATGGGCGCTGTCATCATGAGCACTTTCACCATACGAACTGTCACCATGGGCACTATGAACGTGAGAACGGTCACCATGGGCACTGTCACCATGAGCATTGTCATCATAGGCAATGTCACCGTGAGAACTATCACCATGCGCACTGTCCACAAGGGCACTATCCCACTGAGCTGTATCACCATGTGTACTCTCATCTTGGGCACAGTCACCATGGGCACACTCACCAAGTACACTATCACTATGCTCACTATTACTCTGAACACTCTCACCATGGGCACCTTAACCATGGGCACTATCACCGGGAGCATTATCAGCATCGGCACAACATGCGTGATAACGTTCAGCATGGGTCATATCACCGTGAGCACGGTTGCCATGGACACTGTCACGATGTGCAATGCCCCATTGGTACTCTCACCATGGGAACTGCCACCATGAGCACTGTCACCATGAGCACTGACACCACGAGCACTGCCACCGAGGGCACTGCTCATGGTTATGAGCACTGTCACCATGAGAACACTTACTATGAGAAATGTAACCATGGGCAGTTTCTCGATGAGTAGTCTCACCATGGGTATTTTCACCTTGGGCACACTCAACGTAAACAGTATTACCATGAGCACTTTCACTGTGAGCACTGTCACCATGGGCACTGTCACAATGCGGAGTGTCACCATGAGCCATGTCACGGTGGGAAATGTCACCGTGAGAAGTGTCACCATAGGCAATGTCACCATGGGCAATGTCACCATGGGAAATGCCATTTTGAGCACTGTCACCATGGGTACTGCCACCATGAGTACTGTCACCATTGGCAGTATCACCATGCGCACTGTCACCATGGGCACTATCACCATGACAGCTCTCAGCGTGAGCACTGTCACTGTGGGCACTGGCATCGTGAGCAATTCCACCATGGGCAATGTCACCATGGGCACTATCACGGTGAGCACTCTCAACATGAGCACGTCACCATGAGCCCTGTCACCATGGGCAATGTCACCGTGGGCACTGTCACCATGGTCACTGCCACCACTGTCACTGTCATTTTGAGCACTGTCACCAAGGGTACTGCAACCATGAGCACTGTCACCATTGCGAGTATCACCATGTGCACTGTCACCATGGGCACTATCACAATGAGAACTGTCAGCGTGGGCACTGTCACTGTTGGCAAGGGCACCGTGGGCACTTCCACCATGGGCAATGTCACCATGGGCACTATCACTGTGAGCACTGTCAACATGAGCACGTCACCATGGGCACGGTCAACGTGGGCACTATCTCGAAGGGCAATGTCACCATGAGCATTGTCAGGATGGGCAATTTCACCATGAGCACTGTCAGCAAAGGCACTCTCACCATGAGCAATGTCACTGTGGGCCGTGTCACCAGGGGCACTATCACCATGGTTAATGTTATCATTGGCACTTTCCCCGTGAGCACTGTCACCCTGGGCACTGTGATCATGGGCACGGTCACCGTGAGCACTATCTCCATGAGCACAGCAACTGTGAACACCATCACCATAATCACTGGCCTCATCAGTACTGTCACCATGAGCACTGCCACAATGAGCACTGTCAGCATGGGCACTTCCCCCATGAGCACTGTCACTATGAGAACTGCTACCATGGGTATTTTCACCATGAGTACTGTCACCCTGTGTATTGTCACCATTTGCACTGTCACCATGAGGACTATTACTGTGAGCGCTATCACCGTGAGATCTCTCACCATGGTCACTGTCACCATGGCACCTTGCACAATGGGGGCTGTCAACATGAGTGCTGTCACCATTGGCCCTATCACCGTGAGCATTCTCACTGTGGTCATTGTCACCATGGGCACTGTCACCATGAGCACTGTCACCATAGGCAATGTCACCGTGGTCAGTGTCACCATGAGCACTGTCAACATGGGCACTCATACAGTGGGCACTGTCACTGTGAGCACTGTCACCATGGGTACTGCCACCATGAGCTGTGTCTCTGTGAGTACTGTCAGCATGGGTTTTTACCATGAGCACTGTCACCATGAGCCCAGGCACAGTTTTTCAGTGACACCATGTGCACTACCACCAAGCGCACTCTCACCATGGCCACTGTCACCGAGAAAACTCTCACCATAAGTACTGTCTTCATGGGCACTGTCACCAAGGACACGGCCAACATGTGAACTGTAACCATTGTCAGTATCACTGTGAGAAGTGTCACCATGGGAATTACCAACATAGGCACTGTCATCATGAGCACTTTCAGAATGGGAACTGTCACCATGGGCACTATCACCGTGAGGACTCTCACCATGGGAATTATCGCCATGGGCTCTATCAGCATTAGAACTGTCACCGTGGTCACTGTCACGATGGAATTTGTCACTGAGAGCACTGTCACGATAGGCAAAGTCACGGTTTGCACTGTCCCTTTGGGCCCTGTCACAGTGAGCACTATCAGTTTGACGGGGGTGTCCATGGGCACCGCCACCATGGGCACTACCAACTTGAGAATTATCACCATTTGTACTCTCAGCGTGGTCACGGTCAACAAGTGCACTATCACTATGCTCACTATGACCCTGAGCACTGTCACCATGGGCACTCTCACCGTGAGCACTATAACCATCGGCACTATCACTGTGATCACTGTCACCATAGACACTATCATGGTGAGCACAGTTAAAATGAGCATTGTTACTGCGAGTACTGTCACAATGGGTAATGCAACCATAAGCCCAGTCACCGTGAGCACTGTCAGCATGGGTTGTCACCTGTGCACTGTCAGCATGAGCACTGTCAACATGGGCACTATCACAATGAGAACTGTCAGCGTGGGCACTGTCACTGTTGGCAAGGGCACCGTGGGCACTTCCACCATGGGCAATGTCACCATGGGCACTATCACTGTGAGCACTGTCAACATGAGCACGTCACCATGGGCACGGTCAACGTGGGCACTATCTCGAAGGGCAATGTCACCATGAGCATTGTCAGGATGGGCAATTTCACCATGAGCACTGTCAGCAAAGGCACTCTCACCATGAGCAATGTCACTGTGGGCCGTGTCACCAGGGGCACTATCACCATGGTTAATGTTATCATTGGCACTTTCCCCGTGAGCACTGTCACCCTGGGCACTGTGATCATGGGCACGGTCACCGTGAGCACTATCTCCATGAGCACAGCAACTGTGAACACCATCACCATAATCACTGGCCTCATCAGTACTGTCACCATGAGCACTGCCACAATGAGCACTGTCAGCATGGGCACTTCCCCCATGAGCACTGTCACTATGAGAACTGCTACCATGGGTATTTTCACCATGAGTACTGTCACCCTGTGTATTGTCACCATTTGCACTGTCACCATGAGGACTATTACTGTGAGCGCTATCACCGTGAGATCTCTCACCATGGTCACTGTCACCATGGCACCTTGCACAATGGGGGCTGTCAACATGAGTGCTGTCACCATTGGCCCTATCACCGTGAGCATTCTCACTGTGGTCATTGTCACCATGGGCACTGTCACCATGAGCACTGTCACCATAGGCAATGTCACCGTGGTCAGTGTCACCATGAGCACTGTCAACATGGGCACTCATACAGTGGGCACTGTCACTGTGAGCACTGTCACCATGGGTACTGCCACCATGAGCTGTGTCTCTGTGAGTACTGTCAGCATGGGTTTTTACCATGAGCACTGTCACCATGAGCCCAGGCACAGTTTTTCAGTGACACCATGTGCACTACCACCAAGCGCACTCTCACCATGGCCACTGTCACCGAGAAAACTGTCACCATAAGTACTGTCTTCATGGGCACTGTCACCAAGGACACGGCCAACATGTGAACTGTAACCATTGTCAGTATCACTGTGAGAAGTGTCACCATGGGAATTACCAACATAGGCACTGTCATCATGAGCACTTTCAGAATGGGAACTGTCACCATGGGCACTATCACCGTGAGGACTCTCACCATGGGAATTATCGCCATGGGCTCTATCAGCATTAGAACTGTCACCGTGGTCACTGTCACGATGGAATTTGTCACTGAGAGCACTGTCACGATAGGCAAAGTCACGGTTTGCACTGTCCCTTTGGGCCCTGTCACAGTGAGCACTATCAGTTTGACGGTGGTGTCCATGGGCACCGCCACCATGGGCACTACCAACTTGAGAATTATCACCATTTGTACTCTCAGCGTGGTCACGGTCAACAAGTGCACTATCACTATGCTCACTATGACCCTGAGCACTGTCACCATGGGCACTCTCACCGTGAGCACTATAACCATCGGCACTATCACTGTGATCACTGTCACCATAGACACTATCATGGTGAGCACAGTTAAAATGAGCATTGTTACTGCGAGTACTGTCACAATGGGTAATGCAACCATAAGCCCAGTCACCGTGAGCACTGTCAGCATGGGTTGTCACCTGTGCACTGTCAGCATGAGCACTGTCAACATGGGCACTATAACTAGTTTTCAGTGCCACCATGTGCACTGTCACCTTGGACACTATCACCATGAGCACTGTCACCATGAGTACTGTCATCATGGGCAATGGCACAGCCACCATAAGCAATCTTACCATGGTCACTATCACTGTGAGCACTGTCACCAATCAACTACCAACATGGGCACTGTCATCATGAGCACTTTCACCATACGAACTGTCACCATGGGCACTATGAACGTGAGAACGGTCACCATGGGCACTGTCACCATGAGCATTGTCATCATAGGCAATGTCACCGTGAGAACTATCACCATGCGCACTGTCCACAAGGGCACTATCACATTGAGCTGTATCACCATGTGTCCTGTCATCTTGGGCACAGTCACCATGGGCACACTCACCAAGTACACTATCACTATGCTCACTATTACTCTGAACACTCTCACCATGGGCACCGTAACCATGGGCACTATCACCGGGAGCATTATAAGCATCGGGACAACAGGCGTGATAACTGTCACCATGGGTCATATCACCGTGAGCACAGTTGCCATGGGCACTGTCACGATGTGCAATGCCCCTTTGGTACTCTCACCATGGGAACTGCCACCATGAGCACTGTCACCATGAGCACTGACACCACGAGCACTGCCACTGAGGGCACTGCCACCATGAGCACTGTCACCATGAGAACTGTTACTATGAGAAATGTAACCATGGGCAATTTCTCAATGAGTACTCTCACCATGGGTATTTTCACCTTGGGCACTCTCAACGTAAACAGTATTACCATGAGCACTTTCACTGTTAGCACTGTCACCATGGGCACTGTCACAATGCGGAGTGTCACCATGAGCCATGTCACCATGGGAAATGTCACCGTGAGAAGTGTCACCATAGGCAATGTCACCATGGGCAATGTCACCATGGGAAATGCCATTTTGAGCACTGTCACCATGGGTACAGCCACCATGAGTACGGTCACCATGAGTACTGTCACCATTGGCAGTATCACCATGCACACTGTCACCATGGGCACTATCACCATGACAACTCTCAGCGTGAGCACTGTCACTGTGGGCACTGGCATCGTGAGCAATTCCACCATGGGCCATGTCAGCATGGGCACTATCACTGTGAGCACTCTCAACATGAGCATGTCACCATGAGCCCTGTCACCATGGACAATATCACTGTGAGAAGTGTCACCATAGGCAATGTCACCGTGGGCACTGTCACCATGGTCACTGCCACCACTGTAACTGTCATTTTGAGCACTGTCACCAAGGGTACTGCAACCATGAGCACTGTCACCATTAGCACTGTCACCATTGCGAATATCAACATGTGCACTGTCACAATGGGCACTATCACAATGAGAACTGTCAGCGTGGGCACTGTCACTGTTGGCAAAGGCACCGTGGGCACATCCACCATGGGCAATGTCACCATGGGCACTATCACTGTGAGCACTGTCAACATGAGCACGTCACCATGGGCACTGTCAACATGGGTACTATCTCGAAGGGCAATGTCACCATGAGCATTGTCAGGATGGGCAATTTCACCATGAGCACTGTCACCATAGGCAATGTCACCATGGTCAGTGTCACCATGAACACTGTCAACATGGGCACTCATACAGTGGGCACTGTCACTGTGAGCACTGTCACCATGGGTACTTCCACCATGAGCAGTGTCTCTGTGAGTACTGTCAGCATGGGTTTTTACCATGAGCACTGTCACCATGAGCCCTGTCACAATTTTTCAGTGACACCATGTGCACTACCGCCATGCCCACTCTCACCATGGGCACTGTCACCGAGAAAACTGTCACCATAAGTACTGTCTTCATGGGCACTGTCACCAAGGGCACGGCCAACATGTGAACTGTAACCATTGTCAGTATCACTGTGAGAAGTGTCACCATGGGAATTACCAACCTAGGCACTGTCATCATGAGCACTTCCAGAATGGGAACTGTCACCATGGGCACTATCACCGTGAAGACTCTCACCATGGGAATTATCGCCATGGGCTCTATCAGCATTAGAACTGTCACCGTGGTCACTGTCACGATGGAATTTGTCACTGTGAGGACTGTCACGATAGGCAAAGTCACAGTCTGCACTGTCCCTTTGGGCCCTGTCAGGGTGAGCACTATCAGTTTGATGGTGGCGTCCATGGGCACTGCCACCATGGGCACTACCAACTTGAGAATTATCACCATTTGTACTCTCAGCGTGGTCACGGTCAACAAGTGCACTCTCACTATGCTCACTATGACCGTGAGCACTGTCACCATGGGCACTCTCACCATGAGCACTATCACCATCGGCACTATCACTGTGATCACTGTCACCATAGACACTATCATGGTGAGCACAGTTAACATGAGCATTGTAACTGTGAGCACTGTCACAATGGGTAATGCAACCATGAGCCCAGTCACTGTGAGCACTGTCAGCATGGGTTGTCACCTTGTGCACTGTCAGCATGAGCACTGTCACCATGGGAACTATAACTATTTTTCAGTGCCACCATGTGCACTGTCACCTTGGACACTATCACCATGAGCACTGTCACCATGTGTACTGTCATCATGGGCAAAGGCACAGCCACCATCTGCAATCTTACCATGGTCACTATCACTGTGAGCACTGTCACCAATGGAACTCCCAACATGGGCGCTGTCATCATGAGCACTTTCACCATACGAACTGTCACCATGGGCACTATGAACGTGAGAACGGTCACCATGGGCACTGTCACCATGAGCATTGTCATCATAGGCAATGTCACCGTGAGAACTATCACCATGCGCACTGTCCACAAGGGCACTATCCCATTGAGCTGTATCACCATGTGTACTCTCATCTTGGGCACAGTCACCATGGGCACACTCACCAAGTACACTATCACTATGCTCACTATTACTCTGAACACTCTCACCATGGGCACCTTAACCATGGGCACTATCACCGGGAGCATTATCAGCATCGGCACAACATGCGTGATAACGTTCAGCATGGGTCATATCACCGTGAGCACGGTTGCCATGGGCACTGTCACGATGTGCAATGCCCCATTGGTACTCTCACCATGGGAACTGCCACCATGAGCACTGTCACCATGAGCACTGACACCACGAGCACTGCCACCGAGGGCACTGCAACCATGAGCACTGTCACCATGAGAACACTTACTATGAGAAATGTAACCATGGGCAGTTTCTCGATGAGTAGTCTCACCATGGGTATTTTCACCTTGGGCACACTCAACGTAAACAGTATTACCATGAGCACTTTCACTGTGAGCACTGTCACCATGGGCACTGTCACAATGCGGAGTGTCACCATGAGCCATGTCACGGTGGGAAATGTCACCGTGAGAAGTGTCACCATAGGCAATGTCACCATGGGCAATGTCACCATGGGAAATGCCATTTTGAGCACTGTCACCATGGGTACTGCCACCATGAGTACTGTCACCATTGGCAGTATCACCATGCGCACTGTCACCATGGGCACTATCACCATGACAGCTCTCAGCGTGAGCACTGTCACTGTGGGCACTGGCATCGTGAGCAATTCCACCATGGGCAATGTCACCATGGGCACTATCACGGTGAGCATTCTCAACATGAGCACGTCACCATGAGCCCTGTCACCATGGGCAATGTCACCGTGGGCACTGTCACCATGGTCACTGCCACCACTGTCACTGTCATTTTGAGCACTGTCACCAAGGGTACTGCAACCATGAGCACTGTCACCATTGCGAGTATCACCATGTGCACTGTCACCATGGGCACTATCACAATGAGAACTGTCAGCGTGGGCACTGTCACTGTTGGCAAGGGCACCGTGGGCACTTCCACCATGGGCAATGTCACCATGGGCACTATCACTGTGAGCACTGTCAACATGAGCACGTCACCATGGGCACGGTCAACGTGGGCACTATCTCGAAGGGCAATGTCACCATGAGCATTGTCAGGATGGGCAATTTCACCATGAGCACTGTCAGCAAAGGCACTCTCACCATGAGCAATGTCACTGTGGGCCGTGTCACCAGGGGCACTATCACCATGGTTAATGTTATCATTGGCACTTTCCCCGTGAGCACTGTCACCCTGGGCACTGTGATCATGGGCACGGTCACCGTGAGCACTATCTCCATGAGCACAGCAACTGTGAACACCATCACCATAATCACTGGCCTCATCAGTACTGTCACCATGAGCACTGCCACAATGAGCACTGTCAGCATGGGCACTTCCCCCATGAGCACTGTCACTATGAGAACTGCTACCATGGGTATTTTCACCATGAGTACTGTCACCCTGTGTATTGTCACCATTTGCACTGTCACCATGAGGACTATTACTGTGAGCGCTATCACCGTGAGATCTCTCACCATGGTCACTGTCACCATGGCACCTTGCACAATGGGGGCTGTCAACATGAGTGCTGTCACCATTGGCCCTATCACCGTGAGCATTCTCACTGTGGTCATTGTCACCATGGGCACTGTCACCATGAGCACTGTCACCATAGGCAATGTCACCGTGGTCAGTGTCACCATGAGCACTGTCAACATGGGCACTCATACAGTGGGCACTGTCACTGTGAGCACTGTCACCATGGGTACTGCCACCATGAGCTGTGTCTCTGTGAGTACTGTCAGCATGGGTTTTTACCATGAGCACTGTCACCATGAGCCCAGGCACAGTTTTTCAGTGACACCATGTGCACTACCACCAAGCGCACTCTCACCATGGCCACTGTCACCGAGAAAACTCTCACCATAAGTACTGTCTTCATGGGCACTGTCACCAAGGACACGGCCAACATGTGAACTGTAACCATTGTCAGTATCACTGTGAGAAGTGTCACCATGTGAATTACCAACATAGGCACTGTCATCATGAGCACTTTCAGAATGGGAACTGTCACCATGGGCACTATCACCGTGAGGACTCTCACCATGGGAATTATCGCCATGGGCTCTATCAGCATTAGAACTGTCACCGTGGTCACTGTCACGATGGAATTTGTCACTGAGAGCACTGTCACGATAGGCAAAGTCACGGTTTGCACTGTCCCTTTGGGCCCTGTCACAGTGAGCACTATCAGTTTGACGGTGGTGTCCATGGGCACCACCACCATGGGCACTACCAACTTGAGAATTATCACCATTTGTACTCTCAGCGTGGTCACGGTCAACAAGTGCACTATCACTATGCTCACTATGACCCTGAGCACTGTCACCATGGGCACTCTCACCGTGAGCACTATAACCATCGGCACTATCACTGTGATCACTGTCACCATAGACACTATCATGGTGAGCACAGTTAAAATGAGCATTGTTACTGCGAGTACTGTCACAATGGGTAATGCAACCATAAGCCCAGTCACCGTGAGCACTGTCAGCATGGGTTGTCACCTGTGCACTGTCAGCATGAGCACTGTCAACATGGGCACTATAACTAGTTTTCAGTGCCACCATGTGCACTGTCACCTTGGACACTATCACCATGAGCACTGTCACCATGAGTACTGTCATCATGGGCAATGGCACAGCCACCATCTGCAATGTTACCATGGTCACTATCACTGTGAGCACTGTCACCAATGGAACTACCAACATGGGTGCTGTCATCATGAGCACTTTCACCATACGAACTGTCACCATGGGCACTATGAACGTGAGAACGGTCACCATGGGCACTGTCACAATGAGCATTGTCATCATAGGCAATGTCACCGTGAGAACTATCACCATGCACACTGTCCACAAGGGCACTATCACATTGAGCTGTATCACCATGTGTCCTGTCATCTTGGGCACAGTCACCATGGGCACACTCACCAAGTACACTATCACTATGCTCACTATTACTCTGAACACTCTCACCATGGGCACCGTAACCATGGGCACTATCACCGGGAGCATTATAAGCATCGGGACAACAGGCGTGATAACTGTCACCATGGGTCATATCACCGTGAGCACAGTTGCCATGGGCACTGTCACGATGTGCAATGCCCCTTTGGTACTCTCACCATGGGAACTGCCACCATGAGCACTGTCACCATGAGCACTGACACCACGAGCACTGCCACTGAGGGCACTGCCACCATGAGCACTGTCACCATGAGAACTGTTACTATGAGAAATGTAACCATGGGCAATTTCTCAATGAGTACTCTCACCATGGGTATTTTCACCTTGGGCACTCTCAACGTAAACAGTATTACCATGAGCACTTTCACTGTTAGCACTGTCACCATGGGCACTGTCACAATGCGGAGTGTCACCATGAGCCATGTCACCATGGGAAATGTCACCGTGAGAAGTGTCACCATAGGCAATGTCACCATGGGCAATGTCACCATGGGAAATGCCATTTTGAGCACTGTCACCATGGGTACAGCCACCATGAGTACGGTCACCATGAGTACTGTCACCATTGGCAGTATCACCATGCGCACTGTCACCATGGGCACTATCACCATGACAACTCTCAGCGTGAGCACTGTCACTGTGGGCACTGGCATCGTGAGCAATTCCACCATGGGCCATGTCAGCATGGGCACTATCACTGTGAGCACTCTCAACATGAGCATGTCACCATGAGCCCTGTCACCATGGACAATATCACTGTGAGAAGTGTCACCATAGGCAATGTCACCGTGGGCACTGTCACCATGGTCACTGCCACCACTGTAACTGTCATTTTGAGCACTGTCACCAAGGGTACTGCAACCATGAGCACTGTCACCATTAGCACTGTCACCATTGCGAATATCAACATGTGCACTGTCACAATGGGCACTATCACAATGAGAACTGTCAGCGTGGGCACTGTCACTGTTGGCAAAGGCACCGTGGGCACATCCACCATGGGCAATGTCACCATGGGCACTATCACTGTGAGCACTGTCAACATGAGCACGTCACCATGGGCACTGTCAACATGGGTACTATCTCGAAGGGCAATGTCACCATGAGCATTGTCAGGATGGGCAATTTCACCATGAGCACTGTCACCATAGGCAATGTCACCATGGTCAGTGTCACCATGAACACTGTCAACATGGGCACTCATACAGTGGGCACTGTCACTGTGAGCACTGTCACCATGGGTACTTCCACCATGAGCAGTGTCTCTGTGAGTACGGTCAGCATGGGTTTTTACCATGAGCACTGTCACCATGAGCCCTGTCACAATTTTTCAGTGACACCATGTGCACTACCACCATGCCCACTCTCACCATGGGCACTGTCACCGAGAAAACTCTCACCATAAGTCCTGTTTCATGGGCACTGTCACCAAGGGCACGGCCAACATGTGAACTGTAACCATTGTCAGTATCACTGTGAGAAGTGTCACCATGGGAATTACCAACCTAGGCACTGTCATCATGAGCACTTCCAGAATGGGAACTGTCACCATGGGCACTATCACCGTGAAGACTCTCACCATGGGAATTATCGCCATGGGCTCTATCAGCATTAGAACTGTCACCGTGGTCACTGTCACGATGGAATTTGTCACTGAGAGCACTGTCACGATAGGCAAAGTCACAGTCTGCACTGTCCCTTTGGGCCCTGTCAGGGTGAGCACTATCAGTTTGATGGTGGCGTCCATGGGCACTGCCACCATGGGCACTACCAACTTGAGAATTATCACCATTTGTACTCTTAGCGTGGTCACGGTCAACAAGTGCACTCTCACTATGCTCACTATGACCGTGAGCACTGTCACCATGGGCACTCTCACCATGAGCACTATCACCATCGGCACTATCACTGTGATCACTGTCACCATAGACACTATCATGGTGAGCACAGTTAACATGAGCATTGTAACTGTGAGCACTGTCACAATGGGTAATGCAACCATGAGCCCAGTCACTGTGAGCACTGTCAGCATGGGTTGTCACCTTGTGCACTGTCAGCATGAGCACTGTCACCATGGGAACTATAACTATTTTTCAGTGCCACCATGTGCACTGTCACCTTGGACACTATCACCATGAGCACTGTCACCATGTGTACTGTCATCATGGGCAAAGGCACAGCCACCATCTGCAATCTTACCATGGTCACTATCACTGTGAGCACTGTCACCAATGGAACTCCCAACATGGGCGCTGTCATCATGAGCACTTTCACCATACGAACTGTCACCATGGGCACTATGAACGTGAGAACGGTCACCATGGGCACTGTCACCATGAGCATTGTCATCATAGGCAATGTCACCGTGAGAACTATCACCATGCGCACTGTCCACAAGGGCACTATCCCATTGAGCTGTATCACCATGTGTACTCTCATCTTGGGCACAGTCACCATGGGCACACTCACCAAGTACACTATCACTATGCTCACTATTACTCTGAACACTCTCACCATGGGCACCTTAACCATGGGCACTATCACCGGGAGCATTATCAGCATCGGCACAACATGCGTGATAACGTTCAGCATGGGTCATATCACCGTGAGCACGGTTGCCATGGGCACTGTCACGATGTGCAATGCCCCATTGGTACTCTCACCATGGGAACTGCCACCATGAGCACTGTCACCATGAGCACTGACACCACGAGCACTGCCACCGAGGGCACTGCAACCATGAGCACTGTCACCATGAGAACACTTACTATGAGAAATGTAACCATGGGCAGTTTCTCGATGAGTAGTCTCACCATGGGTATTTTCACCTTGGGCACACTCAACGTAAACAGTATTACCATGAGCACTTTCACTGTGAGCACTGTCACCATGGGCACTGTCACAATGCGGAGTGTCACCATGAGCCATGTCACGGTGGGAAATGTCACCGTGAGAAGTGTCACCATAGGCAATGTCACCATGGGCAATGTCACCATGGGAAATGCCATTTTGAGCACTGTCACCATGGGTACTGCCACCATGAGTACTGTCACCATTGGCAGTATCACCATGCGCACTGTCACCATGGGCACTATCACCATGACAGCTCTCAGCGTGAGCACTGTCACTGTGGGCACTGGCATCGTGAGCAATTCCACCATGGGCAATGTCACCATGGGCACTATCACGGTGAGCATTCTCAACATGAGCACGTCACCATGAGCCCTGTCACCATGGGCAATGTCACCGTGGGCACTGTCACCATGGTCACTGCCACCACTGTCACTGTCATTTTGAGCACTGTCACCAAGGGTACTGCAACCATGAGCACTGTCACCATTGCGAGTATCACCATGTGCACTGTCACCATGGGCACTATCACAATGAGAACTGTCAGCGTGGGCACTGTCACTGTTGGCAAGGGCACCGTGGGCACTTCCACCATGGGCAATGTCACCATGGGCACTATCACTGTGAGCACTGTCAACATGAGCACGTCACCATGGGCACGGTCAACGTGGGCACTATCTCGAAGGGCAATGTCACCATGAGCATTGTCAGGATGGGCAATTTCACCATGAGCACTGTCAGCAAAGGCACTCTCACCATGAGCAATGTCACTGTGGGCCGTGTCACCAGGGGCACTATCACCATGGTTAATGTTATCATTGGCACTTTCCCCGTGAGCACTGTCACCCTGGGCACTGTGATCATGGGCACGGTCACCGTGAGCACTATCTCCATGAGCACAGCAACTGTGAACACCATCACCATAATCACTGGCCTCATCAGTACTGTCACCATGAGCACTGCCACAATGAGCACTGTCAGCATGGGCACTTCCCCCATGAGCACTGTCACTATGAGAACTGCTACCATGGGTATTTTCACCATGAGTACTGTCACCCTGTGTATTGTCACCATTTGCACTGTCACCATGAGGACTATTACTGTGAGCGCTATCACCGTGAGATCTCTCACCATGGTCACTGTCACCATGGCACCTTGCACAATGGGGGCTGTCAACATGAGTGCTGTCACCATTGGCCCTATCACCGTGAGCATTCTCACTGTGGTCATTGTCACCATGGGCACTGTCACCATGAGCACTGTCACCATAGGCAATGTCACCGTGGTCAGTGTCACCATGAGCACTGTCAACATGGGCACTCATACAGTGGGCACTGTCACTGTGAGCACTGTCACCATGGGTACTGCCACCATGAGCTGTGTCTCTGTGAGTACTGTCAGCATGGGTTTTTACCATGAGCACTGTCACCATGAGCCCAGGCACAGTTTTTCAGTGACACCATGTGCACTACCACCAAGCGCACTCTCACCATGGCCACTGTCACCGAGAAAACTCTCACCATAAGTACTGTCTTCATGGGCACTGTCACCAAGGACACGGCCAACATGTGAACTGTAACCATTGTCAGTATCACTGTGAGAAGTGTCACCATGTGAATTACCAACATAGGCACTGTCATCATGAGCACTTTCAGAATGGGAACTGTCACCATGGGCACTATCACCGTGAGGACTCTCACCATGGGAATTATCGCCATGGGCTCTATCAGCATTAGAACTGTCACCGTGGTCACTGTCACGATGGAATTTGTCACTGAGAGCACTGTCACGATAGGCAAAGTCACGGTTTGCACTGTCCCTTTGGGCCCTGTCACAGTGAGCACTATCAGTTTGACGGGGGTGTCCATGGGCACCGCCACCATGGGCACTACCAACTTGAGAATTATCACCATTTGTACTCTCAGCGTGGTCACGGTCAACAAGTGCACTATCACTATGCTCACTATGACCCTGAGCACTGTCACCATGGGCACTCTCACCGTGAGCACTATAACCATCGGCACTATCACTGTGATCACTGTCACCATAGACACTATCATGGTGAGCACAGTTAAAATGAGCATTGTTACTGCGAGTACTGTCACAATGGGTAATGCAACCATAAGCCCAGTCACCGTGAGCACTGTCAGCATGGGTTGTCACCTGTGCACTGTCAGCATGAGCACTGTCAACATGGGCACTATAACTAGTTTTCAGTGCCACCATGTGCACTGTCACCTTGGACACTATCACCATGAGCACTGTCACCATGAGTACTGTCATCATGGGCAATGGCACAGCCACCATCTGCAATGTTACCATGGTCACTATCACTGTGAGCACTGTCACCAATGGAACTACCAACATGGGTGCTGTCATCATGAGCACTTTCACCATACGAACTGTCACCATGGGCACTATGAACGTGAGAACGGTCACCATGGGCACTGTCACCATGAGCATTGTCATCATAGGCAATGTCACCGTGAGAACTATCACCATGCACACTGTCCACAAGGGCACTATCACATTGAGCTGTATCACCATGTGTCCTGTCATCTTGGGCACAGTCACCATGGGCACACTCACCAAGTACACTATCACTATGCTCACTATTACTCTGAACACTCTCACCATGGGCACC
Source organism: Mesoplodon mirus (assembly GCF_964341445.2). Lineage (NCBI taxonomy): Eukaryota > Metazoa > Chordata > Mammalia > Artiodactyla > Ziphiidae > Mesoplodon > Mesoplodon mirus. The sequence goes on along the minus strand of NC_138976.1, from coordinate 193,942,133 downwards.
GTAACCATGGGCACTATCACCGGGAGCATTATAAGCATCGGGACAACAGGCGTGATAACTGTCACCATGGGTCATATCACCGTGAGCACAGTTGCCATGGGCACTGTCACGATGTGCAATGCCCCTTTGGTACTCTCACCATGGGAACTGCCACCATGAGCACTGTCACCATGAGCACTGACACCACGAGCACTGCCACTGAGGGCACTGCCACCATGAGCACTGTCACCATGAGAACTGTTACTATGAGAAATGTAACCATGGGCAATTTCTCAATGAGTACTCTCACCATGGGTATTTTCACCTTGGGCACTCTCAACGTAAACAGTATTACCATGAGCACTTTCACTGTTAGCACTGTCACCATGGGCACTGTCACAATGCGGAGTGTCACCATGAGCCATGTCACCATGGGAAATGTCACCGTGAGAAGTGTCACCATAGGCAATGTCACCATGGGCAATGTCACCATGGGAAATGCCATTTTGAGCACTGTCACCATGGGTACAGCCACCATGAGTACGGTCACCATGAGTACTGTCACCATTGGCAGTATCACCATGCGCACTGTCACCATGGGCACTATCACCATGACAACTCTCAGCGTGAGCACTGTCACTGTGGGCACTGGCATCGTGAGCAATTCCACCATGGGCCATGTCAGCATGGGCACTATCACTGTGAGCACTCTCAACATGAGCATGTCACCATGAGCCCTGTCACCATGGACAATATCACTGTGAGAAGTGTCACCATAGGCAATGTCACCGTGGGCACTGTCACCATGGTCACTGCCACCACTGTAACTGTCATTTTGAGCACTGTCACCAAGGGTACTGCAACCATGAGCACTGTCACCATTAGCACTGTCACCATTGCGAATATCAACATGTGCACTGTCACAATGGGCACTATCACAATGAGAACTGTCAGCGTGGGCACTGTCACTGTTGGCAAAGGCACCGTGGGCACATCCACCATGGGCAATGTCACCATGGGCACTATCACTGTGAGCACTGTCAACATGAGCACGTCACCATGGGCACTGTCAACATGGGTACTATCTCGAAGGGCAATGTCACCATGAGCATTGTCAGGATGGGCAATTTCACCATGAGCACTGTCACCATAGGCAATGTCACCATGGTCAGTGTCACCATGAACACTGTCAACATGGGCACTCATACAGTGGGCACTGTCACTGTGAGCACTGTCACCATGGGTACTTCCACCATGAGCAGTGTCTCTGTGAGTACGGTCAGCATGGGTTTTTACCATGAGCACTGTCACCATGAGCCCTGTCACAATTTTTCAGTGACACCATGTGCACTACCACCATGCCCACTCTCACCATGGGCACTGTCACCGAGAAAACTGTCACCATAAGTCCTGTCTTCATGGGCACTGTCACCAAGGGCACGGCCAACATGTGAACTGTAACCATTGTCAGTATCACTGTGAGAAGTGTCACCATGGGAATTACCAACCTAGGCACTGTCATCATGAGCACTTCCAGAATGGGAACTGTCACCATGGGCACTATCACCGTGAAGACTCTCACCATGGGAATTATCGCCATGGGCTCTATCAGCATTAGAACTGTCACCGTGGTCACTGTCACGATGGAATTTGTCACTGAGAGCACTGTCACGATAGGCAAAGTCACAGTCTGCACTGTCCCTTTGGGCCCTGTCAGGGTGAGCACTATCAGTTTGATGGTGGCGTCCATGGGCACTGCCACCATGGGCACTACCAACTTGAGAATTATCACCATTTGTACTCTCAGCGTGGTCACGGTCAACAAGTGCACTCTCACTATGCTCACTATGACCGTGAGCACTGTCACCATGGGCACTCTCACCATGAGCACTATCACCATCGGCACTATCACTGTGATCACTGTCACCATAGACACTATCATGGTGAGCACAGTTAACATGAGCATTGTAACTGTGAGCACTGTCACAATGGGTAATGCAACCATGAGCCCAGTCACTGTGAGCACTGTCAGCATGGGTTGTCACCTTGTGCACTGTCAGCATGAGCACTGTCACCATGGGAACTATAACTATTTTTCAGTGCCACCATGTGCACTGTCACCTTGGACACTATCACCATGAGCACTGTCACCATGTGTACTGTCATCATGGGCAAAGGCACAGCCACCATCTGCAATCTTACCATGGTCACTATCACTGTGAGCACTGTCACCAATGGAACTCCCAACATGGGCGCTGTCATCATGAGCACTTTCACCATACGAACTGTCACCATGGGCACTATGAACGTGAGAACGGTCACCATGGGCACTGTCACCATGAGCATTGTCATCATAGGCAATGTCACCGTGAGAACTATCACCATGCGCACTGTCCACAAGGGCACTATCCCATTGAGCTGTATCACCATGTGTACTCTCATCTTGGGCACAGTCACCATGGGCACACTCACCAAGTACACTATCACTATGCTCACTATTACTCTGAACACTCTCACCATGGGCACCTTAACCATGGGCACTATCACCGGGAGCATTATCAGCATCGGCACAACATGCGTGATAACGTTCAGCATGGGTCATATCACCGTGAGCACGGTTGCCATGGGCACTGTCACGATGTGCAATGCCCCATTGGTACTCTCACCATGGGAACTGCCACCATGAGCACTGTCACCATGAGCACTGACACCACGAGCACTGCCACCGAGGGCACTGCAACCATGAGCACTGTCACCATGAGAACACTTACTATGAGAAATGTAACCATGGGCAGTTTCTCGATGAGTAGTCTCACCATGGGTATTTTCACCTTGGGCACACTCAACGTAAACAGTATTACCATGAGCACTTTCACTGTGAGCACTGTCACCATGGGCACTGTCACAATGCGGAGTGTCACCATGAGCCATGTCACGGTGGGAAATGTCACCGTGAGAAGTGTCACCATAGGCAATGTCACCATGGGCAATGTCACCATGGGAAATGCCATTTTGAGCACTGTCACCATGGGTACTGCCACCATGAGTACTGTCACCATTGGCAGTATCACCATGCGCACTGTCACCATGGGCACTATCACCATGACAGCTCTCAGCGTGAGCACTGTCACTGTGGGCACTGGCATCGTGAGCAATTCCACCATGGGCAATGTCACCATGGGCACTATCACGGTGAGCACTCTCAACATGAGCACGTCACCATGAGCCCTGTCACCATGGGCAATGTCACCGTGGGCTCTGTCACCATGGTCACTGCCACCACTGTCACTGTCATTTTGAGCACTGTCACCAAGGGTACTGCAACCATGAGCACTGTCACCATTGCGAGTATCACCATGTGCACTGTCACCATGGGCACTATCACAATGAGAACTGTCAGCGTGGGCACTGTCACTGTTGGCAAGGGCACCGTGGGCACTTCCACCATGGGCAATGTCACCATGGGCACTATCACTGTGAGCACTGTCAACATGAGCACGTCACCATGGGCACGGTCAACGTGGGCACTATCTCGAAGGGCAATGTCACCATGAGCATTGTCAGGATGGGCAATTTCACCATGAGCACTGTCAGCAAAGGCACTCTCACCATGAGCAATGTCACTGTGGGCCGTGTCACCAGGGGCACTATCACCATGGTTAATGTTATCATTGGCACTTTCCCCGTGAGCACTGTCACCCTGGGCACTGTGATCATGGGCACGGTCACCGTGAGCACTATCTCCATGAGCACAGCAACTGTGAACACCATCACCATAATCACTGGCCTCATCAGTACTGTCACCATGAGCACTGCCACAATGAGCACTGTCAGCATGGGCACTTCCCCCATGAGCACTGTCACTATGAGAACTGCTACCATGGGTATTTTCACCATGAGTACTGTCACCCTGTGTATTGTCACCATTTGCACTGTCACCATGAGGACTATTACTGTGAGCGCTATCACCGTGAGATCTCTCACCATGGTCACTGTCACCATGGCACCTTGCACAATGGGGGCTGTCAACATGAGTGCTGTCACCATTGGCCCTATCACCGTGAGCATTCTCACTGTGGTCATTGTCACCATGGGCACTGTCACCATGAGCACTGTCACCATAGGCAATGTCACCGTGGTCAGTGTCACCATGAGCACTGTCAACATGGGCACTCATACAGTGGGCACTGTCACTGTGAGCACTGTCACCATGGGTACTGCCACCATGAGCTGTGTCTCTGTGAGTACTGTCAGCATGGGTTTTTACCATGAGCACTGTCACCATGAGCCCAGGCACAGTTTTTCAGTGACACCATGTGCACTACCACCAAGCGCACTCTCACCATGGCCACTGTCACCGAGAAAACTGTCACCATAAGTACTGTCTTCATGGGCACTGTCACCAAGGACACGGCCAACATGTGAACTGTAACCATTGTCAGTATCACTGTGAGAAGTGTCACCATGGGAATTACCAACATAGGCACTGTCATCATGAGCACTTTCAGAATGGGAACTGTCACCATGGGCACTATCACCGTGAGGACTCTCACCATGGGAATTATCGCCATGGGCTCTATCAGCATTAGAACTGTCACCGTGGTCACTGTCACGATGGAATTTGTCACTGAGAGCACTGTCACGATAGGCAAAGTCACGGTTTGCACTGTCGCTTTGGGCCCTGTCACAGTGAGCACTATCAGTTTGACGGGGGTGTCCATGGGCACCGCCACCATGGGCACTACCAACTTGAGAATTATCACCATTTGTACTCTCAGCGTGGTCACGGTCAACAAGTGCACTATCACTATGCTCACTATGACCCTGAGCACTGTCACCATGGGCACTCTCACCGTGAGCACTATAACCATCGGCACTATCACTGTGATCACTGTCACCATAGACACTATCATGGTGAGCACAGTTAAAATGAGCATTGTTACTGCGAGTACTGTCACAATGGGTAATGCAACCATAAGCCCAGTCACCGTGAGCACTGTCAGCATGGGTTGTCACCTGTGCACTGTCAGCATGAGCACTGTCAACATGGGCACTATAACTAGTTTTCAGTGCCACCATGTGCACTGTCACCTTGGACACTATCACCATGAGCACTGTCACCATGAGTACTGTCATCATGGGCAATGGCACAGCCACCATCTGCAATCTTACCATGGTCACTATCACTGTGAGCACTGTCACCAATGGAACTACCAACATGGGTGCTGTCATCATGAGCACTTTCACCATAAGAACTGTCACCATGGGCACTATGAACGTGAGAACGGTCACCATGGGCACTGTCACAATGAGCATTGTCATCATAGGCAATGTCACCGTGAGAACTATCACCATGCACACTGTCCACAAGGGCACTATCACATTGAGCTGTATCACCATGTGTCCTGTCATCTTGGGCACAGTCACCATGGGCACACTCACCAAGTACACTATCACTATGCTCACTATTACTCTGAACACTCTCACCATGGGCACCGTAACCATGGGCACTATCACCGGGAGCATTATAAGCATCGGGACAACAGGCGTGATAACTGTCACCATGGGTCATATCACCGTGAGCACAGTTGCCATGGGCACTGTCACGATGTGCAATGCCCCTTTGGTACTCTCACCATGGGAACTGCCACCATGAGCACTGTCACCATGAGCACTGACACCACGAGCACTGCCACTGAGGGCACTGCCACCATGAGCACTGTCACCATGAGAACTGTTACTATGAGAAATGTAACCATGGGCAATTTCTCAATGAGTACTCTCACCATGGGTATTTTCACCTTGGGCACTCTCAACGTAAACAGTATTACCATGAGCACTTTCACTGTTAGCACTGTCACCATGGGCACTGTCACAATGCGGAGTGTCACCATGAGCCATGTCACCATGGGAAATGTCACCGTGAGAAGTGTCACCATAGGCAATGTCACCATGGGCAATGTCACCATGGGAAATGCCATTTTGAGCACTGTCACCATGGGTACAGCCACCATGAGTACGGTCACCATGAGTACTGTCACCATTGGCAGTATCACCATGCGCACTGTCACCATGGGCACTATCACCATGACAACTCTCAGCGTGAGCACTGTCACTGTGGGCACTGGCATCGTGAGCAATTCCACCATGGGCCATGTCAGCATGGGCACTATCACTGTGAGCACTCTCAACATGAGCATGTCACCATGAGCCCTGTCACCATGGACAATATCACTGTGAGAAGTGTCACCATAGGCAATGTCACCGTGGGCACTGTCACCATGGTCACTGCCACCACTGTAACTGTCATTTTGAGCACTGTCACCAAGGGTACTGCAACCATGAGCACTGTCACCATTAGCACTGTCACCATTGCGAATATCAACATGTGCACTGTCACAATGGGCACTATCACAATGAGAACTGTCAGCGTGGGCACTGTCACTGTTGGCAAAGGCACCGTGGGCACATCCACCATGGGCAATGTCACCATGGGCACTATCACTGTGAGCACTGTCAACATGAGCACGTCACCATGGGCACTGTCAACATGGGTACTATCTCGAAGGGCAATGTCACCATGAGCATTGTCAGGATGGGCAATTTCACCATGAGCACTGTCACCATAGGCAATGTCACCATGGTCAGTGTCACCATGAACACTGTCAACATGGGCACTCATACAGTGGGCGCTGTCACTGTGAGCACTGTCACCATGGGTACTTCCACCATGAGCAGTGTCTCTGTGAGTACGGTCAGCATGGGTTTTTACCATGAGCACTGTCACCATGAGCCCTGTCACAATTTTTCAGTGACACCATGTGCACTACCACCATGCCCACTCTCACCATGGGCACTGTCACCGAGAAAACTCTCACCATAAGTCCTGTCTTCATGGGCACTGTCACCAAGGGCACGGCCAACATGTGAACTGTAACCATTGTCAGTATCACTGTGAGAAGTGTCACCATGGGAATTACCAACCTAGGCACTGTCATCATGAGCACTTCCAGAATGGGAACTGTCACCATGGGCACTATCACCGTGAAGACTCTCACCATGGGAATTATCGCCATGGGCTCTATCAGCATTAGAACTGTCACCGTGGTCACTGTCACGATGGAATTTGTCACTGAGAGCACTGTCACGATAGGCAAAGTCACAGTCTGCACTGTCCCTTTGGGCCCTGTCAGGGTGAGCACTATCAGTTTGATGGTGGCGTCCATGGGCACTGCCACCATGGGCACTACCAACTTGAGAATTATCACCATTTGTACTCTTAGCGTGGTCACGGTCAACAAGTGCACTCTCACTATGCTCACTATGACCGTGAGCACTGTCACCATGGGCACTCTCACCATGAGCACTATCACCATCGGCACTATCACTGTGATCACTGTCACCATAGACACTATCATGGTGAGCACAGTTAACATGAGCATTGTAACTGTGAGCACTGTCACAATGGGTAATGCAACCATGAGCCCAGTCACTGTGAGCACTGTCAGCATGGGTTGTCACCTTGTGCACTGTCAGCATGAGCACTGTCACCATGGGAACTATAACTATTTTTCAGTGCCACCATGTGCACTGTCACCTTGGACACTATCACCATGAGCACTGTCACCATGTGTACTGTCATCATGGGCAAAGGCACAGCCACCATCTGCAATCTTACCATGGTCACTATCACTGTGAGCACTGTCACCAATGGAACTCCCAACATGGGCGCTGTCATCATGAGCACTTTCACCATACGAACTGTCACCATGGGCACTATGAACGTGAGAACGGTCACCATGGGCACTGTCACCATGAGCATTGTCATCATAGGCAATGTCACCGTGAGAACTATCACCATGCGCACTGTCCACAAGGGCACTATCCCATTGAGCTGTATCACCATGTGTACTCTCATCTTGGGCACAGTCACCATGGGCACACTCACCAAGTACACTATCACTATGCTCACTATTACTCTGAACACTCTCACCATGGGCACCTTAACCATGGGCACTATCACCGGGAGCATTATCAGCATCGGCACAACATGCGTGATAACGTTCAGCATGGGTCATATCACCGTGAGCACGGTTGCCATGGGCACTGTCACGATGTGCAATGCCCCATTGGTACTCTCACCATGGGAACTGCCACCATGAGCACTGTCACCATGAGCACTGACACCACGAGCACTGCCACCGAGGGCACTGCAACCATGAGCACTGTCACCATGAGAACACTTACTATGAGAAATGTAACCATGGGCAGTTTCTCGATGAGTAGTCTCACCATGGGTATTTTCACCTTGGGCACACTCAACGTAAACAGTATTACCATGAGCACTTTCACTGTGAGCACTGTCACCATGGGCACTGTCACAATGCGGAGTGTCACCATGAGCCATGTCACGGTGGGAAATGTCACCGTGAGAAGTGTCACCATAGGCAATGTCACCATGGGCAATGTCACCATGGGAAATGCCATTTTGAGCACTGTCACCATGGGTACTGCCACCATGAGTACTGTCACCATTGGCAGTATCACCATGCGCACTGTCACCATGGGCACTATCACCATGACAGCTCTCAGCGTGAGCACTGTCACTGTGGGCACTGGCATCGTGAGCAATTCCACCATGGGCAATGTCACCATGGGCACTATCACGGTGAGCACTCTCAACATGAGCACGTCACCATGAGCCCTGTCACCATGGGCAATGTCACCGTGGGCACTGTCACCATGGTCACTGCCACCACTGTCACTGTCATTTTGAGCACTGTCACCAAGGGTACTGCAACCATGAGCACTGTCACCATTGCGAGTATCACCATGTGCACTGTCACCATGGGCACTATCACAATGAGAACTGTCAGCGTGGGCACTGTCACTGTTGGCAAGGGCACCGTGGGCACTTCCACCATGGGCAATGTCACCATGGGCACTATCACTGTGAGCACTGTCAACATGAGCACGTCACCATGGGCACGGTCAACGTGGGCACTATCTCGAAGGGCAATGTCACCATGAGCATTGTCAGGATGGGCAATTTCACCATGAGCACTGTCAGCAAAGGCACTCTCACCATGAGCAATGTCACTGTGGGCCGTGTCACCAGGGGCACTATCACCATGGTTAATGTTATCATTGGCACTTTCCCCGTGAGCACTGTCACCCTGGGCACTGTGATCATGGGCACGGTCACCGTGAGCACTATCTCCATGAGCACAGCAACTGTGAACACCATCACCATAATCACTGGCCTCATCAGTACTGTCACCATGAGCACTGCCACAATGAGCACTGTCAGCATGGGCACTTCCCCCATGAGCACTGTCACTATGAGAACTGCTACCATGGGTATTTTCACCATGAGTACTGTCACCCTGTGTATTGTCACCATTTGCACTGTCACCATGAGGACTATTACTGTGAGCGCTATCACCGTGAGATCTCTCACCATGGTCACTGTCACCATGGCACCTTGCACAATGGGGGCTGTCAACATGAGTGCTGTCACCATTGGCCCTATCACCGTGAGCATTCTCACTGTGGTCATTGTCACCATGGGCACTGTCACCATGAGCACTGTCACCATAGGCAATGTCACCGTGGTCAGTGTCACCATGAGCACTGTCAACATGGGCACTCATACAGTGGGCACTGTCACTGTGAGCACTGTCACCATGGGTACTGCCACCATGAGCTGTGTCTCTGTGAGTACTGTCAGCATGGGTTTTTACCATGAGCACTGTCACCATGAGCCCAGGCACAGTTTTTCAGTGACACCATGTGCACTACCACCAAGCGCACTCTCACCATGGCCACTGTCACCGAGAAAACTGTCACCATAAGTACTGTCTTCATGGGCACTGTCACCAAGGACACGGCCAACATGTGAACTGTAACCATTGTCAGTATCACTGTGAGAAGTGTCACCATGGGAATTACCAACATAGGCACTGTCATCATGAGCACTTTCAGAATGGGAACTGTCACCATGGGCACTATCACCGTGAGGACTCTCACCATGGGAATTATCGCCATGGGCTCTATCAGCATTAGAACTGTCACCGTGGTCACTGTCACGATGGAATTTGTCACTGAGAGCACTGTCACGATAGGCAAAGTCACGGTTTGCACTGTCCCTTTGGGCCCTGTCACAGTGAGCACTATCAGTTTGACGGGGGTGTCCATGGGCACCGCCACCATGGGCACTACCAACTTGAGAATTATCACCATTTGTACTCTCAGCGTGGTCACGGTCAACAAGTGCACTATCACTATGCTCACTATGACCCTGAGCACTGTCACCATGGGCACTCTCACCGTGAGCACTATAACCATCGGCACTATCACTGTGATCACTGTCACCATAGACACTATCATGGTGAGCACAGTTAAAATGAGCATTGTTACTGCGAGTACTGTCACAATGGGTAATGCAACCATAAGCCCAGTCACCGTGAGCACTGTCAGCATGGGTTGTCACCTGTGCACTGTCAGCATGAGCACTGTCAACATGGGCACTATAACTAGTTTTCAGTGCCACCATGTGCACTGTCACCTTGGACACTATCACCATGAGCACTGTCACCATGAGTACTGTCATCATGGGCAATGGCACAGCCACCATCTGCAATCTTACCATGGTCACTATCACTGTGAGCACTGTCACCAATGGAACTACCAACATGGGTGCTGTCATCATGAGCACTTTCACCATAAGAACTGTCACCATGGGCACTATGAACGTGAGAACGGTCACCATGGGCACTGTCACAATGAGCATTGTCATCATAGGCAATGTCACCGTGAGAACTATCACCATGCACACTGTCCACAAGGGCACTATCACATTGAGCTGTATCACCATGTGTCCTGTCATCTTGGGCACAGTCACCATGGGCACACTCACCAAGTACACTATCACTATGCTCACTATTACTCTGAACACTCTCACCATGGGCACCGTAACCATGGGCACTATCACCGGGAGCATTATAAGCATCGGGACAACAGGCGTGATAACTGTCACCATGGGTCATATCACCGTGAGCACAGTTGCCATGGGCACTGTCACGATGTGCAATGCCCCTTTGGTACTCTCACCATGGGAACTGCCACCATGAGCACTGTCACCATGAGCACTGACACCACGAGCACTGCCACTGAGGGCACTGCCACCATGAGCACTGTCACCATGAGAACTGTTACTATGAGAAATGTAACCATGGGCAATTTCTCAATGAGTACTCTCACCATGGGTATTTTCACCTTGGGCACTCTCAACGTAAACAGTATTACCATGAGCACTTTCACTGTTAGCACTGTCACCATGGGCACTGTCACAATGCGGAGTGTCACCATGAGCCATGTCACCATGGGAAATGTCACCGTGAGAAGTGTCACCATAGGCAATGTCACCATGGGCAATGTCACCATGGGAAATGCCATTTTGAGCACTGTCACCATGGGTACAGCCACCATGAGTACGGTCACCATGAGTACTGTCACCATTGGCAGTATCACCATGCGCACTGTCACCATGGGCACTATCACCATGACAACTCTCAGCGTGAGCACTGTCACTGTGGGCACTGGCATCGTGAGCAATTCCACCATGGGCCATGTCAGCATGGGCACTATCACTGTGAGCACTCTCAACATGAGCATGTCACCATGAGCCCTGTCACCATGGACAATATCACTGTGAGAAGTGTCACCATAGGCAATGTCACCGTGGGCACTGTCACCATGGTCACTGCCACCACTGTAACTGTCATTTTGAGCACTGTCACCAAGGGTACTGCAACCATGAGCACTGTCACCATTAGCGCTGTCACCATTGCGAATATCAACATGTGCACTGTCACAATGGGCACTATCACAATGAGAACTGTCAGCGTGGGCACTGTCACTGTTGGCAAAGGCACCGTGGGCACATCCACCATGGGCAATGTCACCATGGGCACTATCACTGTGAGCACTGTCAACATGAGCACGTCACCATGGGCACTGTCAACATGGGTACTATCTCGAAGGGCAATGTCACCATGAGCATTGTCAGGATGGGCAATTTCACCATGAGCACTGTCACCATAGGCAATGTCACCATGGTCAGTGTCACCATGAACACTGTCAACATGGGCACTCATACAGTGGGCACTGTCACTGTGAGCACTGTCACCATGGGTACTTCCACCATGAGCAGTGTCTCTGTGAGTACTGTCAGCATGGGTTTTTACCATGAGCACTGTCACCATGAGCCCTGTCACAATTTTTCAGTGACACCATGTGCACTACCACCATGCCCACTCTCACCATGGGCACTGTCACCGAGAAAACTCTCACCATAAGTCCTGTCTTCATGGGCACTGTCACCAAGGGCACGGCCAACATGTGAACTGTAACCATTGTCAGTATCACTGTGAGAAGTGTCACCATGGGAATTACCAACCTAGGCACTGTCATCATGAGCACTTCCAGAATGGGAACTGTCACCATGGGCACTATCACCGTGAAGACTCTCACCATGGGAATTATCGCCATGGGCTCTATCAGCATTAGAACTGTCACCGTGGTCACTGTCACGATGGAATTTGTCACTGAGAGCACTGTCACGATAGGCAAAGTCACAGTCTGCACTGTCCCTTTGGGCCCTGTCAGGGTGAGCACTATCAGTTTGATGGTGGCGTCCATGGGCACTGCCACCATGGGCACTACCAACTTGAGAATTATCACCATTTGTACTCTCAGCGTGGTCACGGTCAACAAGTGCACTCTCACTATGCTCACTATGACCGTGAGCACTGTCACCATGGGAACTCTCACCATGAGCACTATCACCATCGGCACTATCACTGTGATCACTGTCACCATAGACACTATCATGGTGAGCACAGTTAACATGAGCATTGTAACTGTGAGCACTGTCACAATGGGTAATGCAACCATGAGCCCAGTCACTGTGAGCACTGTCAGCATGGGTTGTCACCTTGTGCACTGTCAGCATGAGCACTGTCACCATGGGAACTATAACTATTTTTCAGTGCCACCATGTGCACTGTCACCTTGGACACTATCACCATGAGCACTGTCACCATGTGTACTGTCATCATGGGCAAAGGCACAGCCACCATCTGCAATCTTACCATGGTCACTATCACTGTGAGCACTGTCACCAATGGAACTCCCAACATGGGCGCTGTCATCATGAGCACTTTCACCATACGAACTGTCACCATGGGCACTATGAACGTGAGAACGGTCACCATGGGCACTGTCACCATGAGCATTGTCATCATAGGCAATGTCACCGTGAGAACTATCACCATGCGCACTGTCCACAAGGGCACTATCCCATTGAGCTGTATCACCATGTGTACTCTCATCTTGGGCACAGTCACCATGGGCACACTCACCAAGTACACTATCACTATGCTCACTATTACTCTGAACACTCTCACCATGGGCACCTTAACCATGGGCACTATCACCGGGAGCATTATCAGCATCGGCACAACATGCGTGATAACGTTCAGCATGGGTCATATCACCGTGAGCACGGTTGCCATGGGCACTGTCACGATGTGCAATGCCCCATTGGTACTCTCACCATGGGAACTGCCACCATGAGCACTGTCACCATGAGCACTGACACCACGAGCACTGCCACCGAGGGCACTGCAACCATGAGCACTGTCACCATGAGAACACTTACTATGAGAAATGTAACCATGGGCAGTTTCTCGATGAGTAGTCTCACCATGGGTATTTTCACCTTGGGCACACTCAACGTAAACAGTATTACCATGAGCACTTTCACTGTGAGCACTGTCACCATGGGCACTGTCACAATGCGGAGTGTCACCATGAGCCATGTCACGGTGGGAAATGTCACCGTGAGAAGTGTCACCATAGGCAATGTCACCATGGGCAATGTCACCATGGGAAATGCCATTTTGAGCACTGTCACCATGGGTACTGCCACCATGAGTACTGTCACCATTGGCAGTATCACCATGCGCACTGTCACCATGGGCACTATCACCATGACAGCTCTCAGCGTGAGCACTGTCACTGTGGGCACTGGCATCGTGAGCAATTCCACCATGGGCAATGTCACCATGGGCACTATCACGGTGAGCACTCTCAACATGAGCACGTCACCATGAGCCCTGTCACCATGGGCAATGTCACCGTGGGCTCTGTCACCATGGTCACTGCCACCACTGTCACTGTCATTTTGAGCACTGTCACCAAGGGTACTGCAACCATGAGCACTGTCACCATTGCGAGTATCACCATGTGCACTGTCACCATGGGCACTATCACAATGAGAACTGTCAGCGTGGGCACTGTCACTGTTGGCAAGGGCACCGTGGGCACTTCCACCATGGGCAATGTCACCATGGGCACTATCACTGTGAGCACTGTCAACATGAGCACGTCACCATGGGCACGGTCAACGTGGGCACTATCTCGAAGGGCAATGTCACCATGAGCATTGTCAGGATGGGCAATTTCACCATGAGCACTGTCAGCAAAGGCACTCTCACCATGAGCAATGTCACTGTGGGCCGTGTCACCAGGGGCACTATCACCATGGTTAATGTTATCATTGGCACTTTCCCCGTGAGCACTGTCACCCTGGGCACTGTGATCATGGGCACGGTCACCGTGAGCACTGTCTCCATGAGCACAGCAACTGTGAACACCATCACCATAATCACTGGCCTCATCAGTACTGTCACCATGAGCACTGCCACAATGAGCACTGTCAGCATGGGCACTTCCCCCATGAGCACTGTCACTATGAGAACTGCTACCATGGGTATTTTCACCATGAGTACTGTCACCCTGTGTATTGTCACCATTTGCACTGTCACCATGAGGACTATTACTGTGAGCGCTATCACCGTGAGATCTCTCACCATGGTCACTGTCACCATGGCACCTTGCACAATGGGGGCTGTCAACATGAGTGCTGTCACCATTGGCCCTATCACCGTGAGCATTCTCACTGTGGTCATTGTCACCATGGGCACTGTCACCATGAGCACTGTCACCATAGGCAATGTCACCGTGGTCAGTGTCACCATGAGCACTGTCAACATGGGCACTCATACAGTGGGCACTGTCACTGTGAGCACTGTCACCATGGGTACTGCCACCATGAGCTGTGTCTCTGTGAGTACTGTCAGCATGGGTTTTTACCATGAGCACTGTCACCATGAGCCCAGGCACAGTTTTTCAGTGACACCATGTGCACTACCACCAAGCGCACTCTCACCATGGCCACTGTCACCGAGAAAACTGTCACCATAAGTACTGTCTTCATGGGCACTGTCACCAAGGACACGGCCAACATGTGAACTGTAACCATTGTCAGTATCACTGTGAGAAGTGTCACCATGGGAATTACCAACATAGGCACTGTCATCATGAGCACTTTCAGAATGGGAACTGTCACCATGGGCACTATCACCGTGAGGACTCTCACCATGGGAATTATCGCCATGGGCTCTATCAGCATTAGAACTGTCACCGTGGTCACTGTCACGATGGAATTTGTCACTGAGAGCACTGTCACGATAGGCAAAGTCACGGTTTGCACTGTCCCTTTGGGCCCTGTCACAGTGAGCACTATCAGTTTGACGGGGGTGTCCATGGGCACCGCCACCATGGGCACTACCAACTTGAGAATTATCACCATTTGTACTCTCAGCGTGGTCACGGTCAACAAGTGCACTATCACTATGCTCACTATGACCCTGAGCACTGTCACCATGGGCACTCTCACCGTGAGCACTATAACCATCGGCACTATCACTGTGATCACTGTCACCATAGACACTATCATGGTGAGCACAGTTAAAATGAGCATTGTTACTGCGAGTACTGTCACAATGGGTAATGCAACCATAAGCCCAGTCACCGTGAGCACTGTCAGCATGGGTTGTCACCTGTGCACTGTCAGCATGAGCACTGTCAACATGGGCACTATAACTAGTTTTCAGTGCCACCATGTGCACTGTCACCTTGGACACTATCACCATGAGCACTGTCACCATGAGTACTGTCATCATGGGCAATGGCACAGCCACCATCTGCAATCTTACCATGGTCACTATCACTGTGAGCACTGTCACCAATGGAACTACCAACATGGGTGCTGTCATCATGAGCACTTTCACCATAAGAACTGTCACCATGGGCACTATGAACGTGAGAACGGTCACCATGGGCACTGTCACAATGAGCATTGTCATCATAGGCAATGTCACCGTGAGAACTATCACCATGCACACTGTCCACAAGGGCACTATCACATTGAGCTGTATCACCATGTGTCCTGTCATCTTGGGCACAGTCACCATGGGCACACTCACCAAGTACACTATCACCCTGCTCACTATTACTCTGAACACTCTCACCATGGGCACCGTAACCATGGGCACTATCACCGGGAGCATTATAAGCATCGGGACAACAGGCGTGATAACTGTCACCATGGGTCATATCACCGTGAGCACAGTTGCCATGGGCACTCTCACGATGTGCAATGCCCCTTTGGTACTCTCACCATGGGAACTGCCACCATGAGCACTGTCACCATGAGCACTGACACCACGAGCACTGCCACTGAGGGCACTGCCACCATGAGCACTGTCACCATGAGAACTGTTACTATGAGAAATGTAACCATGGGCAATTTCTCAATGAGTACTCTCACCATGGGTATTTTCACCTTGGGCACTCTCAACGTAAACAGTATTACCATGAGCACTTTCACTGTTAGCACTGTCACCATGGGCACTGTCACAATGCGGAGTGTCACCATGAGCCATGTCACCATGGGAAATGTCACCGTGAGAAGTGTCACCATAGGCAATGTCACCATGGGCAATGTCACCATGGGAAATGCCATTTTGAGCACTGTCACCATGGGTACAGCCACCATGAGTACGGTCACCATGAGTACTGTCACCATTGGCAGTATCACCATGCGCACTGTCACCATGGGCACTATCACCATGACAACTCTCAGCGTGAGCACTGTCACTGTGGGCACTGGCATCGTGAGCAATTCCACCATGGGCCATGTCAGCATGGGCACTATCACTGTGAGCACTCTCAACATGAGCATGTCACCATGAGCCCTGTCACCATGGACAATATCACTGTGAGAAGTGTCACCATAGGCAATGTCACCGTGGGCACTGTCACCATGGTCACTGCCACCACTGTAACTGTCATTTTGAGCACTGTCACCAAGGGTACTGCAACCATGAGCACTGTCACCATTAGCACTGTCACCATTGCGAATATCAACATGTGCACTGTCACAATGGGCACTATCACAATGAGAACTGTCAGCGTGGGCACTGTCACTGTTGGCAAAGGCACCGTGGGCACATCCACCATGGGCAATGTCACCATGGGCACTATCACTGTGAGCACTGTCAACATGAGCACGTCACCATGGGCACTGTCAACATGGGTACTATCTCGAAGGGCAATGTCACCATGAGCATTGTCAGGATGGGCAATTTCACCATGAGCACTGTCACCATAGGCAATGTCACCATGGTCAGTGTCACCATGAACACTGTCAACATGGGCACTCATACAGTGGGCACTGTCACTGTGAGCACTGTCACCATGGGTACTTCCACCATGAGCAGTGTCTCTGTGAGTACGGTCAGCATGGGTTTTTACCATGAGCACTGTCACCATGAGCCCTGTCACAATTTTTCAGTGACACCATGTGCACTACCACCATGCCCACTCTCACCATGGGCACTGTCACCGAGAAAACTCTCACCATAAGTCCTGTTTCATGGGCACTGTCACCAAGGGCACGGCCAACATGTGAACTGTAACCATTGTCAGTATCACTGTGAGAAGTGTCACCATGGGAATTACCAACCTAGGCACTGTCATCATGAGCACTTCCAGAATGGGAACTGTCACCATGGGCACTATCACCGTGAAGACTCTCACCATGGGAATTATCGCCATGGGCTCTATCAGCATTAGAACTGTCACCGTGGTCACTGTCACGATGGAATTTGTCACTGAGAGCACTGTCACGATAGGCAAAGTCACAGTCTGCACTGTCCCTTTGGGCCCTGTCAGGGTGAGCACTATCAGTTTGATGGTGGCGTCCATGGGCACTGCCACCATGGGCACTACCAACTTGAGAATTATCACCATTTGTACTCTCAGCGTGGTCACGGTCAACAAGTGCACTCTCACTATGCTCACTATGACCGTGAGCACTGTCACCATGGGCACTCTCACCATGAGCACTATCACCATCGGCACTATCACTGTGATCACTGTCACCATAGACACTATCATGGTGAGCACAGTTAACATGAGCATTGTAACTGTGAGCACTGTCACAATGGGTAATGCAACCATGAGCCCAGTCACTGTGAGCACTGTCAGCATGGGTTGTCACCTTGTGCACTGTCAGCATGAGCACTGTCACCATGGGAACTATAACTATTTTTCAGTGCCACCATGTGCACTGTCACCTTGGACACTATCACCATGAGCACTGTCACCATGTGTACTGTCATCATGGGCAAAGGCACAGCCACCATCTGCAATCTTACCATGGTCACTATCACTGTGAGCACTGTCACCAATGGAACTCCCAACATGGGCGCTGTCATCATGAGCACTTTCACCATACGAACTGTCACCATGGGCACTATGAACGTGAGAACGGTCACCATGGGCACTGTCACCATGAGCATTGTCATCATAGGCAATGTCACCGTGAGAACTATCACCATGCGCACTGTCCACAAGGGCACTATCCCATTGAGCTGTATCACCATGTGTACTCTCATCTTGGGCACAGTCACCATGGGCACACTCACCAAGTACACTATCACTATGCTCACTATTACTCTGAACACTCTCACCATGGGCACCTTAACCATGGGCACTATCACCGGGAGCATTATCAGCATCGGCACAACATGCGTGATAACGTTCAGCATGGGTCATATCACCGTGAGCACGGTTGCCATGGGCACTGTCACGATGTGCAATGCCCCATTGGTACTCTCACCATGGGAACTGCCACCATGAGCACTGTCACCATGAGCACTGACACCACGAGCACTGCCACCGAGGGCACTGCAACCATGAGCACTGTCACCATGAGAACACTTACTATGAGAAATGTAACCATGGGCAGTTTCTCGATGAGTAGTCTCACCATGGGTATTTTCACCTTGGGCACACTCAACGTAAACAGTATTACCATGAGCACTTTCACTGTGAGCACTGTCACCATGGGCACTGTCACAATGCGGAGTGTCACCATGAGCCATGTCACGGTGGGAAATGTCACCGTGAGAAGTGTCACCATAGGCAATGTCACCATGGGCAATGTCACCATGGGAAATGCCATTTTGAGCACTGTCACCATGGGTACTGCCACCATGAGTACTGTCACCATTGGCAGTATCACCATGCGCACTGTCACCATGGGCACTATCACCATGACAGCTCTCAGCGTGAGCACTGTCACTGTGGGCACTGGCATCGTGAGCAATTCCACCATGGGCAATGTCACCATGGGCACTATCACGGTGAGCACTCTCAACATGAGCACGTCACCATGAGCCCTGTCACCATGGGCAATGTCACCGTGGGCACTGTCACCATGGTCACTGCCACCACTGTCACTGTCATTTTGAGCACTGTCACCAAGGGTACTGCAACCATGAGCACTGTCACCATTGCGAGTATCACCATGTGCACTGTCACCATGGGCACTATCACAATGAGAACTGTCAGCGTGGGCACTGTCACTGTTGGCAAGGGCACCGTGGGCACTTCCACCATGGGCAATGTCACCATGGGCACTATCACTGTGAGCACTGTCAACATGAGCACGTCACCATGGGCACGGTCAACGTGGGCACTATCTCGAAGGGCAATGTCACCATGAGCATTGTCAGGATGGGCAATTTCACCATGAGCACTGTCAGCAAAGGCACTCTCACCATGAGCAATGTCACTGTGGGCCGTGTCACCAGGGGCACTATCACCATGGTTAATGTTATCATTGGCACTTTCCCCGTGAGCACTGTCACCCTGGGCACTGTGATCATGGGCACGGTCACCGTGAGCACTATCTCCATGAGCACAGCAACTGTGAACACCATCACCATAATCACTGGCCTCATCAGTACTGTCACCATGAGCACTGCCACAATGAGCACTGTCAGCATGGGCACTTCCCCCATGAGCACTGTCACTATGAGAACTGCTACCATGGGTATTTTCACCATGAGTACTGTCACCCTGTGTATTGTCACCATTTGCACTGTCACCATGAGGACTATTACTGTGAGCGCTATCACCGTGAGATCTCTCACCATGGTCACTGTCACCATGGCACCTTGCACAATGGGGGCTGTCAACATGAGTGCTGTCACCATTGGCCCTATCACCGTGAGCATTCTCACTGTGGTCATTGTCACCATGGGCACTGTC
Organism: Mesoplodon mirus; assembly: GCF_964341445.2. Classification (NCBI taxonomy): domain Eukaryota; kingdom Metazoa; phylum Chordata; class Mammalia; order Artiodactyla; family Ziphiidae; genus Mesoplodon; species Mesoplodon mirus. The sequence goes on along the minus strand of NC_138976.1, from coordinate 193,921,625 downwards.
ACCATGAGCACTGTCACCATAGGCAATGTCACCGTGGTCAGTGTCACCATGAGCACTGTCAACATGGGCACTCATACAGTGGGCACTGTCACTGTGAGCACTGTCACCATGGGTACTGCCACCATGAGCTGTGTCTCTGTGAGTACTGTCAGCATGGGTTTTTACCATGAGCACTGTCACCATGAGCCCAGGCACAGTTTTTCAGTGACACCATGTGCACTACCACCAAGCGCACTCTCACCATGGCCACTGTCACCGAGAAAACTCTCACCATAAGTACTGTCTTCATGGGCACTGTCACCAAGGACACGGCCAACATGTGAACTGTAACCATTGTCAGTATCACTGTGAGAAGTGTCACCATGGGAATTACCAACATAGGCACTGTCATCATGAGCACTTTCAGAATGGGAACTGTCACCATGGGCACTATCACCGTGAGGACTCTCACCATGGGAATTATCGCCATGGGCTCTATCAGCATTAGAACTGTCACCGTGGTCACTGTCACGATGGAATTTGTCACTGAGAGCACTGTCACGATAGGCAAAGTCACGGTTTGCACTGTCCCTTTGGGCCCTGTCACAGTGAGCACTATCAGTTTGACGGGGGTGTCCATGGGCACCGCCACCATGGGCACTACCAACTTGAGAATTATCACCATTTGTACTCTCAGCGTGGTCACGGTCAACAAGTGCACTATCACTATGCTCACTATGACCCTGAGCACTGTCACCATGGGCACTCTCACCGTGAGCACTATAACCATCGGCACTATCACTGTGATCACTGTCACCATAGACACTATCATGGTGAGCACAGTTAAAATGAGCATTGTTACTGCGAGTACTGTCACAATGGGTAATGCAACCATAAGCCCAGTCACCGTGAGCACTGTCAGCATGGGTTGTCACCTGTGCACTGTCAGCATGAGCACTGTCAACATGGGCACTATAACTAGTTTTCAGTGCCACCATGTGCACTGTCACCTTGGACACTATCACCATGAGCACTGTCACCATGAGTACTGTCATCATGGGCAATGGCACAGCCACCATCTGCAATGTTACCATGGTCACTATCACTGTGAGCACTGTCACCAATGGAACTACCAACATGGGTGCTGTCATCATGAGCACTTTCACCATACGAACTGTCACCATGGGCACTATGAACGTGAGAACGGTCACCATGGGCACTGTCACCATGAGCATTGTCATCATAGGCAATGTCACCGTGAGAACTATCACCATGCACACTGTCCACAAGGGCACTATCACATTGAGCTGTATCACCATGTGTCCTGTCATCTTGGGCACAGTCACCATGGGCACACTCACCAAGTACACTATCACTATGCTCACTATTACTCTGAACACTCTCACCATGGGCACCGTAACCATGGGCACTATCACCGGGAGCATTATAAGCATCGGGACAACAGGCGTGATAACTGTCACCATGGGTCATATCACCGTGAGCACAGTTGCCATGGGCACTGTCACGATGTGCAATGCCCCTTTGGTACTCTCACCATGGGAACTGCCACCATGAGCACTGTCACCATGAGCACTGACACCACGAGCACTGCCACTGAGGGCACTGCCACCATGAGCACTGTCACCATGAGAACTGTTACTATGAGAAATGTAACCATGGGCAATTTCTCAATGAGTACTCTCACCATGGGTATTTTCACCTTGGGCACTCTCAACGTAAACAGTATTACCATGAGCACTTTCACTGTTAGCACTGTCACCATGGGCACTGTCACAATGCGGAGTGTCACCATGAGCCATGTCACCATGGGAAATGTCACCGTGAGAAGTGTCACCATAGGCAATGTCACCATGGGCAATGTCACCATGGGAAATGCCATTTTGAGCACTGTCACCATGGGTACAGCCACCATGAGTACGGTCACCATGAGTACTGTCACCATTGGCAGTATCACCATGCGCACTGTCACCATGGGCACTATCACCATGACAACTCTCAGCGTGAGCACTGTCACTGTGGGCACTGGCATCGTGAGCAATTCCACCATGGGCCATGTCAGCATGGGCACTATCACTGTGAGCACTCTCAACATGAGCATGTCACCATGAGCCCTGTCACCATGGACAATATCACTGTGAGAAGTGTCACCATAGGCAATGTCACCGTGGGCACTGTCACCATGGTCACTGCCACCACTGTAACTGTCATTTTGAGCACTGTCACCAAGGGTACTGCAACCATGAGCACTGTCACCATTAGCACTGTCACCATTGCGAATATCAACATGTGCACTGTCACAATGGGCACTATCACAATGAGAACTGTCAGCGTGGGCACTGTCACTGTTGGCAAAGGCACCGTGGGCACATCCACCATGGGCAATGTCACCATGGGCACTATCACTGTGAGCACTGTCAACATGAGCACGTCACCATGGGCACTGTCAACATGGGTACTATCTCGAAGGGCAATGTCACCATGAGCATTGTCAGGATGGGCAATTTCACCATGAGCACTGTCACCATAGGCAATGTCACCATGGTCAGTGTCACCATGAACACTGTCAACATGGGCACTCATACAGTGGGCACTGTCACTGTGAGCACTGTCACCATGGGTACTTCCACCATGAGCAGTGTCTCTGTGAGTACTGTCAGCATGGGTTTTTACCATGAGCACTGTCACCATGAGCCCTGTCACAATTTTTCAGTGACACCATGTGCACTACCACCATGCCCACTCTCACCATGGGCACTGTCACCGAGAAAACTCTCACTATAAGTCCTGTTTCATGGGCACTGTCACCAAGGGCACGGCCAACATGTGAACTGTAACCATTGTCAGTATCACTGTGAGAAGTGTCACCATGGGAATTACCAACCTAGGCACTGTCATCATGAGCACTTCCAGAATGGGAACTGTCACCATGGGCACTATCACCGTGAAGACTCTCACCATGGGAATTATCGCCATGGGCTCTATCAGCATTAGAACTGTCACCGTGGTCACTGTCACGATGGAATTTGTCACTGAGAGCACTGTCACGATAGGCAAAGTCACAGTCTGCACTGTCCCTTTGGGCCCTGTCAGGGTGAGCACTATCAGTTTGATGGTGGCGTCCATGGGCACTGCCACCATGGGCACTACCAACTTGAGAATTATCACCATTTGTACTCTCAGCGTGGTCACGGTCAACAAGTGCACTCTCACTATGCTCACTATGACCGTGAGCACTGTCACCATGGGCACTCTCACCATGAGCACTATCACCATCGGCACTATCACTGTGATCACTGTCACCATAGACACTATCATGGTGAGCACAGTTAACATGAGCATTGTAACTGTGAGCACTGTCACAATGGGTAATGCAACCATGAGCCCAGTCACTGTGAGCACTGTCAGCATGGGTTGTCACCTTGTGCACTGTCAGCATGAGCACTGTCACCATGGGAACTATAACTATTTTTCAGTGCCACCATGTGCACTGTCACCTTGGACACTATCACCATGAGCACTGTCACCATGTGTACTGTCATCATGGGCAAAGGCACAGCCACCATCTGCAATCTTACCATGGTCACTATCACTGTGAGCACTGTCACCAATGGAACTCCCAACATGGGCGCTGTCATCATGAGCACTTTCACCATACGAACTGTCACCATGGGCACTATGAACGTGAGAACGGTCACCATGGGCACTGTCACCATGAGCATTGTCATCATAGGCAATGTCACCGTGAGAACTATCACCATGCGCACTGTCCACAAGGGCACTATCCCATTGAGCTGTATCACCATGTGTACTCTCATCTTGGGCACAGTCACCATGGGCACACTCACCAAGTACACTATCACTATGCTCACTATTACTCTGAACACTCTCACCATGGGCACCTTAACCATGGGCACTATCACCGGGAGCATTATCAGCATCGGCACAACATGCGTGATAACGTTCAGCATGGGTCATATCACCGTGAGCACGGTTGCCATGGGCACTGTCACGATGTGCAATGCCCCATTGGTACTCTCACCATGGGAACTGCCACCATGAGCACTGTCACCATGAGCACTGACACCACGAGCACTGCCACCGAGGGCACTGCAACCATGAGCACTGTCACCATGAGAACACTTACTATGAGAAATGTAACCATGGGCAGTTTCTCGATGAGTAGTCTCACCATGGGTATTTTCACCTTGGGCACACTCAACGTAAACAGTATTACCATGAGCACTTTCACTGTGAGCACTGTCACCATGGGCACTGTCACAATGCGGAGTGTCACCATGAGCCATGTCACGGTGGGAAATGTCACCGTGAGAAGTGTCACCATAGGCAATGTCACCATGGGCAATGTCACCATGGGAAATGCCATTTTGAGCACTGTCACCATGGGTACTGCCACCATGAGTACTGTCACCATTGGCAGTATCACCATGCGCACTGTCACCATGGGCACTATCACCATGACAGCTCTCAGCGTGAGCACTGTCACTGTGGGCACTGGCATCGTGAGCAATTCCACCATGGGCAATGTCACCATGGGCACTATCACGGTGAGCACTCTCAACATGAGCACGTCACCATGAGCCCTGTCACCATGGGCAATGTCACCGTGGGCACTGTCACCATGGTCACTGCCACCACTGTCACTGTCATTTTGAGCACTGTCACCAAGGGTACTGCAACCATGAGCACTGTCACCATTGCGAGTATCACCATGTGCACTGTCACCATGGGCACTATCACAATGAGAACTGTCAGCGTGGGCACTGTCACTGTTGGCAAGGGCACCGTGGGCACTTCCACCATGGGCAATGTCACCATGGGCACTATCACTGTGAGCACTGTCAACATGAGCACGTCACCATGGGCACGGTCAACGTGGGCACTATCTCGAAGGGCAATGTCACCATGAGCATTGTCAGGATGGGCAATTTCACCATGAGCACTGTCAGCAAAGGCACTCTCACCATGAGCAATGTCACTGTGGGCCGTGTCACCAGGGGCACTATCACCATGGTTAATGTTATCATTGGCACATTCCCCGTGAGCACTGTCACCCTGGGCACTGTGATCATGGGCATGGTCACCGTGAGCACTATCTCCATGAGCACAGCAACTGTGAACACCATCACCATAATCACTGGCCTCATCAGTACTGTCACCATGAGCACTGCCACAATGAGCACTGTCAGCATGGGCACTTCCCCCATGAGCACTGTCACTATGAGAACTGCTACCATGGGTATTTTCACCATGAGTACTGTCACCCTGTGTATTGTCACCATTTGCACTGTCACCATGAGGACTATTACTGTGAGCGCTATCACCGTGAGATCTCTCACCATGGTCACTGTCACCATGGCACCTTGCACAATGGGGGCTGTCAACATGAGTGCTGTCACCATTGGCCCTATCACCGTGAGCATTCTCACTGTGGTCATTGTCACCATGGGCACTGTCACCATGAGCACTGTCACCATAGGCAATGTCACCGTGGTCAGTGTCACCATGAGCACTGTCAACATGGGCACTCATACAGTGGGCACTGTCACTGTGAGCACTGTCACCATGGGTACTGCCACCATGAGCTGTGTCTCTGTGAGTACTGTCAGCATGGGTTTTTACCATGAGCACTGTCACCATGAGCCCAGGCACAGTTTTTCAGTGACACCATGTGCACTACCACCAAGCGCACTCTCACCATGGCCACTGTCACCGAGAAAACTGTCACCATAAGTACTGTCTTCATGGGCACTGTCACCAAGGACACGGCCAACATGTGAACTGTAACCATTGTCAGTATCACTGTGAGAAGTGTCACCATGGGAATTACCAACATAGGCACTGTCATCATGAGCACTTTCAGAATGGGAACTGTCACCATGGGCACTATCACCGTGAGGACTCTCACCATGGGAATTATCGCCATGGGCTCTATCAGCATTAGAACTGTCACCGTGGTCACTGTCACGATGGAATTTGTCACTGAGAGCACTGTCACGATAGGCAAAGTCACGGTTTGCACTGTCCCTTTGGGCCCTGTCACAGTGAGCACTATCAGTTTGACGGGGGTGTCCATGGGCACCGCCACCATGGGCACTACCAACTTGAGAATTATCACCATTTGTACTCTCAGCGTGGTCACGGTCAACAAGTGCACTATCACTATGCTCACTATGACCCTGAGCACTGTCACCATGGGCACTCTCACCGTGAGCACTATAACCATCGGCACTATCACTGTGATCACTGTCACCATAGACACTATCATGGTGAGCACAGTTAAAATGAGCATTGTTACTGCGAGTACTGTCACAATGGGTAATGCAACCATAAGCCCAGTCACCGTGAGCACTGTCAGCATGGGTTGTCACCTGTGCACTGTCAGCATGAGCACTGTCAACATGGGCACTATAACTAGTTTTCAGTGCCACCATGTGCACTGTCACCTTGGACACTATCACCATGAGCACTGTCACCATGAGTACTGTCATCATGGGCAATGGCACAGCCACCATCTGCAATCTTACCATGGTCACTATCACTGTGAGCACTGTCACCAATGGAACTACCAACATGGGTGCTGTCATCATGAGCACTTTCACCATAAGAACTGTCACCATGGGCACTATGAACGTGAGAACGGTCACCATGGGCACTGTCACAATGAGCATTGTCATCATAGGCAATGTCACCGTGAGAACTATCACCATGCACACTGTCCACAAGGGCACTATCACATTGAGCTGTATCACCATGTGTCCTGTCATCTTGGGCACAGTCACCATGGGCACACTCACCAAGTACACTATCACCCTGCTCACTATTACTCTGAACACTCTCACCATGGGCACCGTAACCATGGGCACTATCACCGGGAGCATTATAAGCATCGGGACAACAGGCGTGATAACTGTCACCATGGGTCATATCACCGTGAGCACAGTTGCCATGGGCACTGTCACGATGTGCAATGCCCCTTTGGTACTCTCACCATGGGAACTGCCACCATGAGCACTGTCACCATGAGCACTGACACCACGAGCACTGCCACTGAGGGCACTGCCACCATGAGCACTGTCACCATGAGAACTGTTACTATGAGAAATGTAACCATGGGCAATTTCTCAATGAGTACTCTCACCATGGGTATTTTCACCTTGGGCACTCTCAACGTAAACAGTATTACCATGAGCACTTTCACTGTTAGCACTGTCACCATGGGCACTGTCACAATGCGGAGTGTCACCATGAGCCATGTCACCATGGGAAATGTCACCGTGAGAAGTGTCACCATAGGCAATGTCACCATGGGCAATGTCACCATGGGAAATGCCATTTTGAGCACTGTCACCATGGGTACAGCCACCATGAGTACGGTCACCATGAGTACTGTCACCATTGGCAGTATCACCATGCGCACTGTCACCATGGGCACTATCACCATGACAACTCTCAGCGTGAGCACTGTCACTGTGGGCACTGGCATCGTGAGCAATTCCACCATGGGCCATGTCAGCATGGGCACTATCACTGTGAGCACTCTCAACATGAGCATGTCACCATGAGCCCTGTCACCATGGACAATATCACTGTGAGAAGTGTCACCATAGGCAATGTCACCGTGGGCACTGTCACCATGGTCACTGCCACCACTGTAACTGTCATTTTGAGCACTGTCACCAAGGGTACTGCAACCATGAGCACTGTCACCATTAGCGCTGTCACCATTGCGAATATCAACATGTGCACTGTCACAATGGGCACTATCACAATGAGAACTGTCAGCGTGGGCACTGTCACTGTTGGCAAAGGCACCGTTGGCACATCCACCATGGGCAATGTCACCATGGGCACTATCACTGTGAGCACTGTCAACATGAGCACGTCACCATGGGCACTGTCAACATGGGTACTATCTCGAAGGGCAATGTCACCATGAGCATTGTCAGGATGGGCAATTTCACCATGAGCACTGTCACCATAGGCAATGTCACCATGGTCAGTGTCACCATGAACACTGTCAACATGGGCACTCATACAGTGGGCACTGTCACTGTGAGCACTGTCACCATGGGTACTTCCACCATGAGCAGTGTCTCTGTGAGTACTGTCAGCATGGGTTTTTACCATGAGCACTGTCACCATGAGCCCTGTCACAATTTTTCAGTGACACCATGTGCACTACCACCATGCCCACTCTCACCATGGGCACTGTCACCGAGAAAACTGTCACCATAAGTCCTGTCTTCATGGGCACTGTCACCAAGGGCACGGCCAACATGTGAACTGTAACCATTGTCAGTATCACTGTGAGAAGTGTCACCATGGGAATTACCAACCTAGGCACTGTCATCATGAGCACTTCCAGAATGGGAACTGTCACCATGGGCACTATCACCGTGAAGACTCTCACCATGGGAATTATCGCCATGGGCTCTATCAGCATTAGAACTGTCACCGTGGTCACTGTCACGATGGAATTTGTCAATGTGAGGACTGTCACGATAGGCAAAGTCACAGTCTGCACTGTCCCTTTGGGCCCTGTCAGGGTGAGCACTATCAGTTTGATGGTGGCGTCCATGGGCACTGCCACCATGGGCACTACCAACTTGAGAATTATCACCATTTGTACTCTCAGCGTGGTCACGGTCAACAAGTGCACTCTCACTATGCTCACTATGACCGTGAGCACTGTCACCATGGGCACTCTCACCATGAGCACTATCACCATCGGCACTATCACTGTGATCACTGTCACCATAGACACTATCATGGTGAGCACAGTTAACATGAGCATTGTAACTGTGAGCACTGTCACAATGGGTAATGCAACCATGAGCCCAGTCACTGTGAGCACTGTCAGCATGGGTTGTCACCTTGTGCACTGTCAGCATGAGCACTGTCACCATGGGAACTATAACTATTTTTCAGTGCCACCATGTGCACTGTCACCTTGGACACTATCACCATGAGCACTGTCACCATGTGTACTGTCATCATGGGCAAAGGCACAGCCACCATCTGCAATCTTACCATGGTCACTATCACTGTGAGCACTGTCACCAATGGAACTCCCAACATGGGCGCTGTCATCATGAGCACTTTCACCATACGAACTGTCACCATGGGCACTATGAACGTGAGAACGGTCACCATGGGCACTGTCACCATGAGCATTGTCATCATAGGCAATGTCACCGTGAGAACTATCACCATGCGCACTGTCCACAAGGGCACTATCCCATTGAGCTGTATCACCATGTGTACTCTCATCTTGGGCACAGTCACCATGGGCACACTCACCAAGTACACTATCACTATGCTCACTATTACTCTGAACACTCTCACCATGGGCACCTTAACCATGGGCACTATCACCGGGAGCATTATCAGCATCGGCACAACATGCGTGATAACATTCAGCGTGGGTCATATCACCGTGAGCAAGGTTGCCATGGGCACTGTCACGATGTGCAATGCCCCATTGGTACTCTCACCATGGGAACTGCCACCATGAGCACTGTCACCATGAGCACTGACACCATGAGCACTGCCACCGAGGGCACTGCAACCATGAGCACTGTCACCATGAGAACACTTACTATGAGAAATGTAACCATGGGCAGTTTCTCGATGAGTAGTCTCACCATGGGTTTTTTCACCTTGGGCACACTCAACGTAAACAGTATTACCATGAGCACTTTCACTGTGAGCACTGTCACCATGGGCACTGTCACAATGCAGAGTGTCACCATGAGCCATGTCACGGTGGGAAATGTCACCGTGAGAAGTGTCACCATAGGCAATGTCACCATGGGCAATGTCACCATGGGAAATGCCATTTTGAGCACTGTCACCATGGGTACTGCCACCATGAGTACTGTCACCATTGGCAGTATCACCATGCACACTGTCACCATGGGCACTATCATCATGACAACTCTCAGCGTGAGCACTGTCACTGTGGGCACTGACATCGTGAGCAATTCCACCATGGGCAATGTCACCATGGGCACTATCACGGTGAGCACTCTCAACATGAGCACGTCACCATGAGCCCTGTCACCATGGGCAATGTCACCGTGGGCACTGTCACCATGGTCACTGCCACCACTGTCACTGTCATTTTGAGCACTGTCACCAAGGGTACTGCAACCATGAGCACTGTCACCATTGCGAGTATCACCATGTGCACTGGCACCATGGGCACTATCACAATGAGAACTGTCAGCGTGGGCACTGTCACTGTTGGCAAGGGCACCGTGGGCACTTCCACCATGGGCAATGTCACCATGGGCACTATCACTGTGAGCACTGTCAACATGAGCACGTCACCATGGGCACGGTCAACGTGGGCACTATCTCGAAGGGCAATGTCACCATGAGCATTGTCAGGATGGGCAATTTCACCATGAGCACTGTCAGCAAAGGCACTCTCACCATGAGCATTGTCACTGTGGGCCGTGTCACCAGGGGCACTATCACCATGGTTAATGTTATCATTGGCACTTTCCCCGTGAGCACTGTCACCCTGGGCACTGTGATCATGGGCACGGTCACCGTGAGCACTATCTCCATGAGCACAGCAACTGTGAACACCATCACCATAATCACTGGCCTCATCAGTACTGTCACCATGAGCACTGCCACAATGAGCACTGTCAGCATGGGCACTTCCCCCATGAGCACTGTCACTATGAGAACTGCTACCATGGGTATTTTCACCATGAGTACTGTCACCCTGTGTATTGTCACCATTTGCACTGTCACCAAGAGGACTATTACTGTGAGCGCTATCACCGTGAGATCTCTCACCATGGTCACTGTCACCATGGCACCTTGCACAATGGGGGCTGTCAACATGAGTGCTGTCACCATTGGCCCTATCACCGTGAGCATTCTCACTGTGGTCATTGTCACCATGGGCACTGTCACCAGGAGCACTGTCACCATAGGCAATGTCACCGTGGTCAGTGTCACCATGAGCACTGTCAACATGGGCACTCATACAGTGGGCACTGTCACTGTGAGCACTGTCACCATGGGTACTGCCACCATAAGCTGTGTCTCTGTGAGTACTGTCAGCATGGGTTTTTACCATGAGCACTGTCACCATGAGCCCAGGCACAGTTTTTCAGTGACACCATGTGCACTACCACCAAGCACACTCTCACCATGGCCACTGTCACCGAGAAAACTCTCACCATAAGTACTGTCTTCATGGGCACTGTCACCAAGGACACGGCCAACATGTGAACTGTAACCATTGTCAGTATCACTGTGAGAAGTGTCACCATGGGAATTACCAACATAGGCACTGTCATCATGAGCACTTTCAGATTGGGAACTGTCACCATGGGCACTATCACCGTGAGGACTCTCACCATGGGAATTATCGCCATGGGCTCTATCAGCATTAGAACTGTCACCGTGGTCACTGTCACGATGGAATTTGTCACTGAGAGCACTGTCACGATAGGCAAAGTCACGGTTTGCACTGTCCCTTTGGGCCCTGTCACAGTGAGCACTATCAGTTTGACGGGGGTGTCCATGGGCACCGCCACCATGGGCACTACCAACTTGAGAATTATCACCATTTGTACTCTCAGCGTGGTCACGGTCAACAAGTGCACTATCACTATGCTCACTATGACCCTGAGCACTGTCACCATGGGCACTCTCACCGTGAGCACTATAACCATCGGCACTATCACTGTGATCACTGTCACCATAGACACTATCATGGTGAGCACAGTTAAAATGAGCATTGTTACTGCGAGTACTGTCACAATGGGTAATGCAACCATAAGCCCAGTCACCGTGAGCACTGTCAGCATGGGTTGTCACCTGTGCACTGTCAGCATGAGCACTGTCAACATGGGCACTATAACTAGTTTTCAGTGCCACCATGTGCACTGTCACCTTGGACACTATCACCATGAGCACTGTCACCATGAGTACTGTCATCATGGGCAATGGCACAGCCACCATCTGCAATCTTACCATGGTCACTATCACTGTGAGCACTGTCACCAATGGAACTACCAACATGGGCGCTGTCATCATGAGCACTTTCACCATACGAACTGTCACCATGGGCACTATGAACGTGAGAACGGTCACCATGGGCACTGTCACCATGAGCATTGTCATCATAGGCAATGTCACCGTGAGAACTATCACCATGCACACTGTCCACAAGGGCACTATCACATTGAGCTGTATCACCATGTGTCCTGTCATCTTGGGCACAGTCACCATGGGCACACTCACCAAGTACACTATCACCCTGCTCACTATTACTCTGAACACTCTCACCATGGGCACCGTAACCATGGGCACTATCACCGGGAGCATTATAAGCATCGGGACAACAGGCGTGATAACTGTCACCATGGGTCATATCACCGTGAGCACAGTTGCCATGGGCACTGTCACGATGTGCAATGCCCCTTTGGTACTCTCACCATGGGAACTGCCACCATGAGCACTGTCACCATGAGCACTGACACCACGAGCACTGCCACTGAGGGCACTGCCACCATGAGCACTGTCACCATGAGAACTGTTACTATGAGAAATGTAACCATGGGCAATTTCTCAATGAGTACTCTCACCATGGGTATTTTCACCTTGGGCACTCTCAACGTAAACAGTATTACCATGAGCACTTTCACTGTTAGCACTGTCACCATGGGCACTGTCACAATGCGGAGTGTCACCATGAGCCATGTCACCATGGGAAATGTCACCGTGAGAAGTGTCACCATAGGCAATGTCACCATGGGCAATGTCACCATGGGAAATGCCATTTTGAGCACTGTCACCATGGGTACAGCCACCATGAGTACGGTCACCATGAGTACTGTCACCATTGGCAGTATCACCATGCGCACTGTCACCATGGGCACTATCACCATGACAACTCTCAGCGTGAGCACTGTCACTGTGGGCACTGGCATCGTGAGCAATTCCACCATGGGCCATGTCAGCATGGTCACTATCACTGTGAGCACTCTCAACATGAGCATGTCACCATGAGCCCTGTCACCATGGACAATATCACTGTGAGAAGTGTCACCATAGGCAATGTCACCGTGGGCACTGTCACCATGGTCACTGCCACCACTGTAACTGTCATTTTGAGCACTGTCACCAAGGGTACTGCAACCATGAGCACTGTCACCATTAGCACTGTCACCATTGCGAATATCAACATGTGCACTGTCACAATGGGCACTATCACAATGAGAACTGTCAGCGTGGGCACTGTCACTGTTGGCAAAGGCACCGTGGGCACATCCACCATGGGCAATGTCACCATGGGCACTATCACTGTGAGCACTGTCAACATGAGCACGTCACCATGGGCACTGTCAACATGGGTACTATCTCGAAGGGCAATGTCACCATGAGCATTGTCAGGATGGGCACTGTCACCATGAGCACTGTCACCATAGGCAATGTCACCATGGTCAGTGTCACCATGAACACTGTCAACATGGGCACTCATACAGTGGGCACTGTCACTGTGAGCACTGTCACCATGGGTACTTCCACCATGAGCAGTGTCTCTGTGAGTACTGTCAGCATGGGTTTTTACCATGAGCACTGTCACCATGAGCCCTGTCACAATTTTTCAGTGACACCATGTGCACTACCACCATGCCCACTCTCACCATGGGCACTGTCACCGAGAAAACTCTCACTATAAGTCCTGTCTTCATGGGCACTGTCACCAAGGGCACGGCCAACATGTGAACTGTAACCATTGTCAGTATCACTGTGAGAAGTGTCACCATGGGAATTACCAACCTAGGCACTGTCATCATGAGCACTTCCAGAATGGGAACTGTCACCATGGGCACTATCACCGTGAAGACTCTCACCATGGGAATTATCGCCATGGGCTCTATCAGCATTAGAACTGTCACCGTGGTCACTGTCACGATGGAATTTGTCAATGTGAGGACTGTCACGATAGGTAAAGTCACAGTCTGCACTGTCCCTTTGGGCCCTGTCAGGGTGAGCACTATCAGTTTGATGGTGGCGTCCATGGGCACTGCCACCATGGGCACTACCAACTTGAGAATTATCACCATTTGTACTCTCAGCGTGGTCACGGTCAACAAGTGCACTCTCACTATGCTCACTATGACCGTGAGCACTGTCACCATGGGCACTCTCACCATGAGCACTATCACCATCGGCACTATCACTGTGATCACTGTCACCATAGACACTATCATGGTGAGCACAGTTAACATGAGCATTGTAACTGTGAGCACTGTCACAATGGGTAATGCAACCATGAGCCCAGTCACTGTGAGCACTGTCAGCATGGGTTGTCACCTTGTGCACTGTCAGCATGAGCACTGTCACCATGGGAACTATAACTATTTTTCAGTGCCACCATGTGCACTGTCACCTTGGACACTATCACCATGAGCACTGTCACCATGTGTACTGTCATCATGGGCAAAGGCACAGCCACCATCTGCAATCTTACCATGGTCACTATCACTGTGAGCACTGTCACCAATGGAACTCCCAACATGGGCGCTGTCATCATGAGCACTTTCACCATACGAACTGTCACCATGGGCACTATGAACGTGAGAACGGTCACCATGGGCACTGTCACCATGAGCATTGTCATCATAGGCAATGTCACCGTGAGAACTATCACCATGCGCACTGTCCACAAGGGCACTATCCCATTGAGCTGTATCACCATGTGTACTCTCATCTTGGGCACAGTCACCATGGGCACACTCACCAAGTACACTATCACTATGCTCACTATTACTCTGAACACTCTCACCATGGGCACCTTAACCATGGGCACTATCACCGGGAGCATTATCAGCATCGGCACAACATGCGTGATAACGTTCAGCATGGGTCATATCACCGTGAGCACGGTTGCCATGGGCACTGTCACGATGTGCAATGCCCCATTGGTACTCTCACCATGGGAACTGCCACCATGAGCACTGTCACCATGAGCACTGACACCACGAGCACTGCCACCGAGGGCACTGCAACCATGAGCACTGTCACCATGAGAACACTTACTATGAGAAATGTAACCATGGGCAGTTTCTCGATGAGTAGTCTCACCATGGGTATTTTCACCTTGGGCACACTCAACGTAAACAGTATTACCATGAGCACTTTCACTGTGAGCACTGTCACCATGGGCACTGTCACAATGCGGAGTGTCACCATGAGCCATGTCACGGTGGGAAATGTCACCGTGAGAAGTGTCACCATAGGCAATGTCACCATGGGCAATGTCACCATGGGAAATGCCATTTTGAGCACTGTCACCATGGGTACTGCCACCATGAGTACTGTCACCATTGGCAGTATCACCATGCGCACTGTCACCATGGGCACTATCACCATGACAGCTCTCAGCGTGAGCACTGTCACTGTGGGCACTGGCATCGTGAGCAATTCCACCATGGGCAATGTCACCATGGGCACTATCACGGTGAGCACTCTCAACATGAGCACGTCACCATGAGCCCTGTCACCATGGGCAATGTCACCGTGGGCACTGTCACCATGGTCACTGCCACCACTGTCACTGTCATTTTGAGCACTGTCACCAAGGGTACTGCAACCATGAGCACTGTCACCATTGCGAGTATCACCATGTGCACTGTCACCATGGGCACTATCACAATGAGAACTGTCAGCGTGGGCACTGTCACTGTTGGCAAGGGCACCGTGGGCACTTCCACCATGGGCAATGTCACCATGGGCACTATCACTGTGAGCACTGTCAACATGAGCACGTCACCATGGGCACGGTCAACGTGGGCACTATCTCGAAGGGCAATGTCACCATGAGCATTGTCAGGATGGGCAATTTCACCATGAGCACTGTCAGCAAAGGCACTCTCACCATGAGCAATGTCACTGTGGGCCGTGTCACCAGGGGCACTATCACCATGGTTAATGTTATCATTGGCACTTTCCCCGTGAGCACTGTCACCCTGGGCACTGTGATCATGGGCACGGTCACCGTGAGCACTATCTCCATGAGCACAGCAACTGTGAACACCATCACCATAATCACTGGCCTCATCAGTACTGTCACCATGAGCACTGCCACAATGAGCACTGTCAGCATGGGCACTTCCCCCATGAGCACTGTCACTATGAGAACTGCTACCATGGGTATTTTCACCATGAGTACTGTCACCCTGTGTATTGTCACCATTTGCACTGTCACCATGAGGACTATTACTGTGAGCGCTATCACCGTGAGATCTCTCACCATGGTCACTGTCACCATGGCACCTTGCACAATGGGGGCTGTCAACATGAGTGCTGTCACCATTGGCACTATCACCGTGAGCATTCTCACTGTGGTCATTGTCACCATGGGCACTGTCACCAGGAGCACTGTCACCATAGGCAATGTCACCGTGGTCAGTGTCACCATGAGCACTGTCAACATGGGCACTCATACAGTGGGCACTGTCACTGTGAGCACTGTCACCATGGGTACTGCCACCATGAGCTGTGTCTCTGTGAGTACTGTCAGCATGGGTTTTTACCATGAGCACTGTCACCATGAGCCCAGGCACAGTTTTTCAGTGACACCATGTGCACTACCACCAAGCACACTCTCACCATGGCCACTGTCACCGAGAAAACTCTCACCATAAGTACTGTCTTCATGGGCACTGTCACCAAGGACACGGCCAACATGTGAACTGTAACCATTGTCAGTATCACTGTGAGAAGTGTCACCATGGGAATTACCAACATAGGCACTGTCATCATGAGCACTTTCAGATTGGGAACTGTCACCATGGGCACTATCACCGTGAGGACTCTCACCATGGGAATTATCGCCATGGGCTCTATCAGCATTAGAACTGTCACCGTGGTCACTGTCACGATGGAATTTGTCACTGAGAGCACTGTCACGATAGGCAAAGTCACGGTTTGCACTGTCCCTTTGGGCCCTGTCACAGTGAGCACTATCAGTTTGACGGGGGTGTCCATGGGCACCGCCACCATGGGCACTACCAACTTGAGAATTATCACCATTTGTACTCTCAGCGTGGTCACGGTCAACAAGTGCACTATCACTATGCTCACTATGACCCTGAGCACTGTCACCATGGGCACTCTCACCGTGAGCACTATAACCATCGGCACTATCACTGTGATCACTGTCACCATAGACACTATCATGGTGAGCACAGTTAAAATGAGCATTGTTACTGCGAGTACTGTCACAATGGGTAATGCAACCATAAGCCCAGTCACCGTGAGCACTGTCAGCATGGGTTGTCACCTGTGCACTGTCAGCATGAGCACTGTCAACATGGGCACTATAACTAGTTTTCAGTGCCACCATGTGCACTGTCACCTTGGACACTATCACCATGAGCACTGTCACCATGAGTACTGTCATCATGGGCAATGGCACAGCCACCATCTGCAATCTTACCATGGTCACTATCACTGTGAGCACTGTCACCAATGGAACTCCCAACATGGGCGCTGTCATCATGAGCACTTTCACCATACGAACTGTCACCATGGGCACTATGAACGTGAGAACGGTCACCATGGGCACTGTCACCATGAGCATTGTCATCATAGGCAATGTCACCGTGAGAACTATCACCATGCACACTGTCCACAAGGGCACTATCACATTGAGCTGTATCACCATGTGTCCTGTCATCTTGGGCACAGTCACCATGGGCACACTCACCAAGTACACTATCACTATGCTCACTATTACTCTGAACACTCTCACCATGGGCACCATAACCATGGGCACTATCACCGGGAGCATTATAAGCATCGGGACAACAGGCGTGATAACTGTCACCATGGGTCATATCACCGTGAGCACAGTTGCCATGGGCACTGTCACGATGTGCAATGCCCCTTTGGTACTCTCACCATGGGAACTGCCACCATGAGCACTGTCACCATGAGCACTGACACCACGAGCACTGCCACTGAGGGCACTGCCACCATGAGCACTGTCACCATGAGAACTGTTACTATGAGAAATGTAACCATGGGCAATTTCTCAATGAGTACTCTCACCATGGGTATTTTCACCTTGGGCACTCTCAACGTAAACAGTATTACCATGAGCACTTTCACTGTTAGCACTGTCACCATGGGCACTGTCACAATGCGGAGTGTCACCATGAGCCATGTCACCATGGGAAATGTCACCGTGAGAAGTGTCACCATAGGCAATGTCACCATGGGCAATGTCACCATGGGAAATGCCATTTTGAGCACTGTCACCATGGGTACAGCCACCATGAGTACGGTCACCATGAGTACTGTCACCATTGGCAGTATCACCATGCGCACTGTCACCATGGGCACTATCACCATGACAACTCTCAGCGTGAGCACTGTCACTGTGGGCACTGGCATCGTGAGCAATTCCACCATGGGCCATGTCAGCATGGGCACTATCACTGTGAGCACTCTCAACATGAGCATGTCACCATGAGCCCTGTCACCATGGACAATATCACTGTGAGAAGTGTCACCATAGGCAATGTCACCGTGGGCACTGTCACCATGGTCACTGCCACCACTGTAACTGTCATTTTGAGCACTGTCACCAAGGGTACTGCAACCATGAGCACTGTCACCATTAGCACTGTCACCATTGCGAATATCAACATGTGCACTGTCACAATGGGCACTATCACAATGAGAACTGTCAGCGTGGGCACTGTCACTGTTGGCAAAGGCACCGTGGGCACATCCACCATGGGCAATGTCACCATGGGCACTATCACTGTGAGCACTGTCAACATGAGCACGTCACCATGGGCACTGTCAACATGGGTACTATCTCGAAGGGCAATGTCACCATGAGCATTGTCAGGATGGGCACTGTCACCATGAGCACTGTCACCATAGGCAATGTCACCATGGTCAGTGTCACCATGAACACTGTCAACATGGGCACTCATACAGTGGGCACTGTCACTGTGAGCACTGTCACCATGGGTACTTCCACCATGAGCAGTGTCTCTGTGAGTACTGTCAGCATGGGTTTTTACCATGAGCACTGTCACCATGAGCCCTGTCACAATTTTTCAGTGACACCATGTGCACTACCACCATGCCCACTCTCACCATGGGCACTGTCACCGAGAAAACTGTCACCATAAGTCCTGTCTTCATGGGCACTGTCACCAAGGGCACGGCCAACATGTGAACTGTAACCATTGTCAGTATCACTGTGAGAAGTGTCACCATGGGAATTACCAACCTAGGCACTGTCATCATGAGCACTTCCAGAATGGGAACTGTCACCATGGGCACTATCACCGTGAAGACTCTCACCATGGGAATTATCGCCATGGGCTCTATCAGCATTAGAACTGTCACCGTGGTCACTGTCACGATGGAATTTGTCAATGTGAGGACTGTCACGATAGGCAAAGTCACAGTCTGCACTGTCCCTTTGGGCCCTGTCAGGGTGAGCACTATCAGTTTGATGGTGGCGTCCATGGGCACTGCCACCATGGGCACTACCAACTTGAGAATTATCACCATTTGTACTCTCAGCGTGGTCACGGTCAACAAGTGCACTCTCACTATGCTCACTATGACCGTGAGCACTGTCACCATGGGCACTCTCACCATGAGCACTATCACCATCGGCACTATCACTGTGATCACTGTCACCATAGACACTATCATGGTGAGCACAGTTAACATGAGCATTGTAACTGTGAGCACTGTCACAATGGGTAATGCAACCATGAGCCCAGTCACTGTGAGCACTGTCAGCATGGGTTGTCACCTTGTGCACTGTCAGCATGAGCACTGTCACCATGGGAACTATAACTATTTTTCAGTGCCACCATGTGCACTGTCACCTTGGACACTATCACCATGAGCACTGTCACCATGTGTACTGTCATCATGGGCAAAGGCACAGCCACCATCTGCAATCTTACCATGGTCACTATCACTGTGAGCACTGTCACCAATGGAACTCCCAACATGGGCGCTGTCATCATGAGCACTTTCACCATACGAACTGTCACCATGGGCACTATGAACGTGAGAACGGTCACCATGGGCACTGTCACCATGAGCATTGTCATCATAGGCAATGTCACCGTGAGAACTATCACCATGCACACTGTCCACAAGGGCACTATCCCATTGAGCTGTATCACCATGTGTACTCTCATCTTGGGCACAGTCACCATGGGCACACTCACCAAGTACACTATCACTATGCTCACTATTACTCTGAACACTCTCACCATGGGCACCTTAACCATGGGCACTATCACCGGGAGCATTATCAGCATCGGCACAACATGCGTGATAACGTTCAGCATGGGTCATATCACCGTGAGCCCTGTCACCATGGGCAATGTCACCGTGGGCACTGTCACCATGGTCACTGCCACCACTGTCACTGTCATTTTGAGCACTGTCACCAAGGGTACTGCAACCATGAGCACTGTCACCATTGCGAGTATCACCATGTGCACTGGCACCATGGGCACTATCACAATGAGAACTGTCAGCGTGGGCACTGTCACTGTTGGCAAGGGCACCGTGGGCACTTCCACCATGGGCAATGTCACCATGGGCACTATCACTGTGAGCACTGTCAACATGAGCACGTCACCATGGGCACGGTCAACGTGGGCACTATCTCGAAGGGCAATGTCACCATGAGCATTGTCATGATGGGCAATTTCACCATGAGCACTGTCAGCAAAGGCACTCTCACCATGAGCATTGTCACTGTGGGCCGTGTCACCAGGGGCACTATCACCATGGTTAATGTTATCATTGGCACTTTCCCCGTGAGCACTGTCACCCTGGGCACTGTGATCATGGGCACGGTCACCGTGAGCACTATCTCCATGAGCACAGCAACTGTGAACACCATCACCATAATCACTGGCCTCATCAGTACTGTCACCATGAGCACTGCCACAATGAGCACTGTCAGCATGGGCACTTCCCCCATGAGCACTGTCACTATGAGAACTGCTACCATGGGTATTTTCACCATGAGTACTGTCACCCTGTGTATTGTCACCATTTGCACTGTCACCATGAGGACTATTACTGTGAGCGCTATCACCGTGAGATCTCTCACCATGGTCACTGTCACCATGGCACCTTGCACAATGGGGGCTGTCAACATGAGTGCTGTCACCATTGGCACTATCACCGTGAGCATTCTCACTGTGGTCATTGTCACCATGGGCACTGTCACCAGGAGCACTGTCACCATAGGCAATGTCACCGTGGTCAGTGTCACCATGAGCACTGTCAACATGGGCACTCATACAGTGGGCACTGTCACTGTGAGCACTGTCACCATGGGTACTGCCACCATGAGCTGTGTCTCTGTGAGTACTGTCAGCATGGGTTTTTACCATGAGCACTGTCACCATGAGCCCAGGCACAGTTTTTCAGTGACACCATGTGCACTACCACCAAGCACACTCTCACCATGGCCACTGTCACCGAGAAAACTCTCACCATAAGTACTGTCTTCATGGGCACTGTCACCAAGGACACGGCCAACATGTGAACTGTAACCATTGTCAGTATCACTGTGAGAAGTGTCACCATGGGAATTACCAACATAGGCACTGTCATCATGAGCACTTTCAGATTGGGAACTGTCACCATGGGCACTATCACCGTGAGGACTCTCACCATGGGAATTATCGCCATGGGCTCTATCAGCATTAGAACTGTCACCGTGGTCACTGTCACGATGGAATTTGTCACTGAGAGCACTGTCACGATAGGCAAAGTCACGGTTTGCACTGTCCCTTTGGGCCCTGTCACAGTGAGCACTATCAGTTTGACGGGGGTGTCCATGGGCACCGCCACCATGGGCACTACCAACTTGAGAATTATCACCATTTGTACTCTCAGCGTGGTCACGGTCAACAAGTGCACTATCACTATGCTCACTATGACCCTGAGCACTGTCACCATGGGCACTCTCACCGTGAGCACTATAACCATCGGCACTATCACTGTGATCACTGTCACCATAGACACTATCATGGTGAGCACAGTTAAAATGAGCATTGTTACTGCGAGTACTGTCACAATGGGTAATGCAACCATAAGCCCAGTCACCGTGAGCACTGTCAGCATGGGTTGTCACCTGTGCACTGTCAGCATGAGCACTGTCAACATGGGCACTATAACTAGTTTTCAGTGCCACCATGTGCACTGTCACCTTGGACACTATCACCATGAGCACTGTCACCATGAGTACTGTCATCATGGGCAATGGCACAGCCACCATCTGCAATCTTACCATGGTCACTATCACTGTGAGCACTGTCACCAATGGAACTCCCAACATGGGCGCTGTCATCATGAGCACTTTCACCATACGAACTGTCACCATGGGCACTATGAACGTGAGAACGGTCACCATGGGCACTGTCACCATGAGCATTGTCATCATAGGCAATGTCACCGTGAGAACTATCACCATGCACACTGTCCACAAGGGCACTATCACATTGAGCTGTATCACCATGTGTCCTGTCATCTTGGGCACAGTCACCATGGGCACACTCACCAAGTACACTATCACCCTGCTCACTATTACTCTGAACACTCTCACCATGGGCACCGTAACCATGGGCACTATCACCGGGAGCATTATAAGCATCGGGACAACAGGCGTGATAACTGTCACCATGGGTCATATCACCGTGAGCACAGTTGCCATGGGCACTGTCACGATGTGCAATGCCCCTTTGGTACTCTCACCATGGGAACTGCCACCATGAGCACTGTCACCATGAGCACTGACACCACGAGCACTGCCACTGAGGGCACTGCCACCATGAGCACTGTCACCATGAGAACTGTTACTATGAGAAATGTAACCATGGGCAATTTCTCAATGAGTACTCTCACCATGGGTATTTTCACCTTGGGCACTCTCAACGTAAACAGTATTACCATGAGCACTTTCACTGTTAGCACTGTCACCATGGGCACTGTCACAATGCGGAGTGTCACCATGAGCCATGTCACCATGGGAAATGTCACCGTGAGAAGTGTCACCATAGGCAATGTCACCATGGGCAATGTCACCATGGGAAATGCCATTTTGAGCACTGTCACCATGGGTACAGCCACCATGAGTACGGTCACCATGAGTACTGTCACCATTGGCAGTATCACCATGCGCACTGTCACCATGGGCACTATCACCATGACAACTCTCAGCGTGAGCACTGTCACTGTGGGCACTGGCATCGTGAGCAATTCCACCATGGGCCATGTCAGCATGGGCACTATCACTGTGAGCACTCTCAACATGAGCATGTCACCATGAGCCCTGTCACCATGGACAATATCACTGTGAGAAGTGTCACCATAGGCAATGTCACCGTGGGCACTGTCACCATGGTCACTGCCACCACTGTAACTGTCATTTTGAGCACTGTCACCAAGGGTACTGCAACCATGAGCACTGTCACCATTAGCACTGTCACCATTGCGAATATCAACATGTGCACTGTCACAATGGGCACTATCACAATGAGAACTGTCAGCGTGGGCACTGTCACTGTTGGCAAAGGCACCGTGGGCACATCCACCATGGGCAATGTCACCATGGGCACTATCACTGTGAGCACTGTCAACATGAGCACGTCACCATGGGCACTGTCAACATGGGTACTATCTCGAAGGGCAATGTCACCATGAGCATTGTCAGGATGGGCACTGTCACCATGAGCACTGTCACCATAGGCAATGTCACCATGGTCAGTGTCACCATGAACACTGTCAACATGGGCACTCATACAGTGGGCACTGTCACTGTGAGCACTGTCACCATGGGTACTTCCACCATGAGCAGTGTCTCTGTGAGTACTGTCAGCATGGGTTTTTACCATGAGCACTGTCACCATGAGCCCTGTCACAATTTTTCAGTGACACCATGTGCACTACCACCATGCCCACTCTCACCATGGGCACTGTCACCGAGAAAACTGTCACCATAAGTCCTGTCTTCATGGGCACTGTCACCAAGGGCACGGCCAACATGTGAACTGTAACCATTGTCAGTATCACTGTGAGAAGTGTCACCATGGGAATTACCAACCTAGGCACTGTCATCATGAGCACTTCCAGAATGGGAACTGTCACCATGGGCACTATCACCGTGAAGACTCTCACCATGGGAATTATCGCCATGGGCTCTATCAGCATTAGAACTGTCACCGTGGTCACTGTCACGATGGAATTTGTCAATGTGAGGACTGTCACGATAGGCAAAGTCACAGTCTGCACTGTCCCTTTGGGCCCTGTCAGGGTGAGCACTATCAGTTTGATGGTGGCGTCCATGGGCACTGCCACCATGGGCACTACCAACTTGAGAATTATCACCATTTGTACTCTCAGCGTGGTCACGGTCAACAAGTGCACTCTCACTATGCTCACTATGACCGTGAGCACTGTCACCATGGGCACTCTCACCATGAGCACTATCACCATCGGCACTATCACTGTGATCACTGTCACCATAGACACTATCATGGTGAGCACAGTTAACATGAGCATTGTAACTGTGAGCACTGTCACAATGGGTAATGCAACCATGAGCCCAGTCACTGTGAGCACTGTCAGCATGGGTTGTCACCTTGTGCACTGTCAGCATGAGCACTGTCACCATGGGAACTATAACTATTTTTCAGTGCCACCATGTGCACTGTCACCTTGGACACTATCACCATGAGCACTGTCACCATGTGTACTGTCATCATGGGCAAAGGCACAGCCACCATCTGCAATCTTACCATGGTCACTATCACTGTGAGCACTGTCACCAATGGAACTCCCAACATGGGCGCTGTCATCATGAGCACTTTCACCATACGAACTGTCACCATGGGCACTATGAACGTGAGAACGGTCACCATGGGCACTGTCACCATGAGCATTGTCATCATAGGCAATGTCACCGTGAGAACTATCACCATGCGCACTGTCCACAAGGGCACTATCCCATTGAGCTGTATCACCATGTGTACTCTCATCTTGGGCACAGTCACCATGGGCACACTCACCAAGTACACTATCACTATGCTCACTATTACTCTGAACACTCTCACCATGGGCACCTTAACCATGGGCACTATCACCGGGAGCATTATCAGCATCGGCACAACATGCGTGATAACGTTCAGCATGGGTCATATCACCGTGAGCACGGTTGCCATGGGCACTGTCACGATGTGCAATGCCCCATTGGTACTCTCACCATGGGAACTGCCACCATGAGCACTGTCACCATGAGCACTGACACCACGAGCACTGCCACCGAGGGCACTGCAACCATGAGCACTGTCACCATGAGAACACTTACTATGAGAAATGTAACCATGGGCAGTTTCTCGATGAGTAGTCTCACCATGGGTATTTTCACCTTGGGCACACTCAACGTAAACAGTATTACCATGAGCACTTTCACTGTGAGCACTGTCACCATGGGCACTGTCACAATGCGGAGTGTCACCATGAGCCATGTCACGGTGGGAAATGTCACCGTGAGAAGTGTCACCATAGGCAATGTCACCATGGGCAATGTCACCATGGGAAATGCCATTTTGAGCACTGTCACCATGGGTACTGCCACCATGAGTACTGTCACCATTGGCAGTATCACCATGCGCACTGTCACCATGGGCACTATCACCATGACAGCTCTCAGCGTGAGCACTGTCACTGTGGGCACTGGCATCGTGAGCAATTCCACCATGGGCAATGTCACCATGGGCACTATCACGGTGAGCACTCTCAACATGAGCACGTCACCATGAGCCCTGTCACCATGGGCAATGTCACCGTGGGCACTGTCACCATGGTCACTGCCACCACTGTCACTGTCATTTTGAGCACTGTCACCAAGGGTACTGCAACCATGAGCACTGTCACCATTGCGAGTATCACCATGTGCACTGTCACCATGGGCACTATCACAATGAGAACTGTCAGCGTGGGCACTGTCACTGTTGGCAAGGGCACCGTGGGCACTTCCACCATGGGCAATGTCACCATGGGCACTATCACTGTGAGCACTGTCAACATGAGCACGTCACCATGGGCACGGTCAACGTGGGCACTATCTCGAAGGGCAATGTCACCATGAGCATTGTCAGGATGGGCAATTTCACCATGAGCACTGTCAGCAAAGGCACTCTCACCATGAGCAATGTCACTGTGGGCCGTGTCACCAGGGGCACTATCACCATGGTTAATGTTATCATTGGCACTTTCCCCGTGAGCACTGTCACCCTGGGCACTGTGATCATGGGCACGGTCACCGTGAGCACTATCTCCATGAGCACAGCAACTGTGAACACCATCACCATAATCACTGGCCTCATCAGTACTGTCACCATGAGCACTGCCACAATGAGCACTGTCAGCATGGGCACTTCCCCCATGAGCACTGTCACTATGAGAACTGCTACCATGGGTATTTTCACCATGAGTACTGTCACCCTGTGTATTGTCACCATTTGCACTGTCACCATGAGGACTATTACTGTGAGCGCTATCACCGTGAGATCTCTCACCATGGTCACTGTCACCATGGCACCTTGCACAATGGGGGCTGTCAACATGAGTGCTGTCACCATTGGCACTATCACCGTGAGCATTCTCACTGTGGTCATTGTCACCATGGGCACTGTCACCAGGAGCACTGTCACCATAGGCAATGTCACCGTGGTCAGTGTCACCATGAGCACTGTCAACATGGGCACTCATACAGTGGGCACTGTCACTGTGAGCACTGTCACCATGGGTACTGCCA
Source organism: Mesoplodon mirus (assembly GCF_964341445.2). Taxonomy (NCBI): domain Eukaryota; kingdom Metazoa; phylum Chordata; class Mammalia; order Artiodactyla; family Ziphiidae; genus Mesoplodon; species Mesoplodon mirus. The sequence goes on along the minus strand of NC_138976.1, from coordinate 193,894,738 downwards.
CCATGAGCTGTGTCTCTGTGAGTACTGTCAGCATGGGTTTTTACCATGAGCACTGTCACCATGAGCCCAGGCACAGTTTTTCAGTGACACCATGTGCACTACCACCAAGCACACTCTCACCATGGCCACTGTCACCGAGAAAACTCTCACCATAAGTACTGTCTTCATGGGCACTGTCACCAAGGACACGGCCAACATGTGAACTGTAACCATTGTCAGTATCACTGTGAGAAGTGTCACCATGGGAATTACCAACATAGGCACTGTCATCATGAGCACTTTCAGATTGGGAACTGTCACCATGGGCACTATCACCGTGAGGACTCTCACCATGGGAATTATCGCCATGGGCTCTATCAGCATTAGAACTGTCACCGTGGTCACTGTCACGATGGAATTTGTCACTGAGAGCACTGTCACGATAGGCAAAGTCACGGTTTGCACTGTCCCTTTGGGCCCTGTCACAGTGAGCACTATCAGTTTGACGGGGGTGTCCATGGGCACCGCCACCATGGGCACTACCAACTTGAGAATTATCACCATTTGTACTCTCAGCGTGGTCACGGTCAACAAGTGCACTATCACTATGCTCACTATGACCCTGAGCACTGTCACCATGGGCACTCTCACCGTGAGCACTATAACCATCGGCACTATCACTGTGATCACTGTCACCATAGACACTATCATGGTGAGCACAGTTAAAATGAGCATTGTTACTGCGAGTACTGTCACAATGGGTAATGCAACCATAAGCCCAGTCACCGTGAGCACTGTCAGCATGGGTTGTCACCTGTGCACTGTCAGCATGAGCACTGTCAACATGGGCACTATAACTAGTTTTCAGTGCCACCATGTGCACTGTCACCTTGGACACTATCACCATGAGCACTGTCACCATGAGTACTGTCATCATGGGCAATGGCACAGCCACCATCTGCAATCTTACCATGGTCACTATCACTGTGAGCACTGTCACCAATGGAACTCCCAACATGGGCGCTGTCATCATGAGCACTTTCACCATACGAACTGTCACCATGGGCACTATGAACGTGAGAACGGTCACCATGGGCACTGTCACCATGAGCATTGTCATCATAGGCAATGTCACCGTGAGAACTATCACCATGCACACTGTCCACAAGGGCACTATCACATTGAGCTGTATCACCATGTGTCCTGTCATCTTGGGCACAGTCACCATGGGCACACTCACCAAGTACACTATCACTATGCTCACTATTACTCTGAACACTCTCACCATGGGCACCATAACCATGGGCACTATCACCGGGAGCATTATAAGCATCGGGACAACAGGCGTGATAACTGTCACCATGGGTCATATCACCGTGAGCACAGTTGCCATGGGCACTGTCACGATGTGCAATGCCCCTTTGGTACTCTCACCATGGGAACTGCCACCATGAGCACTGTCACCATGAGCACTGACACCACGAGCACTGCCACTGAGGGCACTGCCACCATGAGCACTGTCACCATGAGAACTGTTACTATGAGAAATGTAACCATGGGCAATTTCTCAATGAGTACTCTCACCATGGGTATTTTCACCTTGGGCACTCTCAACGTAAACAGTATTACCATGAGCACTTTCACTGTTAGCACTGTCACCATGGGCACTGTCACAATGCGGAGTGTCACCATGAGCCATGTCACCATGGGAAATGTCACCGTGAGAAGTGTCACCATAGGCAATGTCACCATGGGCAATGTCACCATGGGAAATGCCATTTTGAGCACTGTCACCATGGGTACAGCCACCATGAGTACGGTCACCATGAGTACTGTCACCATTGGCAGTATCACCATGCGCACTGTCACCATGGGCACTATCACCATGACAACTCTCAGCGTGAGCACTGTCACTGTGGGCACTGGCATCGTGAGCAATTCCACCATGGGCCATGTCAGCATGGGCACTATCACTGTGAGCACTCTCAACATGAGCATGTCACCATGAGCCCTGTCACCATGGACAATATCACTGTGAGAAGTGTCACCATAGGCAATGTCACCGTGGGCACTGTCACCATGGTCACTGCCACCACTGTAACTGTCATTTTGAGCACTGTCACCAAGGGTACTGCAACCATGAGCACTGTCACCATTAGCACTGTCACCATTGCGAATATCAACATGTGCACTGTCACAATGGGCACTATCACAATGAGAACTGTCAGCGTGGGCACTGTCACTGTTGGCAAAGGCACCGTGGGCACATCCACCATGGGCAATGTCACCATGGGCACTATCACTGTGAGCACTGTCAACATGAGCACGTCACCATGGGCACTGTCAACATGGGTACTATCTCGAAGGGCAATGTCACCATGAGCATTGTCAGGATGGGCACTGTCACCATGAGCACTGTCACCATAGGCAATGTCACCATGGTCAGTGTCACCATGAACACTGTCAACATGGGCACTCATACAGTGGGCACTGTCACTGTGAGCACTGTCACCATGGGTACTTCCACCATGAGCAGTGTCTCTGTGAGTACTGTCAGCATGGGTTTTTACCATGAGCACTGTCACCATGAGCCCTGTCACAATTTTTCAGTGACACCATGTGCACTACCACCATGCCCACTCTCACCATGGGCACTGTCACCGAGAAAACTGTCACCATAAGTCCTGTCTTCATGGGCACTGTCACCAAGGGCACGGCCAACATGTGAACTGTAACCATTGTCAGTATCACTGTGAGAAGTGTCACCATGGGAATTACCAACCTAGGCACTGTCATCATGAGCACTTCCAGAATGGGAACTGTCACCATGGGCACTATCACCGTGAAGACTCTCACCATGGGAATTATCGCCATGGGCTCTATCAGCATTAGAACTGTCACCGTGGTCACTGTCACGATGGAATTTGTCAATGTGAGGACTGTCACGATAGGCAAAGTCACAGTCTGCACTGTCCCTTTGGGCCCTGTCAGGGTGAGCACTATCAGTTTGATGGTGGCGTCCATGGGCACTGCCACCATGGGCACTACCAACTTGAGAATTATCACCATTTGTACTCTCAGCGTGGTCACGGTCAACAAGTGCACTCTCACTATGCTCACTATGACCGTGAGCACTGTCACCATGGGCACTCTCACCATGAGCACTATCACCATCGGCACTATCACTGTGATCACTGTCACCATAGACACTATCATGGTGAGCACAGTTAACATGAGCATTGTAACTGTGAGCACTGTCACAATGGGTAATGCAACCATGAGCCCAGTCACTGTGAGCACTGTCAGCATGGGTTGTCACCTTGTGCACTGTCAGCATGAGCACTGTCACCATGGGAACTATAACTATTTTTCAGTGCCACCATGTGCACTGTCACCTTGGACACTATCACCATGAGCACTGTCACCATGTGTACTGTCATCATGGGCAAAGGCACAGCCACCATCTGCAATCTTACCATGGTCACTATCACTGTGAGCACTGTCACCAATGGAACTCCCAACATGGGCGCTGTCATCATGAGCACTTTCACCATACGAACTGTCACCATGGGCACTATGAACGTGAGAACGGTCACCATGGGCACTGTCACCATGAGCATTGTCATCATAGGCAATGTCACCGTGAGAACTATCACCATGCACACTGTCCACAAGGGCACTATCCCATTGAGCTGTATCACCATGTGTACTCTCATCTTGGGCACAGTCACCATGGGCACACTCACCAAGTACACTATCACTATGCTCACTATTACTCTGAACACTCTCACCATGGGCACCTTAACCATGGGCACTATCACCGGGAGCATTATCAGCATCGGCACAACATGCGTGATAACGTTCAGCATGGGTCATATCACCGTGAGCCCTGTCACCATGGGCAATGTCACCGTGGGCACTGTCACCATGGTCACTGCCACCACTGTCACTGTCATTTTGAGCACTGTCACCAAGGGTACTGCAACCATGAGCACTGTCACCATTGCGAGTATCACCATGTGCACTGGCACCATGGGCACTATCACAATGAGAACTGTCAGCGTGGGCACTGTCACTGTTGGCAAGGGCACCGTGGGCACTTCCACCATGGGCAATGTCACCATGGGCACTATCACTGTGAGCACTGTCAACATGAGCACGTCACCATGGGCACGGTCAACGTGGGCACTATCTCGAAGGGCAATGTCACCATGAGCATTGTCATGATGGGCAATTTCACCATGAGCACTGTCAGCAAAGGCACTCTCACCATGAGCATTGTCACTGTGGGCCGTGTCACCAGGGGCACTATCACCATGGTTAATGTTATCATTGGCACTTTCCCCGTGAGCACTGTCACCCTGGGCACTGTGATCATGGGCACGGTCACCGTGAGCACTATCTCCATGAGCACAGCAACTGTGAACACCATCACCATAATCACTGGCCTCATCAGTACTGTCACCATGAGCACTGCCACAATGAGCACTGTCAGCATGGGCACTTCCCCCATGAGCACTGTCACTATGAGAACTGCTACCATGGGTATTTTCACCATGAGTACTGTCACCCTGTGTATTGTCACCATTTGCACTGTCACCATGAGGACTATTACTGTGAGCGCTATCACCGTGAGATCTCTCACCATGGTCACTGTCACCATGGCACCTTGCACAATGGGGGCTGTCAACATGAGTGCTGTCACCATTGGCACTATCACCGTGAGCATTCTCACTGTGGTCATTGTCACCATGGGCACTGTCACCAGGAGCACTGTCACCATAGGCAATGTCACCGTGGTCAGTGTCACCATGAGCACTGTCAACATGGGCACTCATACAGTGGGCACTGTCACTGTGAGCACTGTCACCATGGGTACTGCCACCATGAGCTGTGTCTCTGTGAGTACTGTCAGCATGGGTTTTTACCATGAGCACTGTCACCATGAGCCCAGGCACAGTTTTTCAGTGACACCATGTGCACTACCACCAAGCACACTCTCACCATGGCCACTGTCACCGAGAAAACTCTCACCATAAGTACTGTCTTCATGGGCACTGTCACCAAGGACACGGCCAACATGTGAACTGTAACCATTGTCAGTATCACTGTGAGAAGTGTCACCATGGGAATTACCAACATAGGCACTGTCATCATGAGCACTTTCAGATTGGGAACTGTCACCATGGGCACTATCACCGTGAGGACTCTCACCATGGGAATTATCGCCATGGGCTCTATCAGCATTAGAACTGTCACCGTGGTCACTGTCACGATGGAATTTGTCACTGAGAGCACTGTCACGATAGGCAAAGTCACGGTTTGCACTGTCCCTTTGGGCCCTGTCACAGTGAGCACTATCAGTTTGACGGGGGTGTCCATGGGCACCGCCACCATGGGCACTACCAACTTGAGAATTATCACCATTTGTACTCTCAGCGTGGTCACGGTCAACAAGTGCACTATCACTATGCTCACTATGACCCTGAGCACTGTCACCATGGGCACTCTCACCGTGAGCACTATAACCATCGGCACTATCACTGTGATCACTGTCACCATAGACACTATCATGGTGAGCACAGTTAAAATGAGCATTGTTACTGCGAGTACTGTCACAATGGGTAATGCAACCATAAGCCCAGTCACCGTGAGCACTGTCAGCATGGGTTGTCACCTGTGCACTGTCAGCATGAGCACTGTCAACATGGGCACTATAACTAGTTTTCAGTGCCACCATGTGCACTGTCACCTTGGACACTATCACCATGAGCACTGTCACCATGAGTACTGTCATCATGGGCAATGGCACAGCCACCATCTGCAATCTTACCATGGTCACTATCACTGTGAGCACTGTCACCAATGGAACTCCCAACATGGGCGCTGTCATCATGAGCACTTTCACCATACGAACTGTCACCATGGGCACTATGAACGTGAGAACGGTCACCATGGGCACTGTCACCATGAGCATTGTCATCATAGGCAATGTCACCGTGAGAACTATCACCATGCACACTGTCCACAAGGGCACTATCACATTGAGCTGTATCACCATGTGTCCTGTCATCTTGGGCACAGTCACCATGGGCACACTCACCAAGTACACTATCACTATGCTCACTATTACTCTGAACACTCTCACCATGGGCACCATAACCATGGGCACTATCACCGGGAGCATTATAAGCATCGGGACAACAGGCGTGATAACTGTCACCATGGGTCATATCACCGTGAGCACAGTTGCCATGGGCACTGTCACGATGTGCAATGCCCCTTTGGTACTCTCACCATGGGAACTGCCACCATGAGCACTGTCACCATGAGCACTGACACCACGAGCACTGCCACTGAGGGCACTGCCACCATGAGCACTGTCACCATGAGAACTGTTACTATGAGAAATGTAACCATGGGCAATTTCTCAATGAGTACTCTCACCATGGGTATTTTCACCTTGGGCACTCTCAACGTAAACAGTATTACCATGAGCACTTTCACTGTTAGCACTGTCACCATGGGCACTGTCACAATGCGGAGTGTCACCATGAGCCATGTCACCATGGGAAATGTCACCGTGAGAAGTGTCACCATAGGCAATGTCACCATGGGCAATGTCACCATGGGAAATGCCATTTTGAGCACTGTCACCATGGGTACAGCCACCATGAGTACGGTCACCATGAGTACTGTCACCATTGGCAGTATCACCATGCGCACTGTCACCATGGGCACTATCACCATGACAACTCTCAGCGTGAGCACTGTCACTGTGGGCACTGGCATCGTGAGCAATTCCACCATGGGCCATGTCAGCATGGGCACTATCACTGTGAGCACTCTCAACATGAGCATGTCACCATGAGCCCTGTCACCATGGACAATATCACTGTGAGAAGTGTCACCATAGGCAATGTCACCGTGGGCACTGTCACCATGGTCACTGCCACCACTGTAACTGTCATTTTGAGCACTGTCACCAAGGGTACTGCAACCATGAGCACTGTCACCATTAGCACTGTCACCATTGCGAATATCAACATGTGCACTGTCACAATGGGCACTATCACAATGAGAACTGTCAGCGTGGGCACTGTCACTGTTGGCAAAGGCACCGTGGGCACATCCACCATGGGCAATGTCACCATGGGCACTATCACTGTGAGCACTGTCAACATGAGCACGTCACCATGGGCACTGTCAACATGGGTACTATCTCGAAGGGCAATGTCACCATGAGCATTGTCAGGATGGGCACTGTCACCATGAGCACTGTCACCATAGGCAATGTCACCATGGTCAGTGTCACCATGAACACTGTCAACATGGGCACTCATACAGTGGGCACTGTCACTGTGAGCACTGTCACCATGGGTACTTCCACCATGAGCAGTGTCTCTGTGAGTACTGTCAGCATGGGTTTTTACCATGAGCACTGTCACCATGAGCCCTGTCACAATTTTTCAGTGACACCATGTGCACTACCACCATGCCCACTCTCACCATGGGCACTGTCACCGAGAAAACTGTCACCATAAGTCCTGTCTTCATGGGCACTGTCACCAAGGGCACGGCCAACATGTGAACTGTAACCATTGTCAGTATCACTGTGAGAAGTGTCACCATGGGAATTACCAACCTAGGCACTGTCATCATGAGCACTTCCAGAATGGGAACTGTCACCATGGGCACTATCACCGTGAAGACTCTCACCATGGGAATTATCGCCATGGGCTCTATCAGCATTAGAACTGTCACCGTGGTCACTGTCACGATGGAATTTGTCAATGTGAGGACTGTCACGATAGGCAAAGTCACAGTCTGCACTGTCCCTTTGGGCCCTGTCAGGGTGAGCACTATCAGTTTGATGGTGGCGTCCATGGGCACTGCCACCATGGGCACTACCAACTTGAGAATTATCACCATTTGTACTCTCAGCGTGGTCACGGTCAACAAGTGCACTCTCACTATGCTCACTATGACCGTGAGCACTGTCACCATGGGCACTCTCACCATGAGCACTATCACCATCGGCACTATCACTGTGATCACTGTCACCATAGACACTATCATGGTGAGCACAGTTAACATGAGCATTGTAACTGTGAGCACTGTCACAATGGGTAATGCAACCATGAGCCCAGTCACTGTGAGCACTGTCAGCATGGGTTGTCACCTTGTGCACTGTCAGCATGAGCACTGTCACCATGGGAACTATAACTATTTTTCAGTGCCACCATGTGCACTGTCACCTTGGACACTATCACCATGAGCACTGTCACCATGTGTACTGTCATCATGGGCAAAGGCACAGCCACCATCTGCAATCTTACCATGGTCACTATCACTGTGAGCACTGTCACCAATGGAACTCCCAACATGGGCGCTGTCATCATGAGCACTTTCACCATACGAACTGTCACCATGGGCACTATGAACGTGAGAACGGTCACCATGGGCACTGTCACCATGAGCATTGTCATCATAGGCAATGTCACCGTGAGAACTATCACCATGCACACTGTCCACAAGGGCACTATCCCATTGAGCTGTATCACCATGTGTACTCTCATCTTGGGCACAGTCACCATGGGCACACTCACCAAGTACACTATCACTATGCTCACTATTACTCTGAACACTCTCACCATGGGCACCTTAACCATGGGCACTATCACCGGGAGCATTATCAGCATCGGCACAACATGCGTGATAACGTTCAGCATGGGTCATATCACCGTGAGCACGGTTGCCATGGACACTGTCACGATGTGCAATGCCCCATTGGTACTCTCACCATGGGAACTGCCACCATGAGCACTGTCACCATGAGCACTGACACCACGAGCACTGCCACCGAGGGCACTGCAACCATGAGCACTGTCACCATGAGAACACTTACTATGAGAAATGTAACCATGGGCAGTTTCTCGATGAGTAGTCTCACCATGGGTATTTTCACCTTGGGCACACTCAACGTAAACAGTATTACCATGAGCACTTTCACTGTGAGCACTGTCACCATGGGCACTGTCACAATGCGGAGTGTCACCATGAGCCATGTCACGGTGGGAAATGTCACCGTGAGAAGTGTCACCATAGGCAATGTCACCATGGGCAATGTCACCATGGGAAATGCCATTTTGAGCACTGTCACCATGGGTACTGCCACCATGAGTACTGTCACCATTGGCAGTATCACCATGCGCACTGTCACCATGGGCACTATCACCATGACAGCTCTCAGCGTGAGCACTGTCACTGTGGGCACTGGCATCGTGAGCAATTCCACCATGGGCAATGTCACCATGGGCACTATCACGGTGAGCACTCTCAACATGAGCACGTCACCATGAGCCCTGTCACCATGGGCAATGTCACCGTGGGCACTGTCACCATGGTCACTGCCACCACTGTCACTGTCATTTTGAGCACTGTCACCAAGGGTACTGCAACCATGAGCACTGTCACCATTGCGAGTATCACCATGTGCACTGTCACCATGGGCACTATCACAATGAGAACTGTCAGCGTGGGCACTGTCACTGTTGGCAAGGGCACCGTGGGCACTTCCACCATGGGCAATGTCACCATGGGCACTATCACTGTGAGCACTGTCAACATGAGCACGTCACCATGGGCACGGTCAACGTGGGCACTATCTCGAAGGGCAATGTCACCATGAGCATTGTCAGGATGGGCAATTTCACCATGAGCACTGTCAGCAAAGGCACTCTCACCATGAGCAATGTCACTGTGGGCCGTGTCACCAGGGGCACTATCACCATGGTTAATGTTATCATTGGCACTTTCCCCGTGAGCACTGTCACCCTGGGCACTGTGATCATGGGCACGGTCACCGTGAGCACTATCTCCATGAGCACAGCAACTGTGAACACCATCACCATAATCACTGGCCTCATCAGTACTGTCACCATGAGCACTGCCACAATGAGCACTGTCAGCATGGGCACTTCCCCCATGAGCACTGTCACTATGAGAACTGCTACCATGGGTATTTTCACCATGAGTACTGTCACCCTGTGTATTGTCACCATTTGCACTGTCACCATGAGGACTATTACTGTGAGCGCTATCACCGTGAGATCTCTCACCATGGTCACTGTCACCATGGCACCTTGCACAATGGGGGCTGTCAACATGAGTGCTGTCACCATTGGCACTATCACCGTGAGCATTCTCACTGTGGTCATTGTCACCATGGGCACTGTCACCAGGAGCACTGTCACCATAGGCAATGTCACCGTGGTCAGTGTCACCATGAGCACTGTCAACATGGGCACTCATACAGTGGGCACTGTCACTGTGAGCACTGTCACCATGGGTACTGCCACCATGAGCTGTGTCTCTGTGAGTACTGTCAGCATGGGTTTTTACCATGAGCACTGTCACCATGAGCCCAGGCACAGTTTTTCAGTGACACCATGTGCACTACCACCAAGCGCACTCTCACCATGGCCACTGTCACCGAGAAAACTCTCACCATAAGTACTGTCTTCATGGGCACTGTCACCAAGGACACGGCCAACATGTGAACTGTAACCATTGTCAGTATCACTGTGAGAAGTGTCACCATGGGAATTACCAACATAGGCACTGTCATCATGAGCACTTTCAGATTGGGAACTGTCACCATGGGCACTATCACCGTGAGGACTCTCACCATGGGAATTATCGCCATGGGCTCTATCAGCATTAGAACTGTCACCGTGGTCACTGTCACGATGGAATTTGTCACTGAGAGCACTGTCACGATAGGCAAAGTCACGGTTTGCACTGTCCCTTTGGGCCCTGTCACAGTGAGCACTATCAGTTTGACGGGGGTGTCCATGGGCACCGCCACCATGGGCACTACCAACTTGAGAATTATCACCATTTGTACTCTCAGCGTGGTCACGGTCAACAAGTGCACTATCACTATGCTCACTATGACCCTGAGCACTGTCACCATGGGCACTCTCACCGTGAGCACTATAACCATCGGCACTATCACTGTGATCACTGTCACCATAGACACTATCATGGTGAGCACAGTTAAAATGAGCATTGTTACTGCGAGTACTGTCACAATGGGTAATGCAACCATAAGCCCAGTCACCGTGAGCACTGTCAGCATGGGTTGTCACCTGTGCACTGTCAGCATGAGCACTGTCAACATGGGCACTATAACTAGTTTTCAGTGCCACCATGTGCACTGTCACCTTGGACACTATCACCATGAGCACTGTCACCATGAGTACTGTCATCATGGGCAATGGCACAGCCACCATCTGCAATCTTACCATGGTCACTATCACTGTGAGCACTGTCACCAATGGAACTACCAACATGGGCGCTGTCATCATGAGCACTTTCACCATACGAACTGTCACCATGGGCACTATGAACGTGAGAACGGTCACCATGGGCACTGTCACCATGAGCATTGTCATCATAGGCAATGTCACCGTGAGAACTATCACCATGCACACTGTCCACAAGGGCACTATCACATTGAGCTGTATCACCATGTGTCCTGTCATCTTGGGCACAGTCACCATGGGCACACTCACCAAGTACACTATCACTATGCTCACTATTACTCTGAACACTCTCACCATGGGCACCGTAACCATGGGCACTATCACCGGGAGCATTATAAGCATCGGGACAACAGGCGTGATAACTGTCACCATGGGTCATATCACCGTGAGCACAGTTGCCATGGGCACTGTCACGATGTGCAATGCCCCTTTTGTACTCTCACCATGGGAACTGCCACCATGAGCACTGTCACCATGAGCACTGACACCACGAGCACTGCCACTGAGGGCACTGCCACCATGAGCACTGTCACCATGAGAACTGTTACTATGAGAAATGTAACCATGGGCAATTTCTCAATGAGTACTCTCACCATGGGTATTTTCACCTTGGGCACTCTCAACGTAAACAGTATTACCATGAGCACTTTCACTGTTAGCACTGTCACCATGGGCACTGTCACAATGCGGAGTGTCCCCATGAGCCATGTCACCATGGGAAATGTCACCGTGAGAAGTGTCACCATAGGCAATGTCACCATGGGCAATGTCACCATGGGAAATGCCATTTTGAGCACTGTCACCATGGGTACAGCCACCATGAGTACGGTCACCATGAGTACTGTCACCATTGGCAGTATCACCATGCGCACTGTCACCATGGGCACTATCACCATGACAACTCTCAGCGTGAGCACTGTCACTGTGGGCACTGGCATCGTGAGCAATTCCACCATGGGCCATGTCAGCATGGGCACTATCACTGTGAGCACTCTCAACATGAGCATGTCACCATGAGCCCTGTCACCATGGACAATATCACTGTGAGAAGTGTCACCATAGGCAATGTCACCGTGGGCACTGTCACCATGGTCACTGCCACCACTGTAACTGTCATTTTGAGCACTGTCACCAAGGGTACTGCAACCATGAGCAGTGTCACCATTAGCGCTGTCACCATTGCGAATATCAACATGTGCACTGTCACAATGGGCACTATCACAATGAGAACTGTCAGCGTGGGCACTGTCACTGTTGGCAAAGGCACCGTGGGCACATCCACCATGGGCAATGTCACCATGGGCACTATCACTGTGAGCACTGTCAACATGAGCACGTCACCATGGGCACTGTCAACATGGGTACTATCTCGAAGGGCAATGTCACCATGAGCATTGTCAGGATGGGCACTGTCACCATGAGCACTGTCACCATAGGCAATGTCACCATGGTCAGTGTCACCATGAACACTGTCAACATGGGCACTCATACAGTGGGCACTGTCACTGTGAGCACTGTCACCATGGGTACTTCCACCATGAGCAGTGTCTCTGTGAGTACTGTCAGCATGGGTTTTTACCATGAGCACTGTCACCATGAGCCCTGTCACAATTTTTCAGTGACACCATGTGCACTACCACCATGCCCACTCTCACCATGGGCACTGTCACCGAGAAAACTCTCACCATAAGTCCTGTCTTCATGGGCACTGTCACCAAGGGCACGGCCAACATGTGAACTGTAACCATTGTCAGTATCACTGTGAGAAGTGTCACCATGGGAATTACCAACCTAGGCACTGTCATCATGAGCACTTCCAGAATGGGAACTGTCACCATGGGCACTATCACCGTGAAGACTCTCACCATGGGAATTATCGCCATGGGCTCTATCAGCATTAGAACTGTCACCGTGGTCACTGTCACGATGGAATTTGTCACTGAGAGCACTGTCACGATAGGCAAAGTCACAGTCTGCACTGTCCCTTTGGGCCCTGTCAGGGTGAGCACTATCAGTTTGATGGTGGCGTCCATGGGCACTGCCACCATGGGCACTACCAACTTGAGAATTATCACCATTTGTACTCTCAGCGTGGTCACGGTCAACAAGTGCACTCTCACTATGCTCACTATGACCGTGAGCACTGTCACCATGGGCACTCTCACCATGAGCACTATCACCATCGGCACTATCACTGTGATCACTGTCACCATAGACACTATCATGGTGAGCACAGTTAACATGAGCATTGTAACTGTGAGCACTGTCACAATGGGTAATGCAACCATGAGCCCAGTCACTGTGAGCACTGTCAGCATGGGTTGTCACCTTGTGCACTGTCAGCATGAGCACTGTCACCATGGGAACTATAACTATTTTTCAGTGCCACCATGTGCACTGTCACCTTGGACACTATCACCATGAGCACTGTCACCATGTGTACTGTCATCATGGGCAAAGGCACAGCCACCATCTGCAATCTTACCATGGTCACTATCACTGTGAGCACTGTCACCAATGGAACTCCCAACATGGGCGCTGTCATCATGAGCACTTTCACCATACGAACTGTCACCATGGGCACTATGAACGTGAGAACGGTCACCATGGGCACTGTCACCATGAGCATTGTCATCATAGGCAATGTCACCGTGAGAACTATCACCATGCGCACTGTCCACAAGGGCACTATCCCATTGAGCTGTATCACCATGTGTACTCTCATCTTGGGCACAGTCACCATGGGCACACTCACCAAGTACACTATCACTATGCTCACTATTACTCTGAACACTCTCACCATGGGCACCTTAACCATGGGCACTATCACCGGGAGCATTATCAGCATCGGCACAACATGCGTGATAACGTTCAGCATGGGTCATATCACCGTGAGCACGGTTGCCATGGGCACTGTCACGATGTGCAATGCCCCATTGGTACTCTCACCATGGGAACTGCCACCATGAGCACTGTCACCATGAGCACTGACACCACGAGCACTGCCACCGAGGGCACTGCAACCATGAGCACTGTCACCATGAGAACACTTACTATGAGAAATGTAACCATGGGCAGTTTCTCGATGAGTAGTCTCACCATGGGTATTTTCACCTTGGGCACACTCAACGTAAACAGTATTACCATGAGCACTTTCACTGTGAGCACTGTCACCATGGGCACTGTCACAATGCGGAGTGTCACCATGAGCCATGTCACGGTGGGAAATGTCACCGTGAGAAGTGTCACCATAGGCAATGTCACCATGGGCAATGTCACCATGGGAAATGCCATTTTGAGCACTGTCACCATGGGTACTGCCACCATGAGTACTGTCACCATTGGCAGTATCACCATGCGCACTGTCACCATGGGCACTATCACCATGACAGCTCTCAGCGTGAGCACTGTCACTGTGGGCACTGGCATCGTGAGCAATTCCACCATGGGCAATGTCACCATGGGCACTATCACGGTGAGCACTCTCAACATGAGCACGTCACCATGAGCCCTGTCACCATGGGCAATGTCACCGTGGGCACTGTCACCATGGTCACTGCCACCACTGTCACTGTCATTTTGAGCACTGTCACCAAGGGTACTGCAACCATGAGCACTGTCACCATTGCGAGTATCACCATGTGCACTGTCACCATGGGCACTATCACAATGAGAACTGTCAGCGTGGGCACTGTCACTGTTGGCAAGGGCACCGTGGGCACTTCCACCATGGGCAATGTCACCATGGGCACTATCACTGTGAGCACTGTCAACATGAGCACGTCACCATGGGCACGGTCAACGTGGGCACTATCTCGAAGGGCAATGTCACCATGAGCATTGTCAGGATGGGCAATTTCACCATGAGCACTGTCAGCAAAGGCACTCTCACCATGAGCAATGTCACTGTGGGCCGTGTCACCAGGGGCACTATCACCATGGTTAATGTTATCATTGGCACTTTCCCCGTGAGCACTGTCACCCTGGGCACTGTGATCATGGGCACGGTCACCGTGAGCACTATCTCCATGAGCACAGCAACTGTGAACACCATCACCATAATCACTGGCCTCATCAGTACTGTCACCATGAGCACTGCCACAATGAGCACTGTCAGCATGGGCACTTCCCCCATGAGCACTGTCACTATGAGAACTGCTACCATGGGTATTTTCACCATGAGTACTGTCACCCTGTGTATTGTCACCATTTGCACTGTCACCATGAGGACTATTACTGTGAGCGCTATCACCGTGAGATCTCTCACCATGGTCACTGTCACCATGGCACCTTGCACAATGGGGGCTGTCAACATGAGTGCTGTCACCATTGGCCCTATCACCGTGAGCATTCTCACTGTGGTCATTGTCACCATGGGCACTGTCACCATGAGCACTGTCACCATAGGCAATGTCACCGTGGTCAGTGTCACCATGAGCACTGTCAACATGGGCACTCATACAGTGGGCACTGTCACTGTGAGCACTGTCACCATGGGTACTGCCACCATGAGCTGTGTCTCTGTGAGTACTGTCAGCATGGGTTTTTACCATGAGCACTGTCACCATGAGCCCAGGCACAGTTTTTCAGTGACACCATGTGCACTACCACCAAGCGCACTCTCACCATGGCCACTGTCACCGAGAAAACTCTCACCATAAGTACTGTCTTCATGGGCACTGTCACCAAGGACACGGCCAACATGTGAACTGTAACCATTGTCAGTATCACTGTGAGAAGTGTCACCATGGGAATTACCAACATAGGCACTGTCATCATGAGCACTTTCAGAATGGGAACTGTCACCATGGGCACTATCACCGTGAGGACTCTCACCATGGGAATTATCGCCATGGGCTCTATCAGCATTAGAACTGTCACCGTGGTCACTGTCACGATGGAATTTGTCACTGAGAGCACTGTCACGATAGGCAAAGTCACGGTTTGCACTGTCCCTTTGGGCCCTGTCACAGTGAGCACTATCAGTTTGACGGGGGTGTCCATGGGCACCGCCACCATGGGCACTACCAACTTGAGAATTATCACCATTTGTACTCTCAGCGTGGTCACGGTCAACAAGTGCACTATCACTATGCTCACTATGACCCTGAGCACTGTCACCATGGGCACTCTCACCGTGAGCACTATAACCATCGGCACTATCACTGTGATCACTGTCACCATAGACACTATCATGGTGAGCACAGTTAAAATGAGCATTGTTACTGCGAGTACTGTCACAATGGGTAATGCAACCATAAGCCCAGTCACCGTGAGCACTGTCAGCATGGGTTGTCACCTGTGCACTGTCAGCATGAGCACTGTCAACATGGGCACTATAACTAGTTTTCAGTGCCACCATGTGCACTGTCACCTTGGACACTATCACCATGAGCACTGTCACCATGAGTACTGTCATCATGGGCAATGGCACAGCCACCATCTGCAATGTTACCATGGTCACTATCACTGTGAGCACTGTCACCAATGGAACTACCAACATGGGTGCTGTCATCATGAGCACTTTCACCATAAGAACTGTCACCATGGGCACTATGAACGTGAGAACGGTCACCATGGGCACTGTCACAATGAGCATTGTCATCATAGGCAATGTCACCGTGAGAACTATTACCATGCACACTGTCCACAAGGGCACTATCACATTGAGCTGTATCACCATGTGTCCTGTCATCTTGGGCACAGTCACCATGGGCACACTCACCAAGTACACTATCACCCTGCTCACTATTACTCTGAACACTCTCACCATGGGCACCGTAACCATGGGCACTATCACCGGGAGCATTATAAGCATCGGGACAACAGGCGTGATAACTGTCACCATGGGTCATATCACCGTGAGCACAGTTGCCATGGGCACTGTCACGATGTGCAATGCCCCTTTGGTACTCTCACCATGGGAACTGCCACCATGAGCACTGTCACCATGAGCACTGACACCACGAGCACTGCCACTGAGGGCACTGCCACCATGAGCACTGTCACCATGAGAACTGTTACTATGAGAAATGTAACCATGGGCAATTTCTCAATGAGTACTCTCACCATGGGTATTTTCACCTTGGGCACTCTCAACGTAAACAGTATTACCATGAGCACTTTCACTGTTAGCACTGTCACCATGGGCACTGTCACAATGCGGAGTGTCACCATGAGCCATGTCACCATGGGAAATGTCACCGTGAGAAGTGTCACCATAGGCAATGTCACCATGGGCAATGTCACCATGGGAAATGCCATTTTGAGCACTGTCACCATGGGTACAGCCACCATGAGTACGGTCACCATGAGTACTGTCACCATTGGCAGTATCACCATGCGCACTGTCACCATGGGCACTATCACCATGACAACTCTCAGCGTGAGCACTGTCACTGTGGGCACTGGCATCGTGAGCAATTCCACCATGGGCCATGTCAGCATGGGCACTATCACTGTGAGCACTCTCAACATGAGCATGTCACCATGAGCCCTGTCACCATGGACAATATCACTGTGAGAAGTGTCACCATAGGCAATGTCACCGTGGGCACTGTCACCATGGTCACTGCCACCACTGTAACTGTCATTTTGAGCACTGTCACCAAGGGTACTGCAACCATGAGCACTGTCACCATTAGCGCTGTCACCATTGCGAATATCAACATGTGCACTGTCACAATGGGCACTATCACAATGAGAACTGTCAGCGTGGGCACTGTCACTGTTGGCAAAGGCACCGTGGGCACATCCACCATGGGCAATGTCACCATGGGCACTATCACTGTGAGCACTGTCAACATGAGCACGTCACCATGGGCACTGTCAACATGGGTACTATCTCGAAGGGCAATGTCACCATGAGCATTGTCAGGATGGGCAATTTCACCATGAGCACTGTCACCATAGGCAATGTCACCATGGTCAGTGTCACCATGAACACTGTCAACATGGGCACTCATACAGTGGGCACTGTCACTGTGAGCACTGTCACCATGGGTACTTCCACCATGAGCAGTGTCTCTGTGAGTACTGTCAGCATGGGTTTTTACCATGAGCACTGTCACCATGAGCCCTGTCACAATTTTTCAGTGACACCATGTGCACTACCACCATGCCCACTCTCACCATGGGCACTGTCACCGAGAAAACTCTCACCATAAGTCCTGTCTTCATGGGCACTGTCACCAAGGGCACGGCCAACATGTGAACTGTAACCATTGTCAGTATCACTGTGAGAAGTGTCACCATGGGAATTACCAACCTAGGCACTGTCATCATGAGCACTTCCAGAATGGGAACTGTCACCATGGGCACTATCACCGTGAAGACTCTCACCATGGGAATTATCGCCATGGGCTCTATCAGCATTAGAACTGTCACCGTGGTCACTGTCACGATGGAATTTGTCACTGAGAGCACTGTCACGATAGGCAAAGTCACAGTCTGCACTGTCCCTTTGGGCCCTGTCAGGGTGAGCACTATCAGTTTGATGGTGGCGTCCATGGGCACTGCCACCATGGGCACTACCAACTTGAGAATTATCACCATTTGTACTCTCAGCGTGGTCACGGTCAACAAGTGCACTCTCACTATGCTCACTATGACCGTGAGCACTGTCACCATGGGCACTCTCACCATGAGCACTATCACCATCGGCACTATCACTGTGATCACTGTCACCATAGACACTATCATGGTGAGCACAGTTAACATGAGCATTGTAACTGTGAGCACTGTCACAATGGGTAATGCAACCATGAGCCCAGTCACTGTGAGCACTGTCAGCATGGGTTGTCACCTTGTGCACTGTCAGCATGAGCACTGTCACCATGGGAACTATAACTATTTTTCAGTGCCACCATGTGCACTGTCACCTTGGACACTATCACCATGAGCACTGTCACCATGTGTACTGTCATCATGGGCAAAGGCACAGCCACCATCTGCAATCTTACCATGGTCACTATCACTGTGAGCACTGTCACCAATGGAACTCCCAACATGGGCGCTGTCATCATGAGCACTTTCACCATACGAACTGTCACCATGGGCACTATGAACGTGAGAACGGTCACCATGGGCACTGTCACCATGAGCATTGTCATCATAGGCAATGTCACCGTGAGAACTATCACCATGCGCACTGTCCACAAGGGCACTATCCCATTGAGCTGTATCACCATGTGTACTCTCATCTTGGGCACAGTCACCATGGGCACACTCACCAAGTACACTATCACTATGCTCACTATTACTCTGAACACTCTCACCATGGGCACCTTAACCATGGGCACTATCACCGGGAGCATTATCAGCATCGGCACAACATGCGTGATAACGTTCAGCATGGGTCATATCACCGTGAGCACGGTTGCCATGGGCACTGTCACGATGTGCAATGCCCCATTGGTACTCTCACCATGGGAACTGCCACCATGAGCACTGTCACCATGAGCACTGACACCACGAGCACTGCCACCGAGGGCACTGCAACCATGAGCACTGTCACCATGAGAACACTTACTATGAGAAATGTAACCATGGGCAGTTTCTCGATGAGTAGTCTCACCATGGGTATTTTCACCTTGGGCACACTCAACGTAAACAGTATTACCATGAGCACTTTCACTGTGAGCACTGTCACCATGGGCACTGTCACAATGCGGAGTGTCACCATGAGCCATGTCACGGTGGGAAATGTCACCGTGAGAAGTGTCACCATAGGCAATGTCACCATGGGCAATGTCACCATGGGAAATGCCATTTTGAGCACTGTCACCATGGGTACTGCCACCATGAGTACTGTCACCATTGGCAGTATCACCATGCGCACTGTCACCATGGGCACTATCACCATGACAGCTCTCAGCGTGAGCACTGTCACTGTGGGCACTGGCATCGTGAGCAATTCCACCATGGGCAATGTCACCATGGGCACTATCACGGTGAGCACTCTCAACATGAGCACGTCACCATGAGCCCTGTCACCATGGGCAATGTCACCGTGGGCACTGTCACCATGGTCACTGCCACCACTGTCACTGTCATTTTGAGCACTGTCACCAAGGGTACTGCAACCATGAGCACTGTCACCATTGCGAGTATCACCATGTGCACTGTCACCATGGGCACTATCACAATGAGAACTGTCAGCGTGGGCACTGTCACTGTTGGCAAGGGCACCGTGGGCACTTCCACCATGGGCAATGTCACCATGGGCACTATCACTGTGAGCACTGTCAACATGAGCACGTCACCATGGGCACGGTCAACGTGGGCACTATCTCGAAGGGCAATGTCACCATGAGCATTGTCAGGATGGGCAATTTCACCATGAGCACTGTCAGCAAAGGCACTCTCACCATGAGCAATGTCACTGTGGGCCGTGTCACCAGGGGCACTATCACCATGGTTAATGTTATCATTGGCACTTTCCCCGTGAGCACTGTCACCCTGGGCACTGTGATCATGGGCACGGTCACCGTGAGCACTATCTCCATGAGCACAGCAACTGTGAACACCATCACCATAATCACTGGCCTCATCAGTACTGTCACCATGAGCACTGCCACAATGAGCACTGTCAGCATGGGCACTTCCCCCATGAGCACTGTCACTATGAGAACTGCTACCATGGGTATTTTCACCATGAGTACTGTCACCCTGTGTATTGTCACCATTTGCACTGTCACCATGAGGACTATTACTGTGAGCGCTATCACCGTGAGATCTCTCACCATGGTCACTGTCACCATGGCACCTTGCACAATGGGGGCTGTCAACATGAGTGCTGTCACCATTGGCCCTATCACCGTGAGCATTCTCACTGTGGTCATTGTCACCATGGGCACTGTCACCATGAGCACTGTCACCATAGGCAATGTCACCGTGGTCAGTGTCACCATGAGCACTGTCAACATGGGCACTCATACAGTGGGCACTGTCACTGTGAGCACTGTCACCATGGGTACTGCCACCATGAGCTGTGTCTCTGTGAGTACTGTCAGCATGGGTTTTTACCATGAGCACTGTCACCATGAGCCCAGGCACAGTTTTTCAGTGACACCATGTGCACTACCACCAAGCGCACTCTCACCATGGCCACTGTCACCGAGAAAACTCTCACCATAAGTACTGTCTTCATGGGCACTGTCACCAAGGACACGGCCAACATGTGAACTGTAACCATTGTCAGTATCACTGTGAGAAGTGTCACCATGGGAATTACCAACATAGGCACTGTCATCATGAGCACTTTCAGAATGGGTACTGTCACCATGGGCACTATCACCGTGAGGACTCTCACCATGGGAATTATCGCCATGGGCTCTATCAGCATTAGAACTGTCACCGTGGTCACTGTCACGATGGAATTTGTCACTGAGAGCACTGTCACGATAGGCAAAGTCACGGTTTGCACTGTCGCTTTGGGCCCTGTCACAGTGAGCACTATCAGTTTGACGGGGGTGTCCATGGGCACCGCCACCATGGGCACTACCAACTTGAGAATTATCACCATTTGTACTCTCAGCGTGGTCACGGTCAACAAGTGCACTATCACTATGCTCACTATGACCCTGAGCACTGTCACCATGGGCACTCTCACCGTGAGCACTATAACCATCGGCACTATCACTGTGATCACTGTCACCATAGACACTATCATGGTGAGCACAGTTAAAATGAGCATTGTTACTGCGAGTACTGTCACAATGGGTAATGCAACCATAAGCCCAGTCACCGTGAGCACTGTCAGCATGGGTTGTCACCTGTGCACTGTCAGCATGAGCACTGTCAACATGGGCACTATAACTAGTTTTCAGTGCCACCATGTGCACTGTCACCTTGGACACTATCACCATGAGCACTGTCACCATGAGTACTGTCATCATGGGCAATGGCACAGCCACCATCTGCAATCTTACCATGGTCACTATCACTGTGAGCACTGTCACCAATGGAACTACCAACATGGGTGCTGTCATCATGAGCACTTTCACCATAAGAACTGTCACCATGGGCACTATGAACGTGAGAACGGTCACCATGGGCACTGTCACAATGAGCATTGTCATCATAGGCAATGTCACCGTGAGAACTATCACCATGCACACTGTCCACAAGGGCACTATCACATTGAGCTGTATCACCATGTGTCCTGTCATCTTGGGCACAGTCACCATGGGCACACTCACCAAGTACACTATCACCCTGCTCACTATTACTCTGAACACTCTCACCATGGGCACCGTAACCATGGGCACTATCACCGGGAGCATTATAAGCATCGGGACAACAGGCGTGATAACTGTCACCATGGGTCATATCACCGTGAGCACAGTTGCCATGGGCACTGTCACGATGTGCAATGCCCCTTTGGTACTCTCACCATGGGAACTGCCACCATGAGCACTGTCACCATGAGCACTGACACCACGAGCACTGCCACTGAGGGCACTGCCACCATGAGCACTGTCACCATGAGAACTGTTACTATGAGAAATGTAACCATGGGCAATTTCTCAATGAGTACTCTCACCATGGGTATTTTCACCTTGGGCACTCTCAACGTAAACAGTATTACCATGAGCACTTTCACTGTTAGCACTGTCACCATGGGCACTGTCACAATGCGGAGTGTCACCATGAGCCATGTCACCATGGGAAATGTCACCGTGAGAAGTGTCACCATAGGCAATGTCACCATGGGCAATGTCACCATGGGAAATGCCATTTTGAGCACTGTCACCATGGGTACAGCCACCATGAGTACGGTCACCATGAGTACTGTCACCATTGGCAGTATCACCATGCGCACTGTCACCATGGGCACTATCACCATGACAACTCTCAGCGTGAGCACTGTCACTGTGGGCACTGGCATCGTGAGCAATTCCACCATGGGCCATGTCAGCATGGGCACTATCACTGTGAGCACTCTCAACATGAGCATGTCACCATGAGCCCTGTCACCATGGACAATATCACTGTGAGAAGTGTCACCATAGGCAATGTCACCGTGGGCACTGTCACCATGGTCACTGCCACCACTGTAACTGTCATTTTGAGCACTGTCACCAAGGGTACTGCAACCATGAGCACTGTCACCATTAGCGCTGTCACCATTGCGAATATCAACATGTGCACTGTCACAATGGGCACTATCACAATGAGAACTGTCAGCGTGGGCACTGTCACTGTTGGCAAAGGCACCGTGGGCACATCCACCATGGGCAATGTCACCATGGGCACTATCACTGTGAGCACTGTCAACATGAGCACGTCACCATGGGCACTGTCAACATGGGTACTATCTCGAAGGGCAATGTCACCATGAGCATTGTCAGGATGGGCAATTTCACCATGAGCACTGTCACCATAGGCAATGTCACCATGGTCAGTGTCACCATGAACACTGTCAACATGGGCACTCATACAGTGGGCACTGTCACTGTGAGCACTGTCACCATGGGTACTTCCACCATGAGCAGTGTCTCTGTGAGTACTGTCAGCATGGGTTTTTACCATGAGCACTGTCACCATGAGCCCTGTCACAATTTTTCAGTGACACCATGTGCACTACCACCATGCCCACTCTCACCATGGGCACTGTCACCGAGAAAACTCTCACCATAAGTCCTGTCTTCATGGGCACTGTCACCAAGGGCACGGCCAACATGTGAACTGTAACCATTGTCAGTATCACTGTGAGAAGTGTCACCATGGGAATTACCAACCTAGGCACTGTCATCATGAGCACTTCCAGAATGGGAACTGTCACCATGGGCACTATCACCGTGAAGACTCTCACCATGGGAATTATCGCCATGGGCTCTATCAGCATTAGAACTGTCACCGTGGTCACTGTCACGATGGAATTTGTCACTGAGAGCACTGTCACGATAGGCAAAGTCACAGTCTGCACTGTCCCTTTGGGCCCTGTCAGGGTGAGCACTATCAGTTTGATGGTGGCGTCCATGGGCACTGCCACCATGGGCACTACCAACTTGAGAATTATCACCATTTGTACTCTCAGCGTGGTCACGGTCAACAAGTGCACTCTCACTATGCTCACTATGACCGTGAGCACTGTCACCATGGGCACTCTCACCATGAGCACTATCACCATCGGCACTATCACTGTGATCACTGTCACCATAGACACTATCATGGTGAGCACAGTTAACATGAGCATTGTAACTGTGAGCACTGTCACAATGGGTAATGCAACCATGAGCCCAGTCACTGTGAGCACTGTCAGCATGGGTTGTCACCTTGTGCACTGTCAGCATGAGCACTGTCACCATGGGAACTATAACTATTTTTCAGTGCCACCATGTGCACTGTCACCTTGGACACTATCACCATGAGCACTGTCACCATGTGTACTGTCATCATGGGCAAAGGCACAGCCACCATCTGCAATCTTACCATGGTCACTATCACTGTGAGCACTGTCACCAATGGAACTCCCAACATGGGCGCTGTCATCATGAGCACTTTCACCATACGAACTGTCACCATGGGCACTATGAACGTGAGAACGGTCACCATGGGCACTGTCACCATGAGCATTGTCATCATAGGCAATGTCACCGTGAGAACTATCACCATGCGCACTGTCCACAAGGGCACTATCCCATTGAGCTGTATCACCATGTGTACTCTCATCTTGGGCACAGTCACCATGGGCACACTCACCAAGTACACTATCACTATGCTCACTATTACTCTGAACACTCTCACCATGGGCACCTTAACCATGGGCACTATCACCGGGAGCATTATCAGCATCGGCACAACATGCGTGATAACGTTCAGCATGGGTCATATCACCGTGAGCACGGTTGCCATGGGCACTGTCACGATGTGCAATGCCCCATTGGTACTCTCACCATGGGAACTGCCACCATGAGCACTGTCACCATGAGCACTGACACCACGAGCACTGCCACCGAGGGCACTGCAACCATGAGCACTGTCACCATGAGCACTGACACCACGAGCACTGCCACCGAGGGCACTGCAACCATGAGCACTGTCACCATGAGAACACTTACTATGAGAAATGTAACCATGGGCAGTTTCTCGATGAGTAGTCTCACCATGGGTATTTTCACCTTGGGCACACTCAACGTAAACAGTATTACCATGAGCACTTTCACTGTGAGCACTGTCACCATGGGCACTGTCACAATGCGGAGTGTCACCATGAGCCATGTCACGGTGGGAAATGTCACCGTGAGAAGTGTCACCATAGGCAATGTCACCATGGGCAATGTCACCATGGGAAATGCCATTTTGAGCACTGTCACCATGGGTACTGCCACCATGAGTACTGTCACCATTGGCAGTATCACCATGCGCACTGTCACCATGGGCACTATCACCATGACAGCTCTCAGCGTGAGCACTGTCACTGTGGGCACTGGCATCGTGAGCAATTCCACCATGGGCAATGTCACCATGGGCACTATCACGGTGAGCACTCTCAACATGAGCACGTCACCATGAGCCCTGTCACCATGGGCAATGTCACCGTGGGCACTGTCACCATGGTCACTGCCACCACTGTCACTGTCATTTTGAGCACTGTCACCAAGGGTACTGCAACCATGAGCACTGTCACCATTGCGAGTATCACCATGTGCACTGTCACCATGGGCACTATCACAATGAGAACTGTCAGCGTGGGCACTGTCACTGTTGGCAAGGGCACCGTGGGCACTTCCACCATGGGCAATGTCACCATGGGCACTATCACTGTGAGCACTGTCAACATGAGCACGTCACCATGGGCACGGTCAACGTGGGCACTATCTCGAAGGGCAATGTCACCATGAGCATTGTCAGGATGGGCAATTTCACCATGAGCACTGTCAGCAAAGGCACTCTCACCATGAGCAATGTCACTGTGGGCCGTGTCACCAGGGGCACTATCACCATGGTTAATGTTATCATTGGCACTTTCCCCGTGAGCACTGTCACCCTGGGCACTGTGATCATGGGCACGGTCACCGTGAGCACTATCTCCATGAGCACAGCAACTGTGAACACCATCACCATAATCACTGGCCTCATCAGTACTGTCACCATGAGCACTGCCACAATGAGCACTGTCAGCATGGGCACTTCCCCCATGAGCACTGTCACTATGAGAACTGCTACCATGGGTATTTTCACCATGAGTACTGTCACCCTGTGTATTGTCACCATTTGCACTGTCACCATGAGGACTATTACTGTGAGCGCTATCACCGTGAGATCTCTCACCATGGTCACTGTCACCATGGCACCTTGCACAATGGGGGCTGTCAACATGAGTGCTGTCACCATTGGCCCTATCACCGTGAGCATTCTCACTGTGGTCATTGTCACCATGGGCACTGTCACCATGAGCACTGTCACCATAGGCAATGTCACCGTGGTCAGTGTCACCATGAGCACTGTCAACATGGGCACTCATACAGTGGGCACTGTCACTGTGAGCACTGTCACCATGGGTACTGCCACCATGAGCTGTGTCTCTGTGAGTACTGTCAGCATGGGTTTTTACCATGAGCACTGTCACCATGAGCCCAGGCACAGTTTTTCAGTGACACCATGTGCACTACCACCAAGCGCACTCTCACCATGGCCACTGTCACCGAGAAAACTCTCACCATAAGTACTGTCTTCATGGGCACTGTCACCAAGGACACGGCCAACATGTGAACTGTAACCATTGTCAGTATCACTGTGAGAAGTGTCACCATGGGAATTACCAACATAGGCACTGTCATCATGAGCACTTTCAGAATGGGAACTGTCACCATGGGCACTATCACCGTGAGGACTCTCACCATGGGAATTATCGCCATGGGCTCTATCAGCATTAGAACTGTCACCGTGGTCACTGTCACGATGGAATTTGTCACTGAGAGCACTGTCACGATAGGCAAAGTCACGGTTTGCACTGTCCCTTTGGGCCCTGTCACAGTGAGCACTATCAGTTTGACGGGGGTGTCCATGGGCACCGCCACCATGGGCACTACCAACTTGAGAATTATCACCATTTGTACTCTCAGCGTGGTCACGGTCAACAAGTGCACTATCACTATGCTCACTATGACCCTGAGCACTGTCACCATGGGCACTCTCACCGTGAGCACTATAACCATCGGCACTATCACTGTGATCACTGTCACCATAGACACTATCATGGTGAGCACAGTTAAAATGAGCATTGTTACTGCGAGTACTGTCACAATGGGTAATGCAACCATAAGCCCAGTCACCGTGAGCACTGTCAGCATGGGTTGTCACCTGTGCACTGTCAGCATGAGCACTGTCAACATGGGCACTATAACTAGTTTTCAGTGCCACCATGTGCACTGTCACCTTGGACACTATCACCATGAGCACTGTCACCATGAGTACTGTCATCATGGGCAATGGCACAGCCACCATCTGCAATCTTACCATGGTCACTATCACTGTGAGCACTGTCACCAATGGAACTACCAACATGGGTGCTGTCATCATGAGCACTTTCACCATAAGATCTGTCACCATGGGCACTATGAACGTGAGAACGGTCACCATGGGCACTGTCACAATGAGCATTGTCATCATAGGCAATGTCACCGTGAGAACTATCACCATGCACACTGTCCACAAGGGCACTATCACATTGAGCTGTATCACCATGTGTCCTGTCATCTTGGGCACAGTCACCATGGGCACACTCACCAAGTACACTATCACTATGCTCACTATTACTCTGAACACTCTCACCATGGGCACCGTAACCATGGGCACTATCACCGGGAGCATTATAAGCATCGGGACAACAGGCGTGATAACTGTCACCATGGGTCATATCACCGTGAGCACAGTTGCCATGGGCACTGTCACGATGTGCAATGCCCCTTTGGTACTCTCACCATGGGAACTGCCACCATGAGCACTGTCACCATGAGCACTGACACCACGAGCACTGCCACTGAGGGCACTGCCACCATGAGCACTGTCACCATGAGAACTGTTACTATGAGAAATGTAACCATGGGCAATTTCTCAATGAGTACTCTCACCATGGGTATTTTCACCTTGGGCACTCTCAACGTAAACAGTATTACCATGAGCACTTTCACTGTTAGCACTGTCACCATGGGCACTGTCACAATGCGGAGTGTCACCATGAGCCATGTCACCATGGGAAATGTCACCGTGAGAAGTGTCACCATAGGCAATGTCACCATGGGCAATGTCACCATGGGAAATGCCATTTTGAGCACTGTCACCATGGGTACAGCCACCATGAGTACGGTCACCATGAGTACTGTCACCATTGGCAGTATCACCATGCGCACTGTCACCATGGGCACTATCACCATGACAACTCTCAGCGTGAGCACTGTCACTGTGGGCACTGGCATCGTGAGCAATTCCACCATGGGCCATGTCAGCATGGGCACTATCACTGTGAGCACTCTCAACATGAGCATGTCACCATGAGCCCTGTCACCATGGACAATATCACTGTGAGAAGTGTCACCATAGGCAATGTCACCGTGGGCACTGTCACCATGGTCACTGCCACCACTGTAACTGTCATTTTGAGCACTGTCACCAAGGGTACTGCAACCATGAGCACTGTCACCATTAGCACTGTCACCATTGCGAATATCAACATGTGCACTGTCACAATGGGCACTATCACAATGAGAACTGTCAGCGTGGGCACTGTCACTGTTGGCAAAGGCACCGTGGGCACATCCACCATGGGCAATGTCACCATGGGCACTATCACTGTGAGCACTGTCAACATGAGCACGTCACCATGGGCACTGTCAACATGGGTACTATCTCGAAGGGCAATGTCACCATGAGCATTGTCAGGATGGGCAATTTCACCATGAGCACTGTCACCATAGGCAATGTCACCATGGTCAGTGTCACCATGAACACTGTCAACATGGGCACTCATACAGTGGGCACTGTCACTGTGAGCACTGTCACCATGGGTACTTCCACCATGAGCCGTGTCTCTGTGAGTACTGTCAGCATGGGTTTTTACCATGAGCACTGTCACCATGAGCCCTGTCACAATTTTTCAGTGACACCATGTGCACTACCACCATGCCCACTCTCACCATGGGCACTGTCACCGAGAAAACTCTCACCATAAGTCCTGTTTCATGGGCACTGTCACCAAGGGCACGGCCAACATGTGAACTGTAACCATTGTCAGTATCACTGTGAGAAGTGTCACCATGGGAATTACCAACCTAGGCACTGTCATCATGAGCACTTCCAGAATGGGAACTGTCATCATGGGCACTATCACCGTGAAGACTCTCACCATGGGAATTATCGCCATGGGCTCTATCAGCATTAGAACTGTCACCGTGGTCACTGTCACGATGGAATTTGTCACTGAGAGCACTGTCACGATAGGCAAAGTCACAGTCTGCACTGTCCCTTTGGGCCCTGTCAGGGTGAGCACTATCAGTTTGATGGTGGCGTCCATGGGCACTGCCACCATGGGCACTACCAACTTGAGAATTATCACCATTTGTACTCTCAGCGTGGTCACGGTCAACAAGTGCACTCTCACTATGCTCACTATGACCGTGAGCACTGTCACCATGGGCACTCTCACCATGAGCACTATCACCATCGGCACTATCACTGTGATCACTGTCACCATAGACACTATCATGGTGAGCACAGTTAACATGAGCATTGTAACTGTGAGCACTGTCACAATGGGTAATGCAACCATGAGCCCAGTCACTGTGAGCACTGTCAGCATGGGTTGTCACCTTGTGCACTGTCAGCATGAGCACTGTCACCATGGGAACTATAACTATTTTTCAGTGCCACCATGTGCACTGTCACCTTGGACACTATCACCATGAGCACTGTCACCATGTGTACTGTCATCATGGGCAAAGGCACAGCCACCATCTGCAATCTTACCATGGTCACTATCACTGTGAGCACTGTCACCAATGGAACTCCCAACATGGGCGCTGTCATCATGAGCACTTTCACCATACGAACTGTCACCATGGGCACTATGAACGTGAGAACGGTCACCATGGGCACTGTCACCATGAGCATTGTCATCATAGGCAATGTCACCGTGAGAACTATCACCATGCGCACTGTCCACAAGGGCACTATCCCATTGAGCTGTATCACCATGTGTACTCTCATCTTGGGCACAGTCACCATGGGCACACTCACCAAGTACACTATCACTATGCTCACTATTACTCTGAACACTCTCACCATGGGCACCTTAACCATGGGCACTATCACCGGGAGCATTATCAGCATCGGCACAACATGCGTGATAACGTTCAGCATGGGTCATATCACCGTGAGCACGGTTGCCATGGACACTGTCACGATGTGCAATGCCCCATTGGTACTCTCACCATGGGAACTGCCACCATGAGCACTGTCACCATGAGCACTGACACCACGAGCACTGCCACCGAGGGCACTGCTCATGGTTATGAGCACTGTCACCATGAGAACACTTACTATGAGAAATGTAACCATGGGCAGTTTCTCGATGAGTAGTCTCACCATGGGTATTTTCACCTTGGGCACACTCAACGTAAACAGTATTACCATGAGCACTTTCACTGTGAGCACTGTCACCATGGGCACTGTCACAATGCGGAGTGTCACCATGAGCCATGTCACGGTGGGAAATGTCACCGTGAGAAGTGTCACCATAGGCAATGTCACCATGGGCAATGTCACCATGGGAAATGCCATTTTGAGCACTGTCACCATGGGTACTGCCACCATGAGTACTGTCACCATTGGCAGTATCACCATGCGCACTGTCACCATGGGCACTATCACCATGACAGCTCTCAGCGTGAGCACTGTCACTGTGGGCACTGGCATCGTGAGCAATTCCACCATGGGCAATGTCACCATGGGCACTATCACGGTGAGCACTCTCAACATGAGCACGTCACCATGAGCCCTGTCACCATGGGCAATGTCACCGTGGGCACTGTCACCATGGTCACTGCCACCACTGTCACTGTCATTTTGAGCACTGTCACCAAGGGTACTGCAACCATGAGCACTGTCACCATTGCGAGTATCACCATGTGCACTGTCACCATGGGCACTATCACAATGAGAACTGTCAGCGTGGGCACTGTCACTGTTGGCAAGGGCACCGTGGGCACTTCCACCATGGGCAATGTCACCATGGGCACTATCACTGTGAGCACTGTCAACATGAGCACGTCACCATGGGCACGGTCAACGTGGGCACTATCTCGAAGGGCAATGTCACCATGAGCATTGTCAGGATGGGCAATTTCACCATGAGCACTGTCAGCAAAGGCACTCTCACCATGAGCAATGTCACTGTGGGCCGTGTCACCAGGGGCACTATCACCATGGTTAATGTTATCATTGGCACTTTCCCCGTGAGCACTGTCACCCTGGGCACTGTGATCATGGGCACGGTCACCGTGAGCACTATCTCCATGAGCACAGCAACTGTGAACACCATCACCATAATCACTGGCCTCATCAGTACTGTCACCATGAGCACTGCCACAATGAGCACTGTCAGCATGGGCACTTCCCCCATGAGCACTGTCACTATGAGAACTGCTACCATGGGTATTTTCACCATGAGTACTGTCACCCTGTGTATTGTCACCATTTGCACTGTCACCATGAGGACTATTACTGTGAGCGCTATCACCGTGAGATCTCTCACCATGGTCACTGTCACCATGGCACCTTGCACAATGGGGGCTGTCAACATGAGTGCTGTCACCATTGGCCCTATCACCGTGAGCATTCTCACTGTGGTCATTGTCACCATGGGCACTGTCACCATGAGCACTGTCACCATAGGCAATGTCACCGTGGTCAGTGTCACCATGAGCACTGTCAACATGGGCACTCATACAGTGGGCACTGTCACTGTGAGCACTGTCACCATGGGTACTGCCACCATGAGCTGTGTCTCTGTGAGTACTGTCAGCATGGGTTTTTACCATGAGCACTGTCACCATGAGCCCAGGCACAGTTTTTCAGTGACACCATGTGCACTACCACCAAGCGCACTCTCACCATGGCCACTGTCACCGAGAAAACTGTCACCATAAGTACTGTCTTCATGGGCACTGTCACCAAGGACACGGCCAACATGTGAACTGTAACCATTGTCAGTATCACTGTGAGAAGTGTCACCATGGGAATTACCAACATAGGCACTGTCATCATGAGCACTTTCAGAATGGGAACTGTCACCATGGGCACTATCACCGTGAGGACTCTCACCATGGGAATTATCGCCATGGGCTCTATCAGCATTAGAACTGTCACCGTGGTCACTGTCACGATGGAATTTGTCACTGAGAGCACTGTCACGATAGGCAAAGTCACGGTTTGCACTGTCCCTTTGGGCCCTGTCACAGTGAGCACTATCAGTTTGACGGGGGTGTCCATGGGCACCGCCACCATGGGCACTACCAACTTGAGAATTATCACCATTTGTACTCTCAGCGTGGTCACGGTCAACAAGTGCACTATCACTATGCTCACTATGACCCTGAGCACTGTCACCATGGGCACTCTCACCGTGAGCACTATAACCATCGGCACTATCACTGTGATCACTGTCACCATAGACACTATCATGGTGAGCACAGTTAAAATGAGCATTGTTACTGCGAGTACTGTCACAATGGGTAATGCAACCATAAGCCCAGTCACCGTGAGCACTGTCAGCATGGGTTGTCACCTGTGCACTGTCAGCATGAGCACTGTCAACATGGGCACTATAACTAGTTTTCAGTGCCACCATGTGCACTGTCACCTTGGACACTATCACCATGAGCACTGTCACCATGAGTACTGTCATCATGGGCAATGGCACAGCCACCATCTGCAATCTTACCATGGTCACTATCACTGTGAGCACTGTCACCAATGGAACTACCAACATGGGCGCTGTCATCATGAGCACTTTCACCATAAGAACTGTCACCATGGGCACTATGAACGTGAGAACGGTCACCATGGGCACTGTCACCATGAGCATTGTCATCATAGGCAATGTCACCGTGAGAACTATCACCATGCACACTGTCCACAAGGGCACTATCACATTGAGCTGTATCACCATGTGTCCTGTCATCTTGGGCACAGTCACCATGGGCACACTCACCAAGTACACTATCACCCTGCTCACTATTACTCTGAACACTCTCACCATGGGCACCGTAACCATGGGCACTATCACCGGGAGCATTATAAGCATCGGGACAACAGGCGTGATAACTGTCACCATGGGTCATATCACCGTGAGCACAGTTGCCATGGGCACTGTCACGATGTGCAATGCCCCTTTGGTACTCTCACCATGGGAACTGCCACCATGAGCACTGTCACCATGAGCACTGACACCACGAGCACTGCCACTGAGGGCACTGCCACCATGAGCACTGTCACCATGAGAACTGTTACTATGAGAAATGTAACCATGGGCAATTTCTCAATGAGTACTCTCACCATGGGTATTTTCACCTTGGGCACTCTCAACGTAAACAGTATTACCATGAGCACTTTCACTGTTAGCACTGTCACCATGGGCACTGTCACAATGCGGAGTGTCACCATGAGCCATGTCACCATGGGAAATGTCACCGTGAGAAGTGTCACCATAGGCAATGTCACCATGGGCAATGTCACCATGGGAAATGCCATTTTGAGCACTGTCACCATGGGTACAGCCACCATGAGTACGGTCACCATGAGTACTGTCACCATTGGCAGTATCACCATGCGCACTGTCACCATGGGCACTATCACCATGACAACTCTCAGCGTGAGCACTGTCACTGTGGGCACTGGCATCGTGAGCAATTCCACCATGGGCCATGTCAGCATGGGCACTATCACTGTGAGCACTCTCAACATGAGCATGTCACCATGAGCCCTGTCACCATGGACAATATCACTGTGAGAAGTGTCACCATAGGCAATGTCACCGTGGGCACTGTCACCATGGTCACTGCCACCACTGTAACTGTCATTTTGAGCACTGTCACCAAGGGTACTGCAACCATGAGCACTGTCACCATTAGCGCTGTCACCATTGCGAATATCAACATGTGCACTGTCACAATGGGCACTATCACAATGAGAACTGTCAGCGTGGGCACTGTCACTGTTGGCAAAGGCACCGTTGGCACATCCACCATGGGCAATGTCACCATGGGCACTATCACTGTGAGCACTGTCAACATGAGCACGTCACCATGGGCACTGTCAACATGGGTACTATCTCGAAGGGCAATGTCACCATGAGCATTGTCAGGATGGGCAATTTCACCATGAGCACTGTCACCATAGGCAATGTCACCATGGTCAGTGTCACCATGAACACTGTCAACATGGGCACTCATACAGTGGGCACTGTCACTGTGAGCACTGTCACCATGGGTACTTCCACCATGAGCAGTGTCTCTGTGAGTACTGTCAGCATGGGTTTTTACCATGAGCACTGTCACCATGAGCCCTGTCACAATTTTTCAGTGACACCATGTGCACTACCACCATGCCCACTCTCACCATGGGCACTGTCACCGAGAAAACTCTCACCATAAGTCCTGTCTTCATGGGCACTGTCACCAAGGGCACGGCCAACATGTGAACTGTAACCATTGTCAGTATCACTGTGAGAAGTGTCACCATGGGAATTACCAACCTAGGCACTGTCATCATGAGCACTTCCAGAATGGGAACTGTCACCATGGGCACTATCACCGTGAAGACTCTCACCATGGGAATTATCGCCATGGGCTCTATCAGCATTAGAACTGTCACCGTGGTCACTGTCACGATGGAATTTGTCAATGTGAGGACTGTCACGATAGGCAAAGTCACAGTCTGCACTGTCCCTTTGGGCCCTGTCAGGGTGAGCACTATCAGTTTGATGGTGGCGTCCATGGGCACTGCCACCATGGGCACTACCAACTTGAGAATTATCACCATTTGTACTCTCAGCGTGGTCACGGTCAACAAGTGCACTCTCACTATGCTCACTATGACCGTGAGCACTGTCACCATGGGCACTCTCACCATGAGCACTATCACCATCGGCACTATCACTGTGATCACTGTCACCATAGACACTATCATGGTGAGCACAGTTAACATGAGCATTGTAACTGTGAGCACTGTCACAATGGGTAATGCAACCATGAGCCCAGTCACTGTGAGCACTGTCAGCATGGGTTGTCACCTTGTGCACTGTCAGCATGAGCACTGTCACCATGGGAACTATAACTATTTTTCAGTGCCACCATGTGCACTGTCACCTTGGACACTATCACCATGAGCACTGTCACCATGTGTACTGTCATCATGGGCAAAGGCACAGCCACCATCTGCAATCTTACCATGGTCACTATCACTGTGAGCACTGTCACCAATGGAACTCCCAACATGGGCGCTGTCATCATGAGCACTTTCACCATACGAACTGTCACCATGGGCACTATGAACGTGAGAACGGTCACCATGGGCACTGTCACCATGAGCATTGTCATCATAGGCAATGTCACCGTGAGAACTATCACCATGCGCACTGTCCACAAGGGCACTATCCCATTGAGCTGTATCACCATGTGTACTCTCATCTTGGGCACAGTCACCATGGG
Source organism: Mesoplodon mirus (assembly GCF_964341445.2). NCBI lineage: Eukaryota > Metazoa > Chordata > Mammalia > Artiodactyla > Ziphiidae > Mesoplodon > Mesoplodon mirus. Next base: position 193,858,716 of record NC_138976.1, on the reverse strand, counting down.
CACACTCACCAAGTACACTATCACTATGCTCACTATTACTCTGAACACTCTCACCATGGGCACCTTAACCATGGGCACTATCACCGGGAGCATTATCAGCATCGGCACAACATGCGTGATAACGTTCAGCGTGGGTCATATCACCGTGAGCAAGGTTGCCATGGGCACTGTCACGATGTGCAATGCCCCATTGGTACTCTCACCATGGGAACTGCCACCATGAGCACTGTCACCATGAGCACTGACACCATGAGCACTGCCACCGAGGGCACTGCAACCATGAGCACTGTCACCATGAGAACACTTACTATGAGAAATGTAACCATGGGCAGTTTCTCGATGAGTAGTCTCACCATGGGTTTTTTCACCTTGGGCACACTCAACGTAAACAGTATTACCATGAGCACTTTCACTGTGAGCACTGTCACCATGGGCACTGTCACAATGCAGAGTGTCACCATGAGCCATGTCACGGTGGGAAATGTCACCGTGAGAAGTGTCACCATAGGCAATGTCACCATGGGCAATGTCACCATGGGAAATGCCATTTTGAGCACTGTCACCATGGGTACTGCCACCATGAGTACTGTCACCATTGGCAGTATCACCATGCACACTGTCACCATGGGCACTATCATCATGACAATTCTCAGCGTGAGCACTGTCACTGTGGGCACTGACATCGTGAGCAATTCCACCATGGGCAATGTCACCATGGGCACTATCACGGTGAGCACTCTCAACATGAGCACGTCACCATGAGCCCTGTCACCATGGGCAATGTCACCGTGGGCACTGTCACCATGGTCACTGCCACCACTGTCACTGTCATTTTGAGCACTGTCACCAAGGGTACTGCAACCATGAGCACTGTCACCATTGCGAGTATCACCATGTGCACTGGCACCATGGGCACTATCACAATGAGAACTGTCAGCGTGGGCACTGTCACTGTTGGCAAGGGCACCGTGGGCACTTCCACCATGGGCAATGTCACCATGGGCACTATCACTGTGAGCACTGTCAACATGAGCACGTCACCATGGGCACGGTCAACGTGGGCACTATCTCGAAGGGCAATGTCACCATGAGCATTGTCAGGATGGGCAATTTCACCATGAGCACTGTCAGCAAAGGCACTCTCACCATGAGCATTGTCACTGTGGGCCGTGTCACCAGGGGCACTATCACCATGGTTAATGTTATCATTGGCACTTTCCCCGTGAGCACTGTCACCCTGGGCACTGTGATCATGGGCACGGTCACCGTGAGCACTATCTCCATGAGCACAGCAACTGTGAACACCATCACCATAATCACTGGCCTCATCAGTACTGTCACCATGAGCACTGCCACAATGAGCACTGTCAGCATGGGCACTTCCCCCATGAGCACTGTCACTATGAGAACTGCTACCATGGGTATTTTCACCATGAGTACTGTCACCCTGTGTATTGTCACCATTTGCACTGTCACCATGAGGACTATTACTGTGAGCGCTATCACCGTGAGATCTCTCACCATGGTCACTGTCACCATGGCACCTTGCACAATGGGGGCTGTCAACATGAGTGCTGTCACCATTGGCCCTATCACCGTGAGCATTCTCACTGTGGTCATTGTCACCATGGGCACTGTCACCATGAGCACTGTCACCATAGGCAATGTCACCGTGGTCAGTGTCACCATGAGCACTGTCAACATGGGCACTCATACAGTGGGCACTGTCACTGTGAGCACTGTCACCATGGGTACTGCCACCATGAGCTGTGTCTCTGTGAGTACTGTCAGCATGGGTTTTTACCATGAGCACTGTCACCATGAGCCCAGGCACAGTTTTTCAGTGACACCATGTGCACTACCACCAAGCACACTCTCACCATGGCCACTGTCACCGAGAAAACTCTCACCATAAGTACTGTCTTCATGGGCACTGTCACCAAGGACACGGCCAACATGTGAACTGTAACCATTGTCAGTATCACTGTGAGAAGTGTCACCATGGGAATTACCAACATAGGCACTGTCATCATGAGCACTTTCAGATTGGGAACTGTCACCATGGGCACTATCACCGTGAGGACTCTCACCATGGGAATTATCGCCATGGGCTCTATCAGCATTAGAACTGTCACCGTGGTCACTGTCACGATGGAATTTGTCACTGAGAGCACTGTCACGATAGGCAAAGTCACGGTTTGCACTGTCCCTTTGGGCCCTGTCACAGTGAGCACTATCAGTTTGACGGGGGTGTCCATGGGCACCGCCACCATGGGCACTACCAACTTGAGAATGATCACCATTTGTACTCTCAGCGTGGTCACGGTCAACAAGTGCACTATCACTATGCTCACTATGACCCTGAGCACTGTCACCATGGGCACTCTCACCGTGAGCACTATAACCATCGGCACTATCACTGTGATCACTGTCACCATAGACACTATCATGGTGAGCACAGTTAAAATGAGCATTGTTACTGCGAGTACTGTCACAATGGGTAATGCAACCATAAGCCCAGTCACCGTGAGCACTGTCAGCATGGGTTGTCACCTGTGCACTGTCAGCATGAGCACTGTCAACATGGGCACTATAACTAGTTTTCAGTGCCACCATGTGCACTGTCACCTTGGACACTATCACCATGAGCACTGTCACCATGAGTACTGTCATCATGGGCAATGGCACAGCCACCATCTGCAATCTTACCATGGTCACTATCACTGTGAGCACTGTCACCAATGGAACTACCAACATGGGCGCTGTCATCATGAGCACTTTCACCATACGAACTGTCACCATGGGCACTATGAACGTGAGAACGGTCACCATGGGCACTGTCACCATGAGCATTGTCATCATAGGCAATGTCACCGTGAGAACTATCACCATGCACACTGTCCACAAGGGCACTATCACATTGAGCTGTATCACCATGTGTCCTGTCATCTTGGGCACAGTCACCATGGGCACACTCACCAAGTACACTATCACCCTGCTCACTATTACTCTGAACACTCTCACCATGGGCACCGTAACCATGGGCACTATCACCGGGAGCATTATAAGCATCGGGACAACAGGCGTGATAACTGTCACCATGGGTCATATCACCGTGAGCACAGTTGCCATGGGCACTGTCACGATGTGCAATGCCCCTTTGGTACTCTCACCATGGGAACTGCCACCATGAGCACTGTCACCATGAGCACTGACACCACGAGCACTGCCACTGAGGGCACTGCCACCATGAGCACTGTCACCATGAGAACTGTTACTATGAGAAATGTAACCATGGGCAATTTCTCAATGAGTACTCTCACCATGGGTATTTTCACCTTGGGCACTCTCAACGTAAACAGTATTACCATGAGCACTTTCACTGTTAGCACTGTCACCATGGGCACTGTCACAATGCGGAGTGTCACCATGAGCCATGTCACCATGGGAAATGTCACCGTGAGAAGTGTCACCATAGGCAATGTCACCATGGGCAATGTCACCATGGGAAATGCCATTTTGAGCACTGTCACCATGGGTACAGCCACCATGAGTACGGTCACCATGAGTACTGTCACCATTGGCAGTATCACCATGCGCACTGTCACCATGGGCACTATCACCATGACAACTCTCAGCGTGAGCACTGTCACTGTGGGCACTGGCATCGTGAGCAATTCCACCATGGGCCATGTCAGCATGGTCACTATCACTGTGAGCACTCTCAACATGAGCATGTCACCATGAGCCCTGTCACCATGGACAATATCACTGTGAGAAGTGTCACCATAGGCAATGTCACCGTGGGCACTGTCACCATGGTCACTGCCACCACTGTAACTGTCATTTTGAGCACTGTCACCAAGGGTACTGCAACCATGAGCACTGTCACCATTAGCACTGTCACCATTGCGAATATCAACATGTGCACTGTCACAATGGGCACTATCACAATGAGAACTGTCAGCGTGGGCACTGTCACTGTTGGCAAAGGCACCGTGGGCACATCCACCATGGGCAATGTCACCATGGGCACTATCACTGTGAGCACTGTCAACATGAGCACGTCACCATGGGCACTGTCAACATGGGTACTATCTCGAAGGGCAATGTCACCATGAGCATTGTCAGGATGGGCACTGTCACCATGAGCACTGTCACCATAGGCAATGTCACCATGGTCAGTGTCACCATGAACACTGTCAACATGGGCACTCATACAGTGGGCACTGTCACTGTGAGCACTGTCACCATGGGTACTTCCACCATGAGCAGTGTCTCTGTGAGTACTGTCAGCATGGGTTTTTACCATGAGCACTGTCACCATGAGCCCTGTCACAATTTTTCAGTGACACCATGTGCACTACCACCATGCCCACTCTCACCATGGGCACTGTCACCGAGAAAACTGTCACCATAAGTCCTGTCTTCATGGGCACTGTCACCAAGGGCACGGCCAACATGTGAACTGTAACCATTGTCAGTATCACTGTGAGAAGTGTCACCATGGGAATTACCAACCTAGGCACTGTCATCATGAGCACTTCCAGAATGGGAACTGTCACCATGGGCACTATCACCGTGAAGACTCTCACCATGGGAATTATCGCCATGGGCTCTATCAGCATTAGAACTGTCACCGTGGTCACTGTCACGATGGAATTTGTCAATGTGAGGACTGTCACGATAGGCAAAGTCACAGTCTGCACTGTCCCTTTGGGCCCTGTCAGGGTGAGCACTATCAGTTTGATGGTGGCGTCCATGGGCACTGCCACCATGGGCACTACCAACTTGAGAATTATCACCATTTGTACTCTCAGCGTGGTCACGGTCAACAAGTGCACTCTCACTATGCTCACTATGACCGTGAGCACTGTCACCATGGGCACTCTCACCATGAGCACTATCACCATCGGCACTATCACTGTGATCACTGTCACCATAGACACTATCATGGTGAGCACAGTTAACATGAGCATTGTAACTGTGAGCACTGTCACAATGGGTAATGCAACCATGAGCCCAGTCACTGTGAGCACTGTCAGCATGGGTTGTCACCTTGTGCACTGTCAGCATGAGCACTGTCACCATGGGAACTATAACTATTTTTCAGTGCCACCATGTGCACTGTCACCTTGGACACTATCACCATGAGCACTGTCACCATGTGTACTGTCATCATGGGCAAAGGCACAGCCACCATCTGCAATCTTACCATGGTCACTATCACTGTGAGCACTGTCACCAATGGAACTCCCAACATGGGCGCTGTCATCATGAGCACTTTCACCATACGAACTGTCACCATGGGCACTATGAACGTGAGAACGGTCACCATGGGCACTGTCACCATGAGCATTGTCATCATAGGCAATGTCACCGTGAGAACTATCACCATGCACACTGTCCACAAGGGCACTATCCCATTGAGCTGTATCACCATGTGTACTCTCATCTTGGGCACAGTCACCATGGGCACACTCACCAAGTACACTATCACTATGCTCACTATTACTCTGAACACTCTCACCATGGGCACCTTAACCATGGGCACTATCACCGGGAGCATTATCAGCATCGGCACAACATGCGTGATAACGTTCAGCATGGGTCATATCACCGTGAGCCCTGTCACCATGGGCAATGTCACCGTGGGCACTGTCACCATGGTCACTGCCACCACTGTCACTGTCATTTTGAGCACTGTCACCAAGGGTACTGCAACCATGAGCACTGTCACCATTGCGAGTATCACCATGTGCACTGGCACCATGGGCACTATCACAATGAGAACTGTCAGCGTGGGCACTGTCACTGTTGGCAAGGGCACCGTGGGCACTTCCACCATGGGCAATGTCACCATGGGCACTATCACTGTGAGCACTGTCAACATGAGCACGTCACCATGGGCACGGTCAACGTGGGCACTATCTCGAAGGGCAATGTCACCATGAGCATTGTCATGATGGGCAATTTCACCATGAGCACTGTCAGCAAAGGCACTCTCACCATGAGCATTGTCACTGTGGGCCGTGTCACCAGGGGCACTATCACCATGGTTAATGTTATCATTGGCACTTTCCCCGTGAGCACTGTCACCCTGGGCACTGTGATCATGGGCACGGTCACCGTGAGCACTATCTCCATGAGCACAGCAACTGTGAACACCATCACCATAATCACTGGCCTCATCAGTACTGTCACCATGAGCACTGCCACAATGAGCACTGTCAGCATGGGCACTTCCCCCATGAGCACTGTCACTATGAGAACTGCTACCATGGGTATTTTCACCATGAGTACTGTCACCCTGTGTATTGTCACCATTTGCACTGTCACCATGAGGACTATTACTGTGAGCGCTATCACCGTGAGATCTCTCACCATGGTCACTGTCACCATGGCACCTTGCACAATGGGGGCTGTCAACATGAGTGCTGTCACCATTGGCACTATCACCGTGAGCATTCTCACTGTGGTCATTGTCACCATGGGCACTGTCACCATGAGCACTGTCACCATAGGCAATGTCACCGTGGTCAGTGTCACCATGAGCACTGTCAACATGGGCACTCATACAGTGGGCACTGTCACTGTGAGCACTGTCACCATGGGTACTGCCACCATGAGCTGTGTCTCTGTGAGTACTGTCAGCATGGGTTTTTACCATGAGCACTGTCACCATGAGCCCAGGCACAGTTTTTCAGTGACACCATGTGCACTACCACCAAGCACACTCTCACCATGGCCACTGTCACCGAGAAAACTCTCACCATAAGTACTGTCTTCATGGGCACTGTCACCAAGGACACGGCCAACATGTGAACTGTAACCATTGTCAGTATCACTGTGAGAAGTGTCACCATGGGAATTACCAACATAGGCACTGTCATCATGAGCACTTTCAGATTGGGAACTGTCACCATGGGCACTATCACCGTGAGGACTCTCACCATGGGAATTATCGCCATGGGCTCTATCAGCATTAGAACTGTCACCGTGGTCACTGTCACGATGGAATTTGTCACTGAGAGCACTGTCACGATAGGCAAAGTCACGGTTTGCACTGTCCCTTTGGGCCCTGTCACAGTGAGCACTATCAGTTTGACGGGGGTGTCCATGGGCACCGCCACCATGGGCACTACCAACTTGAGAATTATCACCATTTGTACTCTCAGCGTGGTCACGGTCAACAAGTGCACTATCACTATGCTCACTATGACCCTGAGCACTGTCACCATGGGCACTCTCACCGTGAGCACTATAACCATCGGCACTATCACTGTGATCACTGTCACCATAGACACTATCATGGTGAGCACAGTTAAAATGAGCATTGTTACTGCGAGTACTGTCACAATGGGTAATGCAACCATAAGCCCAGTCACCGTGAGCACTGTCAGCATGGGTTGTCACCTGTGCACTGTCAGCATGAGCACTGTCAACATGGGCACTATAACTAGTTTTCAGTGCCACCATGTGCACTGTCACCTTGGACACTATCACCATGAGCACTGTCACCATGAGTACTGTCATCATGGGCAATGGCACAGCCACCATCTGCAATCTTACCATGGTCACTATCACTGTGAGCACTGTCACCAATGGAACTCCCAACATGGGCGCTGTCATCATGAGCACTTTCACCATACGAACTGTCACCATGGGCACTATGAACGTGAGAACGGTCACCATGGGCACTGTCACCATGAGCATTGTCATCATAGGCAATGTCACCGTGAGAACTATCACCATGCACACTGTCCACAAGGGCACTATCACATTGAGCTGTATCACCATGTGTCCTGTCATCTTGGGCACAGTCACCATGGGCACACTCACCAAGTACACTATCACTATGCTCACTATTACTCTGAACACTCTCACCATGGGCACCATAACCATGGGCACTATCACCGGGAGCATTATAAGCATCGGGACAACAGGCGTGATAACTGTCACCATGGGTCATATCACCGTGAGCACAGTTGCCATGGGCACTGTCACGATGTGCAATGCCCCTTTGGTACTCTCACCATGGGAACTGCCACCATGAGCACTGTCACCATGAGCACTGACACCACGAGCACTGCCACTGAGGGCACTGCCACCATGAGCACTGTCACCATGAGAACTGTTACTATGAGAAATGTAACCATGGGCAATTTCTCAATGAGTACTCTCACCATGGGTATTTTCACCTTGGGCACTCTCAACGTAAACAGTATTACCATGAGCACTTTCACTGTTAGCACTGTCACCATGGGCACTGTCACAATGCGGAGTGTCACCATGAGCCATGTCACCATGGGAAATGTCACCGTGAGAAGTGTCACCATAGGCAATGTCACCATGGGCAATGTCACCATGGGAAATGCCATTTTGAGCACTGTCACCATGGGTACAGCCACCATGAGTACGGTCACCATGAGTACTGTCACCATTGGCAGTATCACCATGCGCACTGTCACCATGGGCACTATCACCATGACAACTCTCAGCGTGAGCACTGTCACTGTGGGCACTGGCATCGTGAGCAATTCCACCATGGGCCATGTCAGCATGGGCACTATCACTGTGAGCACTCTCAACATGAGCATGTCACCATGAGCCCTGTCACCATGGACAATATCACTGTGAGAAGTGTCACCATAGGCAATGTCACCGTGGGCACTGTCACCATGGTCACTGCCACCACTGTAACTGTCATTTTGAGCACTGTCACCAAGGGTACTGCAACCATGAGCACTGTCACCATTAGCACTGTCACCATTGCGAATATCAACATGTGCACTGTCACAATGGGCACTATCACAATGAGAACTGTCAGCGTGGGCACTGTCACTGTTGGCAAAGGCACCGTGGGCACATCCACCATGGGCAATGTCACCATGGGCACTATCACTGTGAGCACTGTCAACATGAGCACGTCACCATGGGCACTGTCAACATGGGTACTATCTCGAAGGGCAATGTCACCATGAGCATTGTCAGGATGGGCACTGTCACCATGAGCACTGTCACCATAGGCAATGTCACCATGGTCAGTGTCACCATGAACACTGTCAACATGGGCACTCATACAGTGGGCACTGTCACTGTGAGCACTGTCACCATGGGTACTTCCACCATGAGCAGTGTCTCTGTGAGTACTGTCAGCATGGGTTTTTACCATGAGCACTGTCACCATGAGCCCTGTCACAATTTTTCAGTGACACCATGTGCACTACCACCATGCCCACTCTCACCATGGGCACTGTCACCGAGAAAACTGTCACCATAAGTCCTGTCTTCATGGGCACTGTCACCAAGGGCACGGCCAACATGTGAACTGTAACCATTGTCAGTATCACTGTGAGAAGTGTCACCATGGGAATTACCAACCTAGGCACTGTCATCATGAGCACTTCCAGAATGGGAACTGTCACCATGGGCACTATCACCGTGAAGACTCTCACCATGGGAATTATCGCCATGGGCTCTATCAGCATTAGAACTGTCACCGTGGTCACTGTCACGATGGAATTTGTCAATGTGAGGACTGTCACGATAGGCAAAGTCACAGTCTGCACTGTCCCTTTGGGCCCTGTCAGGGTGAGCACTATCAGTTTGATGGTGGCGTCCATGGGCACTGCCACCATGGGCACTACCAACTTGAGAATTATCACCATTTGTACTCTCAGCGTGGTCACGGTCAACAAGTGCACTCTCACTATGCTCACTATGACCGTGAGCACTGTCACCATGGGCACTCTCACCATGAGCACTATCACCATCGGCACTATCACTGTGATCACTGTCACCATAGACACTATCATGGTGAGCACAGTTAACATGAGCATTGTAACTGTGAGCACTGTCACAATGGGTAATGCAACCATGAGCCCAGTCACTGTGAGCACTGTCAGCATGGGTTGTCACCTTGTGCACTGTCAGCATGAGCACTGTCACCATGGGAACTATAACTATTTTTCAGTGCCACCATGTGCACTGTCACCTTGGACACTATCACCATGAGCACTGTCACCATGTGTACTGTCATCATGGGCAAAGGCACAGCCACCATCTGCAATCTTACCATGGTCACTATCACTGTGAGCACTGTCACCAATGGAACTCCCAACATGGGCGCTGTCATCATGAGCACTTTCACCATACGAACTGTCACCATGGGCACTGTCACCATGAGCATTGTCATCATAGGCAATGTCACCGTGAGAACTATCACCATGCGCACTGTCCACAAGGGCACTATCCCATTGAGCTGTATCACCATGTGTACTCTCATCTTGGGCACAGTCACCATGGGCACACTCACCAAGTACACTATCACTATGCTCACTATTACTCTGAACACTCTCACCATGGGCACCTTAACCATGGGCACTATCACCGGGAGCATTATCAGCATCGGCACAACATGCGTGATAACGTTCAGCATGGGTCATATCACCGTGAGCACGGTTGCCATGGACACTGTCACGATGTGCAATGCCCCATTGGAACTCTCACCATGGGAACTGCCACCATGAGCACTGTCACCATGAGCACTGACACCACGAGCACTGCCACCGAGGGCACTGTAACCATGAGCACTGTCACCATGAGAACACTTACTATGAGAAATGTAACCATGGGCAGTTTCTCGATGAGTAGTCTCACCATGGGTATTTTCACCTTGGGCACACTCAACGTAAACAGTATTACCATGAGCACTTTCACTGTGAGTACTGTCACCATGGGCACTGTCACAATGCGGAGTGTCACCATGAGCCATGTCACGGTGGGAAATGTCACCGTGAGAAGTGTCACCATAGGCAATGTCACCATGGGCAATGTCACCATGGGAAATGCCATTTTGAGCACTGTCACAATGGGTACTGCCACCATGAGTACTGTCACCATTGGCAGTATCACCATGCGCACTGTCACCATGGGCACTATCACCATGACAGCTCTCAGCGTGAGCACTGTCACTGTGGGCACTGGCATCGTGAGCAATTCCACCATGGGCAATGTCACCATGGGCACTATCACGGTGAGCACTCTCAACATGAGCACGTCACCATGAGCCCTGTCACCATGGGCAATGTCACCGTGGGCACTGTCACCATGGTCACTGCCACCACTGTCACTGTCATTTTGAGCACTGTCACCAAGGGTACTGCAACCATGAGCACTGTCACCATTGCGAGTATCACCATGTGCACTGTCACCATGGGCACTATCACAATGAGAACTGTCAGCGTGGGCACTGTCACTGTTGGCAAGGGCACCGTGGGCACTTCCACCATGGGCAATGTCACCATGGGCACTATCACTGTGAGCACTGTCAACATGAGCACGTCACCATGGGCACGGTCAACGTGGGCACTATCTCGAAGGGCAATGTCACCATGAGCATTGTCAGGATGGGCAATTTCACCATGAGCACTGTCAGCAAAGGCACTCTCACCATGAGCAATGTCACTGTGGGCCGTGTCACCAGGGGCACTATCACCATGGTTAATGTTATCATTGGCACTTTCCCTGTGAGCACTGTCACCCTGGGCACTGTGATCATGGGCACGGTCACCGTGAGCACTATCTCCATGAGCACAGCAACTGTGAACACCATCACCATAATCACTGGCCTCATCAGTACTGTCACCATGAGCACTGCCACAATGAGCACTGTCAGCATGGGCACTTCCCCCATGAGCACTGTCACTATGAGAACTGCTACCATGGGTATTTTCACCATGAGTACTGTCACCCTGTGTATTGTCACCATTTGCACTGTCACCATGAGGACTATTACTGTGAGCGCTATCACCGTGAGATCTCTCACCATGGTCACTGTCACCATGGCACCTTGCACAATGGGGGCTGTCAACATGAGTGCTGTCACCATTGGCACTATCACCGTGAGCATTCTCACTGTGGTCATTGTCACCATGGGCACTGTCACCAGGAGCACTGTCACCATAGGCAATGTCACCGTGGTCAGTGTCACCATGAGCACTGTCAACATGGGCACTCATACAGTGGGCACTGTCACTGTGAGCACTGTCACCATGGGTACTGCCACCATGAGCTGTGTCTCTGTGAGTACTGTCAGCATGGGTTTTTACCATGAGCACTGTCACCATGAGCCCAGGCACAGTTTTTCAGTGACACCATGTGCACTACCACCAAGCGCACTCTCACCATGGCCACTGTCACCGAGAAAACTCTCACCATAAGTACTGTCTTCATGGGCACTGTCACCAAGGACACGGCCAACATGTGAACTGTAACCATTGTCAGTATCACTGTGAGAAGTGTCACCATGGGAATTACCAACATAGGCACTGTCATCATGAGCACTTTCAGATTGGGAACTGTCACCATGGGCACTATCACCGTGAGGACTCTCACCATGGGAATTATCGCCATGGGCTCTATCAGCATTAGAACTGTCACCGTGGTCACTGTCACGATGGAATTTGTCACTGAGAGCACTGTCACGATAGGCAAAGTCACGGTTTGCACTGTCCCTTTGGGCCCTGTCACAGTGAGCACTATCAGTTTGACGGGGGTGTCCATGGGCACCGCCACCATGGGCACTACCAACTTGAGAATTATCACCATTTGTACTCTCAGCGTGGTCACGGTCAACAAGTGCACTATCACTATGCTCACTATGACCCTGAGCACTGTCACCATGGGCACTCTCACCGTGAGCACTATAACCATCGGCACTATCACTGTGATCACTGTCACCATAGACACTATCATGGTGAGCACAGTTAAAATGAGCATTGTTACTGCGAGTACTGTCACAATGGGTAATGCAACCATAAGCCCAGTCACCGTGAGCACTGTCAGCATGGGTTGTCACCTGTGCACTGTCAGCATGAGCACTGTCAACATGGGCACTATAACTAGTTTTCAGTGCCACCATGTGCACTGTCACCTTGGACACTATCACCATGAGCACTGTCACCATGAGTACTGTCATCATGGGCAATGGCACAGCCACCATCTGCAATGTTACCATGGTCACTATCACTGTGAGCACTGTCACCAATGGAACTACCAACATGGGTGCTGTCATCATGAGCACTTTCACCATACGAACTGTCACCATGGGCACTATGAACGTGAGAACGGTCACCATGGGCACTGTCACCATGAGCATTGTCATCATAGGCAATGTCACCGTGAGAACTATCACCATGCACACTGTCCACAAGGGCACTATCACATTGAGCTGTATCACCATGTGTCCTGTCATCTTGGGCACAGTCACCATGGGCACACTCACCAAGTACACTATCACTATGCTCACTATTACTCTGAACACTCTCACCATGGGCACCGTAACCATGGGCACTATCACCGGGAGCATTATAAGCATCGGGACAACAGGCGTGATAACTGTCACCATGGGTCATATCACCGTGAGCACAGTTGCCATGGGCACTGTCACGATGTGCAATGCCCCTTTGGTACTCTCACCATGGGAACTGCCACCATGAGCACTGTCACCATGAGCACTGACACCACGAGCACTGCCACTGAGGGCACTGCCACCATGAGCACTGTCACCATGAGAACTGTTACTATGAGAAATGTAACCATGGGCAATTTCTCAATGAGTACTCTCACCATGGGTATTTTCACCTTGGGCACTCTCAACGTAAACAGTATTACCATGAGCACTTTCACTGTTAGCACTGTCACCATGGGCACTGTCACAATGCGGAGTGTCACCATGAGCCATGTCACCATGGGAAATGTCACCGTGAGAAGTGTCACCATAGGCAATGTCACCATGGGCAATGTCACCATGGGAAATGCCATTTTGAGCACTGTCACCATGGGTACAGCCACCATGAGTACGGTCACCATGAGTACTGTCACCATTGGCAGTATCACCATGCGCACTGTCACCATGGGCACTATCACCATGACAACTCTCAGCGTGAGCACTGTCACTGTGGGCACTGGCATCGTGAGCAATTCCACCATGGGCCATGTCAGCATGGGCACTATCACTGTGAGCACTCTCAACATGAGCATGTCACCATGAGCCCTGTCACCATGGACAATATCACTGTGAGAAGTGTCACCATAGGCAATGTCACCGTGGGCACTGTCACCATGGTCACTGCCACCACTGTAACTGTCATTTTGAGCACTGTCACCAAGGGTACTGCAACCATGAGCACTGTCACCATTAGCACTGTCACCATTGCGAATATCAACATGTGCACTGTCACAATGGGCACTATCACAATGAGAACTGTCAGCGTGGGCACTGTCACTGTTGGCAAAGGCACCGTGGGCACATCCACCATGGGCAATGTCACCATGGGCACTATCACTGTGAGCACTGTCAACATAAGCACGTCACCATGGGCACTGTCAACATGGGTACTATCTCGAAGGGCAATGTCACCATGAGCATTGTCAGGATGGGCAATTTCACCATGAGCACTGTCACCATAGGCAATGTCACCATGGTCAGTGTCACCATGAACACTGTCAACATGGGCACTCATACAGTGGGCACTGTCACTGTGAGCACTGTCACCATGGGTACTTCCACCATGAGCAGTGTCTCTGTGAGTACTGTCAGCATGGGTTTTTACCATGAGCACTGTCACCATGAGCCCTGTCACAATTTTTCAGTGACACCATGTGCACTACCACCATGCCCACTCTCACCATGGGCACTGTCACCGAGAAAACTCTCACCATAAGTCCTGTCTTCATGGGCACTGTCACCAAGGGCACGGCCAACATGTGAACTGTAACCATTGTCAGTATCACTGTGAGAAGTGTCACCATGGGAATTACCAACCTAGGCACTGTCATCATGAGCACTTCCAGAATGGGAACTGTCACCATGGGCACTATCACCGTGAAGACTCTCACCATGGGAATTATCGCCATGGGCTCTATCAGCATTAGAACTGTCACCGTGGTCACTGTCACGATGGAATTTGTCACTGAGAGCACTGTCACGATAGGCAAAGTCACAGTCTGCACTGTCCCTTTGGGCCCTGTCAGGGTGAGCACTATCAGTTTGATGGTGGCGTCCATGGGCACTGCCACCATGGGCACTACCAACTTGAGAATTATCACCATTTGTACTCTCAGCGTGGTCACGGTCAACAAGTGCACTCTCACTATGCTCACTATGACCGTGAGCACTGTCACCATGGGCACTCTCACCATGAGCACTATCACCATCGGCACTATCACTGTGATCACTGTCACCATAGACACTATCATGGTGAGCACAGTTAACATGAGCATTGTAACTGTGAGCACTGTCACAATGGGTAATGCAACCATGAGCCCAGTCACTGTGAGCACTGTCAGCATGGGTTGTCACCTTGTGCACTGTCAGCATGAGCACTGTCACCATGGGAACTATAACTATTTTTCAGTGCCACCATGTGCACTGTCACCTTGGACACTATCACCATGAGCACTGTCACCATGTGTACTGTCATCATGGGCAAAGGCACAGCCACCATCTGCAATCTTACCATGGTCACTATCACTGTGAGCACTGTCACCAATGGAACTCCCAACATGGGCGCTGTCATCATGAGCACTTTCACCATACGAACTGTCACCATGGGCACTATGAACGTGAGAACGGTCACCATGGGCACTGTCACCATGAGCATTGTCATCATAGGCAATGTCACCGTGAGAACTATCACCATGCACACTGTCCACAAGGGCACTATCCCATTGAGCTGTATCACCATGTGTACTCTCATCTTGGGCACAGTCACCATGGGCACACTCACCAAGTACACTATCACTATGCTCACTATTACTCTGAACACTCTCACCATGGGCACCTTAACCATGGGCACTATCACCGGGAGCATTATCAGCATCGGCACAACATGCGTGATAACGTTCAGCATGGGTCATATCACCGTGAGCACGGTTGCCATGGGCACTGTCACGATGTGCAATGCCCCATTGGTACTCTCACCATGGGAACTGCCACCATGAGCACTGTCACCATGAGCACTGACACCACGAGCACTGCCACCGAGGGCACTGCAACCATGAGCACTGTCACCATGAGAACACTTACTATGAGAAATGTAACCATGGGCAGTTTCTCGATGAGTAGTCTCACCATGGGTATTTTCACCTTGGGCACACTCAACGTAAACAGTATTACCATGAGCACTTTCACTGTGAGTACTGTCACCATGGGCACTGTCACAATGCAGAGTGTCACCATGAGCCATGTCACGGTGGGAAATGTCACCGTGAGAAGTGTCACCATAGGCAATGTCACCATGGGCAATGTCACCATGGGAAATGCCATTTTGAGCACTGTCACCATGGGTACTGCCACCATGAGTACTGTCACCATTGGCAGTATCACCATGCGCACTGTCACCATGGGCACTATCACCATGACAGCTCTCAGCGTGAGCACTGTCACTGTGGGCACTGGCATCGTGAGCAATTCCACCATGGGCAATGTCACCATGGGCACTATCACGGTGAGCACTCTCAACATTAGCACGTCACCATGAGCCCTGTCACCATGGGCAATGTCACCGTGGGCACTGTCACCATGGTCACTGCCACCACTGTCACTGTCATTTTGAGCACTGTCACCAAGGGTACTGCAACCATGAGCACTGTCACCATTGCGAGTATCACCATGTGCACTGGCACCATGGGCACTATCACAATGAGAACTGTCAGCGTGGGCACTGTCACTGTTGGCAAGGGCACCGTGGGCACTTCCACCATGGGCAATGTCACCATGGGCACTATCACTGTGAGCACTGTCAACATGAGCACGTCACCATGGGCACGGTCAACGTGGGCACTATCTCGAAGGGCAATGTCACCATGAGCATTGTCAGGATGGGCAATTTCACCATGAGCACTGTCAGCAAAGGCACTCTCACCATGAGCAATGTCACTGTGGGCCGTGTCACCAGGGGCACTATCACCATGGTTAATGTTATCATTGGCACTTTCCCCGTGAGCACTGTCACCCTGGGCACTGTGATCATGGGCACGGTCACCGTGAGCACTATCTCCATGAGCACAGCAACTGTGAACACCATCACCATAATCACTGGCCTCATCAGTACTGTCACCATGAGCACTGCCACAATGAGCACTGTCAGCATGGGCACTTCCCCCATGAGCACTGTCACTATGAGAACTGCTACCATGGGTATTTTCACCATGAGTACTGTCACCCTGTGTATTGTCACCATTTGCACTGTCACCATGAGGACTATTACTGTGAGCGCTATCACCGTGAGATCTCTCACCATGGTCACTGTCACCATGGCACCTTGCACAATGGGGGCTGTCAACATGAGTGCTGTCACCATTGGCACTATCACCGTGAGCATTCTCACTGTGGTCATTGTCACCATGGGCACTGTCACCAGGAGCACTGTCACCATAGGCAATGTCACCGTGGTCAGTGTCACCATGAGCACTGTCAACATGGGCACTCATACAGTGGGCACTGTCACTGTGAGCACTGTCACCATGGGTACTGCCACCATGAGCTGTGTCTCTGTGAGTACTGTCAGCATGGGTTTTTACCATGAGCACTGTCACCATGAGCCCAGGCACAGTTTTTCAGTGACACCATGTGCACTACCACCAAGCGCACTCTCACCATGGCCACTGTCACCGAGAAAACTCTCACCATAAGTACTGTCTTCATGGGCACTGTCACCAAGGACACGGCCAACATGTGAACTGTAACCATTGTCAGTATCACTGTGAGAAGTGTCACC
Organism: Mesoplodon mirus; assembly: GCF_964341445.2. NCBI lineage: Eukaryota > Metazoa > Chordata > Mammalia > Artiodactyla > Ziphiidae > Mesoplodon > Mesoplodon mirus. The sequence continues at coordinate 193,840,930 of NC_138976.1, read as the reverse complement.
ATGGGAATTACCAACATAGGCACTGTCATCATGAGCACTTTCAGATTGGGAACTGTCACCATGGGCACTATCACCGTGAGGACTCTCACCATGGGAATTATCGCCATGGGCTCTATCAGCATTAGAACTGTCACCGTGGTCACTGTCACGATGGAATTTGTCACTGAGAGCACTGTCACGATAGGCAAAGTCACGGTTTGCACTGTCCCTTTGGGCCCTGTCACAGTGAGCACTATCAGTTTGACGGGGGTGTCCATGGGCACCGCCACCATGGGCACTACCAACTTGAGAATTATCACCATTTGTACTCTCAGCGTGGTCACGGTCAACAAGTGCACTATCACTATGCTCACTATGACCCTGAGCACTGTCACCATGGGCACTCTCACCGTGAGCACTATAACCATCGGCACTATCACTGTGATCACTGTCACCATAGACACTATCATGGTGAGCACAGTTAAAATGAGCATTGTTACTGCGAGTACTGTCACAATGGGTAATGCAACCATAAGCCCAGTCACCGTGAGCACTGTCAGCATGGGTTGTCACCTGTGCACTGTCAGCATGAGCACTGTCAACATGGGCACTATAACTAGTTTTCAGTGCCACCATGTGCACTGTCACCTTGGACACTATCACCATGAGCACTGTCACCATGAGTACTGTCATCATGGGCAATGGCACAGCCACCATCTGCAATCTTACCATGGTCACTATCACTGTGAGCACTGTCACCAATGGAACTACCAACATGGGCGCTGTCATCATGAGCACTTTCACCATACGAACTGTCACCATGGGCACTATGAACGTGAGAACGGTCACCATGGGCACTGTCACCATGAGCATTGTCATCATAGGCAATGTCACCGTGAGAACTATCACCATGCACACTGTCCACAAGGGCACTATCACATTGAGCTGTATCACCATGTGTCCTGTCATCTTGGGCACAGTCACCATGGGCACACTCACCAAGTACACTATCACTATGCTCACTATTACTCTGAACACTCTCACCATGGGCACCGTAACCATGGGCACTATCACCGGGAGCATTATAAGCATCGGGACAACAGGCGTGATAACTGTCACCATGGGTCATATCACCGTGAGCACAGTTGCCATGGGCACTGTCACGATGTGCAATGCCCCTTTTGTACTCTCACCATGGGAACTGCCACCATGAGCACTGTCACCATGAGCACTGACACCACGAGCACTGCCACTGAGGGCACTGCCACCATGAGCACTGTCACCATGAGAACTGTTACTATGAGAAATGTAACCATGGGCAATTTCTCAATGAGTACTCTCACCATGGGTATTTTCACCTTGGGCACTCTCAACGTAAACAGTATTACCATGAGCACTTTCACTGTTAGCACTGTCACCATGGGCACTGTCACAATGCGGAGTGTCACCATGAGCCATGTCACCATGGGAAATGTCACCGTGAGAAGTGTCACCATAGGCAATGTCACCATGGGCAATGTCACCATGGGAAATGCCATTTTGAGCACTGTCACCATGGGTACAGCCACCATGAGTACGGTCACCATGAGTACTGTCACCATTGGCAGTATCACCATGCGCACTGTCACCATGGGCACTATCACCATGACAACTCTCAGCGTGAGCACTGTCACTGTGGGCACTGGCATCGTGAGCAATTCCACCATGGGCCATGTCAGCATGGGCACTATCACTGTGAGCACTCTCAACATGAGCATGTCACCATGAGCCCTGTCACCATGGACAATATCACTGTGAGAAGTGTCACCATAGGCAATGTCACCGTGGGCACTGTCACCATGGTCACTGCCACCACTGTAACTGTCATTTTGAGCACTGTCACCAAGGGTACTGCAACCATGAGCACTGTCACCATTAGCACTGTCACCATTGCGAATATCAACATGTGCACTGTCACAATGGGCACTATCACAATGAGAACTGTCAGCGTGGGCACTGTCACTGTTGGCAAAGGCACCGTGGGCACATCCACCATGGGCAATGTCACCATGGGCACTATCACTGTGAGCACTGTCAACATGAGCACGTCACCATGGGCACTGTCAACATGGGTACTATCTCGAAGGGCAATGTCACCATGAGCATTGTCAGGATGGGCACTGTCACCATGAGCACTGTCACCATAGGCAATGTCACCATGGTCAGTGTCACCATGAACACTGTCAACATGGGCACTCATACAGTGGGCACTGTCACTGTGAGCACTGTCACCATGGGTACTTCCACCATGAGCAGTGTCTCTGTGAGTACTGTCAGCATGGGTTTTTACCATGAGCACTGTCACCATGAGCCCTGTCACAATTTTTCAGTGACACCATGTGCACTACCACCATGCCCACTCTCACCATGGGCACTGTCACCGAGAAAACTCTCACCATAAGTCCTGTCTTCATGGGCACTGTCACCAAGGGCACGGCCAACATGTGAACTGTAACCATTGTCAGTATCACTGTGAGAAGTGTCACCATGGGAATTACCAACCTAGGCACTGTCATCATGAGCACTTCCAGAATGGGAACTGTCACCATGGGCACTATCACCGTGAAGACTCTCACCATGGGAATTATCGCCATGGGCTCTATCAGCATTAGAACTGTCACCGTGGTCACTGTCACGATGGAATTTGTCAATGTGAGGACTGTCACGATAGGCAAAGTCACAGTCTGCACTGTCCCTTTGGGCCCTGTCAGGGTGAGCACTATCAGTTTGATGGTGGCGTCCATGGGCACTGCCACCATGGGCACTACCAACTTGAGAATTATCACCATTTGTACTCTCAGCGTGGTCACGGTCAACAAGTGCACTCTCACTATGCTCACTATGACCGTGAGCACTGTCACCATGGGCACTCTCACCATGAGCACTATCACCATCGGCACTATCACTGTGATCACTGTCACCATAGACACTATCATGGTGAGCACAGTTAACATGAGCATTGTAACTGTGAGCACTGTCACAATGGGTAATGCAACCATGAGCCCAGTCACTGTGAGCACTGTCAGCATGGGTTGTCACCTTGTGCACTGTCAGCATGAGCACTGTCACCATGGGAACTATAACTATTTTTCAGTGCCACCATGTGCACTGTCACCTTGGACACTATCACCATGAGCACTGTCACCATGTGTACTGTCATCATGGGCAAAGGCACAGCCACCATCTGCAATCTTACCATGGTCACTATCACTGTGAGCACTGTCACCAATGGAACTCCCAACATGGGCGCTGTCATCATGAGCACTTTCACCATACGAACTGTCACCATGGGCACTATGAACGTGAGAACGGTCACCATGGGCACTGTCACCATGAGCATTGTCATCATAGGCAATGTCACCGTGAGAACTATCACCATGCACACTGTCCACAAGGGCACTATCCCATTGAGCTGTATCACCATGTGTACTCTCATCTTGGGCACAGTCACCATGGGCACACTCACCAAGTACACTATCACTATGCTCACTATTACTCTGAACACTCTCACCATGGGCACCTTAACCATGGGCACTATCACCGGGAGCATTATCAGCATCGGCACAACATGCGTGATAACGTTCAGCATGGGTCATATCACCGTGAGCACGGTTGCCATGGACACTGTCACGATGTGCAATGCCCCATTGGTACTCTCACCATGGGAACTGCCACCATGAGCACTGTCACCATGAGCACTGACACCACGAGCACTGCCACCGAGGGCACTGCAACCATGAGCACTGTCACCATGAGAACACTTACTATGAGAAATGTAACCATGGGCAGTTTCTCGATGAGTAGTCTCACCATGGGTATTTTCACCTTGGGCACACTCAACGTAAACAGTATTACCATGAGCACTTTCACTGTGAGCACTGTCACCATGGGCACTGTCACAATGCGGAGTGTCACCATGAGCCATGTCACGGTGGGAAATGTCACCGTGAGAAGTGTCACCATAGGCAATGTCACCATGGGCAATGTCACCATGGGAAATGCCATTTTGAGCACTGTCACCATGGGTACTGCCACCATGAGTACTGTCACCATTGGCAATATCACCATGCGCACTGTCACCATGGGCACTATCACCATGACAGCTCTCAGCGTGAGCACTGTCACTGTGGGCACTGGCATCGTGAGCAATTCCACCATGGGCAATGTCACCATGGGCACTATCACGGTGAGCACTCTCAACATGAGCACGTCTCCATGAGCCCTGTCACCATGGGCAATGTCACCGTGGGCACTGTCACCATGGTCACTGCCACCACTGTCACTGTCATTTTGAGCACTGTCACCAAGGGTACTGCAACCATGAGCACTGTCACCATTGCGAGTATCACCATGTGCACTGTCACCATGGGCACTATCACAATGAGAACTGTCAGCGTGGGCACTGTCACTGTTGGCAAGGGCACCGTGGGCACTTCCACCATGGGCAATGTCACCATGGGCACTATCACTGTGAGCACTGTCAACATGAGCACGTCACCATGGGCACGGTCAACGTGGGCACTATCTCGAAGGGCAATGTCACCATGAGCATTGTCAGGATGGGCAATTTCACCATGAGCACTGTCAGCAAAGGCACTCTCACCATGAGCAATGTCACTGTGGGCCGTGTCACCAGGGGCACTATCACCATGGTTAATGTTATCATTGGCACTTTCCCCGTGAGCACTGTCACCCTGGGCACTGTGATCATGGGCACGGTCACCGTGAGCACTATCTCCATGAGCACAGCAACTGTGAACACCATCACCATAATCACTGGCCTCATCAGTACTGTCACCATGAGCACTGCCACAATGAGCACTGTCAGCATGGGCACTTCCCCCATGAGCACTGTCACTATGAGAACTGCTACCATGGGTATTTTCACCATGAGTACTGTCACCCTGTGTATTGTCACCATTTGCACTGTCACCATGAGGACTATTACTGTGAGCGCTATCACCGTGAGATCTCTCACCATGGTCACTGTCACCATGGCACCTTGCACAATGGGGGCTGTCAACATGAGTGCTGTCACCATTGGCCCTATCACCGTGAGCATTCTCACTGTGGTCATTGTCACCATGGGCACTGTCACCATGAGCACTGTCACCATAGGCAATGTCACCGTGGTCAGTGTCACCATGAGCACTGTCAACATGGGCACTCATACAGTGGGCACTGTCACTGTGAGCACTGTCACCATGGGTACTGCCACCATGAGCTGTGTCTCTGTGAGTACTGTCAGCATGGGTTTTTACCATGAGCACTGTCACCATGAGCCCAGGCACAGTTTTTCAGTGACACCATGTGCACTACCACCAAGCGCACTCTCACCATGGCCACTGTCACCGAGAAAACTCTCACCATAAGTACTGTCTTCATGGGCACTGTCACCAAGGACACGGCCAACATGTGAACTGTAACCATTGTCAGTATCACTGTGAGAAGTGTCACCATGGGAATTACCAACATAGGCACTGTCATCATGAGCACTTTCAGAATGGGAACTGTCACCATGGGCACTATCACCGTGAGGACTCTCACCATGGGAATTATCGCCATGGGCTCTATCAGCATTAGAACTGTCACCGTGGTCACTGTCACGATGGAATTTGTCACTGAGAGCACTGTCACGATAGGCAAAGTCACGGTTTGCACTGTCCCTTTGGGCCCTGTCACAGTGAGCACTATCAGTTTGACGGGGGTGTCCATGGGCACCGCCACCATGGGCACTACCAACTTGAGAATTATCACCATTTGTACTCTCAGCGTGGTCACGGTCAACAAGTGCACTATCACTATGCTCACTATGACCCTGAGCACTGTCACCATGGGCACTCTCACCGTGAGCACTATAACCATCGGCACTATCACTGTGATCACTGTCACCATAGACACTATCATGGTGAGCACAGTTAAAATGAGCATTGTTACTGCGAGTACTGTCACAATGGGTAATGCAACCATAAGCCCAGTCACCGTGAGCACTGTCAGCATGGGTTGTCACCTGTGCACTGTCAGCATGAGCACTGTCAACATGGGCACTATAACTAGTTTTCAGTGCCACCATGTGCACTGTCACCTTGGACACTATCACCATGAGCACTGTCACCATGAGTACTGTCATCATGGGCAATGGCACAGCCACCATCTGCAATCTTACCATGGTCACTATCACTGTGAGCACTGTCACCAATGGAACTACCAACATGGGTGCTGTCATCATGAGCACTTTCACCATACGAACTGTCACCATGGGCACTATGAACGTGAGAACGGTCACCATGGGCACTGTCACAATGAGCATTGTCATCATAGGCAATGTCACCGTGAGAACTATCACCATGCACACTGTCCACAAGGGCACTATCACATTGAGCTGTATCACCATGTGTCCTGTCATCTTGGGCACAGTCACCATGGGCACACTCACCAAGTACACTATCACTATGCTCACTATTACTCTGAACACTCTCACCATGGGCACCGTAACCATGGGCACTATCACCGGGAGCATTATAAGCATCGGGACAACAGGCGTGATAACTGTCACCATGGGTCATATCACCGTGAGCACAGTTGCCATGGGCACTGTCACGATGTGCAATGCCCCTTTGGTACTCTCACCATGGGAACTGCCACCATGAGCACTGTCACCATGAGCACTGACACCACGAGCACTGCCACTGAGGGCACTGCCACCATGAGCACTGTCACCATGAGAACTGTTACTATGAGAAATGTAACCATGGGCAATTTCTCAATGAGTACTCTCACCATGGGTATTTTCACCTTGGGCACTCTCAACGTAAACAGTATTACCATGAGCACTTTCACTGTTAGCACTGTCACCATGGGCACTGTCACAATGCGGAGTGTCACCATGAGCCATGTCACCATGGGAAATGTCACCGTGAGAAGTGTCACCATAGGCAATGTCACCATGGGCAATGTCACCATGGGAAATGCCATTTTGAGCACTGTCACCATGGGTACAGCCACCATGAGTACGGTCACCATGAGTACTGTCACCATTGGCAGTATCACCATGCGCACTGTCACCATGGGCACTATCACCATGACAACTCTCAGCGTGAGCACTGTCACTGTGGGCACTGGCATCGTGAGCAATTCCACCATGGGCCATGTCAGCATGGGCACTATCACTGTGAGCACTCTCAACATGAGCATGTCACCATGAGCCCTGTCACCATGGACAATATCACTGTGAGAAGTGTCACCATAGGCAATGTCACCGTGGGCACTGTCACCATGGTCACTGCCACCACTGTAACTGTCATTTTGAGCACTGTCACCAAGGGTACTGCAACCATGAGCACTGTCACCATTAGCACTGTCACCATTGCGAATATCAACATGTGCACTGTCACAATGGGCACTATCACAATGAGAACTGTCAGCGTGGGCACTGTCACTGTTGGCAAAGGCACCGTGGGCACATCCACCATGGGCAATGTCACCATGGGCACTATCACTGTGAGCACTGTCAACATGAGCACGTCACCATGGGCACTGTCAACATGGGTACTATCTCGAAGGGCAATGTCACCATGAGCATTGTCAGGATGGGCAATTTCACCATGAGCACTGTCACCATAGGCAATGTCACCATGGTCAGTGTCACCATGAACACTGTCAACATGGGCACTCATACAGTGGGCACTGTCACTGTGAGCACTGTCACCATGGGTACTTCCACCATGAGCAGTGTCTCTGTGAGTACTGTCAGCATGGGTTTTTACCATGAGCACTGTCACCATGAGCCCTGTCACAATTTTTCAGTGACACCATGTGCACTACCACCATGCCCACTCTCACCATGGGCACTGTCACCGAGAAAACTCTCACCATAAGTCCTGTCTTCATGGGCACTGTCACCAAGGGCACGGCCAACATGTGAACTGTAACCATTGTCAGTATCACTGTGAGAAGTGTCACCATGGGAATTACCAACCTAGGCACTGTCATCATGAGCACTTCCAGAATGGGAACTGTCACCATGGGCACTATCACCGTGAAGACTCTCACCATGGGAATTATCGCCATGGGCTCTATCAGCATTAGAACTGTCACCGTGGTCACTGTCACGATGGAATTTGTCACTGAGAGCACTGTCACGATAGGCAAAGTCACAGTCTGCACTGTCCCTTTGGGCCCTGTCAGGGTGAGCACTATCAGTTTGATGGTGGCGTCCATGGGCACTGCCACCATGGGCACTACCAACTTGAGAATTATCACCATTTGTACTCTCAGCGTGGTCACGGTCAACAAGTGCACTCTCACTATGCTCACTATGACCGTGAGCACTGTCACCATGGGCACTCTCACCATGAGCACTATCACCATCGGCACTATCACTGTGATCACTGTCACCATAGACACTATCATGGTGAGCACAGTTAACATGAGCATTGTAACTGTGAGCACTGTCACAATGGGTAATGCAACCATGAGCCCAGTCACTGTGAGCACTGTCAGCATGGGTTGTCACCTTGTGCACTGTCAGCATGAGCACTGTCACCATGGGAACTATAACTATTTTTCAGTGCCACCATGTGCACTGTCACCTTGGACACTATCACCATGAGCACTGTCACCATGTGTACTGTCATCATGGGCAAAGGCACAGCCACCATCTGCAATCTTACCATGGTCACTATCACTGTGAGCACTGTCACCAATGGAACTCCCAACATGGGCGCTGTCATCATGAGCACTTTCACCATACGAACTGTCACCATGGGCACTATGAACGTGAGAACGGTCACCATGGGCACTGTCACCATGAGCATTGTCATCATAGGCAATGTCACCGTGAGAACTATCACCATGCGCACTGTCCACAAGGGCACTATCCCATTGAGCTGTATCACCATGTGTACTCTCATCTTGGGCACAGTCACCATGGGCACACTCACCAAGTACACTATCACTATGCTCACTATTACTCTGAACACTCTCACCATGGGCACCTTAACCATGGGCACTATCACCGGGAGCATTATCAGCATCGGCACAACATGCGTGATAACGTTCAGCATGGGTCATATCACCGTGAGCACGGTTGCCATGGACACTGTCACGATGTGCAATGCCCCATTGGTACTCTCACGATGGGAACTGCCACCATGAGCACTGTCACCATGAGCACTGACACCACGAGCACTGCCACCGAGGGCACTGCAACCATGAGCACTGTCACCATGAGAACACTTACTATGAGAAATGTAACCATGGGCAGTTTCTCGATGAGTAGTCTCACCATGGGTATTTTCACCTTGGGCACACTCAACGTAAACAGTATTACCATGAGCACTTTCACTGTGAGCACTGTCACCATGGGCACTGTCACAATGCGGAGTGTCACCATGAGCCATGTCACGGTGGGAAATGTCACCGTGAGAAGTGTCACCATAGGCAATGTCACCATGGGCAATGTCACCATGGGAAATGCCATTTTGAGCACTGTCACCATGGGTACTGCCACCATGAGTACTGTCACCATTGGCAGTATCACCATGCGCACTGTCACCATGGGCACTATCACCATGACAGCTCTCAGCGTGAGCACTGTCACTGTGGGCACTGGCATCGTGAGCAATTCCACCATGGGCAATATCACCATGGGCACTATCACGGTGAGCACTCTCAACATGAGCACGTCACCATGAGCCCTGTCACCATGGGCAATGTCACCGTGGGCACTGTCACCATGGTCACTGCCACCACTGTCACTGTCATTTTGAGCACTGTCACCAAGGGTACTGCAACCATGAGCACTGTCACCATTGCGAGTATCACCATGTGCACTGTCACCATGGGCACTATCACAATGAGAACTGTCAGCGTGGGCACTGTCACTGTTGGCAAGGGCACCGTGGGCACTTCCACCATGGGCAATGTCACCATGGGCACTATCACTGTGAGCACTGTCAACATGAGCACGTCACCATGGGCACGGTCAACGTGGGCACTATCTCGAAGGGCAATGTCACCATGAGCATTGTCAGGATGGGCAATTTCACCATGAGCACTGTCAGCAAAGGCACTCTCACCATGAGCAATGTCACTGTGGGCCGTGTCACCAGGGGCACTATCACCATGGTTAATGTTATCATTGGCACTTTCCCCGTGAGCACTGTCACCCTGGGCACTGTGATCATGGGCACGGTCACCGTGAGCACTATCTCCATGAGCACAGCAACTGTGAACACCATCACCATAATCACTGGCCTCATCAGTACTGTCACCATGAGCACTGCCACAATGAGCACTGTCAGCATGGGCACTTCCCCCATGAGCACTGTCACTATGAGAACTGCTACCATGGGTATTTTCACCATGAGTACTGTCACCCTGTGTATTGTCACCATTTGCACTGTCACCATGAGGACTATTACTGTGAGCGCTATCACCGTGAGATCTCTCACCATGGTCACTGTCACCATGGCACCTTGCACAATGGGGGCTGTCAACATGAGTGCTGTCACCATTGGCCCTATCACCGTGAGCATTCTCACTGTGGTCATTGTCACCATGGGCACTGTCACCAGGAGCACTGTCACCATAGGCAATGTCACCGTGGTCAGTGTCACCATGAGCACTGTCAACATGGGCACTCATACAGTGGGCACTGTCACTGTGAGCACTGTCACCATGGGTACTGCCACCATGAGCTGTGTCTCTGTGAGTACTGTCAGCATGGGTTTTTACCATGAGCACTGTCACCATGAGCCCAGGCACAGTTTTTCAGTGACACCATGTGCACTACCACCAAGCGCACTCTCACCATGGCCACTGTCACCGAGAAAACTGTCACCATAAGTACTGTCTTCATGGGCACTGTCACCAAGGACACGGCCAACATGTGAACTGTAACCATTGTCAGTATCACTGTGAGAAGTGTCACCATGGGAATTACCAACATAGGCACTGTCATCATGAGCACTTTCAGAATGGGAACTGTCACCATGGGCACTATCACCGTGAGGACTCTCACCATGGGAATTATCGCCATGGGCTCTATCAGCATTAGAACTGTCACCGTGGTCACTGTCACGATGGAATTTGTCACTGAGAGCACTGTCACGATAGGCAAAGTCACGGTTTGCACTGTCCCTTTGGGCCCTGTCACAGTGAGCACTATCAGTTTGACGGGGGTGTCCATGGGCACCGCCACCATGGGCACTACCAACTTGAGAATTATCACCATTTGTACTCTCAGCGTGGTCACGGTCAACAAGTGCACTATCACTATGCTCACTATGACCCTGAGCACTGTCACCATGGGCACTCTCACCGTGAGCACTATAACCATCGGCACTATCACTGTGATCACTGTCACCATAGACACTATCATGGTGAGCACAGTTAAAATGAGCATTGTTACTGCGAGTACTGTCACAATGGGTAATGCAACCATAAGCCCAGTCACCGTGAGCACTGTCAGCATGGGTTGTCACCTGTGCACTGTCAGCATGAGCACTGTCAACATGGGCACTATAACTAGTTTTCAGTGCCACCATGTGCACTGTCACCTTGGACACTATCACCATGAGCACTGTCACCATGAGTACTGTCATCATGGGCAATGGCACAGCCACCATCTGCAATCTTACCATGGTCACTATCACTGTGAGCACTGTCACCAATGGAACTACCAACATGGGTGCTGTCATCATGAGCACTTTCACCATAAGATCTGTCACCATGGGCACTATGAACGTGAGAACGGTCACCATGGGCACTGTCACAATGAGCATTGTCATCATAGGCAATGTCACCGTGAGAACTATCACCATGCATACTGTCCACAAGGGCACTATCACATTGAGCTGTATCACCATGTGTCCTGTCATCTTGGGCACAGTCACCATGGGCACACTCACCAAGTACACTATCACTATGCTCACTATTACTCTGAACACTCTCACCATGGGCACCATAACCATGGGCACTATCACCGGGAGCATTATAAGCATCGGGACAACAGGCGTGATAACTGTCACCATGGGTCATATCACCGTGAGCACAGTTGCCATGGGCACTGTCACGATGTGCAATGCCCCTTTGGTACTCTCACCATGGGAACTGCCACCATGAGCACTGTCACCATGAGCACTGACACCACGAGCACTGCCACTGAGGGCACTGCCACCATGAGCACTGTCACCATGAGAACTGTTACTATGAGAAATGTAACCATGGGCAATTTCTCAATGAGTACTCTCACCATGGGTATTTTCACCTTGGGCACTCTCAACGTAAACAGTATTACCATGAGCACTTTCACTGTTAGCACTGTCACCATGGGCACTGTCACAATGCGGAGTGTCACCATGAGCCATGTCACCATGGGAAATGTCACCGTGAGAAGTGTCACCATAGGCAATGTCACCATGGGCAATGTCACCATGGGAAATGCCATTTTGAGCACTGTCACCATGGGTACAGCCACCATGAGTACGGTCACCATGAGTACTGTCACCATTGGCAGTATCACCATGCGCACTGTCACCATGGGCACTATCACCATGACAACTCTCAGCGTGAGCACTGTCACTGTGGGCACTGGCATCGTGAGCAATTCCACCATGGGCCATGTCAGCATGGGCACTATCACTGTGAGCACTCTCAACATGAGCATGTCACCATGAGCCCTGTCACCATGGACAATATCACTGTGAGAAGTGTCACCATAGGCAATGTCACCGTGGGCACTGTCACCATGGTCACTGCCACCACTGTAACTGTCATTTTGAGCACTGTCACCAAGGGTACTGCAACCATGAGCACTGTCACCATTAGCACTGTCACCATTGCGAATATCAACATGTGCACTGTCACAATGGGCACTATCACAATGAGAACTGTCAGCGTGGGCACTGTCACTGTTGGCAAAGGCACCGTGGGCACATCCACCATGGGCAATGTCACCATGGGCAATATCACTGTGAGCACTGTCAACATAAGCACGTCACCATGGGCACTGTCAACATGGGTACTATCTCGAAGGGCAATGTCACCATGAGCATTGTCAGGATGGGCAATTTCACCATGAGCACTGTCACCATAGGCAATGTCACCATGGTCAGTGTCACCATGAACACTGTCAACATGGGCACTCATACAGTGGGCACTGTCACTGTGAGCACTGTCACCATGGGTACTTCCACCATGAACAGTGTCTCTGTGAGTACTGTCAGCATGGGTTTTTACCATGAGCACTGTCACCATGAGCCCTGTCACAATTTTTCAGTGACACCATGTGCACTACCACCATGCCCACTCTCACCATGGGCACTGTCACCGAGAAAACTCTCACCATAAGTCCTGTCTTCATGGGCACTGTCACCAAGGGCACGGCCAACATGTGAACTGTAACCATTGTCAGTATCACTGTGAGAAGTGTCACCATGGGAATTACCAACCTAGGCACTGTCATCATGAGCACTTCCAGAATGGGAACTGTCACCATGGGCACTATCACCATGAAGACTCTCACCATGGGAATTATCGCCATGGGCTCTATCAGCATTAGAACTGTCACCGTGGTCACTGTCACGATGGAATTTGTCACTGAGAGCACTGTCACGATAGGCAAAGTCACAGTCTGCACTGTCCCTTTGGGCCCTGTCAGGGTGAGCACTATCAGTTTGATGGTGGCGTCCATGGGCACTGCCACCATGGGCACTACCAACTTGAGAATTATCACCATTTGTACTCTCAGCGTGGTCACGGTCAACAAGTGCACTCTCACTATGCTCACTATGACCGTGAGCACTGTCACCATGGGCACTCTCACCATGAGCACTATCACCATCGGCACTATCACTGTGATCACTGTCACCATAGACACTATCATGGTGAGCACAGTTAACATGAGCATTGTAACTGTGAGCACTGTCACAATGGGTAATGCAACCATGAGCCCAGTCACTGTGAGCACTGTCAGCATGGGTTGTCACCTTGTGCACTGTCAGCATGAGCACTGTCACCATGGGAACTATAACTATTTTTCAGTGCCACCATGTGCACTGTCACCTTGGACACTATCACCATGAGCACTGTCACCATGTGTACTGTCATCATGGGCAAAGGCACAGCCACCATCTGCAATCTTACCATGGTCACTATCACTGTGAGCACTGTCACCAATGGAACTCCCAACATGGGCGCTGTCATCATGAGCACTTTCACCATACGAACTGTCACCATGGGCACTATGAACGTGAGAACGGTCACCATGGGCACTGTCACCATGAGCATTGTCATCATAGGCAATGTCACCGTGAGAACTATCACCATGCGCACTGTCCACAAGGGCACTATCCCATTGAGCTGTATCACCATGTGTACTCTCATCTTGGGCACAGTCACCATGGGCACACTCACCAAGTACACTATCACTATGCTCACTATTACTCTGAACACTCTCACCATGGGCACCTTAACCATGGGCACTATCACCGGGAGCATTATCAGCATCGGCACAACATGCGTGATAACGTTCAGCGTGGGTCATATCACCGTGAGCAAGGTTGCCATGGGCACTGTCACGATGTGCAATGCCCCATTGGTACTCTCACCATGGGAACTGCCACCATGAGCACTGTCACCATGAGCACTGACACCATGAGCACTGCCACCGAGGGCACTGCAACCATGAGCACTGTCACCATGAGAACACTTACTATGAGAAATGTAACCATGGGCAGTTTCTCGATGAGTAGTCTCACCATGGGTTTTTTCACCTTGGGCACACTCAACGTAAACAGTATTACCATGAGCACTTTCACTGTGAGCACTGTCACCATGGGCACTGTCACAATGCAGAGTGTCACCATGAGCCATGTCACGGTGGGAAATGTCACCGTGAGAAGTGTCACCATAGGCAATGTCACCATGGGCAATGTCACCATGGGAAATGCCATTTTGAGCACTGTCACCATGGGTACTGCCACCATGAGTACTGTCACCATTGGCAGTATCACCATGCACACTGTCACCATGGGCACTATCATCATGACAACTCTCAGCGTGAGCACTGTCACTGTGGGCACTGACATCGTGAGCAATTCCACCATGGGCAATGTCACCATGGGCACTATCACGGTGAGCACTCTCAACATGAGCACGTCACCATGAGCCCTGTCACCATGGGCAATGTCACCGTGGGCACTGTCACCATGGTCACTGCCACCACTGTCACTGTCATTTTGAGCACTGTCACCAAGGGTACTGCAACCATGAGCACTGTCACCATTGCGAGTATCACCATGTGCACTGGCACCATGGGCACTATCACAATGAGAACTGTCAGCGTGGGCACTGTCACTGTTGGCAAGGGCACCGTGGGCACTTCCACCATGGGCAATGTCACCATGGGCACTATCACTGTGAGCACTGTCAACATGAGCACGTCACCATGGGCACGGTCAACGTGGGCACTATCTCGAAGGGCAATGTCACCATGAGCATTGTCAGGATGGGCAATTTCACCATGAGCACTGTCAGCAAAGGCACTCTCACCATGAGCATTGTCACTGTGGGCCGTGTCACCAGGGGCACTATCACCATGGTTAATGTTATCATTGGCACTTTCCCCGTGAGCACTGGCACCCTGGGCACTGTGATCATGGGCACAGTCACCGTGAGCACTATCTCCATGAGCACAGCAACTGTGAACACCATCACCATAATCACTGGCCTCATCAGTACTGTCACCATGAGCACTGCCACAATGAGCACTGTCAGCATGGGCACTTCCCCCATGAGCACTGTCACTATAAGAACTGCTACCATGGGTATTTTCACCATGAGTACTGTCACCCTGTGTATTGTCACCATTTGCACTGTCACCATGAGGACTATTACTGTGAGCGCTATCACCGTGAGATCTCTCACCATGGTCACTGTCACCATGGCACCTTGCACAATGGGGGCTGTCAACATGAGTGCTGTCACCATTGGCACTATCACCGTGAGCATTCTCACTGTGGTCATTGTCACCATGGGCACTGTCACCAGGAGCACTGTCACCATAGGCAATGTCACCGTGGTCAGTGTCACCATGAGCACTGTCAACATGGGCACTCATACAGTGGGCACTTTCACTGTGAGCACTGTCACCATGGGTACTGCCACCATGAGCTGTGTCTCTGTGAGTACTGTCAGCATGGGTTTTTACCATGAGCACTGTCACCATGAGCCCAGGCACAGTTTTTCAGTGACACCATGTGCACTACCACCAAGCGCACTCTCACCATGGCCACTGTCACCGAGAAAACTCTCACCATAAGTACTGTCTTCATGGGCACTGTCACCAAGGACACGGCCAACATGTGAACTGTAACCATTGTCAGTATCACTGTGAGAAGTGTCACCATGGGAATTACCAACATAGGCACTGTCATCATGAGCACTTTCAGATTGGGAACTGTCACCATGGGCACTATCACCGTGAGGACTCTCACCATGGGAATTATCGCCATGGGCTCTATCAGCATTAGAACTGTCACCGTGGTCACTGTCACGATGGAATTTGTCACTGAGAGCACTGTCACGATAGGCAAAGTCACGGTTTGCACTGTCCCTTTGGGCCCTGTCACAGTGAGCACTATCAGTTTGACGGGGGTGTCCATGGGCACCGCCACCATGGGCACTACCAACTTGAGAATTATCACCATTTGTACTCTCAGCGTGGTCACGGTCAACAAGTGCACTATCACTATGCTCACTATGACCCTGAGCACTGTCACCATGGGCACTCTCACCGTGAGCACTATAACCATCGGCACTATCACTGTGATCACTGTCACCATAGACACTATCATGGTGAGCACAGTTAAAATGAGCATTGTTACTGCGAGTACTGTCACAATGGGTAATGCAACCATAAGCCCAGTCACCGTGAGCACTGTCAGCATGGGTTGTCACCTGTGCACTGTCAGCATGAGCACTGTCAACATGGGCACTATAACTAGTTTTCAGTGCCACCATGTGCACTGTCACCTTGGACACTATCACCATGAGCACTGTCACCATGAGTACTGTCATCATGGGCAATGGCACAGCCACCATCTGCAATCTTACCATGGTCACTATCACTGTGAGCACTGTCACCAATCAACTACCAACATGGGCACTGTCATCATGAGCACTTTCACCATACGAACTGTCACCATGGGCACTATGAACGTGAGAACGGTCACCATGGGCACTGTCACCATGAGCATTGTCATCATAGGCAATGTCACCGTGAGAACTATCACCATGCGCACTGTCCACAAGGGCACTATCACATTGAGCTGTATCACCATGTGTCCTGTCATCTTGGGCACAGTCACCATGGGCACACTCACCAAGTACACTATCACTATGCTCACTATTACTCTGAACACTCTCACCATGGGCACCGTAACCATGGGCACTATCACCGGGAGCATTATAAGCATCGGGACAACAGGCGTGATAACTGTCACCATGGGTCATATCACCGTGAGCACAGTTGCCATGGGCACTGTCACGATGTGCAATGCCCCTTTGGTACTCTCACCATGGGAACTGCCACCATGAGCACTGTCACCATGAGCACTGACACCACGAGCACTGCCACTGAGGGCACTGTCACCATGAGAACTGTTACTATGAGAAATGTAACCATGGGCAATTTCTCAATGAGTACTCTCACCATGGGTATTTTCACCTTGGGCACTCTCAACGTAAACAGTATTACCATGAGCACTTTCACTGTTAGCACTGTCACCATGGGCACTGTCACAATGCGGAGTGTCACCATGAGCCATGTCACCATGGGAAATGTCACCGTGAGAAGTGTCACCATAGGCAATGTCACCATGGGCAATGTCACCATGGGAAATGCCATTTTGAGCACTGTCACCATGGGTACAGCCACCATGAGTACGGTCACCATGAGTACTGTCACCATTGGCAGTATCACCATGCGCACTGTCACCATGGGCACTATCACCATGACAACTCTCAGCGTGAGCACTGTCACTGTGGGCACTGGCATCGTGAGCAATTCCACCATGGGCCATGTCAGCATGGGCACTATCACTGTGAGCACTCTCAACATGAGCATGTCACCATGAGCCCTGTCACCATGGACAATATCACTGTGAGAAGTGTCACCATAGGCAATGTCACCGTGGGCACTGTCACCATGGTCACTGCCACCACTGTAACTGTCATTTTGAGCACTGTCACCAAGGGTACTGCAACCATGAGCACTGTCACCATTAGCACTGTCACCATTGCGAATATCAACATGTGCACTGTCACAATGGGCACTATCACAATGAGAACTGTCAGCGTGGGCACTGTCACTGTTGGCAAAGGCACCGTGGGCACATCCACCATGGGCAATGTCACCATGGGCACTATCACTGTGAGCACTGTCAACATGAGCACGTCACCATGGGCACTGTCAACATGGGTACTATCTCGAAGGGCAATGTCACCATGAGCATTGTCAGGATGGGCAATTTCACCATGAGCACTGTCACCATAGGCAATGTCACCATGGTCAGTGTCACCATGAACACTGTCAACATGGGCACTCATACAGTGGGCACTGTCACTGTGAGCACTGTCACCATGGGTACTTCCACCATGAGCAGTGTCTCTGTGAGTACTGTCAGCATGGGTTTTTACCATGAGCACTGTCACCATGAGCCCTGTCACAATTTTTCAGTGACACCATGTGCACTACCACCATGCCCACTCTCACCATGGGCACTGTCACCGAGAAAACTCTCACCATAAGTCCTGTCTTCATGGGCACTGTCACCAAGGGCACGGCCAACATGTGAACTGTAACCATTGTCAGTATCACTGTGAGAAGTGTCACCATGGGAA
The DNA here is from genome assembly GCF_964341445.2 of Mesoplodon mirus. Taxonomy (NCBI): domain Eukaryota; kingdom Metazoa; phylum Chordata; class Mammalia; order Artiodactyla; family Ziphiidae; genus Mesoplodon; species Mesoplodon mirus. The sequence goes on along the minus strand of NC_138976.1, from coordinate 193,822,006 downwards.
TTACCAACCTAGGCACTGTCATCATGAGCACTTCCAGAATGGGAACTGTCACCATGGGCACTATCACCGTGAAGACTCTCACCATGGGAATTATCGCCATGGGCTCTATCAGCATTAGAACTGTCACCGTGGTCACTGTCACGATGGAATTTGTCACTGTGAGGACTGTCACGATAGGCAAAGTCACAGTCTGCACTGTCCCTTTGGGCCCTGTCAGGGTGAGCACTATCAGTTTGATGGTGGCGTCCATGGGCACTGCCACCATGGGCACTACTAACTTGAGAATTATCACCATTTGTACTCTCAGCGTGGTCACGGTCAACAAGTGCACTCTCACTATGCTCACTATGACCGTGAGCACTGTCACCATGGGCACTCTCACCATGAGCACTATCACCATCGGCACTATCACTGTGATCACTGTCACCATAGACACTATCATGGTGAGCACAGTTAACATGAGCATTGTAACTGTGAGCACTGTCACAATGGGTAATGCAACCATGAGCCCAGTCACTGTGAGCACTGTCAGCATGGGTTGTCACCTTGTGCACTGTCAGCATGAGCACTGTCACCATGGGAACTATAACTATTTTTCAGTGCCACCATGTGCACTGTCACCTTGGACACTATCACCATGAGCACTGTCACCATGTGTACTGTCATCATGGGCAAAGGCACAGCCACCATCTGCAATCTTACCATGGTCACTATCACTGTGAGCACTGTCACCAATGGAACTCCCAACATGGGCGCTGTCATCATGAGCACTTTCACCATACGAACTGTCACCATGGGCACTATGAACGTGAGAACGGTCACCATGGGCACTGTCACCATGAGCATTGTCATCATAGGCAATGTCACCGTGAGAACTATCACCATGCGCACTGTCCACAAGGGCACTATCCCATTGAGCTGTATCACCATGTGTACTCTCATCTTGGGCACAGTCACCATGGGCACACTCACCAAGTACACTATCACTATGCTCACTATTACTCTGAACACTCTCACCATGGGCACCGTAACCATGGGCACTATCACCGGGAGCATTATAAGCATCGGGACAACAGGCGTGATAACTGTCACCATGGGTCATATCACCGTGAGCACAGTTGCCATGGGCACTGTCACGATGTGCAATGCCCCTTTGGTACTCTCACCATGGGAACTGCCACCATGAGCACTGTCACCATGAGCACTGACACCACGAGCACTGCCACCGAGGGCACTGCAACCATGAGCACTGTCACCATGAGAACACTTACTATGAGAAATGTAACCATGGGCAGTTTCTCGATGAGTAGTCTCACCATGGGTATTTTCACCTTGGGCACACTCAACGTAAACAGTATTACCATGAGCACTTTCACTGTGAGCACTGTCACCATGGGCACTGTCACAATGCGGAGTGTCACCATGAGCCATGTCACGGTGGGAAATGTCACCGTGAGAAGTGTCACCATAGGCAATGTCACCATGGGCAATGTCACCATGGGAAATGCCATTTTGAGCACTGTCACCATGGGTACTGCCACCATGAGTACTGTCACCATTGGCAGTATCACCATGCGCACTGTCACCATGGGCACTATCACCATGACAGCTCTCAGCGTGAGCACTGTCACTGTGGGCACTGGCATCGTGAGCAATTCCACCATGGGCAATGTCACCATGGGCACTATCACGGTGAGCACTCTCAACATGAGCACGTCACCATGAGCCCTGTCACCATGGGCAATGTCACCGTGGGCACTGTCACCATGGTCACTGCCACCACTGTCACTGTCATTTTGAGCACTGTCACCAAGGGTACTGCAACCATGAGCACTGTCACCATTGCGAGTATCACCATGTGCACTGTCACCATGGGCACTATCACAATGAGAACTGTCAGCGTGGGCACTGTCACTGTTGGCAAGGGCACCGTGGGCACTTCCACCATGGGCAATGTCACCATGGGCACTATCACTGTGAGCACTGTCAACATGAGCACGTCACCATGGGCACGGTCAACGTGGGCACTATCTCGAAGGGCAATGTCACCATGAGCATTGTCAGGATGGGCAATTTCACCATGAGCACTGTCAGCAAAGGCACTCTCACCATGAGCATTGTCACTGTGGGCCGTGTCACCAGGGGCACTATCACCATGGTTAATGTTATCATTGGCACTTTCCCCGTGAGCACTGTCACCCTGGGCACTGTGATCATGGGCACGGTCACTGTGAGCACTATCTCCATGAGCACAGCAACTGTGAACACCATCACCATAATCACTGGCCTCATCAGTACTGTCACCATGAGCACTGCCACAATGAGCACTGTCAGCATGGGCAATTCCCCCATGAGCACTGTCACTATGAGAACTGCTACCATGGGTATTTTCACCATGAGTACTGTCACCCTGTGTATTGTCACCATTTGCACTGTCACCATGAGGACTATTACTGTGAGCGCTATCACCGTGAGATCTCTCACCATGGTCACTGTCACCATGGCACCTTGCACAATGGGGGCTGTCAACATGAGTGCTGTCACCATTGGCACTATCACCGTGAGCATTCTCACTGTGGTCATTGTCACCATGGGCACTGTCACCAGGAGCACTGTCACCATAGGCAATGTCACCGTGGTCAGTGTCACCATGAGCACTGTCAACATGGGCACTCATACAGTGGGCACTGTCACTGTGAGCACTGTCACCATGGGTACTGCCACCATGAGCTGTGTCTCTGTGAGTACTGTCAGCATGGGTTTTTACCATGAGCACTGTCACCATGAGCCCAGGCACAGTTTTTCAGTGACACCATGTGCACTACCACCAAGCGCACTCTCACCATGGCCACTGTCACCGAGAAAACTCTCACCATAAGTACTGTCTTCATGGGCACTGTCACCAAGGACACGGCCAACATGTGAACTGTAACCATTGTCAGTATCACTGTGAGAAGTGTCACCATGGGAATTACCAACATAGGCACTGTCATCATGAGCACTTTCAGATTGGGAACTGTCACCATGGGCACTATCACCGTGAGGACTCTCACCATGGGAATTATCGCCATGGGCTCTATCAGCATTAGAACTGTCACCGTGGTCACTGTCACGATGGAATTTGTCACTGAGAGCACTGTCACGATAGGCAAAGTCACGGTTTGCACTGTCCCTTTGGGCCCTGTCACAGTGAGCACTATCAGTTTGACGGGGGTGTCCATGGGCACCGCCACCATGGGCACTACCAACTTGAGAATTATCACCATTTGTACTCTCAGCGTGGTCACGGTCAACAAGTGCACTATCACTATGCTCACTATGACCCTGAGCACTGTCACCATGGGCACTCTCACCGTGAGCACTATAACCATCGGCACTATCACTGTGATCACTGTCACCATAGACACTATCATGGTGAGCACAGTTAAAATGAGCATTGTTACTGCGAGTACTGTCACAATGGGTAATGCAACCATAAGCCCAGTCACCGTGAGCACTGTCAGCATGGGTTGTCACCTGTGCACTGTCAGCATGAGCACTGTCAACATGGGAACTATAACTAGTTTTCAGTGCCACCATGTGCACTGTCACCTTGGACACTATCACCATGAGCACTGTCACCATGAGTACTGTCATCATGGGCAATGGCACAGCCACCATCTGCAATCTTACCATGGTCACTATCACTGTGAGCACTGTCACCAATGGAACTACCAACATGGGTGCTGTCATCATGAGCACTTTCACCATAAGATCTGTCACCATGGGCACTATGAACGTGAGAACGGTCACCATGGGCACTGTCACAATGAGCATTGTCATCATAGGCAATGTCACCGTGAGAACTATCACCATGCACACTGTCCACAAGGGCACTATCACATTGAGCTGTATCACCATGTGTCCTGTCATCTTGGGCACAGTCACCATGGGCACACTCACCAAGTACACTATCACTATGCTCACTATTACTCTGAACACTCTCACCATGGGCACCGTAACCATGGGCACTATCACCGGGAGCATTATAAGCATCGGGACAACAGGCGTGATAACTGTCACCATGGGTCATATCACCGTGAGCACAGTTGCCATGGGCACTGTCACGATGTGCAATGCCCCTTTGGTACTCTCACCATGGGAACTGCCACCATGAGCACTGTCACCATGAGCACTGACACCACGAGCACTGCCACTGAGGGCACTGCCACCATGAGCACTGTCACCATGAGAACTGTTACTATGAGAAATGTAACCATGGGCAATTTCTCAATGAGTACTCTCACCATGGGTATTTTCACCTTGGGCACTCTCAACGTAAACAGTATTACCATGAGCACTTTCACTGTTAGCACTGTCACCATGGGCACTGTCACAATGCGGAGTGTCACCATGAGCCATGTCACCATGGGAAATGTCACCGTGAGAAGTGTCACCATAGGCAATGTCACCATGGGCAATGTCACCATGGGAAATGCCATTTTGAGCACTGTCACCATGGGTACAGCCACCATGAGTACGGTCACCATGAGTACTGTCACCATTGGCAGTATCACCATGCGCACTGTCACCATGGGCACTATCACCATGACAACTCTCAGCGTGAGCACTGTCACTGTGGGCACTGGCATCGTGAGCAATTCCACCATGGGCCATGTCAGCATGGGCACTATCACTGTGAGCACTCTCAACATGAGCATGTCACCATGAGCCCTGTCACCATGGACAATATCACTGTGAGAAGTGTCACCATAGGCAATGTCACCGTGGGCACTGTCACCATGGTCACTGCCACCACTGTAACTGTCATTTTGAGCACTGTCACCAAGGGTACTGCAACCATGAGCACTGTCACCATTAGCACTGTCACCATTGCGAATATCAACATGTGCACTGTCACAATGGGCACTATCACAATGAGAACTGTCAGCGTGGGCACTGTCACTGTTGGCAAAGGCACCGTGGGCACATCCACCATGGGCAATGTCACCATGGGCACTATCACTGTGAGCACTGTCAACATAAGCACGTCACCATGGGCACTGTCAACATGGGTACTATCTCGAAGGGCAATGTCACCATGAGCATTGTCAGGATGGGCAATTTCACCATGAGCACTGTCACCATAGGCAATGTCACCATGGTCAGTGTCACCATGAACACTGTCAACATGGGCACTCATACAGTGGGCACTGTCACTGTGAGCACTGTCACCATGGGTACTTCCACCATGAGCAGTGTCTCTGTGAGTACTGTCAGCATGGGTTTTTACCATGAGCACTGTCACCATGAGCCCTGTCACAATTTTTCAGTGACACCATGTGCACTACCACCATGCCCACTCTCACCATGGGCACTGTCACCGAGAAAACTCTCACCATAAGTCCTGTCTTCATGGGCACTGTCACCAAGGGCACGGCCAACATGTGAACTGTAACCATTGTCAGTATCACTGTGAGAAGTGTCACCATGGGAATTACCAACCTAGGCACTGTCATCATGAGCACTTCCAGAATGGGAACTGTCACCATGGGCACTATCACCATGAAGACTCTCACCATGGGAATTATCGCCATGGGCTCTATCAGCATTAGAACTGTCACCGTGGTCACTGTCACGATGGAATTTGTCACTGAGAGCACTGTCACGATAGGCAAAGTCACAGTCTGCACTGTCCCTTTGGGCCCTGTCAGGGTGAGCACTATCAGTTTGATGGTGGCGTCCATGGGCACTGCCACCATGGGCACTACCAACTTGAGAATTATCACCATTTGTACTCTCAGCGTGGTCACGGTCAACAAGTGCACTCTCACTATGCTCACTATGACCGTGAGCACTGTCACCATGGGCACTCTCACCATGAGCACTATCACCATCGGCACTATCACTGTGATCACTGTCACCATAGACACTATCATGGTGAGCACAGTTAACATGAGCATTGTAACTGTGAGCACTGTCACAATGGGTAATGCAACCATGAGCCCAGTCACTGTGAGCACTGTCAGCATGGGTTGTCACCTTGTGCACTGTCAGCATGAGCACTGTCACCATGGGAACTATAACTATTTTTCAGTGCCACCATGTGCACTGTCACCTTGGACACTATCACCATGAGCACTGTCACCATGTGTACTGTCATCATGGGCAAAGGCACAGCCACCATCTGCAATCTTACCATGGTCACTATCACTGTGAGCACTGTCACCAATGGAACTCCCAACATGGGCGCTGTCATCATGAGCACTTTCACCATACGAACTGTCACCATGGGCACTATGAACGTGAGAACGGTCACCATGGGCACTGTCACCATGAGCATTGTCATCATAGGCAATGTCACCGTGAGAACTATCACCATGCGCACTGTCCACAAGGGCACTATCCCATTGAGCTGTATCACCATGTGTACTCTCATCTTGGGCACAGTCACCATGGGCACACTCACCAAGTACACTATCACTATGCTCACTATTACTCTGAACACTCTCACCATGGGCACCTTAACCATGGGCACTATCACCGGGAGCATTATCAGCATCGGCACAACATGCGTGATAACGTTCAGCGTGGGTCATATCACCGTGAGCAAGGTTGCCATGGGCACTGTCACGATGTGCAATGCCCCATTGGTACTCTCACCATGGGAACTGCCACCATGAGCACTGTCACCATGAGCACTGACACCATGAGCACTGCCACCGAGGGCACTGCAACCATGAGCACTGTCACCATGAGAACACTTACTATGAGAAATGTAACCATGGGCAGTTTCTCGATGAGTAGTCTCACCATGGGTTTTTTCACCTTGGGCACACTCAACGTAAACAGTATTACCATGAGCACTTTCACTGTGAGCACTGTCACCATGGGCACTGTCACAATGCAGAGTGTCACCATGAGACATGTCACGGTGGGAAATGTCACCGTGAGAAGTGTCACCATAGGCAATGTCACCATGGGCAATGTCACCATGGGAAATGCCATTTTGAGCACTGTCACCATGGGTACTGCCACCATGAGTACTGTCACCATTGGCAGTATCACCATGCACACTGTCACCATGGGCACTATCATCATGACAACTCTCAGCGTGAGCACTGTCACTGTGGGCACTGACATCGTGAGCAATTCCACCATGGGCAATGTCACCATGGGCACTATCACGGTGAGCACTCTCAACATGAGCACGTCACCATGAGCCCTGTCACCATGGGCAATGTCACCGTGGGCACTGTCACCATGGTCACTGCCACCACTGTCACTGTCATTTTGAGCACTGTCACCAAGGGTACTGCAACCATGAGCACTGTCACCATTGCGAGTATCACCATGTGCACTGGCACCATGGGCACTATCACAATGAGAACTGTCAGCGTGGGCACTGTCACTGTTGGCAAGGGCACCGTGGGCACTTCCACCATGGGCAATGTCACCATGGGCACTATCACTGTGAGCACTGTCAACATGAGCACGTCACCATGGGCACGGTCAACGTGGGCACTATCTCGAAGGGCAATGTCACCATGAGCATTGTCAGGATGGGCAATTTCACCATGAGCACTGTCAGCAAAGGCACTCTCACCATGAGCATTGTCACTGTGGGCCGTGTCACCAGGGGCACTATCACCATGGTTAATGTTATCATTGGCACTTTCCCCGTGAGCACTGTCACCCTGGGCACTGTGATCATGGGCACGGTCACCGTGAGCACTATCTCCATGAGCACAGCAACTGTGAACACCATCACCATAATCACTGGCCTCATCAGTACTGTCACCATGAGCACTGCCACAATGAGCACTGTCAGCATGGGCACTTCCCCCATGAGCACTGTCACTATAAGAACTGCTACCATGGGTATTTTCACCATGAGTACTGTCACCCTGTGTATTGTCACCATTTGCACTGTCACCATGAGGACTATTACTGTGAGCGCTATCACCGTGAGATCTCTCACCATGGTCACTGTCACCATGGCACCTTGCACAATGGGGGCTGTCAACATGAGTGCTGTCACCATTGGCACTATCACCGTGAGCATTCTCACTGTGGTCATTGTCACCATGGGCACTGTCACCAGGAGCACTGTCACCATAGGCAATGTCACCGTGGTCAGTGTCACCATGAGCACTGTCAACATGGGCACTCATACAGTGGGCACTTTCACTGTGAGCACTGTCACCATGGGTACTGCCACCATGAGCTGTGTCTCTGTGAGTACTGTCAGCATGGGTTTTTACCATGAGCACTGTCACCATGAGCCCAGGCACAGTTTTTCAGTGACACCATGTGCACTACCACCAAGCGCACTCTCACCATGGCCACTGTCACCGAGAAAACTCTCACCATAAGTACTGTCTTCATGGGCACTGTCACCAAGGACACGGCCAACATGTGAACTGTAACCATTGTCAGTATCACTGTGAGAAGTGTCACCATGGGAATTACCAACATAGGCACTGTCATCATGAGCACTTTCAGATTGGGAACTGTCACCATGGGCACTATCACCGTGAGGACTCTCACCATGGGAATTATCGCCATGGGCTCTATCAGCATTAGAACTGTCACCGTGGTCACTGTCACGATGGAATTTGTCACTGAGAGCACTGTCACGATAGGCAAAGTCACGGTTTGCACTGTCCCTTTGGGCCCTGTCACAGTGAGCACTATCAGTTTGACGGGGGTGTCCATGGGCACCGCCACCATGGGCACTACCAACTTGAGAATTATCACCATTTGTACTCTCAGCGTGGTCACGGTCAACAAGTGCACTATCACTATGCTCACTATGACCCTGAGCACTGTCAACATGGGCACTCTCACCGTGAGCACTATAACCATCGGCACTATCACTGTGATCACTGTCACCATAGACACTATCATGGTGAGCACAGTTAAAATGAGCATTGTTACTGCGAGTACTGTCACAATGGGTAATGCAACCATAAGCCCAGTCACCGTGAGCACTGTCAGCATGGGTTGTCACCTGTGCACTGTCAGCATGAGCACTGTCAACATGGGCACTATAACTAGTTTTCAGTGCCACCATGTGCACTGTCACCTTGGACACTATCACCATGAGCACTGTCACCATGAGTACTGTCATCATGGGCAATGGCACAGCCACCATCTGCAATCTTACCATGGTCACTATCACTGTGAGCACTGTCACCAATCAACTACCAACATGGGCACTGTCATCATGAGCACTTTCACCATACGAACTGTCACCATGGGCACTATGAACGTGAGAACGGTCACCATGGGCACTGTCACCATGAGCATTGTCATCATAGGCAATGTCACCGTGAGAACTATCACCATGCGCACTGTCCACAAGGGCACTATCACATTGAGCTGTATCACCATGTGTCCTGTCATCTTGGGCACAGTCACCATGGGCACACTCACCAAGTACACTATCACTATGCTCACTATTACTCTGAACACTCTCACCATGGGCACCGTAACCATGGGCACTATCACCGGGAGCATTATAAGCATCGGGACAACAGGCGTGATAACTGTCACCATGGGTCATATCACCGTGAGCACAGTTGCCATGGGCACTGTCACGATGTGCAATGCCCCTTTGGTACTCTCACCATGGGAACTGCCACCATGAGCACTGTCACCATGAGCACTGACACCACGAGCACTGCCACTGAGGGCACTGCCACCATGAGCACTGTCACCATGAGAACTGTTACTATGAGAAATGTAACCATGGGCAATTTCTCAATGAGTACTCTCACCATGGGTATTTTCACCTTGGGCACTCTCAACGTAAACAGTATTACCATGAGCACTTTCACTGTTAGCACTGTCACCATGGGCACTGTCACAATGCGGAGTGTCACCATGAGCCATGTCACCATGGGAAATGTCACCGTGAGAAGTGTCACCATAGGCAATGTCACCATGGGCAATGTCACCATGGGAAATGCCATTTTGAGCACTGTCACCATGGGTACAGCCACCATGAGTACGGTCACCATGAGTACTGTCACCATTGGCAGTATCACCATGCGCACTGTCACCATGGGCACTATCACCATGACAACTCTCAGCGTGAGCACTGTCACTGTGGGCACTGGCATCGTGAGCAATTCCACCATGGGCCATGTCAGCATGGGCACTATCACTGTGAGCACTCTCAACATGAGCATGTCACCATGAGCCCTGTCACCATGGACAATATCACTGTGAGAAGTGTCACCATAGGCAATGTCACCGTGGGCACTGTCACCATGGTCACTGCCACCACTGTAACTGTCATTTTGAGCACTGTCACCAAGGGTACTGCAACCATGAGCACTGTCACCATTAGCACTGTCACCATTGCGAATATCAACATGTGCACTGTCACAATGGGCACTATCACAATGAGAACTGTCAGCGTGGGCACTGTCACTGTTGGCAAAGGCACCGTGGGCACATCCACCATGGGCAATGTCACCATGGGCACTATCACTGTGAGCACTGTCAACATGAGCACGTCACCATGGGCACTGTCAACATGGGTACTATCTCGAAGGGCAATGTCACCATGAGCATTGTCAGGATGGGCAATTTCACCATGAGCACTGTCACCATAGGCAATGTCACCATGGTCAGTGTCACCATGAACACTGTCAACATGGGCACTCATACAGTGGGCACTGTCACTGTGAGCACTGTCACCATGGGTACTTCCACCATGAGCAGTGTCTCTGTGAGTACTGTCAGCATGGGTTTTTACCATGAGCACTGTCACCATGAGCCCTGTCACAATTTTTCAGTGACACCATGTGCACTACCACCATGCCCACTCTCACCATGGGCACTGTCACCGAGAAAACTCTCACCATAAGTCCTGTCTTCATGGGCACTGTCACCAAGGGCACGGCCAACATGTGAACTGTAACCATTGTCAGTATCACTGTGAGAAGTGTCACCATGGGAATTACCAACCTAGGCACTGTCATCATGAGCACTTCCAGAATGGGAACTGTCACCATGGGCACTATCACCGTGAAGACTCTCACCATGGGAATTATCGCCATGGGCTCTATCAGCATTAGAACTGTCACCGTGGTCACTGTCACGATGGAATTTGTCACTGTGAGGACTGTCACGATAGGCAAAGTCACAGTCTGCACTGTCCCTTTGGGCCCTGTCAGGGTGAGCACTATCAGTTTGATGGTGGCGTCCATGGGCACTGCCACCATGGGCACTACCAACTTGAGAATTATCACCATTTGTACTCTCAGCGTGGTCACGGTCAACAAGTGCACTCTCACTATGCTCACTATGACCGTGAGCACTGTCACCATGGGCACTCTCACCATGAGCACTATCACCATCGGCACTATCACTGTGATCACTGTCACCATAGACACTATCATGGTGAGCACAGTTAACATGAGCATTGTAACTGTGAGCACTGTCACAATGGGTAATGCAACCATGAGCCCAGTCACTGTGAGCACTGTCAGCATGGGTTGTCACCTTGTGCACTGTCAGCATGAGCACTGTCACCATGGGAACTATAACTATTTTTCAGTGCCACCATGTGCACTGTCACCTTGGACACTATCACCATGAGCACTGTCACCATGTGTACTGTCATCATGGGCAAAGGCACAGCCACCATCTGCAATCTTACCATGGTCACTATCACTGTGAGCACTGTCACCAATGGAACTCCCAACATGGGCGCTGTCATCATGAGCACTTTCACCATACGAACTGTCACCATGGGCACTATGAACGTGAGAACGGTCACCATGGGCACTGTCACCATGAGCATTGTCATCATAGGCAATGTCACCGTGAGAACTATCACCATGCGCACTGTCCACAAGGGCACTATCCCATTGAGCTGTATCACCATGTGTACTCTCATCTTGGGCACAGTCACCATGGGCACACTCACCAAGTACACTATCACTATGCTCACTATTACTCTGAACACTCTCACCATGGACACCTTAACCATGGGCACTATCACCGGGAGCATTATCATCATCGGCACAACATGCGTGATAACGTTCAGCATGGGTCATATCACCGTGAGCACGGTTGCCATGGGCACTGTCACGATGTGCAATGCCCCATTGGTACTCTCACCATGGGAACTGCCACCATGAGCACTGTCACCATGAGCACTGACACCACGAGCACTGCCACCGAGGGCACTGCAACCATGAGCACTGTCACCATGAGAACACTTACTATGAGAAATGTAACCATGGGCAGTTTCTCGATGAGTAGTCTCACCATGGGTATTTTCACCTTGGGCACACTCAACGTAAACAGTATTACCATGAGCACTTTCACTGTGAGCACTGTCACAATGGGCACTGTCACAATGCGGAGTGTCACCATGAGCCATGTCACGGTGGGAAATGTCACCGTGAGAAGTGTCACCATAGGCAATGTCACCATGGGCAATGTCACCATGGGAAATGCCATTTTGAGGACTGTCACCATGGGTACTGCCACCATGAGTACTGACACAATGAGTATTCTCACCATTGGCAGTAGCACCATGGGCAATGTCACCATGGGCACTATCACCCTGACAACTCTCAGCATGAACACTGTCACTGTGGGCACTGGCATCGTGAGCAATTCCACCATGGGCAATGTCACCATGGGCACTATCACTGTGAGCACTCTCAACATGAGCACGTCACCATGAGCCCTGTCACCATGGGCAATGTCACCGTGAGAAGTGTCACCATAGGCAATGTCATCGTGGGCACTGTCACCATGGTCACTGCCAACACTGTCACTGTCATTTTGAGCACTGTCACCATGGGTACTGCAACCATGAGCACTGTCACCATGAGCAATGTCACCATTGCGAGTATCACCATGTGCACTGTCACCATGGGCGCTATAACAATGAAAACTGTCAGCGTGGGCACTGTCACTGTTGGCAAGGGCACCGTGGGCACTTCCACCATAGGCAATGTCACCAAGGGCAGTATCACTGTGAGCACTGTCAACATCAGCACGTCACCATGGGCACTGTCAACATGGGTATTATCTCGAAGGGCAATGTCACAATGAGCATTGTCAGGATGGGCAATTTCACCATGAGCACTGTCACCAAAGGCACTATCACCATGAGCAATGTCACCGTGGGCCGTGTCACCAGGGGCACTATCACCATGGTTAATGTTATCATTGGCCCTTTCCCCGTGAGCACTCTCACCCTGGGCACTGCCATCATGGGCACGGTCACCGTGAGAACTCTCTCCATGAGCACAGCCACTGTGAACACTATCACCATAATCACTGGCCTCATCGGTACTGTCACCAAGAGCACTGCCACAATTAGCACTGTCAGCATGGGCACTTCCCCCATGAGCACTGTCTCTATGAGAACTGCTACCATGGGTATTTTCACAATGAGTACTGTCACCCTGTGTATTGTCACCATTTGCACTGTCACCATGAAGAATATTACCGAGAGCACTATCACCGTGAGATCTCTCACCATGGTCACTGTTACCATGGCACCTTGCACAACGGGGGCTGTCAACATGAGTGCTCTCACCATTGGCACTATCACCGTGAGCATTCTCACTGTGGTCAGTGTCACCATGGGCACTGTCACCATGAGCACTGTCACCATAGGCAATGTCACCGTGGTCAGTGTCACCATGAGCACTGTCAATATGGGCACTCATACAGTGGGCACTGTCACCATGGGTACTGCCACCATGAGCAGTGTCTCTTTGAGTACTGTCAGCATGGGTTTTTACCGTGACCACTGTCACCATGAGCACTGTCACCATTTTTCAGTGCCACCATGTGCACTACCACCATGTGCACATTCACTATAAGTACTATCTTCATGGGCACTGTCACAAAGGGCACGGCCAACATGTGTACTGTAACCATTGTCAGTATCACTGTGAGAAGTGTCACCATGTGAATTACCAACATAGGCACTGTCATCATGAGCACTTTCAGAATAGGAACTCTCACCATGGGCACTATCACCGTGAGGACTCTCACCATGGGAATTATCGCCATGGGCACTACCACCTTGAGAATTATCACCATGAGTACTGTCACCATGGGTATTGTCACTATGGGCATTATCAGCATTAGAACTGTTACCGAGGTCACTGTCACAATGGAATTTGTCACTGTGAGCACTGTCACGGTAGGCAAAGTCACGGTTTGCACTGTCCCCTTGGGCCCTGTCGCAGTGAGCACTATCACTTTTACGGTGGTGTCCATGGGCACTGCCACCATGGACACTACCAACTTGAGAATTATCACCATTTGAACTCTCAGCGTGGCCATGTTCAACAAGTGCACTGTCACTATGCTCACTATGACCGTGAGCACTGTCAACATGGGCAACTTAACCATGGGCACTATCACCGTGAGCACTATCACCATTGGCACTATCACTGTGATCACTATCACCATGGACACTATCATGGTGAGCACAGTTAACATGAGCATTGTAACTGTGAGCAATGTCACAATGGGTAATGCAACCATGAGCCCAGTCACCGTGAGCACTGTCAGCATGGGTTGTCACGTTGTGCACTCTCAGCATGAGCACTGTCACCATAGGCACTATAACTATTTTTCAGTGCCACCATGTGCATTACAACCATGTGCACTGTCACCTTGCACACTGTCACCATGAGCACTGTCACCATGAGTACTGTTATCATGGGCAATGGCACAGCCACCATCTGCAATCTTACCGTGGTCACTATCACTGTGAGCACTGTCACCAATGGAATTCCCAACATGGGCACTGTCATCATGAGCACTTTCACCATACGAACTGTCACCATGGGCACTATGAACATGAGAACGGTCACCATGGGCACTGTCACCATGAGCATTGTCATCATAGGCAATGTCACCGTGAGAACTATCACCATATGCACTGTCCACAAGGGCACTATTACATTGAGCTCTATCACCATCTGTACTGTCATCTTGGGCACAATCACCATGGGCACACTCACCAAGTACACTATCACTATGCTCACTATTTCTCTGAACACTGTCTCTATGTGCAGCGTAACCATGGGCACTATCACCGGGAGCATTATCAGCATCGGCACAACATGCGTGATAACGTTCAGCATGGGTCATATCACCGTGAGCACGGTTGCCATGGGCACTGTCACGATGTGCAATGCCCCATTGGTACTCTCACCATGGGAACTGCCACCATGAGCACTGTCACCATGAGCCCTGACACTACGAGCACTGCCACCGAGGGCACTGCAACCATGAGCACTGTCACCATGAGAACACTTACTATGAGAAATGTAACCATGGGCAGTTTCTCGATGAGTAGTCTCACCATGGGTATTTTCACCTTGGCAACACTCAACGTAAACAGTATTACCATGAGCACTTTCACTGTGAGCACTCTCACCATGGGCACTGTCACATTGCGGAGTGTCACCATGAGCCATGTCACCATGGGAAATGTCACCGTGAGAAGTGTCACCATAGGCAATGTCACCATGGGCAATGTCACCATGGGAAATGCCATTTTGAGCACTGTCACCATGGGTACAGCCACCATGAGTACGGTCACCATGAGTACTGTCACATTGGCCGTATCACCATGCGGACTGTCACCATGGGCACTATCACCATGACAACTCTCTGCGTGAGCCCTGTCACTGTGGGCACTGGCATCGTGAGCAATTCCACCATGGGCCATGTCACCATGGGCACTATCACTGTGAGCACTCTCAACATGAGCACGTCACCATGAGCCCTGTCACCATGGGCAATGTCAACATAAGAAGTGTCACCATAGGCAATGTCACCGTGGGCACTGTCACCATGGTCACTGCCACCACTGTCACTGTCATTTTGAGCACTGTCACCAAGGGTACTGCAACCATGATCACTGTCACCATTGCGAGTATCACCATGTGCACTGTCACCATGGGCACTATCACAATGAGAACTGTCAGCGTGGGCACTGTCACTGTTGGCAAGTGCACCGTTGGCACTTCCACCATGGGCAATGTCACCATGGGCACTATCACTGTGAGCACTGTCAACATGAGCACGTCACCATGGGCACTGTCAACATGGGTACTATCTCGAAGGGCAATGTCACCATGAGCATTGTCACGATGGGCAATTTCACCATGAACACTGTCAGCAAAGGCACTATCACCATGAGCAATGTCACTGAGGGCCGTGTCACCAGGGGCACTATCACCATGGTTAATGTTATCATTGGCACTTTCCCCGTGAGCACTGTCACCCTGGGCACGGTCATCATGGGCACTGTCACCGTGAGCACTATCTCCATGAGCACAGCCACTGTGAACACCATCACCATAATCACTGGCCTCATCAGTACTGTCACCATGAGCACTGCCACAATGAGCACTGTCAGCATGGGCACTTCCCCCATGAGCACTGTCACTATGAGAACTGCTACCATGGGTATTTTCACCATGAGTACTGTCACCCTGTTTATTGTCACCCTTTGCACTGTCACCATGAGGACTATTACCGTGAGTGCTATCACCGTGAGATCTCTCGCCATGTTCACTGTCACCATGGCACCTTGCACAATGGGGGCTGTCAACATGAGTGCTGTCACCATTGGCACTATCACCGTGAGCACACTCACTGTGGTCAGTGTCACCATGGGCACTGTCAACATGAGCACTGTCACCATAGGCGATATCACCGTGGTCAGTGTCACCATGAGCACTGTCAACATGGGCACTCATACAGTGGGCACTGTCACTGTGAGCACTGTCACCATGGGTACTGCCACCATGAGCAGTGTCTCTGTGAGTACTGTCAGCATGGGTTTTTACCATGTGCACTGTCACCATGAGGCCTGTCACAATTTTTCAGTGACACCATGAGCACTACCACCACGCACACTCTCACCATGGGAACTGTCACCGAGAAAACTGTCACCATAAGTACTGTCTTCATGGGCACTCTCACCAAGGGCACAGCCAACATGTGAACTGTAACCATTGTCAGTATCACTGTGAGAAGTGTCACCATGTGAATTACCAACATAGGCACTGTCATCATGAGCACTTTCAGAATGGGAACTGACACCATGGGCACTATCACTGTGAGGACTCTCACCATGGGAATTATCGCCATGTGCTCTGTCAGCATTAGAACTGTCACCGTGGTCACTGTCACGATGGAATTTGTCACTGAGAGCACTGTCACGATAGGCAAAGTCACGGTTTGCACTGTCCCTTTGGGCCCTGTCACAGTGAGCACTATCAGTTTGACGGTGGTGTCCATGGGCACTGCCACCATGGGCACTACCAACTTGAGAATTATCACCATTTGTACTCTCAGCGTGGTCACGGTCAACAAGTGCACTATCACAATGCTCACTATGACCGTGAGCACTGTCACCATGGGCACTCTCACCGTGAGCACTATAACCATCGGCACTATCACTGTGATCACTGTCACCATAGACACTATCATGGTGAGCACAGTTAACATGAGCATTGTTACTGTGAGTACTGTCACAATGGGTAATGCAACCATAAGCCCAGTCACCGTGAGCACTGTCAGCATGGGTTGTCACCTTGTGTACTGTCAGCATGAGCACTGTCACAATGGGCACTATAACTATTTTTCAGTGCCACCATGTGCATTACAACCATGTGCACTGTCACCTTGGACACTATCACCATGAGCACTGTCACCATGAGTACTGTCATCATGGGCAATGCCACAGCCACCATCTGCAATCTTACCATGGTCACTATCACTGTGAGCACTGTCACCAATGGAACTCCCAACATGGGCACTGTCATCATGAGAATTTTCACCATACGAACTGTCACCATGGGCACTATGAATGTGAGAACGGTCACCATGGGCAGTGTCACCATGAGCATTGTCATCATAGGCAATGTCACCGTGAGAACTATCACCATGCGCAGTGTCCAGAAGGGCACTATCACATTGAGCTGTATCACCATGTGTGCTGTCATCTTGGGCACAGTCACCATGGGCACACTCACCAAGTAAACTATCACTATACTCACTATTACTCTGAACACTGTCACCATGGGCACCGTAACCATGGGCGCTATCACCGGGAGCATTATCAGCATCGGCACAACAGGTGTGATAACTGTCACCATGGGTCATATCACCGTGAGCACGGTTGCCATGGGCACTGTCACGATGTGCAATGACCCAATGGTACGCTCACCATGGGAACTGCCACCATGAGCACTGTCACCATGAGCACTGACACCACGAGCACTGCCACTGAGGGCACTGCAACCATGAGCACTGTCACCATTAGAACTGTTATTATGAGAAATGTAACCATGGGCAATTTCTCAGTGAGTACTCTCACCATGGGTATTTTCACCTTGGGCACTCTCAACATAAACAATATTACCATGAGCACTTCACTGTGAGCACTGTCACCATGGGCACTATCACAATGTGGAGTGTCACCATGAGCTATGTCACCATGGGAAATGTCACCGTGAGAAGTGTCACCATAGGCAATGTCACCATGGGCAATGTCACCATGGGAAATGCCATTTTGAGCACTCTCACCATGGGTACTGCCACCATGAGTACTGTCACCATGAGTACTGTCACCATTGGCAGTATCACCATGCGCACTATCACCATGAAAACTCTCAGCGTGAGCACTGTCACTGTGGGAAATGGCATCGTGAGCAATTCCACCATGGGCAATGTCACCATGGGCACTATCACTGTGAGCACTCTCAACATGAGCACGTCACCATCAGCCCTGTCACCATGGGCAATGTCACCGTGAGAACTGTCACCATAGGCAATGTCACCGTGGGCACTATGACTGTGAGCACTGTCAACATGAGCACGTCACCATGGGAACTGTCAATATGGGTACTCTCTCGAAGGGCAATGTCACTATGAGCATTGTCAGGATGGGCAATTTCACCATGAGCACTGTCACCTAAGGCAATATCACCACGAGCAATATCACCGTGGGCCGTGTCACCAGGGGCACTACCACCATTGTTAATGTTATCATGGACAGTTTCCCCATGAGCACTGTCACCCTGGGCACTGTCATCATAGGCAGTGTCACCGTGAGCACTATCTCCATAAGCATAGCCCCTGTGAACACCATCACCATAAGCACTGGCATCATCATCACTGTCACCATGAGCACTGCTACAATGAGCACTGTCAGCATGGGCAGTTCCACCACGAGCACTCTCACTATAAGAACTGCCACCATGTGTATTTTCACCATGAGTACTGTCACCCAGGGTATTGTCACTATTGGCACTTTCAGCATGAGCACTATTACCGTGATCACTATAACCATGAGACGTGTCACTTTGGTCACTGTCACCATGGGCACTCTCATCATGGGCAGTGTCACCATGAGCACTGTCACCATGGGTACTCATACCGTGGGCACTGTCATAGTGAGCACTGTCACCATGGGTACTGCAACCATGAGCAGTGTCACTGTGAGTACTGTCAGCATTGGTTTTCACCGTGTGCACTATCACCTTGAGCATTGTAACCATTTTTCACTGCCAGCATGTGCACTCCCACCATGTGCTCTCTCACCATGGGCACTATCACCGTGAGCACTGTCACCATGAGTACTGTCATCATGGGAACTGTCACCAAGGGCACGGCCACCATGTGAACTGTTACCACCGTCAGTATCACCGTGAGCACTGTCACCATTGGAATTGTCAACATAGGCACTGTCGTCATAAGCACATTCAGAATGGGAACTATCAGCATTGGCGCTATTACCGTGAGGACTCTCACCATGGGCACTATCCCCATGGGCACTATCACCTTGAGCATTATCACCATGAGTACTGTCACCATGGGTATTGTCACTATGGGTACTATCAGCATTAGAACTGTCACCGTGGTCACTGTCACCATGGGCTTTGTCACTGTGATCCCACTCTCGATAGGCAAAGTCACAGTTTGCACTGTCCCCATCGGCCCTGTCACAGTGAGCACTATCACCTTGAGGGTGGTGTCCATGGGCACTGCCACCATGGGCACTACCAACCTGAGAATTATCACCATGTGTACTGTCAGCATGGGCACGGTCAACAAGTGCACTATCACTATGCTCACTATTACCGTGAGCACTGTCACCATGGGCAACTTAACCATGGGCACTATCACTCTGAACACTGTCACCATCGGCACTATCACCGTGATCACTGTCACCATGGATACTATCATGGTGAGCACGGTTACAATGGGCACTGCAAATGTGAGCACTGTCACAATGTGTAATGCAACCATAAGCCCTGTCACCGTGTGCACTGTCACCATGAGCACTGTCACCATGGGCTCTTTCACCATTTTTCACTGCCACCATGTGCATTACAACAATGTGCACTGTCACAATGGACACTATCACCGTGAGAACTGTCATCATGAGGACTATCATCATGGGCAATGTCACCAATGTCACGGCCATCATCTGCAGTTTTGCCATGGTCACTATCACTGTGAGCACTGTCACCAATGTTACTACCAACATGGGCACTCTCATCAGGAGAATTTTCACCAAGCGAACTGTCACCAGGGGCACTATCAATGTGAGAATGGTCACCATGGGAACTGTCACCATGAGTATTGTCACAATAGGCACTGTCACTGTGAGAACTATCACCATGTGCACTGTCACCAAGGGCAGTATAACCTTGAGCACAGACACTGTGAACACTATCAACATAAGCACTGTCATCATCGGCACTGCCCCTTTAGCACTGCCACAATGAGCAATGTCACCATGGGCATTTCTAGCATGAGCACTGTAACCATGAGCACTGTCACAGTGAGGATGGTCTCCATTGGCAATGTCACAATGGGCACTATCACCATTTGAACTATCACCATGAGCATGCTTACAATGGGCACTCTCATCTTGTGCACTACACCATCGGTACTCTCACCATGGGATCTGCCACCATCAGCACTGTCACCATGAGCACTTCCACCTAGTGCACTTGCACCATGACCTTTGTCACCATGAGAACTATCATTATGAGAATTGCCACAATGGGCATTATCTCGATGAGTACTGTCACCATGGGAAATTTCACATTGGGCACTGTCACAGTGAGCAGGATTACCATGAGCACTTTCACTATGAGCACTGTCACCATGGGCATTGGCACAATGCGGACTGTCCCCATGAGCCCAGGCACCATGGGCACTATCACCGTGTGCACTCTCACGTTGGTCACTGTCACCATGGACACTGTCACCGTTAGCACTGTCACCTTCGGCACCGGCACAATGCAGGCTGTCACCATGAGCCCTGACACCATGTGCAATGTCACCATGAGATGTGTCTCCATAGGAAATGTCAACGTGGGCACTGTTCACCATGAGCACTGTCATCATGGGCAATGTCACCAATGGCATTGCCATCATCGGCAATCTTACCATGGTCACTATCACTCAGAGCACTGTCACCAATGGAACTACCAACATGGGCACTCTCATCATGAGCACTTTCACCTCACAATGCTCAATGCCCTTGTCATTACAATCCTTCATGACCATGAATCACAGGGTTCTGTGCCCTTGTCATCACAATGCTCATTGCCCACTCTCATCACAATAATCCATGGAAGATTTCAGACCAATGCTCCATGCACTTGTCATCACATTGATCCATAACCTTTGTCATCACAATCCTCCATGACACTTGGCATCACAATGCTCCATGCCATTGTCATCACAATGGACCATGACATATGTCATCACAATGCTCCCTGACACCAGTCTTCACAATTGTCCATGAACTTGTCATTACAATGCACCATGCCTTTGTCATCACAATGCTCCATGACCCCTGTCAACACAATGCTCCGTGACTCCAGTCATCACAATGCTTCATGACCTTTGTCATCAGAATGGTCCATGCCCTCGTCATCAGAAGGCTCTGTGACATTTGTCACCACAATGCTCCATGAACTTTTCATCAGAATGCTCTATGACAATTGTCATCACAATTCTTCATGCACTTGTCAGAACCATGCTCCATGAACCATGTCATCACACAGCGACATGCACTTGTCATCACAATGCTACTCAAACTTGTCATCACAATGCTCCATAAAGCTTGTCATCACAATGCTCCATGCACTTCTCATCAAAATGCTCTCTCACCACTGACATCACAATGTTCCATCACTACTCATCACAATACTCCCTCACCCCTGTAATCACAATGTTCCATGAACCCTGTCATCACAATGCTACATCCACTTATCATCACAACGCTCCATGACCCCTGACATCACAACGTTCCATAATGCCTGTCCTCAAAATGCTCCATGACCCTTTTCATCACAATGCTCCATAACCCCTGATATCACAATGTTCCATATCCCCTGTCATCAAAATATTCCATGACACTTTTCATCAAAGTGCTCCATGACCCTGTCATCACAATGCTCCCTGCCCTTCTCATCACAATGCACCACGCCCTTGTCATCAAAATGCTCCATGACCATTGTCATCACAAAGCTCCATAACCATTGGCATGAAAATGCTCCATGCCATTGTCATCACAATGCTCCATGAACCCTCTCATCGCATTGCTCCATGCACTTGGCATCACAAAGCTCCATGACATTTGTCATCACAATGCTTGATTCCTTTCTCATCTCAATGCTCCATGCCCTTGTCATTACAATCCTCCATGACCCATGTATCACAGTATTCCGTGACTTTGTTATCACAATGCTCCATGCCCAATCTCATCACAATAATCCATGAAACTTTTCAGACGAATGTTTCATTCCCTTGTCCTCACAATGCTCCATTACCCCTGTCATAACAATGCTCCATGAACACTGCCATCACAATGTTCCACGGCCTTGTCATCACAAGACTCCTTAACCCTTGTCATCACTATGCTTAATGAACTTCTCATCACAATGCTACATTCCCTTCTCATCACAATGCTCCAAGATGGCTGTAATCAGAATGCTCCATGCCCCTTTTCATCTCAGTGCTCCATGAACCCTGTCATCACAATGCTCCAAACCCTTGAGACCACAATGTTCCATAACACTTGTCATCACAATGCCCCTGACTCTCGTCATCACAATTTTCCACGTCCTTGTCATCACAATGCTGCATGACACTTCTATTCACAATGTTACATGCTCTTGTCATCACAATTCTCCATGAAATTTTCATCGCAATGCTCCATGACCCCTGTCATAGCAAGCTCCATGTGCTTGTCATCACAATGCTTCACGAACTTGTCATCAAAATTCTCAATGGCACTTGTCATTACAATGCTCCATGACCCTTGTCATCACAATGCTCCATGCCTTTCTCAGCACAATGCTCCATGACACTTGTCATCACAATGCTCCATGCACTTGTCAGCACAATGCTGCCTGACACGTCATCACAATGTACCATGTGCTTGTCATCACAGTACTCCACAATATTGTCATCACAATGCTCCATGCACTTCTCATCAAAATGCTCTCTCACCACTGATATCACAATGTTCAATCACAAGTCATAACAATTGTCCCTCATACATTTCATCACAATGTTCCATGAACACTCTCATCAAAATGCTACATGCCCTTATCACCACAATGCTCCATGACCCTTTTCATCACAATGCTCCATCAGCCCTGACTTCACAATGTTCCATAATACCTGTCATCAAAATGTTCCAAGACACTTTTCATCAAATTGCTCCATGACACTGTCATCACAATGTTCCCTGCCCTTCTCATCACAGTGCACCATGCCCTTGTCATCACAATGTTCCATGACCTTTGTCATCAAAAGCTCCATGACCCTTGGCATCACAGTGCTTCATGCCATTGTCATCACAAGGCAACATGAATCCTCTCATCACATTGCTCCATGCCCTTGTCATCACAAAGCTCCTGATGCTCGTCATCACAATGCTCGGTGCCCTTCTCATCACAATGCTCGATGCCCTTGTCGTTACAATCTTCCATGTCCCATGTATCACATAGTTCTATGCCCTTTTCACCACAATACTCCATGCCCACTCTAATCACAATAATACATGAATTTTTTCAGATCAATGCTCCATGCCCTTCTCATCACAATGCTCCATTACACCTGTCATAACAATGCTCCATGACCACTGTCATCTCAATGTTCCACGGCCTTGTCATCACAAGCCTCCATGACCCTTGTCATCACAATGATCCAAGACCCCTGTAAGCACAATGCTCCATGCCCTTGCCATTACAATGCTCCAAGACCCCTGTAATCACAATGCTCCATGCCCCTTTTGATCTCAATGCTCCATGAACCCTGTCATTACAATGCACCATGCCCATTATTATAATGCTTCATGCTATTGTCATCACAATGAAATCAAAATGCTCCATGACCTCTGTCATCACAATGCTCCAAACCCTTGTGATCAGAATGTTCCATAACAATTGTCATCACAACGCCCCATGACGTTCATCATCATAATTATCCCCGGTCTTCTCATCACAATGCTCCATGACGTTTGTCATCACAATGCTCAATACACATGTCATCACAATGCTCCCTGACACTTGCCGTCAGTATGCTCCTTGAACCCTGATATCACAAGGCTCCATGCCTTTTTCATCACAATGATCCATGCAAATTTCATCACAATGCTCCAATACCCCTGTAATCACAATGCTCCATGCCCCTGTCATCACAAACCTCCATGCTGCATGTCATCAGAATGTTCCATGGCCTTCTCATCACAATGCTCCATGCCCTTGTCATCACAATGCTCCAAGACCCCTGTAATCACAATGCTCCATGCCTCTTTTCATCAGAATGCTCCATGAGACTTGTCATCAAATGGCTCCATGGTCTTCTCATCACAATGCTCCAGGAAATTGTCTTCACAATGCTCCATTCCCCGGTCATCACAAAGCTCATTGACCCCTGTCATCACAATACTCCATGAACATTTTCAGCCCAATGCTCCATGACCTTCTCATCACAAGGCTCCATGACTCCTGTCATCACAATGCTCCATGACCCCTGTAAGCACAATGCTTCCTGATGCTTGTCATCACAGTGCTCCATGACCCTTGTCATCACAATGCTCCATGTTTTATCAGCAAAATGCTACATGACCTTGTCGTCACAATGCTCCATGCGCTTGTCATCAGAATATTCCATTACCATTGTCATCACAATCCACCGTGAACCTTGTCAGCACAATGCTCCATGCCGTTTTCATAACAAAGCTCCATGCTCCATGAACTCAAAATGTTCTATGACCTCTGTCATCACAATGCTCCAAACCTTTGTGATCACGAAGTTCCATAACACTTGTCATCACATCGCGCCATGATGCCTGTCATCACCAGGCTCCCTGACACCTGTCATCACAATGCTCCATGACCCTTGTAATTACAGTGCTCCATGATGCTCGTCATCACACATATCCACGGTCTTCTCATCACAATGTTCCACGGTCTTGCCATCACAATGCTCCATGCCCTGGTCATCACAAAGCTCCATATCCTTTGTCATCACAATTCTCCATGTCCTGGTCATCACAATGGTTCATGACACTACTCATCAAAATGTTACATGCTCTTGACATCACAATTCTCCATGCACTTGTCATTGCAATGCTCCATGACCCCTGTCATAGCAAGTTCCATGCGCTTGTCATCACAAAGTTTCACGACCTTGTCATCAAAATTCTCAATGACACTTATCAGCACAATGCTCCATGCCCTTGTCATCACAATGCTCCAAGCCCTTGTCATCACAATTCTCCATTACCTTTGTCATCATATTCCTCCATGACACTTCGCATCACAATGCTCAATGCCCTTGTCATCACAATGGACCATGACATATGTCATCACAATTCTCCCTGACATCTGTCTTCACAATACTCCATGAGCATGTCATCACAATGCTCCATGCCCTTGTCATCACAATGCGCCATGCCCACTCTCCTCACAATAATCCTTGAAACTTGTCAGACCAATGCTCCATGCCCCAGTCATGACAATGCTCCATGCCCTTGTCATCACAATGTTCCATGATAGCTGTCATCACAATGCTCCATGACCGCTGTAATCACAATGCTCCCTGACTCCAGTCATCATAATGCTTCATGACCTTTGTCATCACAATGGTCCATGCCCTCGTCATCACAAGGCTCAGTGACCTTTGTCACCACAATGCTCCATGAACTTTTCATCATAATGCTCCATGACCCTTGTCATCACAATGCTCCAAGCCTTTCTCAGCAAAATTCTCCATGACAATTTTCATTACAAAGCTCCGTGCGCTTATCAGCACAATGCTCCATGACATATGTCATCACAATTCTCCCTGACATCTGTCTTCACAATACTCCATGCCCTTGTCATCACAATGCTCCAAACACTTGTCATCACAATTCTCCATTACCTTTGTCATCACAATCCTCCATGACACTTGGCATCACAATTTTCCAAGACCGTTGTCATCACAATGCTGCAAGCAGTTGTCAGCACAATGATCCATGGCCCATGTCATCATAATGCACCATGCGATGCTCATCACAATGCTCCACAACATTTTCATCACAATGCTCCATAAATCATGTCATAACAATGCTCCATGCACTTATCATCTAAATGCTCTCTCACCACTGATATCACAATGTTCCATCACTAGTCATCACAAAACTCCCTCACCGCTGTCATCACAATATTCCATGACGCCTGTCATCACAATGCTACATGCACTTCTCATCAAAATGCTCCATGAACCCTCTCATCACATTGCGCCATGACGCTTGTCATCACAATGCTCGATGCCATTCTCATCGCAATGCTCCATGCCCTTGTCATTACACTCTTCCATGACCCATGTATCACAGTGTTCCGTGCCCTGGTCATCACAATGCTCCATTCCGAATCTCATAACAATAATCCATGAAACTTTTCAGACCAATGCTCCAAGCCCTTGTCATCACAATGCTCCATGACCCCTGTCATAACAATGATCCATGACCCCTGCCATCACAATGTTCCACGGCCTTGTCATCACAATGCTCCCTGCACTTCTCATCACATTGCACCAAGCCCTTGTCATCAAAATGCTCAAGGACCTTTGTCATCACAAAGCTCCATGACCCTTGGCATCAAAATGCTCCATGCCATTGTCATCACAATGCTCCAAGAGGCTTCTCATCACATTGCTCCATGCCCTTCTCAACACAACGCTCCATGACATTTGTCAGCACAATGCTCGATGCCCTTCTCATTACAATGCTCCATGCCCTTGTCATTACAATCCTCCATGACCCATGTATCACAGTGTTCCATGCCCTTGTCATCACAATGCTCCATTCCCACTCTCATCACAATAATCCATGAAACTTTTCAGACCAATGCTCCATTCCCTTCTCATAACAATGCTCCATGACACCTGCCATCACAATGTTCCACGGCCTTGTCATCACAAGGCTCCATCACACTTGTCATCACAATGCTCCAAGACCACTGTAATCACAATGCTCCATGGCCTTGTCATCAAAAAGCTCAATGATGCATGTCATCAGAATGCTCCATGGCCTTCTCATCACAATGCTCCATGCCCTTGTCATCACAATGCTCCAAGACCCATGTAATCACAATGCCCAATGCCCCATTTCATCTCAATGCTCCATGAAACCTGTCATCACAGTGCACCACGCCCATCATCATAGTGCTTCATGCTATTGTCATCACAATGAAATCAAAATGCTCCATGACCTCTGCCATCACAATGCTCCAAACCCTTGTGGTCACAATGTTCCATAACACTTGTCATCACAATGCCCCATGAAGCTCGTCATCACAATTATCCATGGTCTTCTCATCACAATGTTCCATGACCTTTGTCATCACAATGCTCAATACACTTGTCATCACAATGCTCCCTGACACTTGTCATCAGTATGCTCCTTGAACCATGTCATGACAAGGCTCCATGCCTTTTTTATCACAATGCTCCATGCACTTTACATCACAAAACTCCATGACGCATGCCATCAGAATGCTCCATGGCCTTCTCATCACAATGTTCCATGCCCTTGTCATCACAATCCTCCAAGATCCCTGTAATCACAAAGCTTCTTGCACTTGTCATCACAAAGCTCCATGACGCATGTCATCAGAATGCTCCATGGCTTTCTCATCACAATGCTCCTTGCCCTTGTCATCACAATGATCTAAGACCCCTGTAATCACAATGCTCCATGCCACATTTCATCAGAATGCTCCATGAGACTTGTCATGACAAGGCTCCATGGTGTTCTCATCACAATGCTCCATGCACTTGTCATCACAGTCCTCCATGAACCTTGGGATCACATTGATTCATGCCCTTGTCATCACAATGGTCCATGCTCCTTGAAATCAAAATGATACATGACCACTGTCATCACAATGCTCCAAACCTTTTGATCACAATGTTCCATAACATTTGTCATCACAACGCTCCATGATGCCTGTAATCGCAATACTCCATGCACTTCTCATCACAATGCTCCATGACATTTGTCATCACAATGCTCAATATACTTGTCATCACAGTGCTCCTTGACACTTGTCATCAGAATGCTCCTTGAAACCTGTCATCAAAGGCTCCATTCCTTTTTGATCACAATGCTCCATGCCCTTTTCATCACAATGCTCCATGCCATGGTCATCACAATACTCCACAAGCTTGTCATCAGAATGCCCCATGACTCTTGTCATCACAATGCTCCATGCCCCTTGTCAAAACAGTGCTCCATGACTCTTGCCAACACAATTATCCATGGTCTTCTCATCAAAATGCTTCACGGTCTTGCCATCACAATGCTCCATGCCCTGGTCATCAATATGCTGCATGTCCCTTGTCATCACAATTCTCCACGTCCTTGTCATCACAATGTTCCTTGACACTGGTCATCACAATGTTACATGCTCTTGTCATCACAATTCTCCATGCACTTGTGATCACAATGCTCCATGTCCCTGACATAGCAAGCTCCATGCCCTTGTCATCAAAATGCTCCATGAACTTGTCATCAAAATGCTCCATGACCCTTGTCATCACAATGCTCCAAGCCCTTGTCATCACAATGCTCCATTACCTTTGTATTCACCATCCTCCATGACACTTGGCCTCACAGAGCTCCATGCCATTGTCATCGCAATGGACCATGACATATGTCATCACAGTGCTCTCTGACACCTGTCTTCACAATATTCCATGACATTGTCATCACAATGTGCAATGCCCACTGTCATCACAATAATCCATCAAACTTACAGACCAATGCTCCATGCCCCTGTCTTCACAATGCTCCATGACACCTGTCATCACAATGCTCCATGCACTTCTCATCAAAATTCTCTCTCACCAGTGATATCACAATGTTCCATCACTAGTCATCACAATACGCCCTCACCCCTGTCTTCACAATGTTCCATGACGCCTGTCATCACAATGCTATATGCCCTTATCATCGCAATGCTCCATGACCAATGACATCACAATGTTCCATAACCACTGTCATCAAAATGCTCCTTGAAACTTTTCATGAAAATGCTCCATGACCCCTGACATCACAATGTTCCATAACCCCAGTTATCAATATGTTCCATGACACTTTTCATCAAATTGCTCCATGACACTCTCATCACAGAGATCCCTGCCCTTCACATCACAGTGCCCCACCCGCTTGTCATCAAAAAGCTCCATGACCTTTGTCATCACAAAGCTCCATGACACTCGGCATCACAATGCTCATTGCCATTGTCATCACAATGCTCTATGAACCCTCTCATCATACTGCTCCATGCCACTGTCATCAGAGTTCTCCATGACCCTTGTCATCACAGTGCTTGAAGCCTTATCAAAACAATGCTCCCTGCACTTGTAATTACAATCCTCCATGACCCATGTATCACAGTGTTCCATGCCCTTGTCATCACAATGCTCCATTATCCCTGTCATAACAATGCTCCATGACACCTGCTATTGCAATGTTCCACAGCCTTTTCATCACGTGGCTCCATGACTCTTGTCATCACAATGCTCCATGACCCATGTAATCACAATGATCCATGACCCTTGTCATTAAAGTGCTCCATAATGCTCGTCATCACAATTATCCATGGTCTTCTCTTCACAATGCTCCACGATCTTTCCATCACAATGCTCCATATCCTGGTCATCACAATGTTCCATGTCCTATGTCATCACAATTCTCCAAGTCCTTGTCATCACAATGCTCCATGACCCCTGTCATTGCAAGCACCATGCACTTGTCATCACAATGCTTCACGACCTTGTCATCAAAATTCTCAATGGCCCTTGCCATCACAATGCTCCATGATCCTTGTCATCACAATACTCCATGACCTTTGTCATCACAATCCTCCATGACACTTGGCATCACAATGCTCCATGCCATATTCATCACAATGGACCATGACATATGTCATCACAATGCTCCCTGATACCTGTCTTCACAATAATCCATGACCTTTTCATCACAATGCTCCATGCCCTTGTCATCACAATGTGCCATGCCCACTATCATCAGAACAATCCATGAAAATTGTAAGACCAATGCTCCATGCCCCTGTCATCACAATGCTCCATGCCCTTGTCATCAAAATGCTCCATGACGCCTGTCATCACAATGCTCCGTGACTCCAGTCATCACAATGCTTCATGACATTTGTCATCACAATGGTCCATGCCCTAGTCAACACATGGCTATGTGACCTGTGTCACCACAATGCTCTATGAACTTTTCATCACAATTCTCTGTGACACTTGTCATCACAATGCTCCAAGCCTTTGTCAGCACAATGCTCCATGACACTTGCCATCAGTATGATCTTTGAACCCTGTCATAACAAGGCTCCATGCCTTTTTCATCACAATGATCCATGTCATTTTCTTCACAATACTCCAAGAGCCCTGTAATGACAATGCTCCATGCCCTTGTCATCAAAAAGCTCCATGGGGCATGTCATCAGAGTGCTCCATGGACTTCTCATCACAATGCTCCATGCCCTTGTCATCACAATGCTCCAAGACACCTGTAATCAAAATGCTCCATGCCCCTTTTCATAAGAATGCTCCATGAGACTTGTCATCACCAGCTCCATGGTGTTCTCATCACAATGCTGCAGGAATATGTCATCACCATACTCCATTCCCTTGTCATCACACTGTTCAATGACCCATGTCATCACAATACTCCATGAATATTTTCAGCCCAATTCTCTTTGACCTTCTCATCACAATGCTCCATGACCAATGTCATCACAATACTCCATGAATATATTCCGCCCAATGCTCAATGACCTTCTCATCACAATGCTCCATGACAACTGTCATCACAATGCCCCATGACCACAGTCATCACAATGCTCCAAGACCCTGAAAAGAAAATGATCCGGGACTCTTGTCATCAAAATGCTCCATGACACTTGTCATCACAATGATCCATGCCCTTGTCATCCCAATGCTCCAAGACCCCTGAAATCAAAAGGCTCCATGACGCTTGTCATCACAGTGCTCCATGACCCTTGTCGTCACAATGCTCCATGCCTTTGTCAGCAAAATGCTACATGATATTGTCTTCACAATGCTCCAAGAGCTTGTTATCACAAATACTCCATTCCCATTGTCATCACAATCCTCCATGAAACTTGGGATCACATTGCTTCATGCCCTTGGGATCACAATGCTCCCTGCCCTTCTCATCACAATGCACCATGCGCTTGTCATCAAAATGCTCCATGACCTTTGTCATCACACTGTTCCTTGACCCTTGGCATCACAATGCTCCATGTCATTGTCATCACAATGCTCCATGAACCCTGTCATCACATTGCTCCATGCTCTTGTCATCACAAAGTTCCATGACGCTTGTCATCATAATGTACGATGCCCTTCTCATCACAATGCTCCACGCCCTTGTCATTACAATCCTCCATGACCCATGTATCACAGTGTTCCTGCCCTTGTCATCACAATGCTCCATGCCCACTCTCATCACAATAATCCATGAAACTTTTCAGACCAATGCTCCATGCCTTTGTCATCACAATGCTCCATGACACCTGCCATTGCAATGTTCCACAGCCTTTTCATCACGTGGCTCCATGAGCCTTGTAATCACGATGCTCCATGACACCTGTAATCACAATTCACCATGCCCTGGTCACACAAAGCTCAATGACGCATGTAATCAGAATGCCACATGGCCTTCTCATCAGAATGCTCCATGCCCTTGTCATCACAAGGCTCCATGACACTTGTCATCACAATGCTCCAAGAACCCTGTAATCACAATGATCCATGCCCCTGGTCATTAAAGTGCTCCATAATGCTCGTCATCACAATTATCCATGGACTTCTCATTACAATGCTCCACGGTCTTTCCATCAAAATGCTCCATGCCCTGGTCATCACAATGCTCCATGTCTCTTGTCCTCACAATTCTGCACGTCCTTGTCATCACAATGCTCCATGACATTTCTCATCACAATGTTACATGCTCTTGTCATCAAATTCTCCATGCACTTGGCATTGCAATGCTCCACGACCCCTGTCATAGCAAGCTCCATGCGCTTGTAATCACAATGCTTAACGACCTTGTCATCAAAATTCTCAATGACCCTTGTCATCACAATGCTCCATTCCCTTGTCATTACAATGTTCCATGACCCATGTCATCACAATGCTCCATTCGCTTGTCAGCACAATGCTCCATGCTATTGTCAGCACAATGCTCCATGACCCTTGTCATCACAATGCACCATTCGCTTGTCAGCACAATGCTCCATGGCCCATGTCATCATAATGCGCCATGCACTTTTCATCACAATGTTCCACAACCTTGTCATCACAATACTCCATAAAGCTTGTCATCACAATGCTCCATACACTTCTCATCACAATTCTCTCTCACCACTGATATCACAATGTTCCATCACTAGTCATCACAATAATCCCTCACCCCTGTCATCACAATGTTCCATGACCCCTGTCATCACAATGCTACATCCCCTTATCCTCACAATGCTCCATGACCCCTGACATCACAATGTTCCATAAACTCTGTCATCAAAATAATCCTGGACACTTTTCATCAAATTGCTCCTTGATCCTGTCATCACAATGCTTCCTGCCCTTCTCATCACAATGCACAACGCCCTTGTCATCCAAATGCTCCATAACCTTTGTCATCACAAAGCTCCATGACCCTTGGCATCACAATGCTGCATGCCCTTGTCATCACAATGCTTCAAGACCCCTGTAATCACAAAGCTCCATGCCGCTTTTCATCTCAATGCTCCACGAACCCTGTCATCACAATGCACCATGCCCTTCATCATAATGCTTCATACTATTGCCATCACAGTGAAATCAAAATGCACCAAGACCTCTGTTATCATGATGCTCCAAACCCTTGTGATCACATTGTTCCATAACACTTGTCATCACAACGCCCCATGATGCTCCTCATCACAATTATCCATGGTCTTCTCATCACAATGTTCCATGCCTTTGTCATCACAATGCTCAATACACTTGTCATCACAATGCTCCCTGACACTTGTCATCAGTATGCTCCTTGAACCCTGTCATGACAAGGCTCCGTGTTATTTCATCACAATGATCCATGCCCTTTTCATCACAATGCTCCAAGACCCCTGTAATGACAATGCTCCATGCCCTTGTGATCACAAAGCTCCATGACCCCTGTCATCACAATGCTACATGTCCTTATCATCAAAATGCTCCATCACTCCTGACATCACAATGTTCCATGACACTTGTCATCAAAATATTCCATGACCCTTTTCATCAAATTGCTCCATGACCCTGTCATCACAATGCTCCCTGCCCTTCTCATCACAGTGAACCACACACTTGTCATCAAAATGCTCCATGACCTTTGCCATCACAAACCTCCATGACCCTTGGCATCACAGTGCTCCATGCCATTGTCATCACAATGCTCCAGGAACACTCTTATCACATTGCTCCATGCCCTTTTCATCACAAAGCTCCATGACGCTTGTCACAACAATGCTCCATAAAACTTGTCATCACAATGCTCCATTCACTTCTCATCAAAATGCTCTCTCACAACTGATATCACAAGGTTCCATCACTAGTCATCACAATAATCCCTCACCCCTGTCATCACAATGTTCCATGACCCCTGTCATCACAATGCTACATGCCCTTATCATCACAATGCTCCATTACACCTGACATCACAATGTTCCATAAACTCTGTCATCAAAATGTTCCATGAATTTTTCATCAAATTGCTCCATGACTCTGTCTTCACAATGATCCTTGCCCATCTCATCACAGTGCACCATGCCCTTGGCATCAAGATGCTCCATGACATTTGTCATCACAAAGCTCCATGACCCTTAGCATCACAATGCTCCATGCTACTGTCATCACAATGCTCCATGAACCCTCTCATCACAATGCTCCATGCCCTTGTCATTACAATCCTATATTACCCATTGATCACATTGTTCCATGCCCTTGTCATAACATTACTCCATGCCCACTCTCAACACAATAATCCATGAAAGTTTTCAGACCAATGTCCCATGCCCTTGTCATCAAAATGCTCCTTTACCCCGTCATAACAATGCTCCATTACCCCTGCCATCACAATGCTCCACGGCCTTGTCATCACAAGGCTCCATGAACCTTGTCATCACAATGCTCCAAGACCACTGTAATCACAATGCACTATGCCCTTGTCATCACAAAGCTCCATGATGAATGTTATCAGAATGCTCCATGGCCTTCTCCTCACAATGCTCCATGCCCTTGTCATCACAATGCTCCAAGCCCCCTGTAATCACAATGCACCATGCCCCTTTTCTTCAGAATGCTCCATGAGACTTGTCATCACAAGGCTCCATCGTCTTCTCATCAAAATGCTTCAGGACCTTGTCATCACAATGCTCCATTCCCTTGTCATCACAATGTTCCCTCACCGTTGTCGTCAGAATACTCCTTGAACCCTGTCATGAAAAGGCTCCATGCCTTTTTCAACACAATTCTCCATGCCCTTTTCATCTCAATGTTCCATGCCATTCTCATCACAATACTCCACAAGCTTGTCATCAGAATTCTCCATGACCCTTGTCATCACAATGCTCCATAAACTTTGTCATAACAATTCTCCATGAATTTCTCATCAAAATGCTCTCTCACCACTGATATCACAATGTTCCATAAATAGTCATCACAATATTCCCTCACCCCTGTCATCAAAATGTTCCATGACCCCGTCATCATATTGCTACATGCCCTTATCATCACAATGCTCCATGACTCCTGACATCACAATGTTCCATAACCCCTGTCATCAAAATGATCCATGACCCTTTTCATCACAATGCTCCATGACCCCTGACATCACAATGTTCCAAAACCCCTGTCATCCAAATGTGTCATGACCCTTTTCATCAAATTGCTCCATGGCCCTGTCATCACAATGTTCCCTGCCCTTCTCATTACAATGCACCACACCCTTGTCATCAAAATGCTCCATGACCGTTGTCATCACAAATCTTCATGATGCTTGTCATCACGATGCTCCATGACATTGTCATCACAATTCTCCAAGATACCTGTTATTAAAATGCTCCGTGACTTTATCATCACAAAGCTCCATGACGCATGTCATCAGAGTGGTCCATGGACTTCTCATCACAATACTCCATGCCATTGTCATCACAATGCTCCAAGACACCTGCAATCACAATGCTCCATGCACCTTTTCAACTCAATGCTCCATGAACCCTGTCATCACAATGCACCCTGCCCATCATCATAATGCTTCATGCTATTGTCATCACAATGAAATCAAAATGCTCCATGACCTCTGTCATCACAATGTTCCAAACCCTTGTGATCTCAATGTTCCATAACACTTGTCATCACAACGCCCCATGACGCTTGTCATCACAAATATCCATGGTCTTCTCATTTCAATGCTCCATGATATTTGTCATCACAGTGCTCAATACCCTTGCCATCACAATGCTCCATGACACTTGTCGTCAGTATGCTCCTTGAACCCTGTCATGACAAGGCTCCATGCATTTTTCATCACAATGATCCATGCCATTTTCATCACAATGCTCCATGACCCTTGTAATGACAATGTTCCATGCCCTTGTCATCACAAAGCTCCATGACGCATGTCACCAGAATGTTCCATGGCCTTCTCATCACAATGCTCCATTCCCTTGTCATCACAATGCTCCACGCCCCTGTAATCACAATGCTCCATGCCCCTTTTCATCAGAATGTTCCATGAGACTTGTCATCACAAGGCTCCATGGTCTTCTCATCACAATGCTTCATGACGTTTGTCATCATAATGTTCAATACGCTTGTCATCACACTGCTCCCTGAGACTTGTCATCACAATGCTCCTTGAACCCTGTCATGAAAAGGCTCCTTGCCTTTTTCATCACAAGTATCCATGCCCTTTTCATCAAATGCTCCATGCCATTGTCATCACAATACTCCACAAGCTTGTCATCAGAATGTTCCATGAATATTGTCGTCTCAATGGTCCATGACACCTGTCATCAAAATGTACCATGACACCTGTCATCACAATGCTCCATGCCCCTTGCCATTACAGTGCTCCATGACGCTCGTCATCATAATTATCCATGGACTTCTCATCACAATGCTCCACGGTCTTGCCATCACAATGCTGCATGCTCTGGTCATCACAATGCTCCATGTCCCTTGTCATCAAATTTCTCCACCTCCTTGTCATCACAATGCTCCATGACATTTCTCATCACAATGTTACATGCTCTTGCCATCAAAATACTCCATGCACTTGTCATCGCAATGCTCCATGACTGCTGTCATAGCAAGCTCCATGCGCTTGCCAACAAAATGCTTCATGAATTTGACATCAAAATTCTCAATGGCCATTGTCCTCACAAGGCTCCTTGTCATTGTCATCACAATGCTCCATGACCCTTGTCATCACAATGCTCCATTCCCTTCTCATCACAATACTCCATGACCACTGTCATCACAATACTCCATGAATATTTTCATCCCAATGCTCCATGACCTTCTCATCACAATGCTCCATGACCCCTGTCATCACAATGCTCCATGACCCCTGTCATCACAATGCTCCATGACCCATGACAACACAATGATCCCGGACTCTTGTCATCAAAATTCTCCATGAAACTTCTCATCAAAATGATCCATACACTTGTCATCCCAATGCTCCATGACACCTGTAATAACAATGCTCTGTGACGCTTCTCACCACAGTTCTCCATGACACTTGTCATCACAATACTCCATGCCTTTGTCAGCAAAATTCTACATGACCTTGTCATAACAATGCTCAATGCGCTTGTCATCACAATACTCCCTTCCCATTATAATCACAATCCTCCATGAACCTTTGGATCACATTGCTTCATTTTTGTGTCATCACAATGCTCCATGCCCCTTGAAATCAAAATATTCCATGACCTCTGTCATCACAATGCCTCAAAGCCTTATGATCACAATGTGCCATAACACTTGTCATCACAATGCTCCATGATGCCTGTCATCACAATACTCCATGCCCTTGTCATCACAATGCTCAATGACCTTTTCATCACAATGCTCAATACACTTGTCATCACAATGTTCCCTGACACTTGTCGTCAGAATGCTCCTTGTACCCTGTCAAGAAAAGGCTCCATACCTTTTTCATCACAATGCTCCATGCCCTTTTCATCATAATGCTCCATGCCATTGTCATCACAAATCTCCACGAGCTTGTCATCAGGATGCTCCATGACCACTGTCATCACAATGCTCCATGTCTCTGTCAGCAAAATGCTACATGACCATGTCATCACAATGCTCCATGCTCTTGTCAGCACAATACTCCATTCCCATTGTCATCACAATCATCCCTGAACCATAGGATCACTTTGCTTCATGCCCTTTTCTTCACAATGTTCCATGCTCCATGAAATCAAAATGATCCATGACATCTCTCATCCCAATGCTCCAAATCCTTGTGATCACAATGTGCCATAACACTTGTCATCACAACGCTCCATGTTGCCTGTCATCACAATACTCCATGCCCTTGTCATCAAAATGCTCCATGATCTTTTTCATAACAATGCTGAATACACTTGTCATCACAATGCTCCCTGACACTTGTCGTCAGAACACTGTCATGAAAAGGCTCCATGCCTTTTTCATCAAAATGCTCCATGCCCTTTTCATCTCAATGCTCCATGTCATTGTTATCACAATACTTCACAAGTTTGTCATCAGAATGCTCCATGACACTTATCATCACAATGCTCCAGGACACCTGTCATCACAATGCTCCATGCCCCTTGTCATTACAGTGCTCCTTGAGGCTCATCAACACAATTATCCATGGTGATCTCATCACAATGCTCCACGGTCTTGCCATCACAATACTCCATGCCCTGGTCATCACAATGCTCCACGTCCTTTTTCAACACAATTCTCCACGTCCTTGTCATCACAGTGCTCCATGACATTTCTCATCACAATGTTACATGCTCTTGTCATCACAATTATCCATGCACTTGTCATCGCAATGCTCCATGACCGTGTCATAGCAACCTCCATGCGTGTGTCAGCACAATGCTTCACGAACTTGTCATCAAAATTCTCAATGGCACTTGTCATCACAATGCACAATGCCCTTGTCATTACAATGCTCAATGACCCTTGTCATCACAATGCTCCAAGCCCTTCTCATCACAATGCTCCATTACCTTTGCCATCACAATCCTCAATGACCTTTTCTTCACAATGCTCCATGCCCTTGTCATCAAAATGCGCCATGCCCACTGTCATTGCAATGATCCATGAAACTTGTCAGACGAATGCTCCATGCTCCTGTCATCACAATGCTCTTGCCCTTGTCATCACAATGCTCCATGAACCCTGTCTTCACAATGCTCCATGACTCTACTCATCACAATGCTTCATGAAGTTTGTCATCACAATGTTCAATATACTTGTCCTCACAATGCTCCCTGACACTTTTCATCCGTATGCCCTTTGAACCCAGTCATGACAAGGCTCCATGCCTTTTTCATCACAATGATCCATGCCTTTTCATCACAATGCTCCAAGACCCCTGTAATCACAATGCTCCATGCCCTTGTCATCACAAAGCTCCATGACACATGTCATCAGAATGCTCCATGGCCTTCTCAACACAATGCTCCATGACCATGTCATCTCAATGTTCCAAGCCCCCTGTAATCACAATGCTCCACGCCCCTTTTCATAAGAATGCTCCATGAGACTTTTCATCACAAGGCTCCATTGTCTTCTCATCACAATGCTCCATGAACATGTCATCTCAATGCTCCAAGCCCCCTGTAGTCACAATGCTCCACGCCCCTTTTCATAAGAATGCTCCATGAGACTTGTCATCACAAGGCTCCATGGTCTTCTCATCCCAATGCTTCAGGACCTTCTCATCACAATGCTCCATTCCCTTGTCATCACAATGTTCCCTGACACTTGTCGTCAGAATGCTCCTTGAACCCTGTCCTGAAAAGACTCCATGCCTTTTTCATCACAATGCTCCATGCACTTTTCATCTCAATGCTCCATGCCATTATCAT
This sequence comes from Mesoplodon mirus, assembly GCF_964341445.2. Classification (NCBI taxonomy): domain Eukaryota; kingdom Metazoa; phylum Chordata; class Mammalia; order Artiodactyla; family Ziphiidae; genus Mesoplodon; species Mesoplodon mirus. The sequence goes on along the minus strand of NC_138976.1, from coordinate 193,782,263 downwards.
CACAATACTCCACAAGCTTGTCATCAGAATTCTCCATGATCCTTGTCATCAAAATGCTCCATGACCACTGTCATCACAATGCTCCATGCCCCTTGTCATTACAGTGCTCCATGACGCTCATCATCACAATTATCTATGGTCTTCTCATCACAATGCTATGCGGTCTTGCCATCACAATGCTCCATGCCCTGGTCATTACAATGCTCCATGTCCCTTGTCATCACAATTCTCCACGTCCTTCTATTCACAATGCTCCATGACACTTCTCATCACAATGTTACATGCTCTTGTCATCAAAATTATCCATGCACCTCTCATCACAATGCTCCATGACCCCTGTCATTGCAAGCACCATGCACTTGTCATCACAATATTTCACGACATTGTCATCAAAATTCTCAATGACCCTTGTCATCAAAATGCTCCATGACCCTTGTCATCACAATGTTCCATTACCTTTGTCATCACAATCCTCCATGACTCTTGGCATCACTATGCTCCATGCCATTGTCATCACAATGGACCATGACATATGTCATCACAGTGCTCCCTGACACCTGTCTTCACAATACTCTATGACCTTGTCATCACCATGTTCCATGCCCTTGTCATCACAATGCGCCATGCCCACTGTCATCACAACAATCCATGAAACGTGAAAGACCAATGCTCCTTGCCCCTGTCATCACAATGCTCCATGCCCTTGTCATCACAATGCTCCATGACGCCTGTCATCACAATGCTCTGTGACTCCAGTCATCACAGTGATTCATGACTTTTGTCATCACAATTGTCCATGCCCTCGTCATCACATGGCTATGTGACCATTGTCACCACAATACTCCATGAACTTTGCATCACAATGCTCTGTGACCCTTGTTATCACAATGCTCCAAGCCTTTGTCAGCACAATGCTCCATGACACTTGCCAGCAGTATCCTCCTTGAACCCTTTCAGGACAAGGCTCCATGCCTTTTTCATCACAATGATCCATGCCATTTTCTTCACAATACTCCAAGACCCCATTAATGACAATGCTCCATGCCCTTGTCATCAAAAAGCTCCATGAGACATGTCATCAGAGTGCTCCATGGACTTCTCATCACAATGCTCCATGCCATTGTCATCACAATGCTCCAAGACAACTGTAATCACAATGTTCCATGCCCCTTTTCATCAGAATGCTCCATGAGACTTGTCATCACAAAGCTCCATGGTGTTCTCATCACAATGCTCCAGGAACTTGTCATCACCATACTCCACGCCCTTGTCATCACAATGTTCCATGACCCCTGTCATCACAATACTCCATGAACATTTTCAGCCCAATTCTTTTGACCTCCTCATCACAATGCTCCATGACCACTGTCATCACAATACTCCATTGATATTTTCAGCCCAATGCTCCATGACATTCTCATCACAATGCTCCAAGACCAATGTCATCACAATGCTCCATGACCCTGTAAACAAAATGACCCGGGGCTGTTGTCATCAAAATGCTCCATGACACTTGTCAACACAATGATCCATGCCCATGTTATCCCAATGCTCCATGACCCATGTAATCAAAATGCTCTGTGACGATTGTCATCACAGTGCTCCATGACCCTTGTCATCACAATGCTCCATGACTTGTTATCACCAATATTCCATTCCCATTATCATCACAATCCTCCATGAAACTTGGGATCACATTGCTTCATGCCGTTGTCATCACAATGCTCCCTGCCCTTCACATCACAATGCACCATGCTCTTGTCATCAAAATGATCCATGACCTTTGTCATCACACTGTTCCTTGACCCTTGGCATCACAATGCTCCATGTCATTGTCATCACAATGCTCCATGAACCCTCTCATCACATTGCTCCATGCTCTTGTCATCACAAAGTTCCATGACGCTTGTCATCACAATGTTTGATGCCCTTCTCATCACCATGCTCCATTCCCTTGTCATTACAATCCTCCATGACCCATGTATCACAGTGTTCCGTGCCCTTGTCATCACAATGCTCCATGCCCACTCTCATCACAATAATCCATGAAACTTTTCAGACCAATGCTCCATGCCTTTGTCATCACAATGCTCCATTACCCCTGTCATCACAATGCTCCATGACACCTGCCATTGCAATGTTCCACAGCCTTTTCATCACATGGCTCCATGAACCTTGTCATCACTATGCTCCATGACCCCTTTAATCACAATTCAGCATTCCCTGGTCACACAAAGCTCAATGACGAATGTCATCAGAATGCTCCATGGCCTTCTCATCAGAATGCTCCATGCTCTTGTCATCACAAAGCTCCATGACAATTGTCATCACAATGCTCCAAGAACCCTGTAATCAAAATGATCCATGCCCCTTGTCATTAAAGTGCTCCATAATGCTGATCATCACAATTATCCATGGACTTCTCATCAGAATGCTCCACGGTCTTTCCATCAAAATGCTCCATGCCCTGGTCATCACAATACTCCATGTCCCTTGTCATCACAATTCTCCTCGTCCTTGTCATCACAATGCTCCATGACACTTCTCATCACAATGTTACATGCTCTTGTCATCAGAATTCTCCATGCAATTGTCATCGCAATGCTCCATGACCACTGTCATAGCAAGCTCCATGCGCTTGTCATCACAATGCTTGACGACCTTGTCATCAAATTACTCAATGGCCCTTGTCATCTCAATGCTCCATGCCCTTGTCATCACAATGCTCCGTCACCCATGTCATCACAATGCTCCAAGATCTTGTCATCACAATGTTCTATGCCGTTGTCAGCACAATGCTCCATGACCCTTGTCATCACAATGCTCCATTCGCTTGTCAGCACAATGCTCCATGACTCATGCCATCACAATGCGCCATGCGCTTGTCATCACAATGCTCCACAACCATGTCATCACAATACTCCATAAAACTTGTCATCACAATGCTCCATGCACTTCTCATCAAAATGCTCTCTCACCACAGATATCACAATGTTCCATCACTACTTGTCACAATACACCCTCACCCCTGTCATCACAATGTTCCATGACCACTGTCATCACAATGCTACATGCCCTTATCATCACAATGCTCCATGACACTTGACATCACAATGATCCATAACCCCTGTCATCAAAATGTTCCATGACTTTGCATCAAATTGCTCCATGACCCTGTCTTCACAATGATCCCTGCCCGTCTCATCACAATGCACCACGCCCATGGCATCAAAATGCTCCATGACATTTGTCATCACAAAGAACCATGACCCTCAGCATCACAATGCTCCATGCCACTGTCATCACAATGCTCCATGAAACCTCTCATCGCATTGCTCCATGCCCTTGTCATCACAAAGCTCCATGAGGCTTGTCATCACAATGCTCGATGCCCTTCTCATCACAATGCTCCATGCCCCTGTCATTACAATACACTATGACCCATTTACAACATTGTTCTGGCCCTTGTCATCACAATGCTCCATGCCCACTATCATCACAATAATCCATAAAAAGTTTCAGACCAATGCTCCATTCCCTTGTCATCAAAATGCTCCATTACCCCTGTCATAACAATGCTCCATGTCCCATGCCATCACAATGTTCCACGGCCTTGTCATCAAAAGACTCCATGACCATTGTCATCACGATGCTCCAAGAGCCCTGTAATCACAATGTTCCATGCCCTTGTCATCACAAAGCTCCATGATGCATGTTACAAGAATGCTCCATGGTCTTCTCCTCACAATGCTCCATGCCCTTGTCATCACAATGCTCCAAGCCCCCTGTAATCTCAATGCACCATGCCCCTTTTCATCAGAATGCTCCATGAGACTTGTCATCACAAGGCTCCATGGTTTTCTCATCACAATGCTTCAGGACCTTCTCATCACAATGCTCCATTCCCTTGTTATCACAATGTTCCCTGACACTTGTCATCAGAATGCTCTTTGAACCCTGTCATGAAAAGGCTCCATACCTTTTACATCACACTTCTCCATGCCCTTTTCATCTCAATGCTCCATGCCATTCTCATCACAATACTTCACAAACTTGTCATCAGAATACTCCATGACCCTTGTCATCACAATGCTCCATAAACTTTGTCATAACAATTCTCCATGAACTTCTCATCAAAATGCTCTCTCAACACTGATATCACAATGTTCCATCACTAGTCATCACAATATTCCTTCACCCCTTTCATCAAAATGTTCCATGACCCTGTCATCACACTGCTACATGCACTTATCATCACAATGCTCCATGACACCTGACATCACAATGTTCCATAAACCCTGTCATCAAAATGATCCATGACCCTTTTAATCACAATGCTCCATGACCCCTGATATCACAATGTTCCAAAACCCCTGTCATCCAAATGTGTCATGACACTTTTCATCAAATTCCTCCATGACCATGTCATCAAAATGCTCCCTGCTCTTCTCATTACAATGCACCACACCCTTGTCATCAAAAGGCTCCCTGACTTATTTCATCACAATGCTCTACAGCCCTTCTCATCACAAAGAACCACGCCCTTGTCATCAAAATGCTCCATGACCGTTGTCATCACAAATCATCATGACGCTTGTCAGCAGGATGCTCCATGACATTCTCATCACAGTTCTCCAAGATACCTGTTATAACAATGCTCCATGCCTTTGTCATCACAAACCTCCATGACACATGTCATCAGATGGTCCATGGACTTCTCATCACAATGCTCCATGCCATTGTCATCACAATGCTCCAAGACCCCTTTAATCACAATGCTCCATGCCCCTTTTCTTCTAAATGTTCCATGCCTTTGTCATCACAAAGCTCCATGACGCATGTCATCAGAGTGGTCCATGGATTTCTCATCACAATGCTCCAAGCCATTGTCATCACAATGCTCCAAGACCCCGGTAATCACAATGCTCCATGCCCCTTTTATTCTCAATGCTCCATGAACCCTGTCATCAAAATGCACCATGCCCATCATCATAATGCTTCATGCTATTGTCATCACAATGAAATCAAAACGCTCCATGACCTCTGTCATAACAATGCTCCAAACGCATTTGATCACAATGTTCCGTAACACTTGTCATCACAAAGCCCCATGATGCTTGTCATCACAAATATCCATGGTCTTCTCATCACAATGCTCCTTGACACTTCTCATCAGTATGCTCATTGAACCCTGTCATGACAAGGCTCCATGCATTTTTTAATCACAATGATCCATTCCCTTTTCATCAAAATGCTCCATGACCCCTGTAATCACAATGCTCCATGCCATTGTCATCACAAAGCTCCTTGACGCATGTCATCAGAATGTTCCATGGCCTTCTCATCACAATGCTCCATTCCCTTGTCATCACAATGCTCCAAGACACCTGTAATCACAATGCTCCATGCCCCTTTTCATCAGAATGCTCCATGAGACTTGTCATCACAAGGCTCCATAGTCTTCTGCTCACAATGCTCCAGGACCTTGTCATCACAATTCTCCATTCCCTGGTCATCAAAATGCTCCATAACCCCTGTCATCACAATTCTCCATGAATATTTTCAGCCCAATGCTCCATGACCTTCTCATCATAATGCTCAATGACCCCTGTCATCACAATGCTCCATGACCACTGTCATCAGAACGCTCCATGAACCCTGACAACGCAATGATCCAGGAGTCTTGTCATCAAAATGCTCCATGACACTTGACTTCACAATGCTCCATGCCCTTGACATCCCAATGCTCCATGACCCCTGTAATCACAATGTTCCGTTACGCTTGTCATCACAGTGCTAGAGGACGATTGTCATCACAATGCTCCATGCCTTTGTCAGCAAAATGTTACATGACCTTGTCATCACAATGCTCCATGTGCTTGTCTTCACAATACTCCATTCCCATTGTCATCACAATCCTCCATGAAACTGGGATCACATTGCTTCATGCCCTTGTCATCACAATGCTCCATGCTCCATGAAACCAAAATGATCCATGACCTCTGTCATCAAAATGCTCCAAACTCTTGTGATCACAATGTGCCATAACACTTGTCATCACAATGCTCCATGATGCCTTTCATCACAATACTCCATTCCCTTGTCATCACAATGCTCCATGACGTTTGTCATCATAATGCTCAATACGCTTGTCATCACACTACTCCCTGAGACTTGTCGTCACAATGCTCCTTGAACCATGTCATGAAAAGGCTCCTTGCCTTTTTCATCACAAGGATCCATGCCCTTTTCATCAAATGCTCCATGTCATTGTCATCACAATACTCCACGAGCTTGTCATCCGAATGTTCCATGAATATTGTCATCTCAGTTGACCATGACCCCTGTCATCACAATGGTCCATTACACCTGTCATCACAATGCTCCATGCACCTTGTCATTACAGTGCTCCATGACGCTCGTCATCACAATTATCCATGGACTTCTCATCACAATGCTCCACGGTCTTGCCATCACAATGCTACATGCCCTGGTCATCACAATGCTCCATGTCCCTTGTCATCAAAATTCTCCACCTCCTTGTCATCACAATTCTTCATGACACTTCTCATCACAATGCTACATGCTCTTGTCGTCAAAATTCTTCATGCACTTGTCATCGCAATGCTCCATGACCACTGTCATAGCAAGCTCCAAGCGCTTGTCATTAAAAGGCTTCAGGAATTTGACATCAAAATTCTCAATGGTCATTGTCCTCACAAGGCTCCATGCCCTTGTCATCACAATGCACCATGACCCTTGTCATCACAATGCTCCATTCCCTTGTCATCATAATACTCCATGACAACTGTCATCAAAATACTCCATGAATATTTCCATCCCAAAGTTCCATGACCTTCTCATCACAATGCTCCATAACCCCTGTCATCACAATGCTAATGACCCATGAAAACACAATGATCCGGGACTCTTGGCATCAAAATTCTCCATGAACCTTGTCATCAAAATGATCTATGCTCTTGTCATCACAATGCTCCATGACACCTGTAATAACAATGCTCCATGACGCTTCTCACCACAGTTCTCCATGACACTTGTCATCACAATGCCCCATGCCTTTGTCAGCAAAATTCTACATGACCTTGTCATCACTATGCTCCATGCGCTTGTCATCACAATACTCCCTTCCCATTATCATCACAATCCTCCATGAACCTTGGGATCACATTGCTTCATGTCCATGTCATCACAATGCTCCATGCTCCTTGAAATCAAAATGTTCCATGACCTCTGTCATCACAATGTCTCAAACACTTGTGATCACAATGAGCCATAGCACTTGTCATAACAACGCTCCTTGATGCCTGTCATCACAATACTCCATGCCCTTGTCATCACAATGCTCCATGACCTTTATCATCACAATGCTCAATACACTTGTCATCACAATGCTCCAAGACACTTGTCAACAGAATGCTCCTTGTACCCTGTCATGAAAAGGCTCCATGCCTTTTTCACCACAATGATCCATGCCCTTTTCATCACAATGCTCCATGCCATTGTCATCACAAAACTCCAGGAGCTTATCATCAGAATGCTCCATGACCACTGTCATCACAATGCTCCATGCCTCTGTCAGCAAAATGCTACATGACCATGTCATGAAAATGCTCCATGCTCTTGTCATCACAATACTCCATTCCCATTGTCATCACAATCCTCCATGAACCTTGGGATCACTTTGCTTCATGCCCTTTTGTTCACAATGCTCCATGCTCCATGAAATCAAAATGATCCATGACACCTGTCATCACAATGCTCCAAATCCTTGTGAACACAATGTTCCATAACAGTTGTCATCACAACGCTCCATGTTGCCAGTCATCACAATATTTCATGCCCTGGTCATCACAATGCTCCATGATCTTTTTCATAACAATGCTGAATACACTTGTCATAACAATGCTCCCTGACACTTGTCGTCAGAACCCTGTCATGAAAAGGCTCCATGCCTTTTTCATCACAATGCTCCATGCTCTTTGCATCACAATGCTCCACGCCCTTGTCATCACAATGCTCCATGACACTTCTGATCACAATGTTACGTGCTCTTTTCATCACAATTCTCCATTCACATGTCATCACAATGCTCCATGACCCCTGTTATTGCAAGCACCATGCACTTATCATCACAATATTTCACGACATTGTCATCAAATTTCTCAATGGCCCTTGTCATCAAAATGCTCCATGACCCTTGTCAGCCCAATGCTCCATGACCCTTGTCATCACAATGCTCCATGACTCTTTTCATCACAATGCTCCAGGCCCTTGTCATCACAATGCTCCATTACCTTTGCCATCACAATCATCCAAGACCTTGTCATAACAATGCTCCATGCCCTTGTCATCAAAATGCGCCATGCCCAATGTCATTGCAATAATCCATGAAACTTGTCAGACCAATGCTCCATGCCCATGTCAACACAATGCTCCTTGCCCTTTTCATCACAATGCTCCATGACCCCTGTCATCGCAATGCTCCATGATTCCACTCATCACAATACTTCATGAACTTTGTCATCACAATGGTCCATGCCCTCGTCATCCCAAGGCTCAGTTACCTTTGTCACCACAATACTCCATGCATTTTTCATCACAATTCTCTGTGAACCTTGTCATCAGAATGCGCCATGCCTTTGTCAGCACAATGCTCCATGACTCTTGTCATCACAATGCTCCATGCGCTTGTCAGCAAAATGCTCCATGACCCATGTCATCACAATGTACCATGCACTTGTCATCAAAATGCTCCACAACATTGTCATCACAATGCTCCATAAAGCTTGTCCTCACAATGCTCCATGCACTTTCCATCAAAATGCTATCTCACCACTGATATCACAATGTTCCCTCACTAGTCATCACAATACTCCCTCACCCCTGTCATCACAATGTTCCATGACCCCTGTCATCACAATGCTACATGACCTTATCATCACAATGCTCCATGACGCCTGACATCACAATGTTCCATAACACCTATCATCAAAATGCTCCATGACCCTGTTCATCACAATGCTCCATGACCCCTGACATCACAATGTTCCATAACCCCTGTCATCACAATATTCCATGACCCCTGTCATCACAATGCTACATGACCTTATCATCACAATGCTCCATGACGCCTGACATCACAATGTTCCATAACACCTATCATCAAAATGCTCCATGACCCTGTTCATCACAATGCTCCATGACCCCTGACATCACAATGTTCCATAACCCCTGTCATCAAAATGTTCCATGACACTTTTCATCAAATTGCTCCATGCCCCTGTCATCACAATGTTCCTTGACCTTGACATCACAATGCTCAATGACGCTTCTCATCACAATGCTCGATGCCCTTCTCATCACAATGCTCCATGCCCTTGTCATTACAATCCACCCTGACCCATGTATCACAGTGTTCCGTGCCCTTGTCACCACAATGCTCCATTCCCACTCTCATCCCAATAATCCATGAAACATTTCAGAACAATGCTCCATGCACTTGTCCTCACAATGCTCCATTACCGCTGTCATAACAATGCTCCATGACCCCTGCCATCACAGTGTTCCAAGGCCTTGTCATCACAAAGCTCCATGACCCTTGTGATCAGAATGCTCCATGTCGTTTTCATCACAAAGCTCCATGAAGCATGTCATCAGAATGCTCCAAGGCCTTCTCAACACAATGCTCCAAGACATGGTCATCACATTGCTCCATTACCTTTGTCATCAGAAAACTCCATGATACTTGGCATCACAATGCACCATGCCACTGTCATCACAATACTCAATACACATGTCAGAATGCTCCTTGAACCCTGTCATGAAAAGGCTCCATGCCTTTTCCATCACAATGCTACATGCCATTGTCATCACAATGGACCATGACATATGTCATCACAATGCTCCCTGACACCTGTCTTCACAAAACTCTATTACCTTGTCTTCACACTGCTCCATGCCCTTGTCATCACAATGCGCCATGCCCACTGTCATCACAATAATCCATGGAACGTGTAAGACCAATGCTCCATGCCCCTATCATCACAATGCTCCATGCACATGTCATCACAATGCTCCATGACGACTGTCATCACAGTGCTCCGTGACTCCTGTCATCACAATGCTTCATGACATTTATCATCACAAAATGGTCCATGCCCTCGTCATCACATGGCTATTTGACCTTTGTCACCACAATGCTCCATGAACTTTTAATCACAATGCTCTGTGACACTTGTCATCACAATGTTCCAAGCCTTTGTCAGCACAATGCTCCATGACACTTGCCAGCAGTATGCTCCTTGAACCCTGTCATGACAAGGCTCCATGCCATTTTCATCACAATGATCCATGCCATTTTCTTCACAATGCTCCAAGACACCTGTAATGACAATGCTCCATGCCCTTGTCATCACAAAGCTCCACGAGGCATGTCATCAGAGTGCTCCATGGCCTTCTCATCACAATGTTCCATGCCCTTTTCATCACAATGCTCCAAGACACCTGTAATCACAATGCCCCATGCCCCTGTTCATCAGAATGCTCCATGAGACTTGTCATCAAAAAGCTCCATGGTGTTCTCATCACAATGCTCCAGGACCTTGTCATCACCATACTCCATTCCCTTATCATCACAATGCTCCATGACCCCTGTCATCACAATTCTCCATGAACATTGTCAGCCCAATTCTCTTTGACTTTCTCATCACAATGCTCCATGACCACTGTCATCACAATGCTCCATTCCCACAGTCATCACAATGCTCCATGAACCCTGACAACAAAATGATCCGGGACTCTTGTCATCCAAATGCTCCATGACAATTGTCATCACAATGATCCATGCCCTTGTCATCCAAATGCTCCATGACCCATGTAATCACAATGCTCCATGATGCTTGTCACCACAGTGCTCCATGACTCTTGTCATCACCATGCTCCATGCCTTTGTCAGCAAAATGCTACATGACCTTTTCACCACCATGCTCCATGAGCTTGCTATCACCAGTACTCCATTCCCATTATCATCACAATCCTCCATTAACTTTGGGATCACATTGCTTCATGCCCTTGTCATCACAATTCTCCATCTTCCTTGAAATCAAAATGATCCATGACCTCTGTCATCCCAATGCTCCAAACCCTTGTGATCACAATTTTCCATAACACTTGTCATCACAACGCTCCATGATGCCTGTCATCACAATAATCCAAGCCCTTGTCATCAAAATGATCCATGACCTTTCTCATCACAATACTCAATACACATGTCATCACAATGCTCCCTGATACTTGTCGTCAGAATGCTCCTTGAACCCTGTCATGAAAAGGCTCCATGCCTTTTTCATCACAATGCTCAATGCCATTGTCATCACAATACTCCACAAGCTTGTCATCGCAATGCTCCATGCCCCTTACCATTACAGTGCTCCATGAAGTTCGTCATCACAATTATCTATGGTCTTCTCATCACAATGCTCCACGGTCTTGCCATCACAATGCTCCATGCCCTGGTTATCACAATGCTCCATGACCCTTGTCATCACAATTCTCCTCGTCCTTGTCATCACCATGCTACATGACACTTCTCATCACAATGTTACATGCTCTTGTCATCACAATTCTCCATGCACTTGTCATCGCAATGCTCCTTGACCCCTGTCATAGAAAGTTCCATGAGCTTGTCATCACAATGCTTCACGACTTGGCATCATAATTCTCAATGGCCCTTGTCATCACCATACTCCATGCCCTTGTCTTAAAAATGCTCCATGACCCTTGTCATCACAATGCTCCAAGCCCTTATCATCACATTGCTCCATAACCTTTGTCATCACAATCCTCCATGATACTTGGCATCACAATGCTCCATGCCCTTTTCATCACAATGGACCATGTTATATGTCATCACAATGCTCCCTGAAACCTGTCTTCACAATACTCCATGACCTTGTCATCACAATGCTCCATTCACTTGTCATCACAATGCGCCGTGCCCAATGTCTTCACAGTAATACATGAAACTTGTCAGACAGTTGCTCCAAGACGCTGTCATCACAATTCTCCATGCCTTTGTCATCACAATGCTCCATGACCCCTGCCATCACAATGCTCTGTGACTCCAGTCATCACAATGCTTCATGACCTTTTCAATCACAATGGTCCATGCCCTCATCATCACAAGGCTCTGTGACCATTTACACCACAATTCTCCAAGAACTTTTCATCACAATGCTCCATAACCCTTGTCATCACAATGCTCCATGCGCTTCTCAGCACCATGCTCCATGAACCATATCATCACAATGCGCCATGCACTTGTCATCACATTCCTACACAATCTTGTCATCACAGTGCTCCATGCCCCTGTCACACAAAGCTCCATGACGCATGTCATCAGAATGCTCCATGGCCTTCTCATCAGAAGGCCCCATGCACTTGTCATCACAAGGCTCCATGACCCTTGTCATCACAATGCTCCAAGACCCATGTAATCACAATGATCCATGCCCCTTGTTATTACAGTGCTCCATAATGCTCGTCATCACAATTATCCATGGCCTTCTCATCACAATGCTCCACGGTCTTTCCATTAAAATGCTCCATGCCCTGGTCATCACAATGCTCCATGTCCCTTGTCCTCACAATTCTCCACGTCCATGTCATCACAATGCTCCATGACTCTACTTATCACAATGTTACATGCTCTTGTCATCACAATTCTCCAGGAAATTGTCATCGCAATGCTCCATGACCCCTGTCATAGCAAGCACCATGCCCTTGTCATCACAATGCTACACGACCTTGTCATCAAAATTCTCTATGGCACTTGTCATCACAATGCTCCATGACACCTGTCGTCACAATGCTCCATGCCCCTTACCATTACAGTGCTCCATGATGCTCGTCCTCACAATTATCTATGGTGTTCTCATCACAGTGCTCCACGTTCTTGCCATCACAATGCTCCATGCCCTGGTTATCACAATGCTCCATGACCCTTGTCATCACAATTCTCCTCGTCCTTGTCGTCACAATGCTACATGACACTTCTCATCACAATGTTACATGCTCTTGTCATCACAATTCTCCATGCACTTGTCATCGCAATGCTCCTTGATCCCTGTCCTAGAAAGTTCCATGAGCTTGTCATCACAATGCTTCACGACTTGTCATCAAAATTCTCAATGGCGCTTGTCATCACCATACTCCATGCCCTTGTCTTAAAAATGCTCCATGACCCTTGTCATCACAATGCTCCAAGCCCTTATCATCACATTGCTCCATAACCTTTGTCATCACAATCCTCCATGACACATGGCATCACAATGCTCCATGCCATGGTTATCACAATGGACCATGACATATGTCATCACAATTCTCCCTGACACATGTCTTCACAATACTCTATGACGTTATCATCACAATGCTCCATGCCCTAGTCATCACAATGCGCCATGCCCACTGTCATCACAATAATCCATGAAACGAGTAAGACCAATGCTCCATGCCCCTGTCATCACAATGTTCCATGCCCTTTCATCACAATGCTCCATGACGCCAGTAATCACAATGCTCTGTGACTCCAGTCATCACAAAGCTTAATGACATTTCTATCACTATGGTCCATGCCCTCGTCATCACATGCCTATGTGACCTATGTCACCAGAATGCTCCATGAACTTTTCATCACAATTCTCTGTGACACTTGTCATCACAATGCTCCAAGCCTTTGTCAGCACAATGCTCCATGACACTTGCCAGCAGTATCCTCTTTGAAACATGTCATGACAAGGCTCCATGCCTTTTTCATCACAATGATCCATGCCATTTTCTTCACAATGCTCCAAGACCCCTGTAATGACAATGCTCCATGTCCTTGTCATCACAAAGCTACATGAGGCAAGTCATCAGAGCGCTCCATGGACTTCTCATCACAATGCTCCATGCCCTTGTCATCACAATGCTCCAAGACACCTGTAATCACAATGCTCCATGCCCCTTTTAATCAGAATGCTCCATGAGACTTGTCATCACAAAGCTCCCTGGTGTTCTCATAACAATGCTCCAGGAACTTGTCATCACCATACTCTATTCCCATGTCATCACAATGTTCCATGACCCATGTATCACAATACTCGATGAACATTTCCAGCCCAATTCCCTTTGACCTTCTCATCACAATGCTCAATAAGCACTGTAATCACAGTGCTCCATGACCACAGTCATCACAATGCTCCATGACCCTGACAACAGAATGATCCGGGACTCTTGTCATCAAAATGCTCCATGACAATTGTCATCACAATGATCCATGCCCTTGTCATCCCAGTGCTCCATAACACCTCTAATCACAATGCTCCGTGATGCTTTTCATCACAGTGCTCCATGACCCTTGTCAACGCAATGCTCCATGCCTTTGTCAGCAAAAAGCTACATAACCTTGTCATCACAATGCTCCATAAGCTTGTTATCACCAATATTCCATTCCCATTGTCATCACAATCCTCCATGAACCTTGGGATCACATTGCTTCATACACTTGTCGTCACAGTGCTCCATGCTCCTTGAAATCAAAATGATCCATGACCTCTGTCATTACAAAGCTACAAACCCTTGTGATCACAATGTTCCATAACACTTGTCATCACAACGCTCCATGATGCTTGTCATCACAATAATCCAAGCCCTTGTCATCACAATGCTCCATGACCATTTTCATCACATTACTCAATACACATGTCATCACAATGCTCCCTGATACTTGTCGTCAGAATGCTCCTTGAATCCTGTCAAGAAAAGGCTCCTTGCCTTTTTCATCACAATGCTCCTTGCCCTTTTCACCACAATGCTCCATGCCATTGTCATCACAAATCTCCACGAGCTTGTCATCAGAATGCTCCATGAGCTTGTAATCACCAATACTCCATTCCCATTGTCATCACACTCCTCCAAGAACCTTGGGATCACTTTGCTTCATGCCCTTGTCATCACAATGCTCCATTCTCCATGAAATCAAAATGATCCATGACCTCTGTCATCACAATGCTCCAAACCCAGTGATCACAATGTTCCATAACACTTGTCATCACAACGCTCCATGATGCCTATCATCACAATAATCCATGACCTTGTCATCACAATGCTCCATGACCTTTGTCATCACAATGCTCAATACATACTCATCACAATGCTCTCTGACACTTGTCATCAGAATGCTCCTTGAACACTGTCAAGAAAAGGCTCCATGCCTTTTTCATCACAATGCTCCATGCCATTGTCATCACAATACTCCACAAGCTTGTCATCAGAATGTTCCATGACAGTTGTCATCACAATGCTCCATGACCCCTGTCATGACAATGCTCCATGTCCCTTGTCATTACAGTGCTCCATGATGCACGTCATCACAATTATCCGGGGTCTTCTCATCACAGTGCTCCACGGTCTTGCCATCACTATGCTCCATGCCCTGGTCATCAGAATGCACCATGTCCCTTTGAATCACAATTCTCCACGTCCCTGTCAGAACAATGCTCCATGAGACTTCTCATCAAAATGTTACATGCTCTTGTCATCACAATTCTCCATGCACTTGTCATCACAATGCTCCATGACCCTGTCATAGAAATATCCATGTGCGTGTCATCACAATGCTTCACGAACTTGTCATCAAAATTCTCAATGGACATTTTCATCGCAATGCTCCATGCCCTT
Source organism: Mesoplodon mirus (assembly GCF_964341445.2). Classification (NCBI taxonomy): domain Eukaryota; kingdom Metazoa; phylum Chordata; class Mammalia; order Artiodactyla; family Ziphiidae; genus Mesoplodon; species Mesoplodon mirus. The sequence continues at coordinate 193,766,525 of NC_138976.1, read as the reverse complement.
GTCATCACAATGCTCCCTGACACTTTTCATCACAATGCTAGAGGCCCTTGTCATCACAATGCTCCATTACCTTTGCCATCACAATCATCCATAACCTTGTCATAACAATGCTCTATGCCCTTGTCATCAAAATGCGTCATGCCCAATGTCACTGCAATAATCCATGAAACTTGTCACACCAATGCTCCATGCCCATGTCAACACAATGCTCCTTGCCCTTGTCATCACAATGCTCCATGACCCCTGTCATCGCAATGCTCCATGATTCTACTCATCACAATACTTCATGAACATTGTCATCACAATGGTCCATGCCCTCGTCATCCCAAGGCTCTGTTACCATTGTCACCACAATGCTCCATGAATTTTTCTTCACAATTCTCTGTGACCCATGTCATCACAATGCGCCATGCCTTTGTCAGCACAATACACCATGACCCTTGTCATCACAATGCTCCATGCGCTTGTCAGCAAAATGCTCCATGACCCATGTCATCACAATGTACCATGCACTTGTCATCAAAATGCTCCACAACATTGTCATCACAATGCTCCATAAAGCTTGTCCTCAAAATGCTCCATGCACTTCCCATCAAAATGCTATCTCACCACTGATATCACAATGTTCCATCACTAGTCATCACAATACTCCCTCACCCCTGTCATCACAATGTTCCCTGACCCCTGTCATCACAATGCTACATGACCTTATCATCACAATGCTCCATGACCCCTGACATCACAATGTTCCATAACACCTATCATCAAAATGCTCCATGACCCTGTTCATCACAATGCTCCATGACCCCTGACATCACAATGTTCCATAACCCCTGTTGTCAAAATGTTCCATGACACATTTCATCAAATTGCTCCATGCCCCTGTCATAACAATGTTCCTTGCCCTTGTCATCACAATGCTCCATGACCCCTGTCATTGCAATGCTCCATGATTCCACTCATCACAATGCTCCATGCCAGTGTCATCACAATGCTCCATGAACACTCACGCAATGCTCCATGCCCTTTTCATCACAAAGCTCCATGACGCTTCTCATCACAATGCACCATGCCCATCATCATAATGCTTCATGCTATTGTCATCACAATGAAATCAAAATGCTCCATGGACTCTGTCATCACAAGGCTCCAAAACCTTGTGATCACAATGTTCCAAAACACTTGTTATCACAACGCCTCATGACGCTCATCATCACAATTATCCATGGTCTTCTCATCACAATGCTCCAAGACCTTGTCATCACATTGCTCCATTACCTTTGTCATCAGAATCCTCCATGATACTTGGCATCACAATGCACCATGCCATTGTCATCAAAATACTCAATACACATGTCAGAATGCTCTTGAACCCTGTCATGAAAAGGCTCCATGCCTTTTTCATCACAATGCTCCATGCCATTGTCATCACAATGGACCATGACATATGTCATCACATTGCTTCCTGACACCTGTCTTCACAAAAGTCTATTACCTAGTCTTCACAATGCTCCATGCCATTGTCATCACAATGCGCCATGCCCACTGACATCACAATAATCCATGAAACGTGTAAGACCAATGCTCCATGCCCCTATCATCACAATGCTCCTAGCCCTTGTCATCACAATGCTCCATGACGACTGTCATCACAATGCTCCGTGACACCTGTCATCACAATGCTTCATGACATTTGTCATCACAATGGTCCATGCCCACGTCATCACAAGACTCTGTGACCTTTGTCACCACAATGCTCCATGAATTTTTCATCACAATTCTCTGTGAACTTTGTCATCACAATGTGCCATGCCTTTGTCAGCACAATGCTCCATGACCCTTTTCATCACAATTCTCCATGACCCCTGACATCACAATGTTCCATAACCCCTGTTGTCAAAATGTTCCATGACACATTTCATCAAATTGCTCCATGCCCCTGTCATAACAATGTTCCTTGCCCTTGTCATCACAATGCTCCATGACCCCTGTCATTGCAATGCTCCATGATTCCACTCATCACAATGCTCCATGCCATTGTCATCACAATGCTCCATGAACACTCACGCAATGCTCCATGCCCTTTTCATCACAAAGCTCCATGACGCTTCTCATCACAATGCACCATGCCCATCATCATAATGCTTCATGCTATTGTCATCACAATGAAATCAAAATGCTCCATGGACTCTGTCATCACAAGGCTCCAAAACCTTGTGATCACAATGTTCCAAAACACTTGTTAGCACAACGCCCCATGACGCTCATCATCACAATTATCCATGGTCTTCTCATCACAATGCTCCAAGACCTTGTCATCACATTGCTCCATTACCTTTGTCATCAGAATCCTCCATGATACTTGGCATCACAATGCACCATGCCATTGTCATCAAAATACTCAATACACATGTCAGAATGCTCTTGAACCCTGTCATGAAAAGGCTCCATGCCTTTTTCATCACAATGCTCCATGCCATTGTCATCACAATGGACCATGACATATGTCATCACATTGCTTCCTGACACCTGTCTTCACAAAAGTCTATTACCTAGTCTTCACAATGCTCCATGCCATTGTCATCACAATGCGCCATGCCCACTGACATCACAATAATCCATGAAACGTGTAAGACCAATGCTCCATGCCCCTATCATCACAATGCTCCTAGCCCTTGTCATCACAATGCTCCATGACGACTGTCATCACAATGCTCCGTGACACCTGTCATCACAATGCTTCATGACATTTGTCATCACAATGGTCCATGCCCTCGTCATCACATGGCTATGTGACCTGTGTCACCACAATGCTCCATGAACTTTTCATCACAATGCTCTGTGACCCTTGTCATCACAATGCTCCAAGCTTTTGTCAGCACAGTACTCCATGACACTTGCCAACAGTATGCTCCTTGAACCCTGTCATGACAAGGCTCCATGCCATTTTCATCAAAATGATCCATGCCATTTTCTTCACAATGTTCCAAGACCCCTGTAATGACAATGCTCCATGCCCTTGTCATCACAAAGCTCCACGAGGCATATCATCAGAGTGCTCCATTCCCTTCTCATCACAATGCACCAAGCCCTTGTCATCCCAATGCTCCAAGACACCTGTCATCAAAATACCCCATGCCCCTTTTCATCAGAATGCTCCATGAGACTTTTCATCACAAAGCTCCATGATGTTCTTATCACAATGCTCCAGGACCTTGTCATCACCATACTCCATTCCCGTGTCATCACAATGCTCTATGACCCCTGTCATCACAATACTCCATGAACATTGTCAGCCCAGTTCTCTTTTAATTTCTCATCACAATGCTCCAAGACAAATGTCATCACAATGCTACATGAATATTTTCAGCCCAATGCTCCATGACCTTCTCATCAAAATGCTCCATGACCACTGTCATCACAATGCCCCATTACCACAGTCATAACAAGGTTCCATGACCCTGACAACAAAATGATCCGGGAATCGTGTCATCAAAATGCTCCACGACAATTGTCATTACAATGATCCATGCATTTTTCATCCCAATGCCCCATGACCCCTGAAATCACAATGCTCCATGATGCTTTTCATCACAGTGCTCCATGACACTTGTCATCACAATTCTCCATGCCTTTGTCAGCAAAATGCTACATAACCTTGTCATCACAATGCTCCATGAGCTTGTTATCACCAATACTCCATTCCCATTGTCATCACAATCCTCCATGAACCTTGGGATCACATTGCTTCATGCCCTTGTCATCACAGTGCTCCATGCTCCTTGAAATCAAAATGATCCATGACATCTGTCATCACAATGCTCCAAACCCTTGTGATCACAATGTTCCATAACACTCGTCATCACAACGCTCTATGATGCCTGTCATCACAATAATCAATGCCCTTGTCATCACAATGCTCCATGACCTTTTTGATCACAATACTCAATACACATGTCATCACAATGCTCCCTGATACTTGTCGTCAGAATGCTCCTTGAATCCTGTCATGAAAAGGATCCTTGCCTTTTTCATCACAATGCTCCTTGCTCTTTTCACCACAATGCTCCATGCCATTGTCATCACAAATCTCCACGAGCTGATCATCAGAATGCTCCATGAGCTTGTTATCACCAATACTCCATTCCCATTGTCATCACAGTCCTCCAAGAAAATTGGGATCACTTTGCTTCATGCCTTTGTCATCACAATGCTCCATTCTCCATGAAATCAAAATGATCCATGACCTGTGCCATCACAATGCTCCAAACCCTGTGATCACAATGTTCCATAACACTTGTCATCACAACGCTCCATGATGCCTATCATCACAATAATCCATGACCTTGTCATCACAATGCTCCATGATATTTGTCATCACAATGCTCAATACATAGTCATCACAATGCTCTCTGACAATTGTCATCAGAATGCTCCTTGAACACTGTCATGAAAAGGCTCCATGCCTTTTACATCACAAAGCTCCATGCCATTGTCATCACAATACTCCACAAGCGTGTCATCAGAATGTTCCATGACACTTGTCATCAAAATGCTCCATCACCCCTGTCATGACAATGCTCCATGACACCTGTCATCACAATGCTCCATGCCCCTTGTCATTACAGTGCTCCATGATGCTCGTCCTCACAATTATCCGGGGTCTTCTCATCACAGTGCTCCACGGTCTTGCCATCACTATGATCCATACCCTGGTCATCACAATGCACCATGTCCCTTTGCATCACAATTCTCCACATCCTGTCATCACAATGCTCCATGACACTTCTCATCAAAATGTTACATGCTCTTGTCATCACAATTCTCCATGCACTTGTCATCGCAATGCTCCATGACCCTGTCATAGAAAGCTCCATGCGCGTGTCATCACAATGCTTCAAGAACTTGTCATCAAAATTCTCAATGGACATTTTCATCGCAATGCTCCATGCCCTTGTCATCACAATGCTCCCTGACCCTTTTCATCACAATGCTCCACGTCCTTGTCATCACAATGCTCCATTATCTTTGCCATCATAATCATCCATGACCTTGTCATAACAATGCTCCATGCCCTTGTCATCAAAATGTGCCATGCCCAATGTCATTGCAACTTGTCACACCATGAAACTTGTCACACCAATGCTCCATGCCCATGTCAACACAAAGCTCCTTGCCCTTGTCATCACAATGCTCCATGATTCCACTCATCACAATACTTCATGAACTTTGTCATCACAATGGTCCATGCCCTCTTCATCCCAAGGCACTGATACTTTGTCACCACAATGCTCCATGCACTTTTCATCACAATTCTCTGTAAACCTTGTCATCATAATGCAACATGCATTTGTCAGCACAATGCTCCATGACCCCTGTAATCACAATGCTCTGTGACTCCAGTCATCACAATGCTTCATGACCTTTTCAATCACAATGGTCCATGCCCTCGTCATCACAAGGCTCTGTGACCATTTTCACCACAATTCTCCAAGAACTTTTCATCACAATGCTCCATAACCCTTGTCATCACAATGCTCCATGCGCTTGTCAGCACCATGCTCCATGACCCATATCATCACAATGTGCCATGCACTTGTCATCACATTCCTCCACAACCTTGTCATCACAATGCTCCATGCCCCTGTCACACAAAGCTCCATGACGCATGTCATCAGAATGCTCCATGGCCTTGTCATCACAATGCTCCATGCCATTGTCATCACAATGCTCCATGACGCCTGTCATCACAATGCTCCGTGACTCCAGTCATTACAAAGCTTAATGACATTTGTTATCACCATGGTCCATGCCCTCGTCATCACATGGCTATGTGACCTGTGTCACCACAATGCTCCATGAACTTTTCATCACAATGCTCTGTGACACTTGTCATCACAATGCTCCAAGCCTTTGTCAGCACAATGCTCCATGACACTTGCCAGCAGTATCCTCTTTGAACCATGTCATGACAAGGCTCCATGCCTTTTCATCACAATGATCCATGCCATTTTCTACACAACGCTCCAAGACCCCTGTAATGACAATGTTCCATGCCTTTGTCATCACAAAACTCCATGAGGCAAGTCATCAGTGTGCTCCATGGCCTTCTCATCACAATGCTCCATGCCCTTGTCATCACAATGCTCCAAGACACCTTTAATCACAATGCTCCATGCCCCTTTTCATCAGAATGCTCCATGAGACTTGTCATCACAAAGCTCCATGGTGTTCTCATCACAATGCTCCAGGACCTTGTCATCACCATACTCCATTCCCTTGTCATCACAATGTTCCATGACCCATGTCATCACAATACTCCATGAACACTTTCAGCCCAATTCTCTTTGACCTTCTCATCACAATGCTCCAGGACCACTGTCATCACAGTGCTCCATGACCACATTCATCACAATGCTCCATGACACTGACAACAAAATGATCCGGGACTCTTGTCATCAAAATGCTCCATGACAATTGTCATCACAATGATCCATGCCCTTGTCATCCCAATGCTCCATGACACCTGTAATCACAATGCTCCGTGATGCTTTTCATCACAGTGCTCCATGACCCTTGTCATCACAATGCTCCATGCCTTTGTCAGCAAAATGCTACATAACCTTGTCATCACAATGCTCCATGAGCTTGTTATCACCAATACTCCATTCCCATTGTCATCACAATCCTCCATGAACCTTGGGATCACATTGCTTCATGCCCTTCTCATCACAATGTTCCATGCTCCTTGAATTCAAAATGATCCATGACCTCTGTCATTACAAAGCTCCAAACCCTTGTGATCACAATGTTCCATAACACTTGTCATCACAACGCTCCATGATGCCTGTCATCACAATAATCCATGCCCTTGTCATCACAATGCTCCATGACATTTCTCATCACATTATTCAATACACATGTCATCACAATGCTCCTTGATACTTGTCGTCAGAATGCTCCTTGAATCCTGTCAAGAAAAGGCTCCTTTCCCTTTTCACCACAATGTTCCATGCCATTGTCATCACAAATCTCCACGAGCTTGTCATCAGAATGCTCCATGAGCTTGTTATCACAAATACTCCATTCCCATTGTCATCACAATCCTCCAAGAACCTTGGGATCACTTTGCTTCATGCCCTTGTCATCACAATGCTCCATTCTCCATGAAATCAAAATGATCCATGACCTCTGTCATCACAATGCTCCAAACCCTGTGATCACAATGTTCCATAACACTTGTCATCACAATGCTCCATGATGCTTATCATCACAATAATCCATGACATTGTCATCACAATGCTCCATGCCATTGTCATCACAATGCTCCACAAGCTTGTCATCAGAATGTTCCATGACACGTCATCAAAATGCTCCATGACCCCTGTCATGACAATGCTTCATGACACCTGTCATCACAATGTTCCATGCCCTTTGTCATTACAGTTCTCCATGACGCTCGTCATCACAATTATCCGGGGTCTTCTCGTCACAGTGCTCCACGGTCTTGCCATCACTATGCTCCATGCCCTGGTTATCACAGTGCTCCATGACCCTTGTCATCACAATTCTCCTCGTCCTTGTCCTCACAATGCTACATGACACTTCTCATCACAATGTTACATGCTCTTGTCATCACAATTCTCCATGCACTTGTCATCGCTATGCTCCTTGAACCCTGTCATAGAAAGTTCCATGAGTTTGTCATCACAATGCTTCACGATTTGTCATCAAAATTCTCAATGGCCCTTGTCATCACCATACTCCATGCCCTTGTCTTAAAAATGCTCCATGACCCTTGTCATCACAATGCTCCAAGCCCTTATCATCACATTGCTCCATAACCTTTGTCATCACAATCCTCCATGATACTTGGCATCACAATGCTCCATGCCCTTTTCATCACAATGGACCATGTTATATGTCATCACAATGCTCCCTGAAACCTGTCTTCACAATACTCCATGACCTTGTCATCACAATGCTCCATTCACTAGTCATCACAATGCGCCGTGCCCACTGTCTTCACAGTAATACATGAAACTTGTCAGACAATTGCTCCAAGACGCTCTCATCACAATTCTCCATGCCTTTGTCATCACAATGCTCCATGACCCCTGTCATCACAATGCTCTGTGACTCCAGTCATCACAATGCTTCATGACCTTTTCAATCACAATGGTCCATGCCCTCGTCATCACAAGGCTCTGTGACCATTTTCACCACAATTCTCCAAGAACTTTTCATCAAAATGCTCCATAACCCTTGTCATCACAATGCTCCATGCGCTTGTCAGCCCCATGCTCCGTGACCCATATCATCACAATGCGCCATGCACTTGTCATCACATTCCTCCACAACCTTGTCATCACAATGCTCCATGCCCCTGTCACACAAAGCTCCATGATGCATGTCATCAGAATGCTCCATGGCCTTCTCATCAGAATGCCCCATGCCCTTGTCATCACAAGGCTCCATGACACTTGTCATCACAATGCTCCAAGACCCATGTAATCACAATGATCCATGCCCCGTGTTATTACAGTGCTCCATAATGCTCGACATCATAATTATCCATGGCCTTCTCATCACAATGCTCCACGGTCTTTCCATCAAAATGCTCCATGCCCTGCTCATCACAATGCTCCATGTCCCTTGTCCTCACAATTCTCCACGTCCTTGTCATCACAATGCTCCATGACTCTTCTTATCACAATGTTACAGGCTCTTGTCATCACAATTCTCCATGAAATTGTCATCGCAATGCTCCAAGACCACTGTCATGGCAAGCACCATGAACTTGTCATCACAATGCTACACGAACTTGTCATCAAAATTCTCAATGGCCCTTGACATCACAATGCCCCATGACCCTTGTCATCACAATGCTCCATGACCCTTGTCATCACAATGCTCCATGAACTTTGTCATCACATTCCTCCATGACACTTGGCATCACAATGCTCCATGCCATTGTCATCACAATGGACCATGACATATGTCATCACAATACTCTATGACCTTGTCATCACAATGCTCCATACCCTTGTCATCACAATGCGCCATGCCCACTGTCATCACAATAATCCATGAAACGAGTAAGACCAATGCTCCATGCCCCTGTCATCACAATGCTCCATGCCCTTGTCATCACAATGCTCCATGGCGCCTGTCATCACAATGCTCCGTGACTCCAGTCATCACAATGCTTAATGACATTTGTTATCACCATGGTCCATGCCCTCGTCATCACATGGCTATGTGACCTGTGTCACCACAATGCTCCATGAACTTTCCATCACAATTCTCTGTGACACTTGTCATCACAATGCTCCAAGACGTTGCCAGCACAATGCTCCAAGATACTTGCCAGCAGTATCCTCTTTTAACCATATCATGACAAGGCTCCATGGCTTTTTCATCACAATGATCCATGCCATTTTCTTCACAATGCTCCAAGACCCCTGTAATGACAATGCTCCATGCCCTTGTCATCACAAAGCTCCATGAGGCAAGTCATCAGTGTGCTCCATGGCCTTCTCATCACAATGCTCCATGCCCTTGTCATCACAATGCTCCAAGACACCTGTAATCACAATGCTCCATGCCCCTTTTCATCAGAATGCTCCATGAGACTTGTCATCACAAAGCTCCAAGGTGTTCTCATCACAATGCTCCAGGACCTTGTCATCACCATACTCCATTCCCTTGTCATCACAGTGTTCCATGACCCATGTCATCACAATATTCCATGAACACTTTCAGCCCAATTCTCTTTGACCTTCTCATCACAATGCTCCAGGACCACTGTCATCACAGTGCTCCATGACCACATTCATCACAATGCTCCATGACCCTGACAACAAAATGATCCAGGACTCTTGTCATCAAAATGCTCCATGACAATTGTCATCACAATGATCCATGCCTTTGTCATCCCAATGCTCCATGACCCCTGTAATCACAATGCTCCGTGATGCTTTTCATCACAGTGCTCCATGACCCATGTCATCACAATGCTCCATGCCTTTGTCAGCAAAATGCTGCATGACCTTGTCATCACAATGCTCCATGAGCTTGTTATCACCAATATTCCATTCCCATTGTCATCACAATCCTCCATGAACCATGGGATCACATTGCTTCATGCCCTTGTCATCACAATCTTCCATGCTCCTTGAATTCAAAATGATCCATGACCTCTGTCATTACAAAGCTCCAAACCCTTGTGATCACAATGTTCCATAACACTTGTCATCACAATGCTCCATGATGCCTGTCATCACAATAATCCATGCCTTTGTCATCACAGTGCTCCATGACCATTTTCATCACATTACTCAATACACATGTCATCACAATGCTCCCTGATACTTGTCGCCAGAATGCTCCTGGAATCCTGTCAAGAAAAGGCTCCTTGCATTTTTCATCACAATGCTCCTTGCCCTTTTCACCACAATGCTCCATGCCCTTCTCATCACAATGCTCCAAGACACCTGTAATCACAATGCCCCATGCCCCTGTTCATCAGAATGCTCCATGAGACTTGTCATCACAAACCTCCATGGTGTTCTCATCACAATGCTCCAGGACCTTGTCATCACCATACTCCATTCCCTTGTCATCACAATGTTCCATGACCCCTGTCATCACAATACTCCATGAACATTGTCAGCCCCATTCTCTTTGATTTTCTCATCACAATGCTCCATGACCACTGTCATCACAATGCTCCATGACCACAGTCATCACAATGCTCCATGACCTCTGACAACAAAATGATCCGGGACTCTTGTCATCCAAATGCTCCATGACAATTGTCATCACAATGATCCATGCCCTTGTCATCCCAATGCTCCATGACCCACATAATCACAATGCTCCGTGATGCTTTTCACCACAGTGCTCCATGACCCTTGTCATCACAATGCTCCATGACCATTGTCATCACAATACTCAATACACATGTCATCACAATGCTCCCTGATAATTTTCGTCAGAATTCTCCTTGAACCCTGTCATGAAAAGGCTCCATACCTTTTTCATCACAATGCTCCATGCCATTGTCATCACAATATTCCACAAGCTTGTCATCACAATGTTCCATGCCCCTTGTCATTACAGTGCTCCATGACGCTCGTCATCACAATTATCTATGGTCTTCTCATCACAGTGCTCCACGGTCTTGCCATCACAATGCTCCATGCCCTGGGTATCACAATGCTCCATGACCCTTGTCATCACAATTCTCCTCGTCCTTGTCATCACAATGCTACATGACACTTCTCATCACAATGTTACATGCTCTTGTCATCACAATTCTCCATGCACTGGTCATCGCAATGCTCCTTGACCCCTGTCCTAGAAAGTTCCATGAGCTTGTCATCACAATGCTTCACGACTTGTCATCAAAATTCTCAATGGCCCTTGTCATCACCATACTCCATGCCCTTGTCTTAAAAATGCTCCATGACCCTTGTCATCACAATGCTCCAAGCCCTTATCATCACATTGCTCCATAACCTTTGTCATCACAATCCTCCATGATACTTGGCATAACAATGCTCCATGCCCTTTTCATCACAATGGACCATGTTATATGTCATCACAATGCACCCTGAAACCTGTCTTCACAATACTCCATGACCTTGTCATCACAATGCTCCATTCACTTGTCATCACAATGCGCCGTGCCCACTCTCTTCACAGTAATATATGAAACGTGTCAGACAATTGCTCCAAGAAGCTCTCATCACAATTCTCCATGCCTTTGTCATCACAATGCTCCATGACCCCTGTCATCACAATGCTCTGTGACTCCAGTCATCACAATGCTTCATGACCTTTTCAATCACAATGGTCCATGCCCTCGTCATCACAAGGCTCTGTGACCATTTTCGCCACAATTCTCCAAGAACTTTTCATCACAATGCTCCATAACCCTTGTCATCACAATGCTCCTTGACCCTTGTCATCACTATGCTCCATGAACTTTGTCATCACATTCCTCCATGACACTTGGCATCACAATGCTCCATGCCATTGTCATCACAATAATCCATGAAACGAGTAAGACCAATGCTCCATGCCCCTGTCATGACAATGCTCCATGCCTTTTTAATGACAATGCTCCATGGCGCCTGTCATCACAATGCTCCGTGACTCCAGTCATCACAAAGCTTAATGATATATGTTATCACCATGGTCCATGCTCTCGTCATAACATGGCTAGGTGACCTGTGTCACAACAATGCTCCATGAACTTTTCATCACAATTCTCTGTGACACTTGTCATCACAATGCTCCAAGACTTTGTCAGCACAATGCTCCATGACACTAGCCAGCAGTATCCTCTTTGAACCATGTCATGACAAGGATCCAGGCCTTTTTCATCACAATGATCCATGCCATTTTCTTCACAATGCTCCAAGACCCCTGTAATGAAAATGCTCCTTGCACTTGTCATCACTAAGCTCCATGAGGCAAGTCATCAGTGTGCTCCATGGCCTTCTCATCACAATGCTCCATGCCCTTGTAATCACAATGCTCCAAGACACCTCTAATCACAATGCACCATGCCCCTTTTTATCAGAATGCTCCATGAGACTTGTCATCACAAAGCTCCATGGTGTTTTAATCACAATGCTCCAGGACCTTGTCATCACCATACTCCATTCCCTTGTCATCACAATGTTCCATGATCCATGTCATCACAATTCTCCATGAACATTTTCAGCCCAATTCTCTTTGACCTTCTCATCACAATGCTCCAGGACCACTGTCATCACAGTGCTCCATGACCACAGTCATCACAATGCTCCATGACCCTGACAACAAAATGATCTGGGACTCTTGTCATCAAAATGCTCCATGACAACTGTCATCACAATGATCCATGCCCTTGTCAACCCAATGCTCCATGACCCCTGTAATCACAATGCTCCGTGATGCTTTTCATCACAGTGCTCCATGACCCTTGTCATCACAATGCTCCATGCCTTTGTCAGCAAAATGCTACATGAGATTTTCATCACAATGCTCCATGAGCTTGTTATCACCAATACTCAATTCCCATTGTCATCACAATCCTCCATGAACTTTGGGATCACATTGCTTCATGCCCTTGTCATCACAATGTTCCATGCTCCTTAAATTCAAAATGATCCATGACCTCTGTCATTACAAAGCTCCAAACCCTTGTGATCACAATGTTCCATAACACTTGTCATCACAACGCTCCATGATGCCTGTCATCACAATAATCCATGCCCTTGTCATCACAATGCTCCATGACCTTTTTCATCACATTACTCAATACACATGTCATCACAATGCTCCCTGATACTTGTCGTCAGAATGCTCCTTGAATCCTGTCAAGAAAAGGCTCCTTGCCTTTTTCATCACAATGCTCCTTGCCCTTTTCACCACAATGCTCCATGCCATTGTCATCACAAATCTCCACGAGCTTGTCATCAGAATGCTCCATGAGCTTGTTATCACCAATACTCCATTCCCATTGTCATCACAATCCTCCAAGAACCTTGGGATCACTTTGCTTCATGCCCTTGTCATCACAATGCTCCATTCTCCATGAAATCAAAATGATCCATGACCTCTGTCATCACAATGCTCCAAACCCTGTGATCACAATGTTCCATAACACTTGTCATCACAACGCTCCATGATGCCTATCATCACAATAATCCATGACCTTGTCATCACAATGCTCCATGACCTTTGTCATCACAATGCTCAATACATAGTCATCACAATGCTCTCTGACACTTGTCATCAGAATGCTGCTTGAACACTGTCATGAAAAGGCTCCATGCCTTTTTCATCACAATGCTCCATGCCATTGTCATCACAATGCTCCACAAGCTTGTCATCAGAATGTTCCATGACACTTGTCATCACAATGCTCCATGACCCCTGTCATGACAATGCTCCATGACACCTGTCATCACAATGCTCCATGCCCCTTGTCATTACGGTGCTCCATGACGCTCGTCATCACAATTATCCGGGGTCTTCTCATCACAGTGCTCCACGGTCTTGCCATCACTATGCTCCATGCCCTGGTCATCACAATGCACCATGTCCCTTTGCATCACAATTCTCCACGTCCCTGTCATCACAATGCTCCATGACACTTCTCATCAAAATGTTACATTCTCTTGTCATCACAATTCTCCATGCACTTGTCATCGCAATGCTCCATGACCCTGTCATAGAAAGGTCCATGCGCGTTTCATCACAAAGCTTCAGGAACTTGTCATCAAAATTCTCAATGGACCTTTTCATCACAATGCTCCATGCCCTTGTCATCACAATGCTCCCTGACCCTTTTCATCACAATGCTCCAGGCCCTTGTCATCACAATGCTCCATTACCTTTGCCATCACAATCATCCATGACCTTGTCATAACAATGCTCCATGCCCTTGTCATCAAAATGCGCCATGCCCAATGTCATTGCAATAATCCATGAAACTTGTCAGACCAATGCTCCATGCCCATGGCAACACAATGCTCCTTGCCCTTGTCATCACAATGCTCCATGACACCTGTCATCGCACTGCTCCATGATTCCACTCATCACAATACTTCATGAACTTTGTCATCACAATGGTCCATGTCCTCGTCATCCCAAGGCTCTGTTACCTTTGTCAACACAATGCTCCATGAATTTTTCATCACAATTCTCTGTGAACCATGTCATCACAATGCGCCATGCCTTTGTCAGCACAATTCTCCATGACCCTTGTCATCACAATGCTCCATGTGCTTGTCAGCAAAATGCTCCATGACCCATGTCATCACAATGTACCATGCGCTTGTCATCAAAATGCTCCACAACATTGTCATCACAATGCTCCATAAAGCTTGTCCTCACAATGCTCCATGCACTTCCCATCAAAATGCTATCTCACCACTGATATCACAATGTTCCATCACTAGTCATCACAATACTCCCTCACCCCTGTCATCACAATGTTCCATGACCCCTGTCATCACAATGCTACATGACCTTATCATCACAATGCTCCATGACCCCTGACATCACAATGTTCCATAACACCTATCATCAAAATGCTCCATGACCCTATTCATCACAATGCTCCATGACCCCTGACATCTCAATGTTCCATAACCCCTGTCGACAAAGTGTTCCATGACACTTTTCATCAAATTGCTCCATGCCCCTGTCATCACAATGTTCCTTGCCCTTGTCATCACAATGCTCCATGACCCCTGTCATCGCAATGCTCCATGATTCCACTCATCACAATGCTCCATGCCATTGTCATCACAATGCTCCATGAACACTCACGCAATGCCCCATGCCCTTTTCATCACAAAGCTCCATGACGCTTCTCATCACAATGCACCATGCCCATCATCATAATGCTTCATGCTATTGTCATCACAATGAAATCAAAATGCTCCATGGACTCTGTCATCACAAGGCTCCAAAACCTTGTGATCACAATGTTCCAAAACACTTGTTATCACAACGCCCCATGACGCTCATCATCACAATTATCCATGGTCTTCTCATCACAATGCTCCAAGACCTTGTCATCACATTGCTCCATTACCTTTGTCATCAGAATCCTCCACGATACTTGGCATCACAATGCACCATGCCATTGTCATCACAATACTCAATACACATGTCAGAATGCTCCTTGAACCCTGTCATGAAAAGGCTCCATGCCTTTTCCATCACAATTCTACATGCCATTGTCATCACAATGGACCATGACATATGTCATCACAATGCTCCCTGAAACCTGTCTTCACAAAACTCTATTACCTTGTCTTACAATGCCCCATGACCTTTGTCATCACAATGCCCCATGACCCGTGTAATCACAATGCTCCATGACCCTTGTTATCACAATGCTCCATGAACTTTGTCATCACAATCCTCCATGACACTTGGCATCACAATGCTCCATGCCATTGTCATCACAATGGACCATGACATATGTCATCACAATGCTCCCTGACACCTGTCTTCACAATAATCTATGACCTTGTCATCACAAGGCTCCATACCCTTGTCATCACAATGCGCCATGCCCACTGTCATCACAATAATCCATGAAACGAGTAAGACCAATGCTCCATGCCCCTGTCATCACAATGCTCCATGCCTTTTTCATCACAATGCTCCATGACGCCTGTCATCACAATGCTCCGTGACTCCAGTCATCACAAAGCTTAATGACATTTGTTATCACCATGGTCCATGCCCTCGTCATCACATGCCTATGTGACCTGTGTCACCACAATGCTCCATGAACTTTTCATCACAATTCTCTGTGACACTTGTCATCACAATGCTCCAAGCCTTTGTCAGCACAATGCTCCATGACACTTGCCAGCAGTATCCTCTTTGAACCATGTCATGACAAGGCTCCATGCCTTTTTCATCACAATGATCCATGCCATTTTCTTCACAATGCTCCAAGACCCCTGTAATGACAATGCTCCATGCCCTTGTCATCACAAAGCTCCATGAGGCAAGTCATCAGAGTGCTCCATGGCCTTCTTATCACAATGCTCCATGCCCTTGTCATCACAATGCTCCAAGACACCTCTAATCACAATGCTCCATGCCCCTTTTCATCAGAATGCTCCATGAGACTTGTCATCACAAAGCTCCATGGTGTTCTCATCACAATGCTCCAGGACCTTGTCATCAACATACTCCATTCCCTTGTCATCACAATGGTCCATGACACATGTCATCACAATACTCCATGAACACTTTCAGCCCAATTCTCTTTGACCTTCTCATCACAATGCTCCAGGACCACTGTCATCACAGTGCTCCATGACCATAGTCATCACAATGCTCCATGACCCTGACAACAAAATGATCCGGGACTGTTGTCATCCAAATGCTCCATGACAATTGTCATCACAATGATCCATGCCCTTGTCATCACAATGCTCCATGACCCCTGTAATCACAATGCTCCGTGATGCTTTTCATCACAGTGCTCCATGACCCTTGTCATCAAAATGCTCCATGCCTTTGTCAGCAAAATGCTACATGACCTTGTCATCACAATGTTCCATGAGCTTGTTATCATCAATACTCCATTCCCATTGTCATCACAATCCTCCATGAAACTTGGGATCACATTGCTTCATGCCCTTGTCATCACAATGTTCCATGCTCCTTGAATTCAAAATGATCCATGACCTCTGTCATTACAAAGCTCCAAACCCTTGTGATCACAATGTTCCATAACACTTGTCATCACAACGCTCCATGATGCCTGTCATCACAATAATCCATGCCCTTGGCATCACAATGCTCCATGACCTTTTTCATCACATTACTCAATACACATGTCATCATAATGCTCCCTGATTCTTGTCGTCAGAATGCTCCTAGAATCCTGTCAAGAAAAGGCTCCTTGCCTTTTTCATCACAATGCTCCTTGTCCTTTTCACCACAATGCTCCATGCCATTGTCATCACAAATCTCCACGAGCTTGTCATCAGAATGCTCCATGAGCTTGTTATCACCAATACTCCATTCCCATTGTCATCACAATCCTCCAAGAACTTTGGGATCACTTTGCTTCATGCCCTTGTCATCACAATGCTCCATTCTCCATGAAATCAAAATGAACCAAGACCTCTGTCATCACAATGCTCCAAAACCTCTGATCACAATGTTCCATAACACTTGTCATCACAACGCTCCCTGATGCCTATCATCACAATAATCCATGAACTTGTCATCACAATGCTCCATGACTTTTGTCATCACAATGCTCAATACATAGTCATCACAATGCTCTCTGACACTTGTCATCAGAATGCTCCTTGAACACTGTCATGAAAAGGCTCCATGCCTTTTTCATCACAATGCTCCATGTCATTGTCATCACAATACTCCTCAAGCTTGTCATCAGAATGTTACATGACACTTGTCATCACAATGCTCCATGACCCCTGTCATGACAATGCTCCATGACACCTGTCATCACATGCTCCATGCCCCTTGTCATTATAGTTCTCCATGACGCTCGTCATCACAATTATCCGGGGTCTTCTCATCACAGTGCTCCACGGTCTTGCCATCACTATGCTCCATGCCCTGGTCATCACAATGCACCATGTCCCTTTGCATCACAGTTCTCCACGTCCCTGTCATCACAATGCTCCATGACACTTCTCATCAAAATGTTGCATGCTCTTGTCATCACAATTCTCCATGCACTTGTCATCGCAATGCTCCATGACCCTGTCATAGAAAGCTCCATGCGCGTGTCATCACAATGCTTCAGGAACTTGTCATCAAAATTCTCAATGGACCTTTTCATCGCAATGCTCCATGCCCTTGTCATCACAATGCTCCCTGACCCTTTTCATCACAATGCTCCAGGCCCTTGTCATCACAATGCTCCATTACCTTTGCCATCACAATCATCCATGACCTTGTCATAACAATGCTCCATGCCCTTGTCATCAAAATGCGCCATGCCCAATGTCATCGCAATAATCCATGAAACTTGTCAGACCAATGCCCCATGCCCATGTCAACACAGTGCTCCTTGCCCTTGTCCTCACGATGCTCCATGACTCCTGTCATCGCAATGCTCCATGATTGCACTCATCACAATACTTCATGAACTTTGTCATCACAATGGTCCATGCCCTCGTCATCCCAAGGCTCTGTTACATTTGTCACCACAATGCTCCATGAATTTTTCATCACAATTCTCTGTGACCCTTTTCATCACAATGTGCCATGCCTTTCTCTGCACAATGCTCCATGACACTTGTCATCACAATGCTCCATGCGCTTGTCAGCAAAATGCTCCATGACCCATGCCATCACAATGTACCATGCGCTTGTCATCAAAATGCTCCACAACTTTGTCATCACAATGCTCCATAAAGCTTGTCCTCACAATGCTCCATGCACTTCCCATCAAAATGCTATCTCACCACTGATATCACAATGTTCCATCACTAGTCATCACAATACTCCCTCACCCCTGTCATCACAATGTTCCATGACCCCTGTCATCACAATGCTACATGACCTTATCATCACAATGCTCCATTACCTTTGTCATCAGAATCCTCCTTGATACTTGGCATCACAAAGCACCATGCCATTGTCATCACAATACTCAATACACATGTCAGAATGCTCCTTGAACCCTGTCATGAAAACTCTCCGTGCCTTTTTCATCACAATGCTATATGCCATTGTCATCACAATGGACCATGACAGATGTCATCACAATGCTCCCTGACACTTGTCTTCACATAACTCTATTTCCTTGTCTTCACAATGCTCCATGCCCTTGTCATCACAATGCTCCATGACATTTGTCATCACAATGCTCAATACATTGTCATCACAATGCTCTCTGACACTTGTCATCAGAATGCTCCTTGAACACTGTCATGAAAAGGCTCCATGCCTTTTTCATCACAATGCTCCATGCCATTGTCATCACAATGCTCCACAAGCTTGTCGTCAGAATGTTCCATGACACTTGTCATCACAATGCTCCATGACCCCTGTCATGACAATGCTCCATGACACCTGTCATCACAATGCTCCATGCCCCTTGTCATTACAGTGCTCCATGACGCTCGTCATCACAATTATCCGGGGTCTTCTCATCACAGTGCTCCACGGTCTTGCCATCACTATGCTCCATGCCCTGGTCATCACAATGCACCATGTCCCTTTGCATCACAATTCGCCACGTCCCTGTCATCACAATGCTCCATGACACTTCTCATCAAAATGTTACATGCTCTTGTCATCACAATTCTCCATGCACTTGTCATTGCAATGCTCCATGACCCTGTCATAGAAAGCTCCATGCGCATGTCATCACAATGCTTCAGGAACTTGTCATCAAAATTCTCAATGGACCTTTTCATCACAATGCTCCACGTCCTTGTCATCACAATGCTCCATGACTCTTCTTATCACAATGTTACATGCTCTTGTCATCACAATTCTCCATGAAATTGTCATCGCAATGCTCCATGACCCCTGTCATGGCAAGCACCATGCACTTGTCATCACAATGCTACACGACATTGTCATCAAAATTCTCAATGGCCCTTGTCATCAAAATGCTCCATAACCCTTGTCATCACAATGCTCCATGACCCTTGTCATCACAATGCTCCATGAACTTTGTCATCACATTCCTCCATGACACTTGGCATCACAATGCTCCATGCCATTGTCATCACAATGGACCATGACATATGTCATCACAATGCTCCATGCCCCTGTCATCACAATGCTCCAAGCCCTTGTGATCACAATGCTCCATGACGCCTGTCATCACATTGCTCCGTGACTCCAGTCAGCACAACGCTTCATGACATTTGTTATCACAATGGTCCATGTCCTCGTCATCACATGGCTATGTGACCTGTGTCACCACAATGCTCCATGAACTTTTCTTCACAATTCTCTGTGACACTTGTCATCACAATGCTCCAAGCCTTTGTCAGCACAATGCTCCATGACACTTGCCAGCAGTATCCTCTTTGAACCATGTCATGACAAGGCTCCATGCCTTTTTCATCACAATGATCCATGCCATTTTCTTCACAACGCTCCAAGACCCCTGTAATGACAATGTTCCATGCCTTTGTCATGACAAAGCTCCATGAGGCAAGTCATCAGAGTGCTCCATGGCCTTCTCATCACAATGCTCCATGCCCTTGTCATCACAATGCTCCAAGACACCTTTAATCACAATGCTCCATGCCCCTTTTCATCAGAATGCTCCATGAGACTTGTCATCACAAAGCTCCATGGTGTTCTCATCACAATGCTCCAGGACTTTGTCATCACCATACTCCATTCCCTTGTCATCACAATGTTCAATGACCCATGTCATCACAATCCTCCATGAACCTTGGGATCACATTGCTTCATGCCCTTCTCATCACAATGTTCCATGCTCCTTGAATTCAAAATGATCCATGACCTCTGTCATTACAAAGCTCCAAACCCTTGTGATCACAATGTTCCATAACACTTGTCATCACAACGCTCCATGATGCCTGTCATCACAATAATCCATGCCCTTGTCATCACAATGCTCCATGACATTTCTCATCACATTACTCAATACACATGTCATCACAATGCTCCCTGATACTTGTCGTCAGAATGCTCCTTGAATCCTGTCAAGAAAAGGCTCCTTGCCATTTTCATCACAATGCTCCTTGCCCTTTTCACCACAATGCTCCATGCCATTGTCATCACAAATCTCCACGAGCTTGTCATCAGAATGCTCCATGAGCTTGTAATCACCAATACTCCATTCCCATTGTCATCACACTCCTCCAAGAACCTTGGGATCACTTTGCTTCATGCCCTTGTCATCACAATGCTCCATTCTCCATGAAATCAAAATGATCCATGACCTCTGTCATCACAATGCTCCAAACCCTGTGATCACATTGTTCCATAACACTTGTCATCACAACGCTCCATGATGCCTATCATCACAATAATCCATGACCTTGTCATCACAATGCTCCATGACCTTTCTCATCACAATGCTCAATACATAGTCATCACAATGCTCTCTGACACTTGTCATCAGAATGCTCCTTGAACACTGTCATGAAAAGGCTCCATGCCTTTTTCATCACAATGCTCCATGCCATTGTCATCACAATGCTCCACAAGCTTGTCATCAGAATGTTCCATGACACTTGTCATCAGAATGCTCCATGACCCCTGTCATGACAATGCTCCATGACACCTGTCATCACAATGCTCCATGCCCCTTGTCATTACAGTGCTCCATGACGCTCGTCATCACAATTATCCGGGGTCTTCTCATCACAGTGCTCCACGGTCTTGCCATCACTATGCTCCATGCCCTGGTCATCACAATGCACCATGTCCCTTTGCATCACAATTCTCCACGTCCCTGTCATCACAGTGCTCCATGACACTTCTCATCAAAATGTTACATGCTCTTGTCATCACAATTCTCCATGCACTTGTCATCGCAATGCTCCATGACCCTGTCATAGAAAGCTCCATGTGCGTGTCATCACAATGCTTCACGAACTTGTCATCAAAATTCTCAATGGAAGTTTTCATCACAATGCTCCATGCCCTTGTCATCACAATGCTCCCTGACCCTTTTCATCACAATGCTCCAGGCCCTTGTCATCACAATGCTCCATTACCTTTGACATCACAATCATCCATGACCTTGTCATAACAATGCTCCATGCCCTTGTCATCAAAATGCGCCATGCCCAATGTCATTGCAATAATCCATGAAACTTGTCAGACCAATGCTCCATGCCCATGTCAACACAATGCTCCTTGCCCTCGTCATCACAATGCTCCATGACTCCTGTCATCGCAATGCTCCATGATTCCACTCATCACAATACTTCATGAACTTTGTCATCACAATGGTCCATGCCCACGTCATCCCAAGGCTCTGTTACCTTTGTCACCACAATGCTCCATGAATTTTTCATCACAATTCTCTGTGAACTTTGTCATCACAATGCGCCATGCCTTTGTCAGCACAATGCTCCATGACCCTTTTCATCACAATTCTCCATGACCCCTGACATCACAATGTTCCATAACCCCTGTTGTCAAAATGTTCCATGACACATTTCATCAAATTGCTCCATGCCCCTGTCATAACAATGTTCCTTGCCCTTGTCATCACAATGCTCCATGACCCCTGTCATTGCAATGCTCCATGATTCCACTCATCACAATGCTCCATGCCATTGTCATCACAATGCTCCATGAACACTCACGCAATGCTCCATGCCCTTTTCATCACAAAGCTCCATGACGCTTCTCATCACAATGCACCATGCCCATCATCATAATGCTTCATGCTATTGTCATCACAATGAAATCAAAATGCTCCATGGACTCTGTCATCACAAGGCTCCAAAACCTTGTGATCACAATGTTCCAAAACACTTGTTATCACAACGCCCCATGACGCTCATCATCACAATTATCCATGGTCTTCTCATCACAATGCTCCAAGACCTTGTCATCACACTGCTCCATTACCTTTGTCATCAGAATCCTCCATGATACTTGGCATCACAATGCACCATGCCACTGTCATCACAATACTCAATACACATGTCAGAATGCTCCTTGAACCCTGTCATGAAAAGGCTCCGTGCCTTTTTCATCACAATGCTACATGCCTTTGTCATCACAATGGACCATGACATATGTCATCACAATGCTCCCTGACACTTGTCTTCACAAAAGTCTATTTCCTTGTCTTCACAATGCTCCATGCCCTTGTCATCACAATGCGCCATGCCCACTGTCATCACAATAATCCATGAAACGTGTAAGACCAATGTTCCATGCCCCTATCATCACAATGCTCCATGCCCTTGTCATCACAATGCTCCATGGCTACTGTCATCACAATGCTCCGTGACTCCTGTCATCACAATGCTTCATGACATTTGTCATCACAATGGTCCATGCCCTCGTCATCACATGGCTATTTGACCTTTGTCACCACAATGCTCCATGAACTTTTCATCACAATGCTCTGTGACCCTTGTCATCACAATGCTCCAAGCATTTGTCAGCACAATGCTCCATGACACTTGCCATCAGTATGCTCCTTGAACCCTGTCATGACAAGGCTCCATGCCTTTTTCATCACAATGATCCATGCCATTTTCTTCACAATGCTCCAAGACCCCTGTAATGACAATGCTCCATGCCCTTGTCATCACAAAGCTCCACGAGGCATGTCATCAGAGTGCTCCATGGCCTTCTCATCACAATGCTCCATGCCCTTTTCATCACAATGCCCCATGCCCCTGTTCATCAGAATGCTCCATGAGACTTGTCATCACAAAACTCCATGGTGTTCTCATCACAATGCTCCAGGACCTTGTCATCACAGTAATCCACAAGCTTGTCATCACAATGCTCCATGTCCCTTGTCATTACAGTGCTCCATGACGCTCATCATCACTATTATCTATGGTCTTCTCATCACAATGCTCCACAGTCTTGCCAGCACAATGCTCCATGCCCTGGTTATCACAATGCTCCATGACCCTTGTCATCACAATTCTCCTTGTCCTTGTCATCACAATGCTACATGACACTTCTCATCACAATGTTACATGCTCTTGTCATCACAATTCTCCATGCACTTGTCATCGCAATGCTCCTTGACCCCTGTCATAGAACGTTCCATGAGCTTGTCATCACAATGCTTCACGACTTGTCATCAAAATTCTCAATGGCCCTTGTCATCACCATACTCCATGTCCTTGTCTTAAAAATGCTCCATGACCCTTGTCATCACAATGCTCCAAGCCCTTATCATCACATTGCTCCATAACCTTTGTCATCACAATCCTCCATGATACTTGGCATCAGAATGCTCCATGCCCTTTTCATCACAATGGACCATGTTATATGTCATCACAATGCTCCCTGAAACCTGTCTTCACAATACTCCATGACCTTGTCATCACAATGCTCCTTTCACTTGTCATCACAATGCGCCGTGCCCACTCTCTTCACAGTAATACATGAAACTTGTCAGACAATTGCTCCAAGACGCTCTCATCACAATTCTCCATGCCTTTGTCATCACAATGCTCCATGAGCCCTGTCATCACAATGCTCTGTGACTCCACTCATCACAATGCTTCATGACCTTTTCAATCACAATGGTCCATGCCCTCGTCATCAAAAGGCTCTGTGACCATTTTCACCACAATTCTCCAAGAACTTTTCATCACAATGCTCCATAACCCTTGTCATCACAATGCTCCATGCGCTTGTCAGCACCATGTTCCATGACCCATATCATCACAATGCGCCATGCACTTGTCATCACATTCCTCCACAAACTTGTCATCACAATGCTCCATGCCCCTGTCACACAAAGCTCCATGACGCATGTCATCAGAATGCTCCATGGCCGTCTCATCAGAATGCCCCATGCCCTTGTCATCACAAGGCTCCATGACCCTTGTCATCACAATGCTCCAAGACCCATGTAATCACAATGATCCATGCCCCTTGTTATTACAGTGCTCCATAATGCTCGTCATCACAATTATCCATGGCCTTCTCATCACAATGCTCCACGGTCTTTCCAACAAAATGCTCCATGCCCTGGTCATCACAATGCTCCATGTCCCTTGTCCTCACAATTCTCCACGTCCTTGTCATCACAATGCTCCATGACTCTTCTTATCACAATGTTACATGCTCTTGTCATCACAATTCTCCATGAAATTGTCATCGCAATGCTCCATGACCCCTGTCATGGCAAGCACCATGCACTTGTCATCACAATGCTACACGACATTGTCATCAAAATTCTCAATGGCCCTTGTCATCAAAATGCTCCATAACCCTTGTCATCACAATGCTCCAAGACACCTTTAATCACAATGCTCCATGCCCCTTTTCATCAGAATGCTCCATGAGACTTGTCATCACAAAGCTCCATGGTGTTCTCATCACAATGCTCCAGGACCTTGTCATCACCATACTCCATTCCCTTGTCATCACAATGTTCAATGACCCATGTCATCACAATACTCCATGAACATTTTCAGCCCAATTCTCTTTGACCTTCTCATCAAAAGGCTCCAGGACCACTGTCATCACAGTGCTCCATGACCACATTCATCACAATGCTCCATGACCCTGACAACAAAATGATCCAGGACTCTTGTCATCAAAATGCTCCATGACAATTGTCATCACAATGATCCATGCCCTTGTCATCCCAATGCTCCAAGACCCCTGTAATCACAATGCTCCGTGATGATTTTCATCACAGTGCTCCATGACCCTTGTCATCAAAATGCTCCATGCCTTTGTCAGCAAAATGCTACATGACCTTGTCAGCACAATGTTCCATGAGCTTGTTATCAGCAATACTCCATTCCCATTTTCATCACAATCCTCCATGAACCTTGGGATCACATTGCTTCATGCCCTTCTCATCACAATGTTCCATGCTCCTTGAATTCAAAATGATCCATGACCTCTGTCATTACAAAGCTCCAAACCCTTGTGATCACAATGTTCCATAACACTTGTCATCACAACGCTCCATGATGCCTGTCATCACAATAATCCATGCCCTTGTCATCACAATGCTCCATGACATTTCTCATCACATTACTCAATACACATGTCATCACAATGCTCCCTGATACTTGTCATCAGAATGCTCCTTGAATCCTGTCAAGAAAAGGCTCCTTGCCTTTTTCATCACAATGCTCCTTGCCCTTTTCACCACAATGCTCCATGCCATTGTCATCACAAATCTCCACGAGCTTGTCATCAGAATGCTCCATGAGCTTGTAATCACCAATACTCCATTCCCATTGTCATCACACTCCTCCAAGAACCTTGGGATCACTTTGCTTCATGCCCTTGTCATCACAATGCTCCATTCTCCATGAAATCAAAATGATCCATGACCTCTGTCATCACAATGCTCCAAACCCTGTGATC
The DNA here is from genome assembly GCF_964341445.2 of Mesoplodon mirus. NCBI lineage: Eukaryota > Metazoa > Chordata > Mammalia > Artiodactyla > Ziphiidae > Mesoplodon > Mesoplodon mirus. The sequence continues at coordinate 193,739,972 of NC_138976.1, read as the reverse complement.
ACATTGTTCCATAACACTTGTCATCACAACGCTCCATGATGCCTATCATCACAATAATCCATGACCTTGTCATCACAATGCTCCATGACCTTTGTCATCACAATGCTCAATACATAGTCATCACAATGCTCTCTGACACTTGTCATCAGAATGCTCCTTGAACACTGTCATGAAAAGGCTCCATGCCTTTTTCATCACAATGCTCCATGCCATTGTCATCACAATGCTCCACAAGCTTGTCATCAGAATGTTCCATGACACTTGTCATCAGAATGCTCCATGACCCCTGTCATGACAATGCTCCATGACACCTGTCATCACAATGCTCCATGCCCCTTGTCATTACAGTGCTCCATGACGCTCGTCATCACAATTATCCGGGGTCTTCTCATCACAGTGCTCCACGGTCTTGCCATCACTATGCTCCATGCCCTGGTCATCACAATGCACCATGTCCCTTTGCATCACAATTCTCCACGTCCCTGTCATCACAGTGCTCCATGACACTTCTCATCAAAATGTTACATGCTCTTGTCATCACAATTCTCCATGCACTTGTCATCGCAATGCTCCATGACCCTGTCATAGAAAGCTCCATGCGCGTGTCATCACAATGCTTCACGAACTTGTCATCAAAATTCTCAATGGACCTTTTCATCACAATGCTCCATGCCCTTGTCATCACAATGCTCCCTGACCCTTTTCATCACAATGCTCCAGGCCCTTGTCATCACAATGCTCCATTACCTTTGCCATCACAATCATCCATGACCTTGTCATAACAATGCTCCATGCCCTTGTCATCAAAATGCGCCATGCCCAATGTCATTGCAATAATCCATGAAACTTGTCAGACCAATGCTCCATGCCCATGTCAAAACAATGCTCCTTGCCCTCGTCATCACAATGCTCCATGACTCCTGTCATCGCAATGCTCCATGATTCCACTCATCACAATACTTCATGAACTTTGTCATCACAATGGTCCATGCCCACGTCATCCCCAGGCTCTGTTACCTTTGTCACCACAATGCTCCATGAATTTTTCATCACAATTCTCTGTGAACTTTGTCATCACAATGCGCCATGCCTTTGTCAGCACAATGCTCCATGACCCTTTTCATCACAATTCTCCATGACCCCTGACATCACAATGTTCCATAACCCCTGTTGTCAAAATGTTCCATGACACATTTCATCAAATTGCTCCATGCCCCTGTCATAACAATGTTCCTTGCCCTTGTCATCAAAATGCTCCACGACCCCTGTCATTGCAATGCTCCATGATTCCACTCATCACAATGCTCCATGCCATTGTCATCACAATGCTCCATGAACACTCACGCAATGCTCCATGCCCTTTTCATCACAAAGCTCCATGACGCTTCTCATCACAATGCACCATGCCCATCATCATAATGCTTCATGCTATTGTCATCACAATGAAATCAAAATGCTCCATGGACTCTGTCATCACAAGGCTCCAAAACCTTGTGATCACAATGTTCCAAAACACTTGTTATCACAACGCCCCATGACGCTCATCATCACAATTATCCATGGTCTTCTCATCACAATGCTCCAAGACCTTGTCATCACACTGCTCCATTACCTTTGTCATCAGAATCCTCCATGATACTTGGCATCACAATGCACCATGCCACTGTCATCACAATACTCAATACACATGTCAGAATGCTCCTTGAACCCTGTCATGAAAAGGCTCCGTGCCTTTTTCATCACAATGCTACATGCCTTTGTCATCACAATGGACCATGACATATGTCATCACAATGCTCCCTGACACTTGTCTTCACAAAACTCTATTTCCTTGTCTTCACAATGCTCCATGCCCTTGTCATCACAATGCGCCATGCCCACTGTCATCACAATAATCCATGAAACGTGTAAGACCAATGTTCCATGCCCCTATCATCACAATGCTCCATGCCCTTGTCATCACAATGCTCCATGGCTACTGTCATCACAATGCTCCGTGACTCCTGTCATCACAATGCTTCATGACATTTGTCATCACAATGGTCCATGCCCTCGTCATCACATGGCTATTTGACCTTTGTCACCACAATGCTCCATGAACTTTTCATCACAATGCTCTGTGACCCTTGTCATCACAATGCTCCAAGCATTTGTCAGCACAATGCTCCATGACACTTGCCAGCAGTATGCTCCTTGAACCCTGTCATGACAAGGCTCCATGCCTTTTTCATCACAATGATCCATGCCATTTTCTTCACAATGCTCCAAGACCCCTGTAATGGCAATGCTCCATGCCCTTGTCATCACAAAGCTCCACGAGGCATGTCATCAGAGTGCTCCATGGCCTTCTCATCACAATGCTCCATGCCCTTTTCATCACAATGCCCCATGCCCCTGTTCATCAGAATGCTCCATGAGACTTGTCATCACAAAACTCCATGGTGTTCTCATCACAATGCTCCAGGACCTTGTCATCACAGTAATCCACAAGCTTGTCATCACAATGCTCCATGTCCCTTGTCATTACAGTGCTCCATGACGCTCATCATCACTATTATCTATGGTCTTCTCATCACAATGCTCCACAGTCTTGCCAGCACAATGCTCCATGCCCTGGTTATCACAATGCTCCATGACCCTTGTCATCACAATTCTCCTTGTCCTTGTCATCACAATGCTACATGACACTTCTCATCACAATGTTACATGCTCTTGTCATCACAATTCTCCATGCACTTGTCATCGCAATGCTCCTTGACCCCTGTCATAGAACGTTCCATGAGCTTGTCATCACAATGCTTCACGAATTGTCATCAAAATTCTCAATGGCCCTTGTCATCACCATACTCCATGCCCTTGTCTTAAAAATGCTCCATGACCCTTGTCATCACAATGCTCCAAGCCCTTATCATCACATTGCTCCATAACCTTTGTCATCACAATCCTCCATGATACTTGGCATCACAATGCTCCATGCCCTTTTCATCACAATGGACCATGTTATATGTCATCACAATGCTCCCTGAAACCTGTCTTCACAATACTCCATGACCTTGTCATCACAATGCTCCTTTCACTTGTCATCACAATGCGCCGTGCCCACTCTCTTCACAGTAATACATGAAACTTGTCAGACAATTGCTCCAAGACGCTCTCATCACAATTCTCCATGCCTTTGTCATCACAATGCTCCATGAGCCCTGTCATCACAATGCTCTGTGACTCCACTCATCACAATGCTTCATGACCTTTTCAATCACAATGGTCCATGCCCTCGTCATCAAAAGGCTCTGTGACCATTTTCACCACAATTCTCCAAGAACTTTTCATCACAATGCTCCATAACCATTGTCATCACAATGCTCCATGCGCTTGTCAGCACCATGTTCCATGACCCATATCATCACAAAGCGCCATGCACTTGTCATCACATTCCTCCACAAACTTGTCATCACAATGCTCCATGCCCCTGTCACACAAAGCTCCGTGACGCATGTCATCAGAACGCTCCATGGCCTTCTCATCAGAATGCCCCATGCCCTTGTCATCACAAGGCTCCATGACCCTTGTCATCACAAGGCTCCAAGACCCATGTAATCACAATGATCCATGCCCCTTGTTATTACAGTGCTCCATAATGCTCGTCATCACAATTATCCATGGCCTTCTCATCACAATGCTCCACGGTCTTTCCAACAAAATGCTCCATGCCCTGGTCATCACAATGCTCCATGTCCCTTGTCCTCACAATTCTCCACGTCCTTGTCATCACAATGCTCCATGACTCTTCTTATCACAATGTTACATGCTCTTGTCATCACAATTCTCCATGAAATTGTCATCGCAATGCTCCATGACCCCTGTCATGGCAAGCACCATGCACTTGTCATCACAATGCTACACGACATTGTCATCAAAATTCTCAATGGCCCTTGTCATCAAAATGCTCCATAACCCTTGTCATCACAATGCTCCATGACCCTTGTCATCGCAATGCTCCATGAACTTTGTCATCACATTCCTCCATGACACTTGGCATCACAATGCTCCATGCCATTGTCATCACAATGGACCATGACATATGTCATCACAATGCTCCATGCCCCTGTCATCACAATGCTCCAAGCCCTTGTGATCACAATGCTCCATGACGCCTGTCATCACATTGCTCCGTGACTCCAGTCAGCACAACGCTTCATGACATTTGTTATCACAATGGTCCATGTCCTCGTCATCACATGGCTATGTGACCTGTGTCACCACAATGCTCCATGAACTTTTCTTCACAATTCTCTGTGACACTTGTCATCACAATGCTCCAAGCCTTTGTCAGCACAATGCTCCATGACACTTGCCAGCAGTATCCTCTTTGAACCATGTCATGACAAGGCTCCATGCCTTTTTCATCACAATGATCCATGCCATTTTCTTCACAACCCTCCAAGACCCCTGTAATGACAATGTTCCATGCCTTTGTCATCACAAAGCTCCATGAGGCAAGTCATCAGAGTGCTCCATGGCCTTCTCATCACAATGCTCCATGCCCTTGTCATCACAATGCTCCAAGACACCTTTAATCACAATGCTCCATGCGCCTTTTCATCAGAATGCTCCATGAGACTTGTCATCACAAAGCTCCATGGTGTTCTCATCACAATGCTCCAGGACCTTGTCATCACCATACTCCATTCCCTTGTCATCACAATGTTCAATGACCCATGTCATCACAATACTCCATGAACATTTTCAGCCCAATTCTCTTTGACCTTCTCATCAAAAGGCTCCAGGACCACTGTCATCACAGTGCTCCATGACCACATTCATCACAATGCTCCATGACCCTGACAACAAAATGATCCAGGACTCTTGTCATCAAAATGCTCCATGACAATTGTCATCACAATGATCCATGCCCTTGTCATCCCAATGCTCCAAGACCCCTGTAATCACAATGCTACGTGATGCTTTTCATCACAGTGCTCCATGACCCTTGTCATCACAATAATCCATGCCCTTGTCATCACAATGCTCCATGACCTTTTTCATCACATTACTCAATACACATGTCATCACAATGCTCCCTGATACTTGTCATCAGAATGCTCCTTGAATCCTGTCAAGAAAAGGCTCCTTGCCTTTTTCATCACAATGCTCCTTGCCCTTTTCACCACAATGCTCCATGCCATTGTCATCACAAATCTCCACGAGCTTGTCATCAGAATGCTCCATGAGCTTGTAATCACCAATACTCCATTCCCATTGTCATCACACTCCTCCAAGAACCTTGGGATCACTTTGCTTCATGCCCTTGTCATCACAATGCTCCATTCTCCATGAAATCAAAATGATCCATGACCTCTGTCATCACAATGCTCCAAACCCTGTGATCACATTGTTCCATAACACTTGTCATCACAACGCTCCATGATGCCTATCATCACAATAATCCATGACCTTGTCATCACAATGCTCCATGACCTTTGTCATCACAATGCTCAATACATAGTCATCACAATGCTCTCTGACACTTGTCATCAGAATGCTCCTTGAACACTGTCATGAAAAGGCTCCATGCCTTTTTCATCACAATGCTCCATGCCATTGTCATCACAATGCTCCACAAGCTTGTCATCAGAATGTTCCATGACACTTGTCATCAGAATGCTCCATGACCCCTGTCATGACAATGCTCCATGACACCTGTCATCACAATGCTCCATGCCCCTTGTCATTACAGTGCTCCATGACGCTCGTCATCACAATTATCCGGGGTCTTCTCATCACAGTGCTCCACGGTCTTGCCATCACTATGCTCCATGCCCTGGTCATCACAATGCACCATGTCCCTTTGCATCACAATTCTCCACGTCCCTGTCATCACAGTGCTCCATGACACTTCTCATCAAAATGTTACATGCTCTTGTCATCACAATTCTCCATGCACTTGTCATCGCAATGCTCCATGACCCTGTCATAGAAAGCTCCATGCGCGTGTCATCACAATGCTTCACGAACTTGTCATCAAAATTCTCAATGGACATTTTCATCACAATGCTCCATGCCCTTGTCATCACAATGCTCCCTGACCCTTTTCATCACAATGCTCCAGGCCCTTGTCATCACAATGCTCCATTAACTTTGCCATCACAATCATCCATGACCTTGTCATAACAATGCTCCATGCCCTTGTCATCAAAATGCGCCATGCCCAATGTCATTGCAATAATCCATGAAACTTGTCAGACCAATGCTCCATGCCCATGTCAACACAATGCTCCTTGCCCTCGTCATCACAATGCTCCATGACTCCTGTCATCGCAATGCTCCATGATTCCACTCATCACAATACTTCATGAACTTTGTCATCACAATGGTCCATGCCCACGTCATCCCAAGGCTCTGTTACCTTTGTCACCACAATGCTCCATGAATTTTTCATCACAATTCTCTGTGAACTTTGTCATCACAATGCGCCATGCCTTTGTCAGCACAATGCTCCATGACCCTTTTCATCACAATTCTCCATGACCCCTGACATCACAATGTTCCATAACCCCTGTTGTCAAAATGTTCCATGACACATTTCATCAAATTGCTCCATGCCCCTGTCATAACAATGTTCCTTGCCCTTGTCATCACAATGCTCCATGACCCCTGTCATTGCAATGCTCCATGATTCCACTCATCACAATGCTCCATGCCATTGTCATCACAATGCTCCATGAACACTCACGCAATGCTCCATGCCCTTTTCATCACAAAGCTCCATGACGCTTCTCATCACAATGCACCATGCCCATCATCATAATGCTTCATGCTATTGTCATCACAATGAAATCAAAATGCTCCATGGACTCTGTCATCACAAGGCTCCAAAACCTTGTGATCACAATGTTCCAAAACACTTGTTATCACAACGCCCCATGACGCTCATCATCACAATTATCCATGGTCTTCTCATCACAATGCTCCAAGACCTTGTCATCACACTGCTCCATTACCTTTGTCATCAGAATCCTCCATGATACTTGGCATCACAATGCACCATGCCACTGTCATCACAATACTCAATACACATGTCAGAATGCTCCTTGAACCCTGTCATGAAAAGGCTCCGTGCCTTTTTCATCACAATGCTACATGCCTTTGTCATCACAATGGACCATGACATATGTCATCACAATGCTCCCTGACACTTGTCTTCACAAAACTCTATTTCCTTGTCTTCACAATGCTCCATGCCCTTGTCATCACAATGTGCCATGCCCACTGTCATCACAATAATCCATGAAACGTGTAAGACCAATGTTCCATGCCCCTATCATCACAATGCTCCATGCCCTTGTCATCACAATGCTCCATGGCTACTGTCATCACAATGCTCCGTGACTCCTGCCATCACAATGCTTCATGACATTTGTCATCACAATGGTCCATGCCCTCGTCATCACATGGCTATTTGACCTTTGTCACCACAATGCTCCATGAACTTTTCATCACAATGCTCTGTGACCCTTGTCATCACAATGCTCCAAGCATTTGTCAGCACAATGCTCCATGACACTTGCCAGCAGTATGCTCCTTGAACCCTGTCATGACAAGGCTCCATGCCTTTTTCATCACAATGATCCATGCCATTTTCTTCACAATGCTCCAAGACCCCTGTAATGACAATGCTCCATGCCCTTGTCATCACAAAGCCCCACGAGGCATGTCATCAGAGTGCTCCATGGCCTTCTCATCACAATGCTCCATGCCCTTTTCATCACAATGCCCCATGCCCCTGTTCATCAGAATGCTCCATGAGACTTGTCATCACAAAACTCCATGGTGTTCTCATCACAATGCTCCAGGACCTTGTCATCACAGTAATCCACAAGCTTGTCATCACAATGCTCCATGTCCCTTGTCATTACAGTGCTCCATGACGCTCATCATCACTATTATCTATGGTCTTCTCATCACAATGCTCCACAGTCTTGCCAGCACAATGCTCCATGCCCTGGTTATCACAATGCTCCATGACCCTTGTCATCACAATTCTCCTTGTCCTTGTCATCACAATGCTACATGACACTTCTCATCACAATGTTACATGCTCTTGTCATCACAATTCTCCATGCACTTGTCATCGCAATGCTCCTTGACCCCTGTCATAGAACGTTCCATGAGCTTGTCATCACAATGCTTCACGAATTGTCATCAAAATTCTCAATGGCCCTTGTCATCACCATACTCCATGCCCTTGTCTTAAAAATGCTCCATGACCCTTGTCATCACAATGCTCCAAGCCCTTATCATCACATTGCTCCATAACCTTTGTCATCACAATCCTCCATGATACTTGGCATCAGAATGCTCCATGCCCTTTTCATCACAATGGACCATGTTATATGTCATCACAATGCTCCCTGAAACCTGTCTTCACAATATTCCATGACCTTGTCATCACAATGCTCCTTTCACTTGTCATCACAATGCGCCGTGCCCACTCTCTTCACAGTAATACATGAAACTTGTCAGACAATTGCTCCAAGACGCTCTCATCACAATTCTCCATGCCTTTGTCATCACAATGCTCCATGAGCCCTGTCATCACAATGCTCTGTGACTCCACTCATCACAATGCTTCATGAACTTTTCAATCACAATGGTCCATGCCCTCGTCATCACAAGGCTCTGTGACCATTTTCACCACAATTCTCCAAGAACTTTTCATCACAATGCTCCATAACCCTTGTCATCACAATGCTCCATGCGCTTGTCAGCACCATGTTCCATGACCCATATCATCACAATGCGCCATGCACTTGTCATCACATTCCTCCACAAACTTGTCATCACAATGCTCCATGCCCCTGTCACACAAAGCTCCATGACGCATGTCATCAGAATGCTCCATGGCCTTCTCATCAGAATGCCCCATGCCCTTGTCATCACAAGGCTCCATGACCCTTGTCATCACAATGCTCCAAGACCCATGTAATCACAATGATCCATGCCCCTTGTTATTACAGTGCTCCATAATGCTCGTCATCACAATTATCCATGGCCTTCTCATCACAATGCTCCACGGTCTTTCCAACAAAATGCTCCATGCCCTGGTCATCACAATGCTCCATGTCCCTTGTCCTCACAATTCTCCACGTCCTTGTCATCACAATGCTCCATGACTCTTCTTATCACAATGTTACATGCTCTTGTCATCACAATTCTCCATGAAATTGTCATCGCAATGCTCCATGACCCCTGTCATGGCAAGCACCATGCACTTGTCATCACAATGCTACACGACATTGTCATCAAAATTCTCAATGGCCCTTGTCATCAAAATGCTCCATAACCCTTGTCATCACAATGCTCCATGACCCTTGTCATCGCAATGCTCCATGAACTTTGTCATCACATTCCTCCATGACACTTGGCATCACAATGCTCCATGCCATTGTCATCACAATGGACCATGACATATGTCATCACAATGCTCCATGCCCCTGTCATCACAATGCTCCAAGCCCTTGTGATCACAATGCTCCATGACGCCTGTCATCACATTGCTCCGTGACTCCAGTCAGCACAACGCTTCATGACATTTGTTATCACAATGGTCCATGTCCTCGTCATCACATGGCTATGTGACCTGTGTCACCACAATGCTCCATGAACTTTTCTTCACAATTCTCTGTGACACTTGTCATCACAATGCTCCAAGCCTTTGTCAGCACAATGCTCCATGACACTTGCCAGCAGTATCCTCTTTGAACCATGTCATGACAAGGCTCCATGCCTTTTTCATCACAATGATCCATGCCATTTTCTTCACAACCCTCCAAGACCCCTGTAATGACAATGTTCCATGCCTTTGTCATCACAAAGCTCCATGAGGCAAGTCATCAGAGTGCTCCATGGCCTTCTCATCACAATGCTCCATGCCCTTGTCATCACAATGCTCCAAGACACCTTTAATCACAATGCTCCATGCCCCTTTTCATCAGAATGCTCCATGAGACTTGTCATCACAAAGCTCCATGGTGTTCTCATCACAATGCTCCAGGACCTTGTCATCACCATACTCCATTCCCTTGTCATCACAATGTTCAATGACCCATGTCATCACAATACTCCATGAACATTTTCAGCCCAATTCTCTTTGACCTTCTCATCAAAAGGCTCCAGGACCACTGTCATCACAGTGCTCCATGACCACATTCATCACAATGCTCCATGACCCTGACAACAAAATGATCCAGGACTCTTGTCATCAAAATGCTCCATGACAATTGTCATCACAATGATCCATGCCCTTGTCATCCCAATGCTCCAAGACCCCTGTAATCACAATGCTCCGTGATGCTTTTCATCACAGTGCTCCATGACCCTTGTCATCAAAATGCTCCATGCCTTTGTCAGCAAAATGCTACATGACCTTGTCATCACAATGTTCCATGAGCTTGTTATCACCAATACTCCATTCCCATTGTCATCACAATCCTCCATGAACCTTGGGATCACATTGCTTCATGCCCTTGTCATCACAATGTTCCATGCTCCTTGAATTCAAAATGATCCATGACCTCTGTCATTACAAAGCTCCAAACCCTTGTGATCACAATGTTCCATAACACTTGTCATCACAACGCTCCATGATGCCTGTCATCACAATAATCCATGCCCTTGTCATCACAATGCTCCATGACCTTTTTCATCACATTACTCAATACACATGTCATCACAATGCTCCCTGATACTTGTCATCAGAATGCTCCTTGAATCCTGTCAAGAAAAGGCTCCTTGCCTTTTTCATCACAATGCTCCTTGCCCTTTTCACCACAATGCTCCATGCCATTGTCATCACAAATCTCCACGAGCTTGTCATCAGAATGCTCCATGAGCTTGTTATCACCAATACTCCATTCCCATTGTCATCACACTCCTCCAAGAACCTTGGGATCACTTTGCTTCATGCCCTTGTCATCACAATGCTCCATTCTCCATGAAATCAAAATGATCCATGACCTCTGTCATCACAATGCTCCAAACCCTGTGATCACATTGTTCCATAACACTTGTCATCACAACGCTCCATGATGCCTATCATCACAATAATCCATGACCTTGTCATCACAATGCTCCATGACCTTTGTCATCACAATGCTCAATACATAGTCATCACAATGCTCTCTGACACTTGTCATCAGAATGCTCCTTGAACACTGTCATGAAAAGGCTCCATGCCTTTTTCATCACAATGCTCCATGCCATTGTCATCACAATGCTCCACAAGCTTGTCATCAGAATGTTCCATGACACTTGTCATCAGAATGCTCCATGACCCCTGTCATGACAATGCTCCATGACACCTGTCATCACAATGCTCCATGCCCCTTGTCATTACAGTGCTCCATGACGCTCGTCATCACAATTATCCGGGGTCTTCTCATCACAGTGCTCCACGGTCTTGCCATCACTATGCTCCATGCCCTGGTCATCACAATGCACCATGTCCCTTTGCATCACAATTCTCCACGTCCCTGTCATCACAGTGCTCCATGACACTTCTCATCAAAATGTTACATGCTCTTGTCATCACAATTCTCCATGCACTTGTCATCGCAATGCTCCATGACCCTGTCATAGAAAGCTCCATGCGCGTGTCATCACAATGCTTCACGAACTTGTCATCAAAATTCTCAATGGACCTTTTCATCACAATGCTCCATGCCCTTGTCATCACAATGCTCCCTGACCCTTTTCATCACAATGCTCCAGGCCCTTGTCATCACAATGCTCCATTACCTTTGCCATCACAATCATCCATGACCTTGTCATAACAATGCTCCATGCCCTTGTCATCAAAATGCGCCATGCCCAATGTCATTGCAATAATCCATGAAACTTGTCAGACCAATGCTCCATGCCCATGTCAACACAATGCTCCTTGCCCTCGTCATCACAATGCTCCATGACTCCTGTCATCGCAATGCTCCATGATTCCACTCATCACAATACTTCATGAACTTTGTCATCACAATGGTCCATGCCCACGTCATCCCAAGGCTCTGTTACCTTTGTCACCACAATGCTCCATGAATTTTTCATCACAATTCTCTGTGAACTTTGTCATCACAATGCGCCATGCCTTTGTCAGCACAATGCTCCATGACCCTTTTCATCACAATTCTCCATGACCCCTGACATCACAATGTTCCATAACCCTGTTGTCAAAATGTTCCATGACACATTTCATCAAATTGCTCCATGCCCCTGTCATAACAATGTTCCTTGCCCTTGTCATCACAATGCTCCACGACCCCTGTCATTGCAATGCTCCATGATTCCACTCATCACAATGCTCCATGCCATTGTCATCACAATGCTCCATGAACACTCACGCAATGCTCCATGCCCTTTTCATCACAAAGCTCCATGACGCTTCTCATCACAATGCACCATGCCCATCATCATAATGCTTCATGCTATTGTCATCACAATGAAATCAAAATGCTCCATGGACTCTGTCATCACAAGGCTCCAAAACCTTGTGATCACAATGTTCCAAAACACTTGTTATCACAACGCCCCATGACGCTCATCATCACAATTATCCATGGTCTTCTCATCACAATGCTCCAAGACCTTGTCATCACACTGCTCCATTACCTTTGTCATCAGAATCCTCCATGATACTTGGCATCACAATGCACCATGCCACTGTCATCACAATACTCAATACACATGTCAGAATGCTCCTTGAACCCTGTCATGAAAAGGCTCCGTGCCTTTTTCATCACAATGCTACATGCCTTTGTCATCACAATGGACCATGACATATGTCATCACAATGCTCCCTGACACTTGTCTTCACAAAACTCTATTTCCTTGTCTTCACAATGCTCCATGCCCTTGTCATCACAATGTGCCATGCCCACTGTCATCACAATAATCCATGAAACGTGTAAGACCAATGTTCCATGCCCCTATCATCACAATGCTCCATGCCCTTGTCATCACAATGCTCCATGGCTACTGTCATCACAATGCTCCGTGACTCCTGCCATCACAATGCTTCATGACATTTGTCATCACAATGGTCCATGCCCTCGTCATCACATGGCTATTTGACCTTTGTCACCACAATGCTCCATGAACTTTTCATCACAATGCTCTGTGACCCTTGTCATCACAATGCTCCAAGCATTTGTCAGCACAATGCTCCATGACACTTGCCAGCAGTATGCTCCTTGAACCCTGTCATGACAAGGCTCCATGCCTTTTTCATCACAATGATCCATGCCATTTTCTTCACAATGCTCCAAGACCCCTGTAATGACAATGCTCCATGCCCTTGTCATCACAAAGCCCCACGAGGCATGTCATCAGAGTGCTCCATGGCCTTCTCATCACAATGTTCCATGCCCTTTTCATCACAATGCCCCATGCCCCTGTTCATCAGAATGCTCCATGAGACTTGTCATCACAAAACTCCATGGTGTTCTCATCACAATGCTCCAGGACCTTGTCATCACAGTACTCCACAAGCTTGTCATCACAATGCTCCATGTCCCTTGTCATTACAGTGCTCCATGACGCTCATCATCACTATTATCTATGGTCTTCTCATCACAATGCTCCACAGTCTTGCCAGCACAATGCTCCATGCCCTGGTTATCACAATGCTCCATGACCCTTGTCATCACAATTCTCCTCGTCCTTGTCATCACAATGCTACATGACACTTCTCATCACAATGTTACATGCTCTTGTCATCACAATTCTCCATGCACTTGTCATCGCAATGCTCCTTGACCCCTGTCATAGAACGTTCCATGAGCTTGTCTTCACAATGCTTCACGAATTGTCATCAAAATTCTCAATGGCCCTTGTCATCACCATACTCCATGCCCTTGTCTTAAAAATGCTCCATGACCCTTGTCATCACAATGCTCCAAGCCCTTATCATCACATTGCTCCATAACCTTTGTCATCACAATCCTCCATGATACTTGGCATCAGAATGCTCCATGCCCTTTTCATCACAATGGACCATGTTATATGTCATCACAATGCTCCCTGAAACCTGTCTTCACAATACTCCATGACCTTGTCATCACAATGCTCCTTTCACTTGTCATCACAATGCGCCGTGCCCACTCTCTTCACAGTAATACATGAAACTTGTCAGACAATTGCTCCAAGACGCTCTCATCACAATTCTCCATGCCTTTGTCATCACAATGCTCCATGAGCCCTGTCATCACAATGCTCTGTGACTCCACTCATCACAATGCTTCATGACCTTTTCAATCACAATGGTCCATGCCCTCGTCATCACAAGGCTCTGTGACCATTTTCACCACAATTCTCCAAGAACTTTTCATCACAATGCTCCATAACCCTTGTCATCACAATGCTCCATGCGCTTGTCAGCACCATGCTCCATGACCCATATCATCACAAAGCGCCATGCACTTGTCATCACATTCCTCCACAAACTTGTCATCACAATGCTCCATGCCCCTGTCACACAAAGCTCCATGACGCATGTCATCAGAATGCTCCATGGCCTTCTCATCAGAATGCCCCATGCCCTTGTCATCACAAGGCTCCATGACCCTTGTCATCACAATGCTCCAAGACCCATGTAATCACAATGATCCATGCCCCTTGTTATTACAGTGCTCCATAATGCTCGTCATCACAATTATCCATGGCCTTCTCATCACAATGCTCCACGGTCTTTCCAACAAAATGCTCCATGCCCTGGTCATCACAATGCTCCATGTCCCTTGTCCTCACAATTCTCCACGTCCTTGTCATCACAATGCTCCATGACTCTTCTTATCACAATGTTACATGCTCTTGTCATCACAATTCTCCATGAAATTGTCATCGCAATGCTCCATGACCCCTGTCATGGCAAGCACCATGCACTTGTCATCACAATGCTACACGACATTGTCATCAAAATTCTCAATGGCCCTTGTCATCAAAATGCTCCATAACCCTTGTCATCACAATGCTCCATGACCCTTGTCATCGCAATGCTCCATGAACTTTGTCATCACATTCCTCCATGACACTTGGCATCACAATGCTCCATGCCATTGTCATCACAATGGACCATGACATATGTCATCACAATGCTCCATGCCCCTGTCATCACAATGCTCCAAGCCCTTGTGATCACAATGCTCCATGACGCCTGTCATCACATTGCTCCGTGACTCCAGTCAGCACAACGCTTCATGACATTTGTTATCACAATGGTCCATGTCCTCGTCATCACATGGCTATGTGACCTGTGTCACCACAATGCTCCATGAACTTTTCTTCACAATTCTCTGTGACACTTGTCATCACAATGCTCCAAGCCTTTGTCAGCACAATGCTCCATGACACTTGCCAGCAGTATCCTCTTTGAACCATGTCATGACAAGGCTCCATGCCTTTTTCATCACAATGATCCATGCCATTTTCTTCACAACCCTCCAAGACCCCTGTAATGACAATGTTCCATGCCTTTGTCATCACAAAGCTCCATGAGGCAAGTCATCAGAGTGCTCCATGGCCTTCTCATCACAATGCTCCATGCCCTTGTCATCACAATGCTCCAAGACACCTTTAATCACAATGCTCCATGCCCCTTTTCATCAGAATGCTCCATGAGACTTGTCATCACAAAGCTCCATGGTGTTCTCATCACAATGCTCCAGGACCTTGTCATCACCATACTCCATTCCCTTGTCATCACAATGTTCAATGACCCATGTCATCACAATACTCCATGAACATTTTCAGCCCAATTCTCTTTGACCTTCTCATCAAAAGGCTCCAGGACCACTGTCATCACAGTGCTCCATGACCACATTCATCACAATGCTCCATGACCCTGACAACAAAATGATCCAGGACTCTTGTCATCAAAATGCTCCATGACAATTGTCATCACAATGATCCATGCCCTTGTCATCCCAATGCTCCAAGACCCCTGTAATCACAATGCTCCGTGATGCTTTTCATCACAGTGCTCCATGACCCTTGTCATCAAAATGCTCCATGCCTTTGTCAGCAAAATGCTACATGACCTTGTCATCACAATGTTCCATGAGCTTGTTATCACCAATACTCCATTCCCATTGTCATCACAATCCTCCATGAACCTTGGGATCACATTGCTTCATGCCCTTGTCATCACAATGTTCCATGCTCCTTGAATTCAAAATGATCCATGACCTCTGTCATTACAAAGCTCCAAACCCTTGTGATCACAATGTTCCATAACACTTGTCATCACAACGCTCCATGATGCCTGTCATCACAATAATCCATGCCCTTGTCATCACAATGCTCCATGACCTTTTTCATCACATTACTCAATACACATGTCATCACAATGCTCCCTGATACTTGTCATCAGAATGCTCCTTGAATCCTGTCAAGAAAAGGCTCCTTGCCTTTTTCATCACAATGCTCCTTGCCCTTTTCACCACAATGCTCCATGCCATTGTCATCACAAATCTCCACGAGCTTGTCATCAGAATGCTCCATGAGCTTGTTATCACCAATACTCCATTCCCATTGTCATCACACTCCTCCAAGAACCTTGGGATCACTTTGCTTCATGCCCTTGTCATCACAATGCTCCATTCTCCATGAAATCAAAATGATCCATGACCTCTGTCATCACAATGCTCCAAACCCTGTGATCACATTGTTCCATAACACTTGTCATCACAACGCTCCATGATGCCTATCATCACAATAATCCATGACCTTGTCATCACAATGCTCCATGACCTTTGTCATCACAATGCTCAATACATAGTCATCACAATGCTCTCTGACACTTGTCATCAGAATGCTCCTTGAACACTGTCATGAAAAGGCTCCATGCCTTTTTCATCACAATGCTCCATGCCATTGTCATCACAATGCTCCACAAGCTTGTCATCAGAATGTTCCATGACACTTGTCATCAGAATGCTCCATGACCCCTGTCATGACAATGCTCCATGACACCTGTCATCACAATGCTCCATGCCCCTTGTCATTACAGTGCTCCATGACGCTCGTCATCACAATTATCCGGGGTCTTCTCATCACAGTGCTCCACGGTCTTGCCATCACTATGCTCCATGCCCTGGTCATCACAATGCACCATGTCCCTTTGCATCACAATTCTCCACGTCCCTGTCATCACAGTGCTCCATGACACTTCTCATCAAAATGTTACATGCTCTTGTCATCACAATTCTCCATGCACTTGTCATCGCAATGCTCCATGACCCTGTCATAGAAAGCTCCATGCGCGTGTCATCACAATGCTTCACGAACTTGTCATCAAAATTCTCAATGGACCTTTTCATCACAATGCTCCATGCCCTTGTCATCACAATGCTCCCTGACCCTTTTCATCACAATGCTCCAGGCCCTTGTCATCACAATGCTCCATTACCTTTGCCATCACAATCATCCATGACCTTGTCATAACAATGCTCCATGCCCTTGTCATCAAAATGCGCCATGCCCAATGTCATTGCAATAATCCATGAAACTTGTCAGACCAATGCTCCATGCCCATGTCAACACAATGCTCCTTGCCCTCGTCATCACAATGCTCCATGACTCCTGTCATCGCAATGCTCCATGATTCCACTCATCACAATACTTCATGAACTTTGTCATCACAATGGTCCATGCCCACGTCATCCCAAGGCTCTGTTACCTTTGTCACCACAATGCTCCATGAATTTTTCATCACAATTCTCTGTGAACTTTGTCATCACAATGCGCCATGCCTTTGTCAGCACAATGCTCCATGACCCTTTTCATCACAATTCTCCATGACCCCTGACATCACAATGTTCCATAACCCTGTTGTCAAAATGTTCCATGACACATTTCATCAAATTGCTCCATGCCCCTGTCATAACAATGTTCCTTGCCCTTGTCATCACAATGCTCCACGACCCCTGTCATTGCAATGCTCCATGATTCCACTCATCACAATGCTCCATGCCATTGTCATCACAATGCTCCATGAACACTCACGCAATGCTCCATGCCCTTTTCATCACAAAGCTCCATGACGCTTCTCATCACAATGCACCATGCCCATCATCATAATGCTTCATGCTATTGTCATCACAATGAAATCAAAATGCTCCATGGACTCTGTCATCACAAGGCTCCAAAACCTTGTGATCACAATGTTCCAAAACACTTGTTATCACAACGCCCCATGACGCTCATCATCACAATTATCCATGGTCTTCTCATCACAATGCTCCAAGACCTTGTCATCACACTGCTCCATTACCTTTGTCATCAGAATCCTCCATGATACTTGGCATCACAATGCACCATGCCACTGTCATCACAATACTCAATACACATGTCAGAATGCTCCTTGAACCCTGTCATGAAAAGGCTCCGTGCCTTTTTCATCACAATGCTACATGCCTTTGTCATCACAATGGACCATGACATATGTCATCACAATGCTCCCTGACACTTGTCTTCACAAAACTCTATTTCCTTGTCTTCACAATGCTCCATGCCCTTGTCATCACAATGTGCCATGCCCACTGTCATCACAATAATCCATGAAACGTGTAAGACCAATGTTCCATGCCCCTATCATCACAATGCTCCATGCCCTTGTCATCACAATGCTCCATGGCTACTGTCATCACAATGCTCCGTGACTCCTGCCATCACAATGCTTCATGACATTTGTCATCACAATGGTCCATGCCCTCGTCATCACATGGCTATTTGACCTTTGTCACCACAATGCTCCATGAACTTTTCATCACAATGCTCTGTGACCCTTGTCATCACAATGCTCCAAGCATTTGTCAGCACAATGCTCCATGACACTTGCCAGCAGTATGCTCCTTGAACCCTGTCATGACAAGGCTCCATGCCTTTTTCATCACAATGATCCATGCCATTTTCTTCACAATGCTCCAAGACCCCTGTAATGACAATGCTCCATGCCCTTGTCATCACAAAGCCCCACGAGGCATGTCATCAGAGTGCTCCATGGCCTTCTCATCACAATGCTCCATGCCCTTTTCATCACAATGCCCCATGCCCCTGTTCATCAGAATGCTCCATGAGACTTGTCATCACAAAACTCCATGGTGTTCTCATCACAATGCTCCAGGACCTTGTCATCACAGTACTCCACAAGCTTGTCATCACAATGCTCCATGTCCCTTGTCATTACAGTGCTCCATGACGCTCATCATCACTATTATCTATGGTCTTCTCATCACAATGCTCCACAGTCTTGCCAGCACAATGCTCCATGCCCTGGTTATCACAATGCTCCATGACCCTTGTCATCACAATTCTCCTCGTCCTTGTCATCACAATGCTACATGACACTTCTCATCACAATGTTACATGCTCTTGTCATCACAATTCTCCATGCACTTGTCATCGCAATGCTCCTTGACCCCTGTCATAGAACGTTCCATGAGCTTGTCTTCACAATGCTTCACGAATTGTCATCAAAATTCTCAATGGCCCTTGTCATCACCATACTCCATGCCCTTGTCTTAAAAATGCTCCATGACCCTTGTCATCACAATGCTCCAAGCCCTTATCATCACATTGCTCCATAACCTTTGTCATCACAATCCTCCATGATACTTGGCATCAGAATGCTCCATGCCCTTTTCATCACAATGGACCATGTTATATGTCATCACAATGCTCCCTGAAACCTGTCTTCACAATACTCCATGACCTTGTCATCACAATGCTCCTTTCACTTGTCATCACAATGCGCCGTGCCCACTCTCTTCACAGTAATACATGAAACTTGTCAGACAATTGCTCCAAGACGCTCTCATCACAATTCTCCATGCCTTTGTCATCACAATGCTCCATGAGCCCTGTCATCACAATGCTCTGTGACTCCACTCATCACAATGCTTCATGACCTTTTCAATCACAATGGTCCATGCCCTCGTCATCACAAGGCTCTGTGACCATTTTCACCACAATTCTCCAAGAACTTTTCATCACAATGCTCCATAACCCTTGTCATCACAATGCTCCATGCGCTTGTCAGCACCATGCTCCATGACCCATATCATCACAAAGCGCCATGCACTTGTCATCACATTCCTCCACAAACTTGTCATCACAATGCTCCATGCCCCTGTCACACAAAGCTCCATGACGCATGTCATCAGAATGCTCCATGGCCTTCTCATCAGAATGCCCCATGCCCTTGTCATCACAAGGCTCCATGACCCTTGTCATCACAATGCTCCAAGACCCATGTAATCACAATGATCCATGCCCCTTGTTATTACAGTGCTCCATAATGCTCGTCATCACAATTATCCATGGCCTTCTCATCACAATGCTCCACGGTCTTTCCAACAAAATGCTCCATGCCCTGGTCATCACAATGCTCCATGTCCCTTGTCCTCACAATTCTCCACGTCCTTGTCATCACAATGCTCCATGACTCTTCTTATCACAATGTTACATGCTCTTGTCATCACAATTCTCCATGAAATTGTCATCGCAATGCTCCATGACCCCTGTCATGGCAAGCACCATGCACTTGTCATCACAATGCTACACGACATTGTCATCAAAATTCTCAATGGCCCTTGTCATCAAAATGCTCCATAACCCTTGTCATCACAATGCTCCATGACCCTTGTCATCGCAATGCTCCATGAACTTTGTCATCACATTCCTCCATGACACTTGGCATCACAATGCTCCATGCCATTGTCATCACAATGGACCATGACATATGTCATCACAATGCTCCATGCCCCTGTCATCACAATGCTCCAAGCCCTTGTGATCACAATGCTCCATGACGCCTGTCATCACATTGCTCCGTGACTCCAGTCAGCACAACGCTTCATGACATTTGTTATCACAATGGTCCATGTCCTCGTCATCACATGGCTATGTGACCTGTGTCACCACAATGCTCCATGAACTTTTCTTCACAATTCTCTGTGACACTTGTCATCACAATGCTCCAAGCCTTTGTCAGCACAATGCTCCATGACACTTGCCAGCAGTATCCTCTTTGAACCATGTCATGACAAGGCTCCATGCCTTTTTCATCACAATGATCCATGCCATTTTCTTCACAACCCTCCAAGACCCCTGTAATGACAATGTTCCATGCCTTTGTCATCACAAAGCTCCATGAGGCAAGTCATCAGAGTGCTCCATGGCCTTCTCATCACAATGCTCCATGCCCTTGTCATCACAATGCTCCAAGACACCTTTAATCACAATGCTCCATGCCCCTTTTCATCAGAATGCTCCATGAGACTTGTCATCACAAAGCTCCATGGTGTTCTCATCACAATGCTCCAGGACCTTGTCATCACCATACTCCATTCCCTTGTCATCACAATGTTCAATGACCCATGTCATCACAATACTCCATGAACATTTTCAGCCCAATTCTCTTTGACCTTCTCATCAAAAGGCTCCAGGACCACTGTCATCACAGTGCTCCATGACCACATTCATCACAATGCTCCATGACCCTGACAACAAAATGATCCAGGACTCTTGTCATCAAAATGCTCCATGACAATTGTCATCACAATGATCCATGCCCTTGTCATCCCAATGCTCCAAGACCCCTGTAATCACAATGCTCCGTGATGCTTTTCATCACAGTGCTCCATGACCCTTGTCATCAAAATGCTCCATGCCTTTGTCAGCAAAATGCTACATGACCTTGTCATCACAATGTTCCATGAGCTTGTTATCACCAATACTCCATTCCCATTGTCATCACAATCCTCCATGAACCTTGGGATCACATTGCTTCATGCCCTTGTCATCACAATGTTCCATGCTCCTTGAATTCAAAATGATCCATGACCTCTGTCATTACAAAGCTCCAAACCCTTGTGATCACAATGTTCCATAACACTTGTCATCACAACGCTCCATGATGCCTGTCATCACAATAATCCATGCCCTTGTCATCACAATGCTCCATGACCTTTTTCATCACATTACTCAATACACATGTCATCACAATGCTCCCTGATACTTGTCATCAGAATGCTCCTTGAATCCTGTCAAGAAAAGGCTCCTTGCCTTTTTCATCACAATGCTCCTTGCCCTTTTCACCACAATGCTCCATGCCATTGTCATCACAAATCTCCACGAGCTTGTCATCAGAATGCTCCATGAGCTTGTTATCACCAATACTCCATTCCCATTGTCATCACACTCCTCCAAGAACCTTGGGATCACTTTGCTTCATGCCCTTGTCATCACAATGCTCCATTCTCCATGAAATCAAAATGATCCATGACCTCTGTCATCACAATGCTCCAAACCCTGTGATCACATTGTTCCATAACACTTGTCATCACAACGCTCCATGATGCCTATCATCACAATAATCCATGACCTTGTCATCACAATGCTCCATGACCTTTGTCATCACAATGCTCAATACATAGTCATCACAATGCTCTCTGACACTTGTCATCAGAATGCTCCTTGAACACTGTCATGAAAAGGCTCCATGCCTTTTTCATCACAATGCTCCATGCCATTGTCATCACAATGCTCCACAAGTTTGTCATCAGAATGTTCCATGACACTTGTCATCAGAATGCTCCATGACCCCTGTCATGACAATGCTCCATGACACCTGTCATCACAATGCTCCATGCCCCTTGTCATTACAGTGCTCCATGACGCTCGTCATCACAATTATCCGGGGTCTTCTCATCACAGTGCTCCACGGTCTTGCCATCACTATGCTCCATGCCCTGGTCATCACAATGCACCATGTCCCTTTGCATCACAATTCTCCACGTCCCTGTCATCACAGTGCTCCATGACACTTCTCATCAAAATGTTACATGCTCTTGTCATCACAATTCTCCATGCACTTGTCATCGCAATGCTCCATGACCCTGTCATAGAAAGCTCCATGCGCGTGTCATCACAATGCTTCACGAACTTGTCATCAAAATTCTCAATGGACCTTTTCATCACAATGCTCCATGCCCTTGTCATCACAATGCTCCCTGACCCTTTTCATCACAATGCTCCAGGCCCTTGTCATCACAATGCTCCATTACCTTTGCCATCACAATCATCCATGACCTTGTCATAACAATGCTCCATGCCCTTGTCATCAAAATGCGCCATGCCCAATGTCATTGCAATAATCCATGAAACTTGTCAGACCAATGCTCCATGCCCATGTCAACACAATGCTCCTTGCCCTCGTCATCACAATGCTCCATGACTCCTGTCATCGCAATGCTCCATGATTCCACTCATCACAATACTTCATGAACTTTGTCATCACAATGGTCCATGCCCACGTCATCCCAAGGCTCTGTTACCTTTGTCACCACAATGCTCCATGAATTTTTCATCACAATTCTCTGTGAACTTTGTCATCACAATGCGCCATGCCTTTGTCAGCACAATGCTCCATGACCCTTTTCATCACAATTCTCCATGACCCCTGACATCACAATGTTCCATAACCCTGTTGTCAAAATGTTCCATGACACATTTCATCAAATTGCTCCATGCCCCTGTCATAACAATGTTCCTTGCCCTTGTCATCACAATGCTCCACGACCCCTGTCATTGCAATGCTCCATGATTCCACTCATCACAATGCTCCATGCCATTGTCATCACAATGCTCCATGAACACTCACGCAATGCTCCATGCCCTTTTCATCACAAAGCTCCATGACGCTTCTCATCACAATGCACCATGCCCATCATCATAATGCTTCATGCTATTGTCATCACAATGAAATCAAAATGCTCCATGGACTCTGTCATCACAAGGCTCCAAAACCTTGTGATCACAATGTTCCAAAACACTTGTTATCACAACGCCCCATGACGCTCATCATCACAATTATCCATGGTCTTCTCATCACAATGCTCCAAGACCTTGTCATCACACTGCTCCATTACCTTTGTCATCAGAATCCTCCATGATACTTGGCATCACAATGCACCATGCCACTGTCATCACAATACTCAATACACATGTCAGAATGCTCCTTGAACCCTGTCATGAAAAGGCTCCGTGCCTTTTTCATCACAATGCTACATGCCTTTGTCATCACAATGGACCATGACATATGTCATCACAATGCTCCCTGACACTTGTCTTCACAAAACTCTATTTCCTTGTGTTCACAATGCTCCATGCCCTTGTTATCACAATGCGCCATGCCCACTGTCATCACAATAATCCATGAAAAGTGTAAGACCAATGTTCCATGCCCCTATCATCACAATGCTCCATGCCCTTGTCATCACAATGCTCCATGGCTACTGTCATCACAATGGTCCGTGACTCCTGTCATCACAATGCTTCATGACATTTGTCATCACAATGGTCCATGCCCTCGTCATCACATGGCTATTTGACCTTTGTCACCACAATGCTCCATGAACTTTTCATCACAATGCTCTGTGACCCTTGTCATCACAATGCTCCAAGCATTTGTCAGCACAATGCTCCATGACACTTGCCAGCAGTATGCTCCTTGAACCCTGTCATGACAAGGCTCCATGCCTTTTTCTTCACAATGATCCATGCCATTTTCTTCACAATGCTCCAAGACCCCTGTAATGACAATGCTCCATGCCCTTGTCATCACAAAGCTCCACGAGGCATGTCATCAGAGTGCTCCATGGCCTTCTCATCACAATGCTCCATGCCCTTTTCATCACAATGCCCCATGCCCCTGTTCATCAGAATGCTCCATGAGACTTGTCATCACAAAACTCCATGGTGTTCTCATCACAATGCTCCAGGACCTTGTCATCACAGTAATCCACAACCTTGTCATCACAATGCTCCATGTCCCTTGTCATTACAGTGCTCCATGACGCTCATCATCACTATTATCTATGGTCTTCTCATCACAATGCTCCACAGTCTTGCCAGCACAATGCTCCATGCCCTGGTTATCACAATGCTCCATGACCCTTGTCATCACAATTCTCCTTGTCCTTGTCATCACAATGCTACATGACACTTCTCATCACAATGTTACATGCTCTTGTCATCACAATTCTCCATGCACTTGTCATCGCAATGCTCCTTGACCCCTGTCATAGAACGTTCCATGAGCTTGTCATCACAATGCTTCACGAATTGTCATCAAAATTCTCAATGGCCCTTGTCATCACCATACTCCATGCCCTTGTCTTAAAAATGCTCCATGACCCTTGTCATCACAATGCTCCAAGCCCTTATCATCACATTGCTCCATAACCTTTGTCATCACAATCCTCCATGATACTTGGCATCAGAATGCTCCATGCCCTTTTCATCACAATGGACCATGTTATATGTCATCACAATGCTCCCTGAAACCTGTCTTCACAATACTCCATGACCTTGTCATCACAATGCTCCTTTCACTTGTCATCACAATGCGCCGTGCCCACTCTCTTCACAGTAATACATGAAACTTGTCAGACAATTGCTCCAAGATGCTCTCATCACAATTCTCCATGCCTTTGTCATCACAATGCTCCATGAGCCCTGTCATCACAATGCTCTGTGACTCCACTCATCACAATGCTTCATGAACTTTTCAATCACAATGGTCCATGCCCTCGTCATCAAAAGGCTCTGTGACCATTTTCACCACAATTCTCCAAGAACTTTTCATCACAATGCTCCATAACCCTTGTCATCACAATGCTCCATGCGCTTGTCAGCACCATGCTCCATGACCCATATCATCACAATGCGCCATGCACTTGTCATCACATTCCTCCACAAACTTGTCATCACAATGCTCCATGCCCCTGTCACACAAAGCTCCATGACGCATGTCATCAGAATGCTCCATGGCCTTCTCATCAGAATGCCCCATGCCCTTGTCATCACAAGGCTCCATGACCCTTGTCATCACAATGCTCCAAGACCCATGTAATCACAATGATCCATGCCCCTTGTTATTACAGTGCTCCATAATGCTCGTCATCACAATTATCCATGGCCTTCTCATCACAATGCTCCACGGTCTTTCCAACAAAATGCTCCATGCCCTGGTCATCACAATGCTCCATGTCCCTTGTCCTCACAATTCTCCACGTCCTTGTCATCACAATGCTCCATGACTCTTCTTATCACAATGTTACATGCTCTTGTCATCACAATTCTCCATGAAATTGTCATCGCAATGCTCCATGACCCCTGTCATGGCAAGCACCATGCACTTGTCATCACAATGCTACACGACATTGTCATCAAAATTCTCAATGGCCCTTGTCATCAAAATGCTCCATAACCCTTGTCATCACAATGCTCCATGACCCTTGTCATCGCAATGCTCCATGAACTTTGTCATCACATTCCTCCATGACACTTGGCATCACAATGCTCCATGCCATTGTCATCACAATGGACCATGACATATGTCATCACAATGCTCCATGCCCCTGTCATCACAATGCTCCAAGCCCTTGTGATCACAATGCTCCATGACGCCTGTCATCACATTGCTCCGTGACTCCAGTCAGCACAACGCTTCATGACATTTGTTATCACAATGGTCCATGTCCTCGTCATCACATGGCTATGTGACCTGTGTCACCACAATGCTCCATGAACTTTTCTTCACAATTCTCTGTGACACTTGTCATCACAATGCTCCAAGCCTTTGTCAGCACAATGCTCCATGACACTTGCCAGCAGTATCCTCTTTGAACCATGTCATGACAAGGCTCCATGCCTTTTTCATCACAATGATCCATGCCATTTTCTTCACAACCCTCCAAGACCCCTGTAATGACAATGTTCCATGCCTTTGTCATCACAAAGCTCCATGAGGCAAGTCATCAGAGTGCTCCATGGCCTTCTCATCACAATGCTCCATGCCCTTGTCATCACAATGCTCCAAGACACCTTTAATCACAATGCTCCATGCCCCTTTTCATCAGAATGCTCCATGAGACTTGTCATCACAAAGCTCCATGGTGTTCTCATCACAATGCTCCAGGACCTTGTCATCACCATACTCCATTCCCTTGTCATCACAATGTTCAATGACCCATGTCATCACAATACTCCATGAACATTTTCAGCCCAATTCTCTTTGACTTTCTCATCAAAAGGCTCCAGGACCACTGTCATCACAGTGCTCCATGACCACATTCATCACAATGCTCCATGACCCTGACAACAAAATGATCCAGGACTCTTGTCATCAAAATGCTCCATGACAATTGTCATCACAATGATCCATGCCCTTGTCATCCCAATGCTCCAAGACCCCTGTAATCACAATGCTCCGTGATGCTTTTCATCACAGTGCTCCATGACCCTTGTCATCAAAATGCTCCATGCCTTTGTCAGCAAAATGCTATATGACCTTGTCATCACAATGTTCCATGAGCTTGTTATCACCAATACTCCATTCCCATTGTCATCACAATCCTCCATGAACCTTGGGATCACATTGCTTCATGCCCTTGTCATCACAATGTTCCATGCTCCTTGAATTCAAAATGATCCATGACCTCTGTCATTACAAAGCTCCAAACCCTTGTGATCACAATGTTCCATAACACTTGTCATCACAACGCTCCATGATGCCTGTCATCACAATAATCCATGCCCTTGTCATCACAATGCTCCATGACATTTCTCATCACATTACTCAATACACATGTCATCACAATGCTCCCTGATACTTGTCATCAGAATGCTCCTTGAATCCTGTCAAGAAAAGGCTCCTTGCCTTTTTCATCACAATGCTCCTTGCCCTTTTCACCACAATGCTCCATGCCATTGTCATCACAAATCTCCACGAGCTTGTCATCAGAATGCTCCATGAGCTTGTAATCACCAATACTCCATTCCCATTGTCATCACACTCCTCCAAGAACCTTGGGATCACTTTGCTTCATGCCCTTGTCATCACAATGCTCCATTCTCCATGAAATCAAAATGATCCATGACCTCTGTCATCACAATGCTCCAAACCCTGTGATCACATTGTTCCATAACACTTGTCATCACAACGCTCCATGATGCCTATCATCACAATAATCCATGACCTTGTCATCACAATGCTCCATGACCTTTGTCATCACAATGCTCAATACATAGTCATCACAATGCTCTCTGACACTTGTCATCAGAATGCTCCTTGAACACTGTCATGAAAAGGCTCCATGCCTTTTTCATCACAATGCTCCATGCCATTGTCATCACAATGCTCCACAAGCTTGTCATCAGAATGTTCCATGACACTTGTCATCAGAATGCTCCATGACCCCTGTCATGACAATGCTCCATGACACCTGTCATCACAATGCTCCATGCCCCTTGTCATTACAGTGCTCCATGACGCTCGTCATCACAATTATCCGGGGTCTTCTCATCACAGTGCTCCACGGTCTTGCCATCACTATGCTCCATGCCCTGGTCATCACAATGCACCATGTCCCTTTGCATCACAATTCTCCACGTCCCTGTCATCACAGTGCTCCATGACACTTCTCATCAAAATGTTACATGCTCTTGTCATCACAATTCTCCATGCACTTGTCATCGCAATGCTCCATGACCCTGTCATAGAAAGCTCCATGCGCGTGTCATCACAATGCTTCAGGAACTTGTCATCAAAATTCTCAATGGACCTTTTCATCACAATGCTCCATGCCCTTGTCATCACAATGCTCCCTGACCCTTTTCATCACAATGCTCCAGGCCCTTGTCATCACAATGCTCCATTACCTTTGCCATCACAATCATCCATGACCTTGTCATAACAATGCTCCATGCCCTTGTCATCAAAATGCGCCATGCCCAATGTCATTGCAATAATCCATGAAACTTGTCAGACCAATGCTCCATGCCCATGTCAACACAATGCTCCTTGCCCTCGTCATCACAATGCTCCATGACTCCTGTCATCGCAATGCTCCATGATTCCACTCATCACAATACTTCATGAACTTTGTCATCACAATGGTCCATGCCCACGTCATCCCAAGGCTCTGTTACCTTTGTCACCACAATGCTCCATGAATTTTTCATCACAATTCTCTGTGAACTTTGTCATCACAATGCGCCATGCCTTTGTCAGCACAATGCTCCATGACCCTTTTCATCACAATTCTCCATGACCCCTGACATCACAATGTTCCATAACCCCTGTTGTCAAAATGTTCCATGACACATTTCATCAAATTGCTCCATGCCCCTGTCATAACAATGTTCCTTGCCCTTGTCATCACAATGCTCCATGACCCCTGTCATTGCAATGCTCCATGATTCCACTCATCACAATGCTCCATGCCATTGTCATCACAATGCTCCATGAACACTCACGCAATGCTCCATGCCCTTTTCATCACAAAGCTCCATGACGCTTCTCATCACAATGCACCATGCCCATCATCATAATGCTTCATGCTATTGTCATCACAATGAAATCAAAATGCTCCATGGACTCTGTCATCACAAGGCTCCAAAACCTTGTGATCACAATGTTCCAAAACACTTGTTATCACAACGCCCCATGACGCTCATCATCACAATTATCCATGGTCTTCTCATCACAATGCTCCAAGACCTTGTCATCACACTGCTCCATTACCTTTGTCATCAGAATCCTCCATGATACTTGGCATCACAATGCACCATGCCACTGTCATCACAATACTCAATACACATGTCAGAATGCTCCTTGAACCCTGTCATGAAAAGGCTCCGTGCCTTTTTCATCACAATGCTACATGCCTTTGTCATCACAATGGACCATGACATATGTCATCACAATGCTCCCTGACACTTGTCTTCACCAAACTCTATTTCCTTGTCTTCACAATGCTCCATGCCCTTGTCATCACAATGCGCCATGCCCACTGTCATCACAATAATCCATGAAAAGTGTAAGACCAATGTTCCATGCCCCTATCATCACAATGCTCCATGCCCTTGTCATCACAATGCTCCATGGCTACTGTCATCACAATGCTCCGTGACTCCTGTCATCACAATGCTTCATGACATTTGTCATCACAATGGTCCATGCCCTCGTCATCACATGGCTATTTGACATTTGTCACCACAATGCTCCATGAACTTTTCATCACAGTGCTCTGTGACCCTTGTCATCACAATGCTCCAAGCATTTGTCAGCACAATGCTCCATGACACTTGCCATCAGTATGCTCCTTGAACCCTGTCATGACAAGGCTCCATGCCTTTTTCATCACAATGATCCATGCCATTTTCTTCACAATGCTCCAAGACCCCTGTAATGACAATGCTCCATGCCCTTGTCATCACAAAGCTCCACGAGGCATGTCATCAGAGTGCTCCATGGCCTTCTCATCACAATGCTCCATGCCCTTTTCATCACAATGCTCCAAGACACCTGTAATCACAATGCCCCATGCCCCTGTTCATCAGAATGCTCCATGAGACTTGTCATCACAAAACTCCATGGTGTTCTCATCACAATGCTCCAGGACCTTGTCATCACAGTAATCCACAAGCTTGTCATCACAATGCTCCATGTCCCTTGTCATTACAGTGCTCCATGACGCTCATCATCACTATTATCTATGGTCTTCTCATCACAATGCTCCACAGTCTTGCCAGCACAATGCTCCATGCCCTGGTTATCACAATGCTCCATGACCCTTGTCATCACAATTCTCCTTGTCCTTGTCATCACAATGCTACATGACACTTCTCATCACAATGTTACATGCTCTTGTCATCACAATTCTCCATGCACTTGTCATCGCAATGCTCCTTGACCCCTGTCATAGAACGTTCCATGAGCTTGTCATCACAATGCTTCACGAATTGTCATCAAAATTCTCAATGGCCCTTGTCATCACCATACTCCATGCCCTTGTCTTAAAAATGCTCCATGACCCTTGTCATCACAATGCTCCAAGCCCTTATCATCACATTGCTCCATAACCTTTGTCATCACAATCCTCCATGATACTTGGCATCAGAATGCTCCATGCCCTTTTCATCACAATGGACCATGTTATATGTCATCACAATGCTCCCTGAAACCTGTCTTCACAATACTCCATGACCTTGTCATCACAATGCTCCTTTCACTTGTCATCACAATGCGCCGTGCCCACTCTCTTCACAGTAATACATGAAACTTGTCAGACAATTGCTCCAAGACGCTCTCATCACAATTCTCCATGCCTTTGTCATCACAATGCTCCATGAGCCCTGTCATCACAATGCTCTGTGACTCCACTCATCACAATGCTTCATGAACTTTTCAATCACAATTGTCCATGCCCTCGTCATCAAAAGGCTCTGTGACCATTTTCACCACAATTCTCCAAGAACTTTTCATCACAATGCTCCATAACCCTTGTCATCACAATGCTCCATGCGCTTGTCAGCACCATGCTCCATGACCCATATCATCACAAAGCGCCATGCACTTGTCATCACATTCCTCCACAAACTTGTCATCACAATGCTCCATGCCCCTGTCACACAAAGCTCCATGACGCATGTCATCAGAATGCTCCATGGCCTTCTCATCAGAATGCCCCATGCCCTTGTCATCACAAGGCTCCATGACCCTTGTCATCACAAGGCTCCAAGACCCATGTAATCACAATGATCCATGCCCCTTGTTATTACAGTGCTCCATAATGCTCGTCATCACAATTATCCATGGCCTTCTCATCACAATGCTCCACGGTCTTTCCAACAAAATGCTCCATGCCCTGGTCATCACAATGCTCCATGTCCCTTGTCCTCACAATTCTCCACGTCCTTGTCATCACAATGCTCCATGACTCTTCTTATCACAATGTTACATGCTCTTGTCATCACAATTCTCCATGAAATTGTCATCGCAATGCTCCATGACCCCTGTCATGGCAAGCACCATGCACTTGTCATCACAATGCTACACGACATTGTCATCAAAATTCTCAATGGCCCTTGTCATCAAAATGCTCCATAACCCTTGTCATCACAATGCTCCATGACCCTTGTCATCGCAATGCTCCATGAACTTTGTCATCACATTCCTCCATGACACTTGGCATCACAATGCTCCATGCCATTGTCATCACAATGGACCATGACATATGTCATCACAATGCTCCATGCCCCTGTCATCACAATGCTCCAAGCCCTTGTGATCACAATGCTCCATGACGCCTGTCATCACATTGCTCCGTGACTCCAGTCAGCACAACGCTTCATGACATTTGTTATCACAATGGTCCATGTCCTCGTCATCACATGGCTATGTGACCTGTGTCACCAAAATGCTCCATGAACTTTTCTTCACAATTCTCTGTGACACTTGTCATCACAATGCTCCAAGCCTTTGTCAGCACAATGCTCCATGACACTTGCCAGCAGTATCCTCTTTGAACCATGTCATGACAAGGCTCCATGCCTTTTTCATCACAATGATCCATGCCATTTTCTTCACAACCCTCCAAGACCCCTGTAATGACAATGTTCCATGCCTTTGTCATCACAAAGCTCCATGAGGCAAGTCATCAGAGTGCTCCATGGCCTTCTCATCACAATGCTCCATGCCCTTGTCATCACAATGCTCCAAGACACCTTTAATCACAATGCTCCATGCCCCTTTTCATCAGAATGCTCCATGAGACTTGTCATCACAAAGCTCCATGGTGTTCTCATCACAATGCTCCAGGACCTTGTCATCACCATACTCCATTCCCTTGTCATCACAATGTTCAATGACCCATGTCATCACAATACTCCATGAATATTTTCAGCCCAATTCTCTTTGACCTTCTCATCAAAAGGCTCCAGGACCACTGTCATCACAGTGCTCCATGACCACATTCATCACAATGCTCCATGACCCTGACAACAAAATGATCCAGGACTCTTGTCATCAAAATGCTCCATGACAATTGTCATCACAATGATCCATGCCCTTGTCATCCCAATGCTCCAAGACCCCTGTAATCACAATGCTCCGTGATGCTTTTCATCACAGTGCTCCATGACCCTTGTCATCAAAATGCTCCATGCCTTTGTCAGCAAAATGCTACATGACCTTGTCATCACAATGTTCCATGAGCTTGTTATCACCAATACTCCATTCCCATTGTCATCACAATCCTCCATGAACCTTGGGATCACATTGCTTCATGCCCTTGTCATCACAATGTTCCATGCTCCTTGAATTCAAAATGATCCATGACCTCTGTCATTACAAAACTCCAAACCCTTGTGATCACAATGTTCCATAACACTTGTCATCACAACGCTCCATGATGCCTGTCATCACAATAATCCATGCCCTTGTCATCACAATGCTCCATGACATTTCTCATCACATTACTCAATACACATGTCATCACAATGCTCCCTGATACTTGTCTTCAGAATGCTCCTTGAATCCTGTCAAGAAAAGGCTCCTTGCCTTTTTCATCACAATGCTCCTTGCCCTTTTCACCACAATGCTCCATGCCATTGTCATCACAAATCTCCACGAGCTTGTCATCAGAATGCTCCATGAGCTTGTAATCACCAATACTCCATTCCCATTGTCATCACACTCCTCCAAGAACCTTGGGATCACTTTGCTTCATGCCCTTGTCATCACAATGCTCCATTCTCCATGAAATCAAAATGATCCATGACCTCTGTCATCACAATGCTCCAAACCCTGTGATCACATTGTTCCATAACACTTGTCATCACAACGCTCCATGATGCCTATCATCACAATAATCCATGACCTTGTCATCACAATGCTCCATGACCTTTGTCATCACAATGCTCAATACATAGTCATCACAATGCTCTCTGACACTTGTCATCAGAATGCTCCTTGAACACTGTCATGAAAAGGCTCCATGCCTTTTTCATCACAATGCTCCATGCCATTGTCATCACAATGCTCCACAAGCTTGTCATCAGAATGTTCCATGACACTTGTCATCAGAATGCTCCATGACCCCTGTCATGACAATGCTCCATGACACCTGTCATCACAATGCTCCATGCCCCTTGTCATTACAGTGCTCCATGACGCTCGTCATCACAATTATCCGGGGTCTTCTCATCACAGTGCTCCACAGTCTTGCCATCACTATGCTCCATGCCCTGGTCATCACAATGCACCATGTCCCTTTGCATCACAATTCTCCACGTCCCTGTCATCACAGTGCTCCATGACACTTCTCATCAAAATGTTACATGCTCTTGTCATCACAATTCTCCATGCACTTGTCATCGCAATGCTCCATGACCCTGTCATAGAAAGCTCCATGCGCGTGTCATCACAATGCTTCACGAACTTGTCATCAAAATTCTCAATGGACCTTTTCATCACAATGCTCCATGCCCTTGTCATCACAATGCTCCCTGACCCTTTTCATCACAATGCTCCAGGCCCTTGTCATCACAATGCTCCATTACCTTTGCCATCACAATCATCCATGACCTTGTCATAACAATGCTCCATGCCCTTGTCATCAAAATGCGCCATGCCCAATGTCATTGCAATAATCCATGAAACTTGTCAGACCAATGCTCCATGCCCATGTCAACACAATGCTCCTTGCCCTCGTCATCACAATGCTCCATGACTCCTGTCATCGCAATGCTCCATGATTCCACTCATCACAATACTTCATGAACTTTGTCATCACAATGGTCCATGCCCACGTCATCCCAAGGCTCTGTTACCTTTGTCACCACAATGCTCCATGAATTTTTCATCACAATTCTCTGTGAACTTTGTCATCACAATGCGCCATGCCTTTGTCAGCACAATGCTCCATGACCCTTTTCATCACAATTCTCCATGACCCCTGACATCACAATGTTCCATAACCCCTGTTGTCAAAATGTTCCATGACACATTTCATCAAATTGCTCCATGCCCCTGTCATAACAATGTTCCTTGCCCTTGTCATCACAATGCTCCATGACCCCTGTCATTGCAATGCTCCATGATTCCACTCATCACAATGCTCCATGCCATTGTCATCACAATGCTCCATGAACACTCACGCAATGCTCCATGCCCTTTTCATCACAAAGCTCCATGACGCTTCTCATCACAATGCACCATGCCCATCATCATAATGCTTCATGCTATTGTCATCACAATGAAATCAAAATGCTCCATGGACTCTGTCATCACAAGGCTCCAAAACCTTGTGATCACAATGTTCCAAAACACTTGTTATCACAACGCCCCATGACGCTCATCATCAAAATTATCCATGGTCTTCTCATCACAATGCTCCAAGACCTTGTCATCACACTGCTCCATTACCTTTGTCATCAGAATCCTCCATGATACTTGGCATCACAATGCACCATGCCACTGTCATCACAATACTCAATACACATGTCAGAATGCTCCTTGAACCCTGTCATGAAAAGGCTCCGTGCCTTTTTCATCACAATGCTACATGCCTTTGTCATCACAATGGACCATGACATATGTCATCACAATGCTCCCTGACACTTGTCTTCACAAAACTCTATTTCCTTGTCTTCACAATGCTCCATGCCCTTGTCATCACAATGCGCCATGCCCACTGTCATCACAATAATCCATGAAACGTGTAAGACCAATGTTCCATGCCCCTATCATCACAATGCTCCATGCCCTTGTCATCACAATGCTCCATGGCTACTGTCATCACAATGCTCCGTGACTCCTGTCATCACAATGCTTCATGACATTTGTCATCACAATGGTCCATGCCCTCGTCATCACATGGCTATTTGACCTTTGTCACCACAATGCTCCATGAACTTTTCATCACAATGCTCTGTGACCCTTGTCATCACAATGCTCCAAGCATTTGTCACCACAATGCTCCATGACACTTGCCAGCAGTATGCTCCTTGAACCCTGTCATGACAAGGCTCCATGCCTTTTTCATCACAATGATCCATGCCATTTTCTTCACAATGCTCCAAGACCCCTGTAATGGCAATGCTCCATGCCCTTGTCATCACAAAGCTCCACGAGGCATGTCATCAGAGTGCTCCATGGCCTTCTCATCACAATGCTCCATGCCCTTTTCATCACAATGCCCCATGCCCCTGTTCATCAGAATGCTCCATGAGACTTGTCATCACAAAACTCCATGGTGTTCTCATCACAATGCTCCAGGACCTTGTCATCACAGTAATCCACAAGCTTGTCATCACAATGCTCCATGTCCCTTGTCATTACAGTGCTCCATGACGCTCATCATCACTATTATCTATGGTCTTCTCATCACAATGCTCCACAGTCTTGCCAGCACAATGCTCCATGCCCTGGTTATCACAATGCTCCATGACCCTTGTCATCACAATTCTCCTTGTCCTTGTCATCACAATGCTACATGACACTTCTCATCACAATGTTACATGCTCTTGTCATCACAATTCTCCATGCACTTGTCATCGCAATGCTCCTTGACCCCTGTCATAGAACGTTCCATGAGCTTGTCATCACAATGCTTCACGAATTGTCATCAAAATTCTCAATAGCCCTTGTCATCACCATACTCCATGCCCTTGTCTTAAAAATGCTCCATGACCCTTGTCATCACAATGCTCCAAGCCCTTATCATCACATTGCTCCATAACCTTTGTCATCACAATCCTCCATGATACTTGGCATCAGAATGCTCCATGCCCTTTTCATCACAATGGACCATGTTATATGTCATCACAATGCTCCCTGAAACCTGTCTTCACAATACTCCATGACCTTGTCATCACAATGCTCCTTTCACTTGTCATCACAATGCGCCGTGCCCACTCTCTTCACAGTAATACATGAAACTTGTCAGACAATTGCTCCAAGACGCTCTCATCACAATTCTCCATGCCTTTGTCATCACAATGCTCCATGAGCCCTGTCATCACAATGCTCTGTGACTCCACTCATCACAATGCTTCATGACCTTTTCACCACAATGCTCCATGCCATTGTCATCACAAATCTCCACGAGCTTGTCATCAGAATGCTCCATGACCTTTTTCATCACATTACTCAATACACATGTCATCACAATGCTCCCTGATACTTGTCGTCAGAATGCTCCTTGAATCCTGTCAAGAAAAGGCTCCTTGCCTTTTTCATCACAATGCTCCTTGCCCTTTTCACCACAATGCTCCATTCCATTGTCATCACAAATCTCCACGAGCTTGTCATCAGAATGCTCCATGAGCTTGTTATCACCAATACTCCATTCCCATTTTCATCACAATCCTCCAAGCACCTTGGGATCACTTTGCTTCATGCCCTTGTAATCACAATGCTCCATTCTCCATGAAATCAAAATGATCCATGACCTCTGTCATCACAATGCTCCAAACCCTCTGATCACAATGTTCCATAACACTTGTCATCACAACGCTCCATGATGCCTATCATCACAATAATCCATGACCTTGTCATCACAATGCTCCATGACCTTTGTCATCACAATGCTCAATACATAGTCATCACAATGCTCTCTGACACTTGTCATCAGAATGCTCCTTGAACACTGTCATGAAAAGGTTCCATGCCTTTTTCATCACAATGCTCCATGCCATTGTCATCACAATGCTCCACAAGCTTGTCATCAGAATGTTCCATGACCCCTGTCATGACAATGCTCCATGACACCTGTCATCACAATGCTCCATGCCCCTTGTCATTACGGTGCTCTATGACGCTCATCATCACAATTATCCGGGGTCTTCTCATCACAGTGCTCCACGGTCTTGCCATCACAATGCTCCATGCCCTGGTCATCACAATGCACCATGTCCCTTTGCATCACAATTCTCCACGTCCCTGTCATCACAATGCTCCATGACACTTCTCATCAAAATGTTACATTCTCTTGTCATCACAATTCTCCATGCACTTGTCATCGCAATGCTCCATGACCCTGTCATAGAAAGCTCCATGCGCGTTTCATCACAAAGCTTCAGGAACTTGTCATCAAAATTCTCAATGGACCTTTTCATCACAATGCTCCATGCCCTTCTCATCACAATGCTCCCTGACCCTTTTCATCACAATGCTCCAGGCCCTTGTCATCACAATGCTCCATTACCTTTGCCATCACAATCATCCATGACCTTGTCATAACAATGCTCCATGCCCTTGTCATCAAAATGCGCCATGCCCAATGTCATTGCAATAATCCATGAAACTTGTCAGACCAATGCTCCATGCCCATGGCAACACAATGCTCCTTGCCCTTGTCATCACAATGCTCCATGACCCCTGTCATCACAATGCTCCATGATTCCACTCATCACAATACTTCATGAACTTTGTCATCTCAATGGTCCATGTCCTCGTCATCCCAAGGCTCTGTTACCTTTGTCACCACAATGCTCCATGAATTTTTCATCACAATTCTCTATGAACCTTGTCATCACAATGCGCCATGCCTTTGTCAGCACAATACTCCATGACCCTTGTCATCACAATTCTCCATGTGCTTCTCAGCAAAATGCTCCATGACCCATGTCATCACAATGTACCATGCGCTTGTCATCAAAATGCTCCGCAACATTGTCATCACAATGCTCCATAAAGCTTGTCCTCACAATGCTCCATGCACTTCCCATCAAAATGCTATCTCACCACTGATATCACAATGTTCCATCACTAGTCATCACAATACTCCCTCACCCCTGTCATCACAATGTTCCATGACCCCTGTCATCACAATGCTACATGACCTTATCATCACAATGCTCCATGACCCCTGACATCACAATGTTCCATAACACCTATCATCAAAATGCTCCATGACCC
Source organism: Mesoplodon mirus (assembly GCF_964341445.2). Lineage (NCBI taxonomy): Eukaryota > Metazoa > Chordata > Mammalia > Artiodactyla > Ziphiidae > Mesoplodon > Mesoplodon mirus. Next base: position 193,701,154 of record NC_138976.1, on the reverse strand, counting down.
TTTTCATCACAATGCTCCATGACCCCTGACATCTCAATGTTCCATAACCCCTGTCGACAAAGTGTTCCATGACACTTTTCATCAAATTGCTCCATGCCCCTGTCATCACAATGTTCCTTGCCCTTGTCATCACAATGCTCCATGACCCCTGTCATCGCAATGCTCCATGATTCCACTCATCACAATGCTCCATGCCATTGTCATCACAATGCTCCATGAACACTCACGCAATGCCCCATGCCCTTTTCATCACAAAGCTCCATGACGCTTCTCATCACAATGCACCATGCCCATCATCATAATGCTTCATGCTATTGTCATCACAATGAAATCAAAATGCTCCATGGACTCTGTCATCACAAGGCTCCAAAACCTTGTGATCACAATGTTCCAAAACACTTGTTATCACAACGCCCCATGACGCTCATCATCACAATTATCCATTGTCTTCTCATCACAATGCTCCAAGACCTTGTCATCACATTGCTCCATTACCTTTGTCATCAGAATCCTCCACGATACTTGGCATCACAATGCACCATGCCATTGTCATCACAATACTCAATACACATGTCAGAATGCTCCTTGAACCGTGTCATGAAAAGGCTCCATGCCTTTTCCATCACAATTCTACATGCCATTGTCATCACAATGGACCATGACATATGTCATCACAATGCTCCCTGACACCTGTCTTCACAATACTCTATGAACTTGTCATCACAAGGCTCCATACCCTTGTCATCACAATGCGCCATGCCCACTGTCATCACAATAATCCATGAAACGAGTAAGACCAATGCTCCATGCCCCTGTCATCACAATGCTCCATGCCCTTTTCATCACAATGCTCCATGACGCCTGTCATCACAATGCTCCGTGACTCCAGTCATCACAAAGCTTCATGACATTTGTTATCACCATGGTCCATGCCCTCGTCATCACATGCCTATGTGACCTGTGTCACCACAATGCTCCATGAACTTTTCATCACAATTCTCTGTGACACTTGTCATCACAATGCTCCAAGCCTTTGTCAGCACAATGCTCCATGACACTTGCCAGCAGTATCCTCTTTGAACCATGTCATGACAAGGCTCCATGCCTTTTTCATCACAATGATCCATGCCATTTTCTTCACAATGCTCCAAGACCCCTGTAATGACAATGCTCCATGCCCTTGTCATCAGAAAGCTCCATGAGGCAAGTCATCAGAGTGCTCCATGGCCTTCTCATCACAATGCTCCATGCCCTTGTCATCACAATGGTCCAAGACACCTGTAATCACAATGCCCCATGCCCCTGTTCATCAGAATGCTCCAAGAGACTTGTCATCACAAAGCTCCATGGTGTTCTCATCACAATGCTCCAGGACCTTGTCATCAACATACTCCATTCCCTTGTCATCACAATGTTCCATGACACATGTCATCACAATACTCCATGAACACTTTCAGCCCAATTCTCTTTGACCTTCTCATCACAATGCTCCAGGACCACTGTCATCACAGTGCTCCATGACCATAGTCATCACAATGCTCCATGACGCTGACAACAAAATGATCCGGGACTCTTGTCATCAAAATGCTCCATGACAATTGTCATCACAATGATCCATGCCCTTGTCATCCCAATGCTCCATGACCCCTGTAATCACAATGCTCCGTGATGCTTTTCATCACAGTGCTCCATGACCCTTGTCAACAAAATGCTCCATGCCTTTGTCAGCAAAATGCTACATGACCTTGTCATCACAATGTTCCATGAGCTTGTTATCATCAATACTCCATTCCCATTGTCATCACAATCCTCCATGAAACTTGGGATCACATTGCTTCATGCCCTTGTCATCACAATGTTCCATGCTCCTTGAATTCAAAATGATCCATGACCTCTGTCATTACAAAGCTCCAAACGCTTGTGATCACAATGTTCCATAACACTTGTCATCACAACGCTCCATGATGCCTGTCATCACAATAATCCATGCCCTTGGCATCACAATGCTCCATGACCTTTTTCATCACATTACTCAATACACATGTCATCACAATGCTCCCTGATTCTTGTCGTCAGAATGCTCCTAGAATCCTGTCAAGAAAAGGCGCCTTGCCTTTTTCATCACAATGCTCCTTGTCCTTTTCACCATAATGCTCCATGCCATTGTCATCATAAATCTCCACGAGCTTGTCATCAGAATGCTCCATGAGCTTGTTATCACCAATACTCCATTCCCATTGTCATCACAATCCTCCAAGAACTTTGGAATCACTTTGCTTCATGCCCTTGTCATCACAATGCTCCATTCTCCATGAAATCAAAATGAACCATGACCTCTGTCATCACAATGCTCCAAAACCTCTGATCACAATGTTCCATAACACTTATCATCACAACGCTCCCTGATGCCTATCATCACAATAATCCATGAACTTGTCATCACAATGCTCCATGACCTTTGTCATCACAATGCTCAATACATAGTCATCACAATGCTCTCTGACACTTGTCATCAGAATGCTCCTTGAACACTGTCATGAAAAGGCTCCATGCCTTGTTCATCACAATGCTCCATGCCATTGTCATCACAATACTCCTCAAGCTTGTCATCAGAATGTTACATGACACTTGTCATCACAATGCTCCATGACCCCTGTCATGACAATGCTCCATGACACCTGTCATCACATGCTCCATGCCCCTTGTCATTATAGTTCTCCATGACACTCGTCATCACAATTATCCGGGGTCTTCTCATCACAGTGCTCCACGGTCTTGCCATCACTATGCTCCATGCCCTGGTCATCACAATGCACCATGTCCCTTTGCATCACAATTCTCCACGTCCCTGTCATCACAATGCTCCATGACACTTCTCATCAAAATGTTACATGCTCTTGTCATCACAATTCTCCATGCACTTGTCATCGCAATGCTCCATGACCCTGTCATAGAAAGCTCCATGCGCGTGTCATCACAATGCTTCAGGAACTTGTCATCAAAATTCTCAATGGACCTTTTCATCGCAATGCTCCATGCCCTTGTCATCACAATGCTCCCTGACCCTTTTCATCACAATGCTCCAGGCCCTTGTCATCACAATGCTCCATTACCTTTGCCATCACAATCATCCATGACCTTGTCATAACAATGCTCCATGCCCTTGTCATCAAAATGCGCCATGCCCAATGTCATTGCAATAATCCATGAAACTTGTCAGACCAATGCTCCATGCCCATGGCAACACAATGCTCCTTGCCCTTGTCATCACAATGCTCCATGACCCCTGTCATCGCAAAGCTCCATGATTCCACTCATCACAATACTTCATGAACTTTGTCATCACAATGGTCCATGCCCTCGTCATCCCAAGGCTCTGTTACCTTTGTCACCACAATGCTCCATGAATTTTTCATCACAATTCTCTGTGACCATTTTCATCACAATGCACCATGCCTTTCTCTGCACAATGCTCCATGACACTTGTCATCACAATGCTCCATGCGCTTGTCAGCAAAATGCTCCATGACCCATGTCATCACAATGTACCATGCGCTTGTCATCAAAATGCTCCACAACTTTGTCATCACAATGCTGCATAAAGCTTGTCCTCACAATGCTCCATGCACTTCCCATCAAAATGCTATCTCACCACTGATATCACAATGTTCCATCACTAGTCATCCCAATACTCCCTCACCCCTATCATCACAAAGTTCCATGACCCCTGTCATCACAATGCTCCATGAGCCCTGTCATCACAATGCTCTGTGACTCCACTCATCACAATGCTTCATGACCTTGTCAATCACAATGGTCCATGCCCTCGTCATCACAAGGCTCTGTGACCATTTTCACCACAATTCTCCAATAACTTTTCATCACAATGCTCCATAACCCTTGTCATCACAATGCTCCATGCGCTTGTCAGCACCATGCTCCATGACCCATATCATCACAATGTGCCATGCACTTGTCATCACATTCCTCCACAACCTTGTCATCACAATGCTCCATGCCCCTGTCACACAAAGCTCCATGACGCATGTCATCAGAATGCTCCATGGCCTTCTCATCAGAATGTCCCATGCCCTTGTCATCACAAGGCTCCATGACCCTTGTTATCACAATGCTCCAAGACCCATGTAATCACAATGATCCATGCCCCTTGTTATTACAGTGCTCCATAATGCTCGTCATCACAATTATCCATGGCCTTCTCATCACAATGCTCCACGGTCTTTCCATCAAAATGCTCCATGCCCTGGTCATCACAATGCTCCATGACTCTTCTTATCACAATGATACATGCTCTTGTCATCACAATTCTCCATGAAATTGTCATTGCAATGCTCCATGACCCCTGTAATGTCAAGCACCATGCACTTGTCATCACAATGCTACACGAACTTGTCATCAAAATTCTCAATGGCCCTTGTCATCACAATGCTCCATGACGCTTGTCATCACAATGCTCCATGACCCTTGACATCAGAATGCTCCATGACCCTTGTCATCACAATGCTCCATGACACTTGTCATCACAACGCTCCATGCCATTGTCATCACAATGGACCATGACATATGTCATCACAATGCTCCCTGACACCTGTCTTCACAATACTCTATGACATTGTCATCACAAGGCTCCATACCCTTGTCATCACAATGCGCCATGCCCACTGTCATCACAATAATCCATGAAACGAGTAAGACAAATGCTCCATGCCCCTGTCATCACAATGCTCCATGCCATTGTCATCACAATGCTCCATGACGCCTGTCATCACAATGCTCCGTGACTCCAATCATCACAAAGCTTCATGACATTTGTTATCACCATGGTCCATGCCCTCGTCATCACATGGCTATGTGACCACTGTCACCAAAATGCTCCATGAACATTTCATCACAATTCTCTGTGACACTTGTCATCACAATGCTCCAAGCCTTTGTCAGCACAATGCTCCATGACAATTGCCAGCAGTATCCTCTTTGAACCATGTCATGACAAGGCTCCATGCCTTTTTCATCACAATGATCCATGCCATTTTCTTCACAATGCTCCAAGACCCCTGTAATGACAATGTTCCATGCCCTTGTCATCACAATGCTCCAAGACACCTGTAATCACAATGCTCCATGCCCCTTTTCATCAGAATGCTCCATGAGACTTGTCATCACAAAGCTCCATGGTTTTCTCATCACAATGCTCCAGGACCTTGTCATCAATATACACCATTCCCTTGTCATCACAATATTCTATGACCCATGTCATCACAATACTCCATTAACACTTTCAGCCCAATACTCTTTGACCTTCTCATCACAATGCTCCAGGACCACTGTCATCACAGTGCTCCATGACCACATTCATCACAATGCTCCATGACCCTGACAACAAAATGATCCAGGACTCTTGTCATCAAAATGCTCCATGACAATTATCATCACAATGATCCATGCCCTTGTCATCCCAATGCTCCATGACCCCTGTAATCACAATGCTCCGTGATGCTTTTCATCACAGTGCTCCATGACCCTTGTCATCAAAATGCTCCATGCCTTTGTCAGCAAAATGCTACATGACCTTGTCATCACAATGTTCCATGAGCTTGTTATCACCAATACTCCATTCCCATTGTCATCACAATCCTCCATGAACCTTGGGATCACATTGCTTCATGCCCTTGTCATCACAATGTTCCATGCTCCTTGAATTCAAAATGATCCATGACCTCTGTCATTACAAAGCTCCAAACCCTTGTGATCACAATGTTCCATAACACTTGTCATCACAACGCTCCATGATGCCTGTCATCACAATAATCCATGCCCTTGTCATCACAATGCTCCATGACCTTTTTCATCACATTACTCAATACACATGTCATCACAATGCTCCCTGATACTTGTCGTCAGAATGCTCCTTGAATACTGTCAAGAAAAGGCTCCTTGCCTTTTTCATCACAATGCTCCTTGCCCTTTTCACCACAATGCTCCATGCCATTGTCATCACAAATCTCCACGAGCTTGTCATCAGAATGCTCCATGAGCTTGTAATCACCAATACTCCATTCCCATTGTCATCACACTCCTCCAAGAACCTTGGGATCACTTTGCTTCATGCCCTTGTCATCACAATGCTCCATTCTCCATGAAATCAAAATGATCCATGACCTCTGTCATCACAATGCTCCAAACCCCGTGATCACAATGTTCCATAACACTTGTCATCACAACGCTCCATGATGCCTATCATCACAATAATCCATGACCTTGTCATCACAATGCTCCATGACCTTTGTCATCACAATGCTCAATACATAGTCATCACAATGCTCTCTGACACTTGTCATCAGAATGCTGCTTGAACACTGTCATGAAAAGGCTTCATGCCTTGTTCATCACAATGCTCCATGCCATTGTCATCACAATGCTCCACAAGCTTGTCATCAGAATGTTCCATGACACTTGTCATCACAATGCTCCATGACCCCTGTCATGACAATGCTCCATGACACCTGTCATCACAATGCTCCATGCCCCTTGTCATTACAGTGCTCCATGACGCTCGTCATCACAATTATCCGGGGTCTTCTCATCACAGTGCTCCACGGTCTTGCCATCACTATGCTCCATGCCCTGGTCATCACAATGCACCATGTCCCTTTGCATCACAATTCTCCACGTCCCTGTCATCACAGTGCTCCATGACACTTCTCATCAAAATGTTACATGCTCTTGTCATCACAATTCTCCATGCACTTGTCATCGCAATGCTCCATGACCCTGTCATAGAAAGCTCCATGCGCGTGTCATCACAATGCTTCACGAACTTGTCATCAAAATTCTCAATGGACCTTTTCATCACAATGCTCCATGCCCTTGTCATCACAATGCTCCCTGACCCTTTTCATCACAATGCTCCAGGCCCTTGTCATCACAATGCTCCATTATCTTTGCCATCACAATCATCCATGACCTTGTCATAACAATGCTCCATGCCCTTGTCATCAAAATGCGCCATGCCGAATGTCATTGCAATAATCCATGAAACTTGTCAGACCAATGCTCCATGCCCATGGCAACACAATGCTCCTTGTCCTTGTCAATACAGTGCTCTATGACGCTTCTCATCACAATTATCTATGATCTTCCCATCACAATGCTCCACGCTCTTGCCATCACAATGCTCCATGACCCTTGCCATCACAATACTCCTCGTCCTTGTCATCACAATGCTACCTGACACTTCTCATCACAATGTTACATGCTCTTGTCATCACAGTTCTCCATGCACTTGTCATTGCAATGCTCCTTGACCCCTGTCATAAAAAGTTCCATGAGCTTGTCATCACAATACTTCACGACTTGTCATCAAAATTCTCAATGGCCCTTGTCATCACCATACTCCATGTCCTTGTCTTAAAAATGCTCCATGAACCTTGTCATCACAATGCTCCAAGCCCTTCTCATCACATTGCTCCATAACCTTTGTCATCACAATCCTCCATGATACTTGGCATCACAATGCTCCATGCCCTTTTCATCACAATGGACCATGTTATATGTCATCACAATGCTCCCTGAAACCTGTCTTCACAATACTCCATGACCTTGTCATCACAATGCTCCATGTCCCTTGTCCTCACAATTCTCCACGTCCTTGTCATCACAATGCTCCATGACTCTCCTTATCACAATGTTACATGCTATTTTCATCACAATTCTCCATGAAATTGTCATCACAATGCTCCATGAACCCTGTCATTGCAAGCACCATTCACTTGTCATCACAATGCTACACGAACTTGTCATCAAAATTCTCAATGGCCCATGTCATCACAATGCCCCATGACCCTTGTCATCACAATGCTCCATGACCCTTTTCATCACAATGCTCCATGACCCTTGTCATCACAATGCTCCATGAACTTTGTCATCACATTCCTCCATGACACTTGGCATCACAATGCTCCATGCCATTGTCATCACAATGGACCATGACATATGTCATCACAATGCCCCCTGACACCTGTCTTCACAATACTCTATGACCTTGTCATCACAATGCTCCATACCCTTGTCATCACAATGTGGCATGCCCAATGTCATCATAATAATCCATGAAACGAGTAAGACCAATGCTCCATGCCCCTGTCATCACAATGCTCCATGCCGTTGTCATCAAAATGCTCCATGACGCCTATCATCACAATGCTCCGTGACTCCAGTCATCACAAACTTAATGACATTTGTTATCACAATGGTCCATGCCCTCGTCATCACATAGCTATGTGACCTTTGTCACCACAATGCTCCATGAACTTTTCATCACAATTCTCTGTGACCCTTGTCATCACAATGCTCCAAGCCTTTGTCAGCACAATGCTCCATGACACTTGCCAGCAGTATGCTCCTTGAACCCTGTCATGACAAGGCTCCATGCCTTTTTCATCACAATGATCCATGCCATTTTCTTCACAATGCTCCAAGACCCCTGTAATGACAATGCTCCATGCCCTTGTCATCACAAACCTCCACGAGGCATGTCATCAGAGTGCTCCATGGCCTTCTCATCACAATGCTCCATGCCCTTGTCATCACAATGGTCCAAGGCACCTGTAATCACAATGCCCCATGCCCCTGTTCATCAGAATGCTCCATGAGACTTGTCATCACAAAGCTCCATGGTGTTCTCATCACAATGCTCCAGGACCTTTTCATCACCATACTCCATTCCCTTGTCATCACAATGCTCCATGACCACTGTCATCACAATGCTCCATTCCCACAGTCATCACAATGCTCCATGACCCCTGACAACAAAATGATACGGGACTCCTCTCATACAAATGCTCCATGACACTTGTCATCACAATGATCCATGCCCTTGTCATCCCAATGCTCCATGACCCATGTAATCACAATGCTCCGTGATGCTTTTCACCACAGTGCTCCATGACCCATGTCATCAACATGCTCCATGCCTTTGTCAGCAAAATGCTACATGACATCACCATGCTCCATGAGCTTGTTATCACCAATACTCCATTCCCATTATCATCACAATCCTCCATGAACCTTGGGATCACATTGCTTCATGCCCCTGTCATCACAATGCTCCAAGTTCCTGGAAATCAAAATGATCCATGACCTCTGTCATCACAATGCTCCAAACCCTTGTGATAACAATGTTCCATAACACTTGTCATCACAACGCTCCATGATGCCTGTCATCACAATAATCCATGCCATTGTCATCAATATGCTCCATGACATTTGTCATAACAATACTAAATACACATGTCATCACAATGCTCCCTGATACTTGACGTCAGAATGCTCCTTGAACCCTGTCATGAAAAGGCTCCATGCCTTTTTCATCACAGTGCTCCATGCCATTGTCATCACAATACTCCACAAGCTTGTCATCACTATGCTCCATGCCCCTTGTCATTACAGTGCTCCATGACGCTCGTCATCACAATTATCTATGGTCTTCTCATTACAATGCTTCACGGTCTTGCCATCACAATGCTCCATGCCCTGGTTATCACAATGCTCCATGACCCTTGTCATCACAATTCTCCTCGTCCTAGTCATCACAATGCTACATGACACTACTCATCACAATGTTACATGCTCTTGTCATCACAATTCTCCATGCACTTGTCATCGCAATGCTCCTTGACCCCTGTCCTAGAAAGTTCCATGAGCTTGTCATCACAATACTTCAAGAATTGTCATCAAAATTCTCAATGGCCCTTGTCATCACCATACTCCATGTCCTTGTCTTAAAAATGCTCCATGACCCTTGTCATCACAATGCTCCAAGGCCTTATCATCGCATTGCTCCATAACCTTTGTCATCACAATCCTCCATGATACTTGGCATCACAATGCTCCATGCCCTTTTCATCACAATGGACCATGTTATATGTCATCACAATGCTCCCTGAAACCTGTCTTCACAATACTCCATGACCTTGTCATCACAATGCTCCATTCACTTGTCATCACAATGCGCCGTGCCCACTGTCTTCACAGTAATACATGAAACTTGTCAGACAATTGCTCCAAGACGCTCTCATCACAATTCTCCATGCCTTTGTCATCACAATGCTCCATGACCCCAGTCATCACAATGCTCTGTGACTCCAGTCATCACAATGCTTCATGACCTTTTCAATCACAATGGTCCATGCCCTCGTCATCACAAGGCTCTGTGTCCATTTTCACCACAATTCTCCAAGAACTTTTCATCACAATGCTCCATAACCCTTGTCATCACAATGCTCCATGCGCTTGTCAGCACCATGCTCCATGACCCATATCATCACAATGTGCCATGCACTTGTCATCACATTCCTCCACAACCTTGTCATCACAATGCTCCATGCCCCTGTCACACAAAGCTCCATGACGCATGTCATCAGAATGTTCCATGGCCTTCTCATCAGAATGCCCCATGCCCTTGTCATCACAAGGCTCCATGTCCCTTGTCATCACAGTGCTCTAAGACCCATGTAATCACAATGATCCATGCCCCTTGTTATTACAGTGCTCCATAATGCTCGTCATCACAATTATCCATGGCCTTCTCATCACAAGGCTCCACGGTCTTTCCATCAAAATGCTCCATGCCCTGGTCATCACAATGCTCCATGTCCCTTGTCCTCACAATTCTCCACGTCCTTGTCATAACAATGCTCCATGACTCTTCTTATCACAATGTTACATGCTCCTGTCATCACAATTCTCCAGAAAATTGTCATCGCAATGCTCCATGACCCCTGTCATGGCAAGCACCATTCATTTGTCATCACAATCTACACGACATTGTCATCAAAATTCTCAATGGCCCTTGTCATCACAATGCTCCATAATCCTTGTCATCACAATGCTCCATGACCCTTGTCATCACAATGCTCCATGACCTTTGTCATCACATTCCTCCATGACACTTGGCATCACAAAGCTCCATGCCCTTGACATCACAATGCTCCATGACGCCTGTCATCACAATGCTCCGTGGCTCCAGTCATCACAAAGGTTAATGACATTTGTTATCTGAATGGTCCATGCCCTCCTCATCACATGGCTATGTGACCTGTGTCACCACAATGCTCCATGAACTTTTCATCACAATCCTCTGTGACACTTGTCATAACAATGCTCCAAGCCTTTGTCAGCAAAATGCTCCATGACACTTGCCAGCAGTATCCTCTTTGAACCATGTCATGACAAGGCTCCATGCCTTTTTCATCACAATGATCCATGCCATTTTCTTCACAATGCTCCAAGACCCCTGTAATGACAATGCTCCATGCCCTTGTCATAACAAAGCTCCATGAGGCAAGTCATCAGAGTGCTCCATGGCCTTCTCATCACAATGCTCCATGCCCTTGTCATCACAATGCTCCAAGACACCTGTAATCACAATGATCCATGCCCCTTTTCATCAGAATGCTCCATGAGACTTGTCATCACAAAGCTCCATGGTGTTCTCATCACAATGCTCCAGGACCTTGTCATCATCATACTCCATTCCCTTGTCATCACAAGGTTCCATGACCCATGTCTTCACAATACTCCATGAATATTTTCAGCCCTATTCTCTTTGACCTTCTCATCACAATGCTCCAGGACCACTGTCATCTCAGTGCTCCATGACCACAGTCATCACAATGCTCCATGACCCTGACAACAAAATGATCCGGGACTGTTGTCATCCAAATGCTCCATGACAATTGTCATCACAATGATCCATGCCCTTGTCATCCCAATGCTCCATGACCCCTGTAATCACAATGCTCTGTGATGCTTTTCATCACAGTGCTCCATGACCCTTGTCATCACCATGCTCCATGCCTTTGTCAGCAAAATGCTACATGACCTTGTCATCACAATGCTCCATGAGCTGGTTATCACCAATACTCCATTCCCATTGTCATCACAATCCTCCATGAACCTTGGGATCACATTGTTTCATGCCCTTGTCATCACAATGTTCCATGCTCCTTGAATTCAATATGATCCATGACCTCTGTCATCACAATGCTCCAAACCCTTGTGATCACAATGTTCCAAAACACTTGTCATAACAACGCTCCATGATGCCTGTCATCACAATAATCCATGCCCTTGTCATCACAATGCTCCATGACCTTTTTCATCACATTACTCAATACACATGTCATCACAATGCTCCCTGATACTTGTCGTCAGAATGCTCCTTGAGTCCTGTCATGAAAAGGCTCCTTGCCTTTTTCATCACAATGCTCCTTGCCCTTTTCACCACAATGCTCCATGCCATTGTCATCACAAATCTCCACGAGCTTGTCATCAGAATGCTCCATGAGCTTGTTATCACCAATAATCCATTCCCATTGTCATCACAATCCTCCAAGAACCTTGGGATCACTTTGCTTCATGTCCTTGTCATCAAAATGCACCATTCTCCATGAAATCAAAATGATCCATGACCTCTGTCATCACAATGCTCCAAACCCTGTGATCACAATGTTCCATAACACTTGTCATCACAACGCTCCATGATGCCTATCATCACAATAATCCATGAACTTGTCATCACAATGCTCCATGACCTTTGTCATCACAATGCTCAATACATAGTCATCACAATGCTCTCTGACACTTGTCATCAGAATGCTCCTTGAACACTGTCATGAAAAGGCTCCATGCCTTTTTCATCACAATGCTCCATGCCATTGTCATCACAATGCTCCACAAGCATGTCATCAGAATGTTCCATGACACTTGTCATCACAATGCTCCATGACCCCTGTCATGACAATGCTCCATGACACCAGTCATCACAATGCTCCATGCCCCTTGTCATTACAGTGCTCCATGACGCTCGTCCTCACAATTATCCGGGGTCTTCTCATCACAGTGCTCCACGGTCTTGCCATCACTATGCTCCATGCCCTGGTCATCACAATGCACCATGTCCCTTTGCATCACAATTCTCCACGTCCCTGTCATCACAATGCTCCATGACACTTCTCATCAAAATGTTACATGCTCTTGTCATCACAATTCTCCATGCATTTGTCATCGCAATGCTCCATGACCCTGTCATAGAAAGCTCCATGCGCGTGTCATCATAGTGCTTCACTAACTTGTCATCAAAATTCTCAATGGACATTTTCATCGCAATGCTCCATGCCCTTGTCATCACAATGCTCCCTGACCCTTTTCATCACAATGCTTCAGGCCCTTGTCATCACAATGCTCCATTACCTTTGCCATCACAATCATCCATGACCTTGTCATAACAACGCTCCATGCCCTTGTCATCAAAATGCGCCATGCCCAATGTCATTACAATAATTCATGAAACTTGCCAGACCAATGCTCCATGCCCATGGCAACACAATGCTCCTTGTCCTTGTCATCACAGTGCTCCATGACCCCTGTCATCACAATGCTCCATGATTCCACTCATCACAATACTTCATGAAATTTGTCATCACAATGGTCCATGCCCTCGTCATCCCAAGGCTCTGTTATCTTTGTCACCACAATGCTCCATGAAATTTTCATCACAATTCTCTGTGACCCTTGTCATCACAATGCGCCATGCCTTTGTCAGCACAATGCTCCATGACACTTGTCATCAGAATGCTCCATGCGCTTGTCAGCAAAATGCTCCATGACCCATGTCATCACAATGTACCATGCGCTTGTCATCAAAATGCTCCACAACATTGTCATCACAATGCTCCATAAAGCTTGTCCTCACAATGCTCCATGCACTTCCCATCAAAATGCTATCTCACCACTGATATCACAATGTTCCATCACTAGTCATCACAATACTCCCTCACCCCTGTCATCACAATGTTCCATGACCCCTGTCATCACAATGCTACATGACCTTATCATCACACTGCTCCATTACCTTTGTCATCAGAATCCTCCATGATACTTGGCATCACAATGCACCATGTCATTGTCATCACAATACTCAATACACATGTCAGAATGCTCCTTGAACCCTGTCATGAAAAGGCTCCGTGCCTTTTTCATCACAATGCTACATGCCATTGTCATCACAATGGACCATGACATATGTCATCACAATGCACCCTGACACTTGTCTTCACAAGACTCTATTTCCTTGTCTTCACAATGCTCGATGCCCTTGTCATCACAATGCTCCATGGCGACTGTCATCACAATGCTCTGTGACTCCTGTCATCACAATGCTTCATGACATTTGTCATCACAATGCTCCATGCCCTCGTCATCACATGGCTATTTGACCTTTGTCACCACAATGCTCCATGAACTTTTCATCACAATGCTCTGTGACCCTTGTCATCACAATGCTACAAGCCTTTGTCAGCACAATGCTCCATGACACTTGCCATCACTATGCTCTTTGAACCCTGTCATGACAAGGCTCCATGCCTTTTTCATCACAATGATCCATGCATTTTCTTCACAATTCTCCAAACCCCTGTAATGACAATGCTCCATGCCCTTGTCATCACAAAGCTCCACGAGGCATGTCATCAGAGTGCTCCATGGCCTTCTCATCACGATGCTCCATGCCCTATTCATCACAATGCTCCAAGACACCTGTAATCACAATGCACCATGCCCCTGTTCATCAGAATGCTCCATGAGACTTGTCATCACAAAGCTCCATGGTGTTCTCATCACAATGTTCCAGGACCATGTCATCACCATACTCCATTCCCTTGTCATCACAATGCTCCATGACCCCTGTCATCACAATACTCCATGAACATTGTCAGCCCAATTCTCTTTGACTTTCTCATCACAATGCTCCATGACCACTGTCATCACAATGCTCCATTCCCACAGTCATCACAATGCTCCATGAACCCTGACAACAAAATGATCCGGGACTCTTGTCATCCAAATGCTCCATGACACTTGTCATCACAATGCTCCATGACACTTGTCATCACAATTCTCCTCGTCCTTGTCATCACAATGCTACATGACACTTCTCATCACAATGTTACATGCTCTTGTCATCACAATTCTCCATGCACTTGTCATCGCAATGCTCCTTGACCCCTGTCATAGAACGTTCCATGAGCTTGTCTTCACAATGCTTCACGAATTGTCATCAAAATTCTCAATGGCCCTTGTCATCACCATACTCCATGCCCTTGTCTTAAAAATGCTCCATGACCCTTGTCATCACAATGCTCCAAGCCCTTATCATCACATTGCTCCATAACCTTTGTCATCACAATCCTCCATGATACTTGGCATCAGAATGCTCCATGCCCTTTTCATCACAATGGACCATGTTATATGTCATCACAATGCTCCCTGAAACCTGTCTTCACAATACTCCATGACCTTGTCATCACAATGCTCCTTTCACTTGTCATCACAATGCGCCGTGCCCACTCTCTTCACAGTAATACATGAAACTTGTCAGACAATTGCTCCAAGACGCTCTCATCACAATTCTCCATGCCTTTGTCATCACAATGCTCCATGAGCCCTGTCATCACAATGCTCTGTGACTCCACTCATCACAATGCTTCATGACCTTTTCAATCACAATGGTCCATGCCCTCGTCATCACAAGGCTCTGTGACCATTTTCACCACAATTCTCCAAGAACTTTTCATCACAATGCTCCATAACCCTTGTCATCACAATGCTCCATGCGCTTGTCAGCACCATGCTCCATGACCCATATCATCACAATGCGCCATGCGCTTGTCATCACATTCCTCCACAAACTTGTCATCACAATGCTCCATGCCCTTGTCACACAAAGCTCCATGACGCATGTCATCAGAATGCTCCATGGCCTTCTCATCAGAATGCCCCATGCCCTTGTCATCACAAGGCTCCATGACCCTTGTCATCACAATGCTCCAAGACCCATGTAATCACAATGATCCATGCCCCTTGTTATTACAGTGCTCCATAATGCTCGTCATCACAATTATCCATGGCCTTCTCATCACAATGCTCCACGGTCTTTCCAACAAAATGCTCCATGCCCTGGTCATCACAATGCTCCATGTCCCTTGTCCTCACAATTCTCCACGTCCTTGTCATCACAATGCTCCATGACTCTTCTTATCACAATGTTACATGCTCTTGTCATCACAATTCTCCATGAAATTGTCATCGCAATGCTCCATGACCCCTGTCATGGCAAGCACCATGCACTTGTCATCACAATGCTACACGACATTGTCATCAAAATTCTCAATGGCCCTTGTCATCAAAATGCTCCATAACCCTTGTCATCACAATGCTCCATGACCCTTGTCATCACAATGCTCCATGAACTTTGTCATCACATTCCTCCATGACACTTGGCATCACAATGCTCCATGCCATTGTCATCACAATGGACCATGACATATGTCATCACAATGCTCCATGCCCCTGTCATCACAATGCTCCAAGCCCTTGTGATCACAATGCTCCATGACGCCTGTCATCACATTGCTCCGTGACTCCAGTCAGCACAACGCTTCATGACATTTGTTATCACAATGGTCCATGTCCTCGTCATCACATGGCTATGTGACCTGTGTCACCACAATGCTCCATGAACTTTTCTTCACAATTCTCTGTGACACTTGTCATCACAATGCTCCAAGCCTTTGTCAGCACAATGCTCCATGACACTTGCCAGCAGTATCCTCTTTGAACCATGTCATGACAAGGCTCCATGCCTTTTTCATCACAATGATCCATGCCATTTTCTTCACAACCCTCCAAGACCCCTGTAATGACAATGTTCCATGCCTTTGTCATCACAAAGCTCCATGAGGCAAGTCATCAGAGTGCTCCATGGCCTTCTCATCACAATGCTCCATGCCCTTGTCATCACAATGCTCCAAGACACCTTTAATCACAATGCTCCATGCCCCTTTTCATCAGAATGCTCCATGAGACTTGTCATCACAAAGCTCCATGGTGTTCTCATCACAATGCTCCAGGACCTTGTCATCACCATACTCCATTCCCTTGTCATCACAATGTTCAATGACCCATGTCATCACAATACTCCATGAACATTTTCAGCCCAATTCTCTTTGACCTTCTCATCAAAAGGCTCCAGGACCACTGTCATCACAGTGCTCCATGACCACATTCATCACAATGCTCCATGACCCTGACAACAAAATGATCCAGGACTCTTGTCATCAAAATGCTCCATGACAATTGTCATCACAATGATCCATGCCCTTGTCATCCCAATGCTCCAAGACCCCTGTAATCACAATGCTCCGTGATGCTTTTCATCACAGTGCTCCATGACCCTTGTCATCAAAATGCTCCATGCCTTTGTCAGCAAAATGCTACATGACCTTGTCATCACAATGTTCCATGAGCTTGTTATCACCAATACTCCATTCCCATTGTCATCACAATCCTCCATGAACCTTGGGATCACATTGCTTCATGCCCTTGTCATCACAATGTTCCATGCTCCTTGAATTCAAAATGATCCATGACCTCTGTCATTACAAATCTCCAAACCCTTGTGATCACAATGTTCCATAACACTTGTCATCACAACGCTCCATGATGCCTGTCATCACAATAATCCATGCCCTTGTCATCACAATGCTCCATGACCTTTTTCATCACATTACTCAATACACATGTCATCACAATGCTCCCTGATACTTGTCGTCAGAATGCTCCTTGAATCCTGTCAAGAAAAGGCTCCTTGCCTTTTTCATCACAATGCTCCTTGCCCTTTTCACCACAATGCTCCATGCCATTGTCATCACAAATCTCCACGAGCTTGTCATCAGAATGATCCATGAGCTTGTAATCACCAATACTCCATTCCCATTGTCATCACACTCCTCCAAGAACCTTGGGATCACTTTGCTTCATGCCCTTGTCATCACAATGCTCCATTCTCCATGAAATCAAAATGATCCATGATCTCTGTCATCACAATGCTCCAAACCCTGTGATCACATTGTTCCATAACACTTGTCATCACAACGCTCCATGATGCCTATCATCACAATAATTCATGACCTTGTCATCACAATGCTCCATGACCTTTGTCATCACAATGCTCAATACATAGTCATCACAATGCTCTCTGACACTTGTCATCAGAATGCTCCTTGAACACTGTCATGAAAAGGCTTCATGCCTTGTTCATCACAATGCTCCATGCCATTGTCATCACAATGCTCCACAAGCTTGTCATCAGAATGTTCCATGACACTTGTCATCACAATGCTCCATGACCCCTGTCATGACAATGCTCCATGACACCTGTCATCACAATGCTCCATGCCCCTTGTCATTACAGTGCTCCATGACGCTCGTCATCACAATTATCCGGGGTCTTCTCATCACAGTGCTCCACGGTCTTGCCATCACTATGCTCCATGCCCTGGTCATCACAATGCACCATGTCCCTTTGCATCACAATTCTCCACATCCCTGTCATCACAGTGCTCCATGACCCTTCTCATCAAAATGTTACATGCTCTTGTCATCACAATTCTCCATGCACTTGTCATCGCAATGCTCCATGAACCTGTCATAGAAAGCTCCATGTACGTGTCATCACAATGCTTCACGAACTTGTCATCAAAATTCTCAATGGACCTTTTCATCACAATGCTCCATGCCCTTGTCATCACAATGCTCCCTGACCCTTTTCATCACAATGCTCCAGGCCCTTGTCATCACAATGCTCCATTACCTTTGCCATCACAATCATCCATGACCTTGTCATAACAATGCTCCATGCCCTTGTCATCAAAATGCGCCATGCCCAATGTCATTGCAATAATCCATGAAACTTGTCAGACCAATGCTCCATGCCCATGTCAACACAATGCTCCTTGCCCTCGTCATCACAATGCTCCATGACTCCTGTCATCGCAATGCTCCATGATTCCACTCATCACAATACTTCATGAACTTTGTCATCACAATGGTCCATGCCCACGTCATCCCAAGGCTCTGTTACCTTTGTCACCACAATGCTCCATGAATTTTTCATCACAATTCTCTGTGAACTTTGTCATCACAATGCGCCATGCCTTTGTCAGCACAATGCTCCATGACCCTTTTCATCACAATTCTCCATGACCCCTGACATCACAATGTTCCATAACCCCTGTTGTCAAAATGTTCCATGACACATTTCATCAAATTGCTCCATGCCCCTGTCATAACAATGTTCCTTGCCCTTGTCATCACAATGCTCCATGACCCCTGTCATTGCAATGCTCCATGATTCCACTCATCACAATGCTCCATGCCATTGTCATCACAATGCTCCATGAACACTCACGCAATGCTCCATGCCCTTTTCATCACAAAGCTCCATTACGCTTCTCATCACAATGCACCATGCCCATCATCATAATGCTTCATGCTATTGTCATCACAATGAAATCAAAATGCTCCATGGACTCTGTCATCACAAGGCTCCAAAACCTTGTGATCACAATGTTCCAAAACACTTGTTATCACAACGCCCCATGACGCTCATCATCACAATTATCCATGGTCTTCTCATCACAATGCTCCAAGACCTTGTCATCACACTGCTCCATTACCTTTGTCATCAGAATCCTCCATGATACTTGGCATCACAATGCACCATGCCACTGTCATCACAATACTCAATACACATGTCAGAATGCTCCTTGAACCCTGTCATGAAAAGGCTCCGTGCCTTTTTCATCACAATGCTACATGCCTTTGTCATCACAATGGACCATGACATATGTCATCACAATGCTCCCTGACACTTGTCTTCACCAAACTCTATTTCCTTGTCTTCACAATGCTCCATGCCCTTGTCATCACAATGCGCCATGCCCACTGTCATCACAATAATCCATGAAACGTGTAAGACCAATGTTCCATGCCCCTATCATCACAATGCTCCATGCCCTTGTCATCACAATGCTCCATGGCTACTGTCATCACAATGCTCCGTGACTCCTGCCATCACAATGCTTCATGACATTTGTCATCACAATGGTCCATGCCCTCGTCATCACATGGCTATTTGACCTTTGTCACCACAATGCTCCATGAACTTTTCATCACAATGCTCTGTGACCCTTGTCATCACAATGCTCCAAGCATTTGTCACCACAATGCTCCATGACACTTGCCAGCAGTATGTTCCTTGAACCCTGTCATGACAAGGCTCCATGCCTTTTTCATCACAATGATCCATGCCATTTTCTTCACAATGCTCCAAGACCCCTGTAATGACAATGCTCCATGCCCTTGTCATCACAAAGCTCCACGAGGCATGTCATCAGAGTGCTCCATGGCCTTCTCATCACAATGTTCCATGCCCTTTTCATCACAATGCTCCAAGACACCTGTAATCACAATGCCCCATGCCCCTGTTCATCAGAATGCTCCATGAGACTTGTCATCACAAAACTCCATGGTGTTCTCATCACAATGCTCCAGGACCTTGTCATCACAGTAATCCACAAGCTTGTCATCACAATGCTCCATGTCCCTTGTCATTACAGTGCTCCATGACGCTCATCATCACTATTATCTATGGTCTTCTCATCACAATGCTCCACAGTCTTGCCATCACAATGCTCCATGCCCTGGTTATCACAATGCTCCATGACCCTTGTCATCACAATTCTCCTTGTCCTTGTCATCACAATGCTACATGACACTTCTCATCACAATGTTACATGCTCTTGTCATCACAATTCTCCATGCACTTGTCATCGCAATGCTCCTTGACCCCTGTCATAGAACGTTCCATGAGCTTGTCTTCACAATGCTTCACGAATTGTCATCAAAATTCTCAATGGCCCTTGTCATCACCATACTCCATGCCCTTGTCTTAAAAATGCTCCATGACCCTTGTCATCACAATGCTCCAAGCCCTTATCATCACATTGCTCCATAACCTTTGTCATCACAATCCTCCATGATACTTGGCATCAGAATGCTCCATGCCCTTTTCATCACAATGGACCATGTTATATGTCATCACAATGCTCCCTGAAACCTGTCTTCACAATACTCCATGACCTTGTCATCACAATGCTCCTTTCACTTGTCATCACAATGCGCCGTGCCCACTCTCTTCACAGTAATACATGAAACTTGTCAGACAATTGCTCCAAGACGCTCTCATCACAATTCTCCATGCCTTTGTCATCACAATGCTCCATGAGCCCTGTCATCACAATGCTCTGTGACTCCACTCATCACAATGCTTCATGACCTTTTCAATCACAATGGTCCATGCCCTCGTCATCACAAGGCTCTGTGACCATTTTCACCACAATTCTCCAAGAACTTTTCATCACAATGCTCCATAACCCTTGTCATCACAATGCTCCATGCGCTTGTCAGCACCATGCTCCATGACCCATATCATCACAAAGCGCCATGCACTTGTCATCACATTCCTCCACAAACTTGTCATCGCAATGCTCCATGCCCCTGTCACACAAAGCTCCATGACGCATGTCATCAGAATGCTCCATGGCCTTCTCATCAGAATGCCCCATGCCCTTGTCATCACAAGGCTCCATGACCCTTGTCATCACAAGGCTCCAAGACCCATGTAATCACAATGATCCATGCCCCTTGTTATTACAGTGCTCCATAATGCTCGTCATCACAATTATCCATGGCCTTCTCATCACAATGCTCCACGGTCTTTCCAACAAAATGCTCCATGCCCTGGTCATCACAATGCTCCATGTCCCTTGTCCTCACAATTCTCCACGTCCTTGTCATCACAATGCTCCATGACTCTTCTTATCACAATGTTACATGCTCTTGTCATCACAATTCTCCATGAAATTGTCATCGCAATGCTCCATGACCCCTGTCATGGCAAGCACCATGCACTTGTCATCACAATGCTACACGACATTGTCATCAAAATTCTCAATGGCCCTTGTCATCAAAATGCTCCATAACCCTTGTCATCACAATGCTCCATGACCCTTGTCATCGCAATGCTCCATGAACTTTGTCATCACATTCCTCCATGACACTAGGCATCACAATGCTCCATGCCATTGTCATCACAATGGACCATGACATATGTCATCACAATGCTCCATGCACCTGTCATCACAATGCTCCAAGCCCTTGTGATCACAATGCTCCATGACGCCTGTCATCACATTGCTCCGTGACTCCAGTCAGCACAACGCTTCATGACATTTGTTATCACAATGGTCCATGTCCTCGTCATCACATGGCTATGTGACCTGTGTCACCAAAATGCTCCATGAACTTTTCTTCACAATTCTCTGTGACACTTGTCATCACAATGCTCCAAGCCTTTGTCAGCACAATGCTCCATGACACTTGCCAGCAGTATCCTCTTTGAACCATGTCATGACAAGGCTCCATGCCTTTTTCATCACAATGATCCATGCCATTTTCTTCACAACCCTCCAAGACCCCTGTAATGACAATGTTCCATGCCTTTGTCATCACAAAGCTCCATGAGGCAAGTCATCAGAGTGCTCCATGGCCTTCTCATCACAATGCTCCATGCCCTTGTCATCACAATGCTCCAAGACACCTTTAATCACAATGCTCCATGCCCCTTTTCATCAGAATGCTCCATGAGACTTGTCATCACAAAGCTCCATGGTGTTCTCATCACAATGCTCCAGGACCTTGTCATCACCATACTCCATTCCCTTGTCATCACAATGTTCAATGACCCATGTCATCACAATACTCCATGAACATTTTCAGCCCAATTCTCTTTGACCTTCTCATCAAAAGGCTCCAGGACCACTGTCATCACAGTGCTCCATGACCACATTCATCACAATGCTCCATGACCCTGACAACAAAATGATCCAGGACTCTTGTCATCAAAATGCTCCATGACAATTGTCATCACTATGATCCATGCCCTTGTCATCCCAATGCTCCAAGACCCCTGTAATCACAATGCTCCGTGATGCTTTTCATCACAGTGCTCCATGACCCTTGTCATCAAAATGCTCCATGCCTTTGTCAGCAAAATGCTATATGACCTTGTCATCACAATGTTCCATGAGCTTGTTATCACCAATACTCCATTCCCATTGTCATCACAATCCTCCATGAACCTTGGGATCACATTGCTTCATGCCCTTGTCATCACAATGTTCCATGCTCCTTGAATTCAAAATGATCCATGACCTCTGTCATTACAAAGCTCCAAACCCTTGTGATCACAATGTTCCATAACACTTGTCATCACAACGCTCCATGATGCCTGTCATCACAATAATCCATGCCCTTGTCATCACAATGCTCCATGACATTTCTCATCACATTACTCAATACACATGTCATCACAATGCTCCCTGATACTTGTCGTCAGAATGCTCCTTGAATCCTGTCAAGAAAAGGCTCCTTGCCTTTTTCATCACAATGCTCCTTGCCCTTTTCACCACAATGCTCCATGCCATTGTCATCACAAATCTCCACGAGCTTGTCATCAGAATGCTCCATGAGCTTGTAATCACCAATACTCCATTCCCATTGTCATCACACTCCTCCAAGAACCTTGGGATCACTTTGCTTCATGCCCTTGTCATCACAATGCTCCATTCTCCATGAAATCAAAATGATCCATGACCTCTGTCATCACAATGCTCCAAACCCTGTGATCACATTGTTCCATAACACTTGTCATCACAACGCTCCATGATGCCTATCATCACAATAATCCATGACCTTGTCATCACAATGCTCCATGACCTTTGTCATCACAATGCTCAATACATAGTCATCACAATGCTCTCTGACACTTGTCATCAGAATACTCCTTGAACACTGTCATGAAAAGGCTCCATGCCTTTTTCATCACAATGCTCCATGCCATTGTCATCACAATGCTCCACAAGCTTGTCATCAGAATGTTCCATGACACTTGTCATCAGAATGCTCCATGACCCCTGTCATGACAATGCTCCATGACACCTGTCATCACAATGCTCCATGCCCCTTGTCATTACAGTGCTCCATGACGCTCGTCATCACAATTATCCGGGGTCTTCTCATCACAGTGCTCCACGGTCTTGCCATCACTATGCTCCATGCCCTGGTCATCACAATGCACCATGTCCCTTTGCATCACAATTCTCCACGTCCCTGTCATCACAGTGCTCCATGACACTTCTCATCAAAATGTTACATGCTCTTGTCATCACAATTCTCCATGCACTTGTCATCGCAATGCTCCATGACCCTGTCATAGAAAGCTCCATGCGCGTGTCATCACAATGCTTCACGAACTTGTCATCAAAATTCTCAATGGACCTTTTCATCACAATGCTCCATGCCCTTGTCATCACAATGCTCCCTGACCCTTTTCATCACAATGCTCCAGGCCCTTGTCATCACAGTGCTCCATTACCTTTGCCATCACAATCATCCATGACCTTGTCATAACAATGCTCCATGCCCTTGTCATCAAAATGCGCCATGCCCAATGTCACTGCAATAATCCATGAAACTTGTCAGACCAATGCTCCATGCCCATGTCAACACAATGCTCCTTGCCCTCGTCATCACAATGCTCCATGACTCCTGTCATCGCAATGCTCCATGATTCCACTCATCACAATACTTCATGAACTTTGTCATCACAATGGTCCATGCCCACGTCATCCCAAGGCTCTGTTACCTTTGTCACCACAATGCTCCATGAATTTTTCATCACAATTCTCTGTGAACTTTGTCATCACAATGCGCCATGCCTTTGTCAGCACAATGCTCCATGACCCTTTTCATCACAATTCTCCATGACCCCTGACATCACAATGTTCCATAACCCCTGTTGTCAAAATGTTCCATGACACATTTCATCAAATTGCTCCATGCCCCTGTCATCACAATGTTCCTTGCCCTTGTCATCACAATGCTCCATGACCCCTGTCATTGCAATGCTCCATGATTCCACTCATCACAATGCTCCATGCCATTGTCATCACAATGCTCCATGAACACTCACGCAATGCTCCATGCCCTTTTCATCACAAAGCTCCATGACGCTTCTCATCACAATGCACCATGCCCATCATCATAATGCTTCATGCTATTGTCATCACAATGAAATCAAAATGCTCCATGGACTCTGTCATCACAAGGCTCCAAAACCTTGTGATCACAATGTTCCAAAACACTTGTTATCACAACGCCCCATGACGCTCATCATCACAATTATCCATGGTCTTCTCATCACAATGCTCCAAGACCTTGTCATCACACTGCTCCATTACCTTTGTCATCAGAATCCTCCATGATACTTGGCATCACAATGCACCATGCCACTGTCATCACAATACTCAATACACATGTCAGAATGCTCCTTGAACCCTGTCATGAAAAGGCTCCGTGCCTTTTTCATCACAATGCTACATGCCTTTGTCATCACAATGGACCATGACATATGTCATCACAATGCTCCCTGACACTTGTCTTCACAAAACTCTATTTCCTTGTCTTCACAATGCTCCATGCCCTTGTCATCACAATGCGCCATGCCCACTGTCATCACAATAATCCATGAAACGTGTAAGACCAATGTTCCATGCCCCTATCATCACAATGCTCCATGCCCTTGTCATCACAATGCTCCATGGCTACTGTCATCACAATGCTCCGTGACTCCTGCCATCACAATGCTTCATGACATTTGTCATCACAATGGTCCATGCCCTCGTCATCACATGGCTATTTGACCTTTGTCACCACAATGCTCCATGAACTTTTCATCACAATGCTCTGTGACCCTTGTCATCACAATGCTCCAAGCATTTGTCACCACAATGCTCCATGACACTTGCCAGCAGTATGCTCCTTGAACCCTGTCATGACAAGGCTCCATGCCTTTTTCATCACAATGATCCATGCCATTTTCTTCACAATGCTCCAAGACCCCTGTAATGACAATGCTCCATGCCCTTGTCATCACAAAGCTCCACGAGGCATGTCATCAGAGTGCTCCATGGCCTTCTCATCACAATGTTCCATGCCCTTTTCATCACAATGCTCCAAGACACCTGTAATCACAATGCCCCATGCCCCTGTTCATCAGAATGCTCCATGAGACTTGTCATCACAAAACTCCATGGTGTTCTCATCACAATGCTCCAGGACCTTGTCATCACAGTACTCCACAAGCTTGTCATCACAATGCTCCATGTCCCTTGTCATTACAGTGCTCCATGACGCTCATCATCACTATTATCTATGGTCTTCTCATCACAATGCTCCACAGTCTTGCCATCACAATGCTCCATGCCCTGGTTATCACAATGCTCCATGACCCTTGTCATCACAATTCTCCTTGTCCTTGTCATCACAATGCTACATGACACTTCTCATCACAATGTTACATGCTCTTGTCATCACAATTCTCCATGCACTTGTCATCGCAATGCTCCTTGACCCCTGTCATAGAACGTTCCATGAGCTTGTCTTCACAATGCTTCACGAATTGTCATCAAAATTCTCAATGGCCCTTGTCATCACCATACTCCATGCCCTTGTCTTAAAAATGCTCCATGACCCTTGTCATCACAATGCTCCAAGCCCTTATCATCACATTGCTCCATAACCTTTGTCATCACAATCCTCCATGATACTTGGCATCAGAATGCTCCATGCCCTTTTCATCACAATGGACCATGTTATATGTCATCACAATGCTCCCTGAAACCTGTCTTCACAATACTCCATGACCTTGTCATCACAATGCTCCTTTCACTTGTCATCACAATGCGCCGTGCCCACTCTCTTCACAGTAATACATGAAACTTGTCAGACAATTGCTCCAAGACGCTCTCATCACAATTCTCCATGCCTTTGTCATCACAATGCTCCATGAGCCCTGTCATCACAATGCTCTGTGACTCCACTCATCACAATGCTTCATGACCTTTTCAATCACAATGGTCCATGCCCTCGTCATCACAAGGCTCTGTGACCATTTTCACCACAATTCTCCAAGAACTTTTCATCACAATGCTCCATAACCCTTGTCATCACAATGCTCCATGCGCTTGTCAGCACCATGCTCCATGACCCATATCATCACAAAGCGCCATGCACTTGTCATCACATTCCTCCACAAACTTGTCATCACAATGCTCCATGCCCCTGTCACACAAAGCTCCATGACGCATGTCATCAGAATGCTCCATGGCCTTCTCATCAGAATGCCCCATGCCCTTGTCATCACAAGGCTCCATGACCCTTGTCATCACAATGCTCCAAGACCCATGTAATCACAATGATCCATGCCCCTTGTTATTACAGTGCTCCATAATGCTCGTCATCACAATTATCCATGGCCTTCTCATCACAATGCTCCACGGTCTTTCCAACAAAATGCTCCATGCCCTGGTCATCACAATGCTCCATGTCCCTTGTCCTCACAATTCTCCACGTCCTTGTCATCACAATGCTCCATGACTCTTCTTATCACAATGTTACATGCTCTTGTCATCACAATTCTCCATGAAATTGTCATCGCAATGCTCCATGACCCCTGTCATGGCAAGCACCATGCACTTGTCATCACAATGCTACACGACATTGTCATCAAAATTCTCAATGGCCCTTGTCATCAAAATGCTCCATAACCCTTGTCATCACAATGCTCCATGACCCTTGTCATCGCAATGCTCCATGAACTTTGTCATCACATTCCTCCATGACACTAGGCATCACAATGCTCCATGCCATTGTCATCACAATGGACCATGACATATGTCATCACAATGCTCCATGCACCTGTCATCACAATGCTCCAAGCCCTTGTGATCACAATGCTCCATGACGCCTGTCATCACATTGCTCCGTGACTCCAGTCAGCACAACGCTTCATGACATTTGTTATCACAATGGTCCATGTCCTCGTCATCACATGGCTATGTGACCTGTGTCACCAAAATGCTCCATGAACTTTTCTTCACAATTCTCTGTGACACTTGTCATCACAATGCTCCAAGCCTTTGTCAGCACAATGCTCCATGACACTTGCCAGCAGTATCCTCTTTGAACCATGTCATGACAAGGCTCCATGCCTTTTTCATCACAATGATCCATGCCATTTTCTTCACAACCCTCCAAGACCCCTGTAATGACAATGTTCCATGCCTTTGTCATCACAAAGCTCCATGAGGCAAGTCATCAGAGTGCTCCATGGCCTTCTCATCACAATGCTCCATGCCCTTGTCATCACAATGCTCCAAGACACCTTTAATCACAATGCTCCATGCCCCTTTTCATCAGAATGCTCCATGAGACTTGTCATCACAAAGCTCCATGGTGTTCTCATCACAATGCTCCAGGACCTTGTCATCACCATACTCCATTCCCTTGTCATCACAATGTTCAATGACCCATGTCATCACAATACTCCATGAACATTTTCAGCCCAATTCTCTTTGACCTTCTCATCAAAAGGCTCCAGGACCACTGTCATCACAGTGCTCCATGACCACATTCATCACAATGCTCCATGACCCTGACAACAAAATGATCCAGGACTCTTGTCATCAAAATGCTCCATGACAATTGTCATCACTATGATCCATGCCCTTGTCATCCCAATGCTCCAAGACCCCTGTAATCACAATGCTCCGTGATGCTTTTCATCACAGTGCTCCATGACCCTTGTCATCAAAATGCTCCATGCCTTTGTCAGCAAAATGCTATATGACCTTGTCATCACAATGTTCCATGAGCTTGTTATCACCAATACTCCATTCCCATTGTCATCACAATCCTCCATGAACCTTGGGATCACATTGCTTCATGCCCTTGTCATCACAATGTTCCATGCTCCTTGAATTCAAAATGATCCATGACCTCTGTCATTACAAAGCTCCAAACCCTTGTGATCACAATGTTCCATAACACTTGTCATCACAACGCTCCATGATGCCTGTCATCACAATAATCCATGCCCTTGTCATCACAATGCTCCATGACATTTCTCATCACATTACTCAATACACATGTCATCACAATGCTCCCTGATACTTGTCGTCAGAATGCTCCTTGAATCCTGTCAAGAAAAGGCTCCTTGCCTTTTTCATCACAATGCTCCTTGCCCTTTTCACCACAATGCTCCATGCCATTGTCATCACAAATCTCCACGAGCTTGTCATCAGAATGCTCCATGAGCTTGTAATCACCAATACTCCATTCCCATTGTCATCACACTCCTCCAAGAACCTTGGGATCACTTTGCTTCATGCCCTTGTCATCACAATGCTCCATTCTCCATGAAATCAAAATGATCCATGACCTCTGTCATCACAATGCTCCAAACCCTGTGATCACATTGTTCCATAACACTTGTCATCACAACGCTCCATGATGCCTATCATCACAATAATCCATGACCTTGTCATCACAATGCTCCATGACCTTTGTCATCACAATGCTCAATACATAGTCATCACAATGCTCTCTGACACTTGTCATCAGAATACTCCTTGAACACTGTCATGAAAAGGCTCCATGCCTTTTTCATCACAATGCTCCATGCCATTGTCATCACAATGCTCCACAAGCTTGTCATCAGAATGTTCCATGACACTTGTCATCAGAATGCTCCATGACCCTTGTCATGACAATGCTCCATGACACCTGTCATCACAATGCTCCATGCCCCTTGTCATTACAGTGCTCCATGACGCTCGTCATCACAATTATCCGGGGTCTCCTCATTACAGTGCTCCACGGTCTTGCCATCACTATGCTCCATGCCCTGGTCATCACAATGCACCATGTCCCTTTGCATCACAATTCTCCACGTCCCTGTCATCACAGTGCTCCATGACACTTCTCATCAAAATGTTACATGCTCTTGTCATCACAATTCTCCATGCACTTGTCATCGCAATGCTCCATGACCCTGTCATAGAAAGCTCCATGCGCGTGTCATCACAATGCTTCACGAACTTGTCATCAAAATTCTCAATGGACCTTTTCATCACAATGCTCCATGCCCTTGTCATCACAATGCTCCCTGACCCTTTTCATCACAATGCTCCAGGCCCTTGTCATCACAGTGCTCCATTACCTTTGCCATCACAATCATCCATGACCTTGTCATAACAATGCTCCATGCCCTTGTCATCAAAATGCGCCATGCCCAATGTCATTGCAATAATCCATGAAACTTGTCAGACCAATGCTCCATGCCCATGTCAACACAATGCTCCTTGCCCTCGTCATCACAATGCTCCATGACTCCTGTCATCGCAATGCTCCATGATTCCACTCATCACAATACTTCATGAACTTTGTCATCACAATGGTCCATGCCCACGTCATCCCAAGGCTCTGTTACCTTTGTCACCACAATGCTCCATGAATTTTTCATCACAATTCTCTGTGAACTTTGTCATCACAATGTGCCATGCCTTTGTCAGCACAATGCTCCATGACCCTTTTCATCACAATTCTCCATGACCCCTGACATCACAATGTTCCATAACCCCTGTTGTCAAAATGTTCCATGACACATTTCATCAAATTGCTCCATGCCCCTGTCATAACAATGTTCCTTGCCCTTGTCATCACAATGCTCCATGACCCCTGTCATTGCAATGCTCCATGATTCCACTCATCACAATGCTCCATGCCATTGTCATCACAATGCTCCATGAACACTCACGCAATGCTCCATGCCCTTTTCATCACAAAGCTCCATGACGCTTCTCATCACAATGCACCATGCCCATCATCATAATGCTTCATGCTATTGTCATCACAATGAAATCAAAATGCTCCATGGACTCTGTCATCACAAGGCTCCAAAACCTTGTGATCACAATGTTCCAAAACACTTGTTATCACAACGCCCCATGACGCTCATCATCACAATTATCCATGGTCTTCTCATCACAATGCTCCAAGACCTTGTCATCACACTGCTCCATTACCTTTGTCATCAGAATCCTCCATGATACTTGGCATCACAATGCACCATGCCACTGTCATCACAATACTCAATACACATGTCAGAATGCTCCTTGAACCCTGTCATGAAAAGGCTCCGTGCCTTTTTCATCACAATGCTACATGCCTTTGTCATCACAATGGACCATGACATATGTCATCACAATGCTCCCTGACACTTGTCTTCACAAAACTCTATTTCCTTGTCTTCACAATGCTCCATGCCCTTGTCATCACAATGCGCCATGCCCACTGTCATCACAATAATCCATGAAACGTGTAAGACCAATGTTCCATGCCCCTATCATCACAATGCTCCATGCCCTTGTCATCACAATGCTCCATGGCTACTGTCATCACAATGCTCCGTGACTCCTGTCATCACAATGCTTCATGACATTTGTCATCACAATGGTCCATGCCCTCGTCATCACATGGCTATTTGACCTTTGTCACCACAATGCTCCATGAACTTTTCATCACAATGCTCTGTGACCCTTGTCATCACAATGCTCCAAGCATTTGTCACCACAATGCTCCATGACACTTGCCAGCAGTATGCTCCTTGAACCCTGTCATGACAAGGCTCCATGCCTTTTTCATCACAATGATCCATGCCATTTTCTTCACAATGCTCCAAGACCCCTGTAATGACAATGCTCCATGCCCTTGTCATCACAAAGCTCCACGAGGCATGTCATCAGAGTGCTCCATGGCCTTCTCATCACAATGTTCCATGCCCTTTTCATCACAATGCTCCAAGACACCTGTAATCACAATGCCCCATGCCCCTGTTCA
Source organism: Mesoplodon mirus (assembly GCF_964341445.2). Classification (NCBI taxonomy): domain Eukaryota; kingdom Metazoa; phylum Chordata; class Mammalia; order Artiodactyla; family Ziphiidae; genus Mesoplodon; species Mesoplodon mirus. The sequence continues at coordinate 193,669,375 of NC_138976.1, read as the reverse complement.
TCAGAATGCTCCATGAGACTTGTCATCACAAAACTCCATGGTGTTCTCATCACAATGCTCCAGGACCTTGTCATCACAGTACTCCACAAGCTTGTCATCACAATGCTCCATGTCCCTTGTCATTACAGTGCTCCATGACGCTCATCATCACTATTATCTATGGTCTTCTCATCACAATGCTCCACAGTCTTGCCATCACAATGCTCCATGCCCTGGTTATCACAATGCTCCATGACCCTTGTCATCACAATTCTCCTCGTCCTTGTCATCACAATGCTACATGACACTTCTCATCACAATGTTACATGCTCTTGTCATCACAATTCTCCATGCACTTGTCATCGCAATGCTCCTTGACCCCTGTCATAGAACGTTCCATGAGCTTGTCTTCACAATGCTTCACGAATTGTCATCAAAATTCTCAATGGCCCTTGTCATCACCATACTCCATGCCCTTGTCTTAAAAATGCTCCATGACCCTTGTCATCACAATGCTCCAAGCCCTTATCATCACATTGCTCCATAACCTTTGTCATCACAATCCTCCATGATACTTGGCATCACAATGCTCCATGCCCTTTTCATCACAATGGACCATGTTATATGTCATCACAATGCTCCCTGAAACCTGTCTTCACAATACTCCATGACCTTGTCATCACAATGCTCCTTTCACTTGTCATCACAATGCGCCTTGCCCACTCTCTTCACAGTAATACATGAAACTTGTCAGACAATTGCTCCAAGACGCTCTCATCACAATTCTCCATGCCTTTGTCATCACAATGCTCCATGAGCCCTGTCATCACAATGCTCTGTGACTCCACTCATCACAATGCTTCATGACCTTTTCAATCACAATGGTCCATGCCCTCGTCATCACAAGGCTCTGTGACCATTTTCACCACAATTCTCCAAGAACTTTTCATCACAATGCTCCATAACCCTTGTCATCACAATGCTCCATGCGCTTGTCAGCACCATGCTCCATGACCCATATCATCACAAAGCGCCATGCACTTGTCATCACATTCCTCCACAAACTTGTCATCACAATGCTCCATGCCCCTGTCACACAAAGCTCCATGACGCATGTCATCAGAATGCTCCATGGCCTTCTCATCAGAATGCCCCATGCCCTTGTCATCACAAGGCTCCATGACCCTTGTCATCACAAGGCTCCAAGACCCATGTAATCACAATGATCCATGCCCCTTGTTATTACAGTGCTCCATAATGCTCGTCATCACAATTATCCATGGCCTTCTCATCACAATGCTCCACGGTCTTTCCAACAAAATGCTCCATGCCCTGGTCATCACAATGCTCCATGTCCCTTGTCCTCACAATTCTCCACGTCCTTGTCATCACAATGCTCCATGACTCTTCTTATCACAATGTTACATGCTCTTGTCATCACAATTCTCCATGAAATTGTCATCGCAATGCTCCATGACCCCTGTCATGGCAAGCACCATGCACTTGTCATCACAATGCTACACGACATTGTCATCAAAATTCTCAATGGCCCTTGTCATCAAAATGCTCCATAACCCTTGTCATCACAATGCTCCATGACCCTTGTCATCGCAATGCTCCATGAACTTTGTCATCACATTCCTCCATGACACTTGGCATCACAATGCTCCATGCCATTGTCATCACAATGGACCATGACATATGTCATCACAATGCTCCATGCACCTGTCATCACAATGCTCCAAGCCCTTGTGATCACAATGCTCCATGACGCCTGTCATCACATTGCTCCGTGACTCCAGTCAGCACAAAGCTTCATGACATTTGTTATCACAATGGTCCATGTCCTCGTCATCACATGGCTATGTGACCTGTGTCACCACAATGCTCCATGAACTTTTCTTCACAATTCTCTGTGACACTTGTCATCACAATGCTCCAAGACTTTGTCAGCACAATGCTCCATGACACTAGCCAGCAGTATCCTCTTTGAACCATGTCATGACAAGGCTCCATGCCTTTTTCATCACAATGATCCATGCCATTTTCTTCACAATGCTCCAAGACCCCTGTAATGACAATGCTCCATGCCCTTGTCATCACAAAGCTCCATGAGGCAAGTCATCAGAGTGCTCCATGGCCTTCTCATCACAATGCTCCATGCCCTTGTCATCACAATGCTCCAAGACACCTCTAATCACAATGCTCCATGCCCCTTTTCATCAGAATGCTCCATGAGACTTGTCATCACAAAGCTCCATGGTGTTCTCATCACAATGCTCCAGGACCTTGTCATCACCATACTCCATTCCCTTGTCATCACAATGTTCAATGACCCATGTCATCACAATACTCCATGAACATTTTCAGCCCAATTCTCTTTGACCTTCTCATCAAAAGGCTCCAGTACCACTCTCATCACAGTGCTCCATGACCACATTCATCACAATGCTCCATGACCCTGACAACAAAATGATCCAGGACTCTTGTCATCAAAATGCTCCATGACAATTGTCATCACTATGATCCATGCCCTTGTCATCCCAATGCTCCAAGACCCCTGTAATCACAATGCTCCGTGATGCTTTTCATCACAGTGCTCCATGACCCTTGTCATCAAAATGCTCCATGCCTTTGTCAGCAAAATGCTATATGACCTTGTCATCACAATGTTCCATGAGCTTGTTATCACCAATACTCCATTCCCATTGTCATCACAATCCTCCATGAACCTTGGGATCACATTGCTTCATGCCCTTGTCATCACAATGTTCCATGCTCCTTGAATTCAAAATGATCCATGACCTCTGTCATTACAAAGCTCCAAACCCTTGTGATCACAATGTTCCATAACACTTGTCATCACAACGCTCCATGATGCCTGTCATCACAATAATCCATGCCCTTGTCATCACAATGCTCCATGACATTTCTCATCACATTACTCAATACACATGTCATCACAATGCTCCCTGATACTTGTCGTCAGAATGCTCCTTGAATCCTGTCAAGAAAAGGCTCCTTGCCTTTTTCATCACAATGCTCCTTGCCCTTTTCACCACAATGCTCCATGCCATTGTCATCACAAATCTCCACGAGCTTGTCATCAGAATGCTCCATGAGCTTGTAATCACCAATACTCCATTCCCATTGTCATCACACTCCTCCAAGAACCTTGGGATCACTTTGCTTCATGCCCTTGTCATCACAATGCTCCATTCTCCATGAAATCAAAATGATCCATGACCTCTGTCATCACAATGCTCCAAACCCTGTGATCACATTGTTCCATAACACTTGTCATCACAACACTCCATGATGCCTATCATCACAATAATCCATGACCTTGTCATCACAATGCTCCATGACCTTTGTCATCACAATGCTCAATACATAGTCATCACAATGCTCTCTGACACTTGTCATCAGAATACTCCTTGAACACTGTCATGAAAAGGCTCCATGCCTTTTTCATCACAATGCTCCATGCCATTGTCATCACAATGCTCCACAAGCTTGTCATCAGAATGTTCCATGACACTTGTCATCAGAATGCTCCATGACCCCTGTCATGACAATGCTCCATGACACCTGTCATCACAATGCTCCATGCCCCTTGTCATTACAGTGCTCCATGACGCTCGTCATCACAATTATCCGGGGTCTCCTCATTACAGTGCTCCACGGTCTTGCCATCACTATGCTCCATGCCCTGGTCATCACAATGCACCATGTCCCTTTGCATCACAATTCTCCACGTCCCTGTCATCACAGTGCTCCATGACACTTCTCATCAAAATGTTACATGCTCTTGTCATCACAATTCTCCATGCACTTGTCATCGCAATGCTCCATGACCCTGTCATAGAAAGCTCCATGCGCGTGTCATCACAATGCTTCACGAACTTGTCATCAAAATTCTCAATGGACCTTTTCATCACAATGCTCCATGCCCTTGTCATCACAATGCTCCCTGACCCTTTTCATCACAATGCTCCAGGCCCTTGTCATCACAATGCTCCATTACCTTTGCCATCACAATCATCCATGACCTTGTCATAACAATGCTCCATGCCCTTGTCATCAAAATGCGCCATGCCCAATGTCATTGCAATAATCCATGAAACTTGTCAGACCAATGCTCCATGCCCATGTCAACACAATGCTCCTTGCCCTCGTCATCACAATGCTCCATGACTCCTGTCATCGCAATGCTCCATGATTCCACTCATCACAATACTTCATGAACTTTGTCATCACAATGGTCCATGCCCACGTCATCCCAAGGCTCTGTTACCTTTGTCACCACAATGCTCCATGAATTTTTCATCACAATTCTCTGTGAACTTTGTCATCACAATGCGCCATGCCTTTGTCAGCACAATGCTCCATGACCCTTTTCATCACAATTCTCCATGACCCCTGACATCACAATGTTCCATAACCCCTGTTGTCAAAATGTTCCATGACACATTTCATCAAATTGCTCCATGCCCCTGTCATAACAATGTTCCTTGCCCTTGTCATCACAATGCTCCATGACCCCTGTCATTGCAATGCTCCATGATTCCACTCATCACAATGCTCCATGCCATTGTCATCACAATGCTCCATGAACACTCACGCAATGCTCCATGCCCTTTTCATCACAAAGCTCCATGACGCTTCTCATCACAATGCACCATGCCCATCATCATAATGCTTCATGCTATTGTCATCACAATGAAATCAAAATGCTCCATGGACTCTGTCATCACAAGGCTCCAAAACCTTGTGATCACAATGTTCCAAAACACTTGTTATCACAACGCCCCATGACGCTCATCATCACAATTATCCATGGTCTTCTCATCACAATGCTCCAAGACCTTGTCATCACACTGCTCCATTACCTTTGTCATCAGAATCCTCCATGATACTTGGCATCACAATGCACCATGCCACTGTCATCACAATACTCAATACACATGTCAGAATGCTCCTTGAACCCTGTCATGAAAAGGCTCCGTGCCTTTTTCATCACAATGCTACATGCCTTTGTCATCACAATGGACCATGACATATGTCATCACAATGCTCCCTGACACTTGTCTTCACAAAACTCTATTTCCTTGTCTTCACAATGCTCCATGCCCTTGTCATCACAATGCGCCATGCCCACTGTCATCACAATAATCCATGAAACGTGTAAGACCAATGTTCCATGCCCCTATCATCACAATGCTCCATGCCCTTGTCATCACAATGCTCCATGGCTACTGTCATCACAATGCTCCGTGACTCCTGCCATCACAATGCTTCATGACATTTGTCATCACAATGGTCCATGCCCTCGTCATCACATGGCTATTTGACCTTTGTCACCACAATGCTCCATGAACTTTTCATCACAATGCTCTGTGACCCTTGTCATCACAATGCTCCAAGCATTTGTCACCACAATGCTCCATGACACTTGCCAGCAGTATGCTCCTTGAACCCTGTCATGACAAGGCTCCATGCCTTTTTCATCACAATGATCCATGCCATTTTCTTCACAATGCTCCAAGACCCCTGTAATGACAATGCTCCATGCCCTTGTCATCACAAAGCTCCACGAGGCATGTCATCAGAGTGCTCCATGGCCTTCTCATCACAATGTTCCATGCCCTTTTCATCACAATGCTCCAAGACACCTGTAATCACAATGCCCCATGCCCCTGTTCATCAGAATGCTCCATGAGACTTGTCATCACAAAACTCCATGGTGTTCTCATCACAATGCTCCAGGACCTTGTCATCACAGTACTCCACAAGCTTGTCATCACAATGCTCCATGTCCCTTGTCATTACAGTGCTCCATGACGCTCATCATCACTATTATCTATGGTCTTCTCATCACAATGCTCCACAGTCTTGCCATCACAATGCTCCATGCCCTGGTTATCACAATGCTCCATGACCCTTGTCATCACAATTCTCCTCGTCCTTGTCATCACAATGCTACATGACACTTCTCATCACAATGTTACATGCTCTTGTCATCACAATTCTCCATGCACTTGTCATCGCAATGCTCCTTGACCCCTGTCATAGAACGTTCCATGAGCTTGTCTTCACAATGCTTCACGAATTGTCATCAAAATTCTCAATGGCCCTTGTCATCACCATACTCCATGCCCTTGTCTTAAAAATGCTCCATGACCCTTGTCATCACAATGCTCCAAGCCCTTATCATCACATTGCTCCATAACCTTTGTCATCACAATCCTCCATGATACTTGGCATCAGAATGCTCCATGCCCTTTTCATCACAATGGACCATGTTATATGTCATCACAATGCTCCCTGAAACCTGTCTTCACAATACTCCATGACCTTGTCATCACAATGCTCCTTTCACTTGTCATCACAATGCGCCGTGCCCACTCTCTTCACAGTAATACATGAAACTTGTCAGACAATTGCTCCAAGACGCTCTCATCACAATTCTCCATGCCTTTGTCATCACAATGCTCCATGAGCCCTGTCATCACAATGCTCTGTGACTCCACTCATCACAATGCTTCATGACCTTTTCAATCACAATGGTCCATGCCCTCGTCATCACAAGGCTCTGTGACCATTTTCACCACAATTCTCCAAGAACTTTTCATCACAATGCTCCATAACCCTTGTCATCACAATGCTCCATGCGCTTGTCAGCACCATGCTCCATGACCCATATCATCACAATGCGCCATGCACTTGTCATCACATTCCTCCACAAACTTGTCATCACAATGCTCCATGCCCCTGTCACACAAAGCTCCATGACGCATGTCATCAGAATGCTCCATGGCCTTCTCATCAGAATGCCCCATGCCCTTGTCATCACAAGGCTCCATGACCCTTGTCATCACAAGGCTCCAAGACCCATGTAATCACAATGATCCATGCCCCTTGTTATTACAGTGCTCCATAATGCTCGTCATCACAATTATCCATGGCCTTCTCATCACAATGCTCCACGGTCTTTCCAACAAAATGCTCCATGCCCTGGTCATCACAATGCTCCATGTCCCTTGTCCTCACAATTCTCCACGTCCTTGTCATCACAATGCTCCATGACTCTTCTTATCACAATGTTACATGCTCTTGTCATCACAATTCTCCATGAAATTGTCATCGCAATGCTCCATGACCCCTGTCATGGCAAGCACCATGCACTTGTCATCACAATGCTACACGACATTGTCATCAAAATTCTCAATGGCCCTTGTCATCAAAATGCTCCATAACCCTTGTCATCACAATGCTCCATGACCCTTGTCATCGCAATGCTCCATGAACTTTGTCATCACATTCCTCCATGACACTAGGCATCACAATGCTCCATGCCATTGTCATCACAATGGACCATGACATATGTCATCACAATGCTCCATGCACCTGTCATCACAATGCTCCAAGCCCTTGTGATCACAATGCTCCATGACGCCTGTCATCACATTGCTCCGTGACTCCAGTCAGCACAACGCTTCATGACATTTGTTATCACAATGGTCCATGTCCTCGTCATCACATGGCTATGTGACCTGTGTCACCAAAATGCTCCATGAACTTTTCTTCACAATTCTCTGTGACACTTGTCATCACAATGCTCCAAGCCTTTGTCAGCACAATGCTCCATGACACTTGCCAGCAGTATCCTCTTTGAACCATGTCATGACAAGGCTCCATGCCTTTTTCATCACAATGATCCATGCCATTTTCTTCACAACCCTCCAAGACCCCTGTAATGACAATGTTCCATGCCTTTGTCATCACAAAGCTCCATGAGGCAAGTCATCAGAGTGCTCCATGGCCTTCTCATCACAATGCTCCATGCCCTTGTCATCACAATGCTCCAAGACACCTTTAATCACAATGCTCCATGCCCCTTTTCATCAGAATGCTCCATGAGACTTGTCATCACAAAGCTCCATGGTGTTCTCATCACAATGCTCCAGGACCTTGTCATCACCATACTCCATTCCCTTGTCATCACAATGTTCAATGACCCATGTCATCACAATACTCCATGAACATTTTCAGCCCAATTCTCTTTGACCTTCTCATCAAAAGGCTCCAGGACCACTGTCATCACAGTGCTCCATGACCACATTCATCACAATGCTCCATGACCCTGACAACAAAATGATCCAGGACTCTTGTCATCAACATGCTCCATGACAATTGTCATCACTATGATCCATGCCCTTGTCATCCCAATGCTCCAAGACCCCTGTAATCACAATGCTCCGTGATGCTTTTCATCACAGTGCTCCATGACCCTTGTCATCAAAATGCTCCATGCCTTTGTCAGCAAAATGCTACATGACCTTGTCATCACAATGTTCCATGAGCTTGTTATCACCAATACTCCATTCCCATTGTCATCACAATCCTCCATGAACCTTGGGATCACATTGCTTCATGCCCTTGTCATCACAATGTTCCATGCTCCTTGAATTCAAAATGATCCATGACCTCTGTCATTACAAAGCTCCAAACCCTTGTGATCACAATGTTCCATAACACTTGTCATCACAACGCTCCATGATGCCTGTCATCACAATAATCCATGCCCTTGTCATCACAATGCTCCATGACATTTCTCATCACATTACTCAATACACATGTCATCACAATGCTCCCTGATACTTGTCGTCAGAATGCTCCTTGAATCCTGTCAAGAAAAGGCTCCTTGCCTTTTTCATCACAATGCTCCTTGCCCTTTTCACCACAATGCTCCATGCCATTGTCATCACAAATCTCCACGAGCTTGTCATCAGAATGCTCCATGAGCTTGTAATCACCAATACTCCATTCCCATTGTCATCACACTCCTCCAAGAACCTTGGGATCACTTTGCTTCATGCCCTTGTCATCACAATGCTCCATTCTCCATGAAATCAAAATGATCCATGACCTCTGTCATCACAATGCTCCAAACCCTGTGATCACATTGTTCCATAACACTTGTCATCACAACGCTCCATGATGCCTATCATCACAATAATCCATGACCTTGTCATCACAATGCTCCATGACCTTTGTCATCACAATGCTCAATACATAGTCATCACAATGCTCTCTGACACTTGTCATCAGAATACTCCTTGAACACTGTCATGAAAAGGCTCCATGCCTTTTTCATCACAATGCTCCATGCCATTGTCATCACAATGCTCCACAAGCTTGTCATCAGAATGTTCCATGACACTTGTCATCAGAATGCTCCATGACCCCTGTCATGACAATGCTCCATGACACCTGTCATCACAATGCTCCATGCCCCTTGTCATTACAGTGCTCCATGACGCTCGTCATCACAATTATCCGGGGTCTTCTCATCACAGTGCTCCACGGTCTTGCCATCACTATGCTCCATGCCCTGGTCATCACAATGCACCATGTCCCTTTGCATCACAATTCTCCACGTCCCTGTCATCACAGTGCTCCATGACACTTCTCATCAAAATGTTACATGCTCTTGTCATCACAATTCTCCATGCACTTGTCATCGCAATGCTCCATGACCCTGTCATAGAAAGCTCCATGCGCGTGTCATCACAATGCTTCACGAACTTGTCATCAAAATTCTCAATGGACCTTTTCATCACAATGCTCCATGCCCTTGTCATCACAATGCTCCCTGACCCTTTTCATCACAATGCTCCAGGCCCTTGTCATCACAGTGCTCCATTACCTTTGCCATCACAATCATCCATGACCTTGTCATAACAATGCTCCATGCCCTTGTCATCAAAATGCGCCATGCCCAATGTCATTGCAATAATCCATGAAACTTGTCAGACCAATGCTCCATGCCCATGTCAACACAATGCTCCTTGCCCTCGTCATCACAATGCTCCATGACTCCTGTCATCGCAATGCTCCATGATTCCACTCATCACAATACTTCATGAACTTTGTCATCACAATGGTCCATGCCCACGTCATCCCAAGGCTCTGTTACCTTTGTCACCACAATGCTCCATGAATTTTTCATCACAATTCTCTGTGAACTTTGTCATCACAATGCGCCATGCCTTTGTCAGCACAATGCTCCATGACCCTTTTCATCACAATTCTCCATGACCCCTGACATCACAATGTTCCATAACCCCTGTTGTCAAAATGTTCCATGACACATTTCATCAAATTGCTCCATGCCCCTGTCATAACAATGTTCCTTGCCCTTGTCATCACAATGCTCCATGACCCCTGTCATTGCAATGCTCCATGATTCCACTCATCACAATGCTCCATGCCATTGTCATCACAATGCTCCATGAACACTCACGCAATGCTCCATGCCCTTTTCATCACAAAGCTCCATGACGCTTCTCATCACAATGCACCATGCCCATCATCATAATGCTTCATGCTATTGTCATCACAATGAAATCAAAATGCTCCATGGACTCTGTCATCACAAGGCTCCAAAACCTTGTGATCACAATGTTCCAAAACACTTGTTATCACAACGCCCCATGACGCTCATCATCACAATTATCCATGGTCTTCTCATCACAATGCTCCAAGACCTTGTCATCACACTGCTCCATTACCTTTGTCATCAGAATCCTCCATGATACTTGGCATCACAATGCACCATGCCACTGTCATCACAATACTCAATACACATGTCAGAATGCTCCTTGAACCCTGTCATGAAAAGGCTCCGTGCCTTTTTCATCACAATGCTACATGCCTTTGTCATCACAATGGACCATGACATATGTCATCACAATGCTCCCTGACACTTGTCTTCACAAAACTCTATTTCCTTGTCTTCACAATGCTCCATGCCCTTGTCATCACAATGCGCCATGCCCACTGTCATCACAATAATCCATGAAACGTGTAAGACCAATGTTCCATGCCCCTATCATCACAATGCTCCATGCCCTTGTCATCACAATGCTCCATGGCTACTGTCATCACAATGCTCCGTGACTCCTGCCATCACAATGCTTCATGACATTTGTCATCACAATGGTCCATGCCCTCGTCATCACATGGCTATTTGACCTTTGTCACCACAATGCTCCATGAACTTTTCATCACAATGCTCTGTGACCCTTGTCATCACAATGCTCCAAGCATTTGTCACCACAATGCTCCATGACACTTGCCAGCAGTATGCTCCTTGAACCCTGTCATGACAAGGCTCCATGCCTTTTTCATCACAATGATCCATGCCATTTTCTTCACAATGCTCCAAGACCCCTGTAATGACAATGCTCCATGCCCTTGTCATCACAAAGCTCCACGAGGCATGTCATCAGAGTGCTCCATGGCCTTCTCATCACAATGTTCCATGCCCTTTTCATCACAATGCTCCAAGACACCTGTAATCACAATGCCCCATGCCCCTGTTCATCAGAATGCTCCATGAGACTTGTCATCACAAAACTCCATGGTGTTCTCATCACAATGCTCCAGGACCTTGTCATCACAGTAATCCACAAGCTTGTCATCACAATGCTCCATGTCCCTTGTCATTACAGTGCTCCATGACGCTCATCATCACTATTATCTATGGTCTTCTCATCACAATGCTCCACAGTCTTGCCATCACAATGCTCCATGCCCTGGTTATCACAATGCTCCATGACCCTTGTCATCACAATTCTCCTTGTCCTTGTCATCACAATGCTACATGACACTTCTCATCACAATGTTACATGCTCTTGTCATCACAATTCTCCATGCACTTGTCATCGCAATGCTCCTTGACCCCTGTCATAGAACGTTCCATGAGCTTGTCTTCACAATGCTTCACGAATTGTCATCAAAATTCTCAATGGCCCTTGTCATCACCATACTCCATGCCCTTGTCTTAAAAATGCTCCATGACCCTTGTCATCACAATGCTCCAAGCCCTTATCATCACATTGCTCCATAACCTTTGTCATCACAATCCTCCATGATACTTGGCATCAGAATGCTCCATGCCCTTTTCATCACAATGGACCATGTTATATGTCATCACAATGCTCCCTGAAACCTGTCTTCACAATACTCCATGACCTTGTCATCACAATGCTCCTTTCACTTGTCATCACAATGCGCCGTGCCCACTCTCTTCACAGTAATACATGAAACTTGTCAGACAATTGCTCCAAGACGCTCTCATCACAATTCTCCATGCCTTTGTCATCACAATGCTCCATGAGCCCTGTCATCACAATGCTCTGTGACTCCACTCATCACAATGCTTCATGACCTTTTCAATCACAATGGTCCATGCCCTCGTCATCACAAGGCTCTGTGACCATTTTCACCACAATTCTCCAAGAACTTTTCATCACAATGCTCCATAACCCTTGTCATCACAATGCTCCATGCGCTTGTCAGCACCATGCTCCATGACCCATATCATCACAATGCGCCATGCACTTGTCATCACATTCCTCCACAAACTTGTCATCACAATGCTCCATGCCCCTGTCACACAAAGCTCCATGACGCATGTCATCAGAATGCTCCATGGCCTTCTCATCAGAATGCCCCATGCCCTTGTCATCACAAGGCTCCATGACCCTTGTCATCACAAGGCTCCAAGACCCATGTAATCACAATGATCCATGCCCCTTGTTATTACAGTGCTCCATAATGCTCGTCATCACAATTATCCATGGCCTTCTCATCACAATGCTCCACGGTCTTTCCAACAAAATGCTCCATGCCCTGGTCATCACAATGCTCCATGTCCCTTGTCCTCACAATTCTCCACGTCCTTGTCATCACAATGCTCCATGACTCTTCTTATCACAATGTTACATGCTCTTGTCATCACAATTCTCCATGAAATTGTCATCGCAATGCTCCATGACCCCTGTCATGGCAAGCACCATGCACTTGTCATCACAATGCTACACGACATTGTCATCAAAATTCTCAATGGCCCTTGTCATCAAAATGCTCCATAACCCTTGTCATCACAATGCTCCATGACCCTTGTCATCGCAATGCTCCATGAACTTTGTCATCACATTCCTCCATGACACTAGGCATCACAATGCTCCATGCCATTGTCATCACAATGGACCATGACATATGTCATCACAATGCTCCATGCACCTGTCATCACAATGCTCCAAGCCCTTGTGATCACAATGCTCCATGACGCCTGTCATCACATTGCTCCGTGACTCCAGTCAGCACAACGCTTCATGACATTTGTTATCACAATGGTCCATGTCCTCGTCATCACATGGCTATGTGACCTGTGTCACCAAAATGCTCCATGAACTTTTCTTCACAATTCTCTGTGACACTTGTCATCACAATGCTCCAAGCCTTTGTCAGCACAATGCTCCATGACACTTGCCAGCAGTATCCTCTTTGAACCATGTCATGACAAGGCTCCATGCCTTTTTCATCACAATGATCCATGCCATTTTCTTCACAACCCTCCAAGACCCCTGTAATGACAATGTTCCATGCCTTTGTCATCACAAAGCTCCATGAGGCAAGTCATCAGAGTGCTCCATGGCCTTCTCATCACAATGCTCCATGCCCTTGTCATCACAATGCTCCAAGACACCTTTAATCACAATGCTCCATGCCCCTTTTCATCAGAATGCTCCATGAGACTTGTCATCACAAAGCTCCATGGTGTTCTCATCACAATGCTCCAGGACCTTGTCATCACCATACTCCATTCCCTTGTCATCACAATGTTCAATGACCCATGTCATCACAATACTCCATGAACATTTTCAGCCCAATTCTCTTTGACCTTCTCATCAAAAGGCTCCAGGACCACTGTCATCACAGTGCTCCATGACCACATTCATCACAATGCTCCATGACCCTGACAACAAAATGATCCAGGACTCTTGTCATCAAAATGCTCCATGACAATTGTCATCACTATGATCCATGCCCTTGTCATCCCAATGCTCCAAGACCCCTGTAATCACAATGCTCCGTGATGCTTTTCATCACAGTGCTCCATGACCCTTGTCATCAAAATGCTCCATGCCTTTGTCAGCAAAATGCTATATGACCTTGTCATCACAATGTTCCATGAGCTTGTTATCACCAATACTCCATTCCCATTGTCATCACAATCCTCCATGAACCTTGGGATCACATTGCTTCATGCCCTTGTCATCACAATGTTCCATGCTCCTTGAATTCAAAATGATCCATGACCTCTGTCATTACAAAGCTCCAAACCCTTGTGATCACAATGTTCCATAACACTTGTCATCACAACGCTCCATGATGCCTGTCATCACAATAATCCATGCCCTTGTCATCACAATGCTCCATGACATTTCTCATCACATTACTCAATACACATGTCATCACAATGCTCCCTGATACTTGTCGTCAGAATGCTCCTTGAATCCTGTCAAGAAAAGGCTCCTTGCCTTTTTCATCACAATGCTCCTTGCCCTTTTCACCACAATGCTCCATGCCATTGTCATCACAAATCTCCACGAGCTTGTCATCAGAATGCTCCATGAGCTTGTAATCACCAATACTCCATTCCCATTGTCATCACACTCCTCCAAGAACCTTGGGATCACTTTGCTTCATGCCCTTGTCATCACAATGCTCCATTCTCCATGAAATCAAAATGATCCATGACCTCTGTCATCACAATGCTCCAAACCCTGTGATCACATTGTTCCATAACACTTGTCATCACAACGCTCCATGATGCCTATCATCACAATAATCCATGACCTTGTCATCACAATGCTCCATGACCTTTGTCATCACAATGCTCAATACATAGTCATCACAATGCTCTCTGACACTTGTCATCAGAATACTCCTTGAACACTGTCATGAAAAGGCTCCATGCCTTTTTCATCACAATGCTCCATGCCATTGTCATCACAATGCTCCACAAGCTTGTCATCAGAATGTTCCATGACACTTGTCATCAGAATGCTCCATGACCCCTGTCATGACAATGCTCCATGACACCTGTCATCACAATGCTCCATGCCCCTTGTCATTACAGTGCTCCATGACGCTCGTCATCACAATTATCCGGGGTCTTCTCATCACAGTGCTCCACGGTCTTGCCATCACTATGCTCCATGCCCTGGTCATCACAATGCACCATGTCCCTTTGCATCACAATTCTCCACGTCCCTGTCATCACAGTGCTCCATGACACTTCTCATCAAAATGTTACATGCTCTTGTCATCACAATTCTCCATGCACTTGTCATCGCAATGCTCCATGACCCTGTCATAGAAAGCTCCATGCGCGTGTCATCACAATGCTTCACGAACTTGTCATCAAAATTCTCAATGGACCTTTTCATCACAATGCTCCATGCCCTTGTCATCACAATGCTCCCTGACCCTTTTCATCACAATGCTCCAGGCCCTTGTCATCACAGTGCTCCATTACCTTTGCCATCACAATCATCCATGACCTTGTCATAACAATGCTCCATGCCCTTGTCATCAAAATGCGCCATGCCCAATGTCATTGCAATAATCCATGAAACTTGTCAGACCAATGCTCCATGCCCATGTCAACACAATGCTCCTTGCCCTCGTCATCACAATGCTCCATGACTCCTGTCATCGCAATGCTCCATGATTCCACTCATCACAATACTTCATGAACTTTGTCATCACAATGGTCCATGCCCACGTCATCCCAAGGCTCTGTTACCTTTGTCACCACAATGCTCCATGAATTTTTCATCACAATTCTCTGTGAACTTTGTCATCACAATGCGCCATGCCTTTGTCAGCACAATGCTCCATGACCCTTTTCATCACAATTCTCCATGACCCCTGACATCACAATGTTCCATAACCCCTGTTGTCAAAATGTTCCATGACACATTTCATCAAATTGCTCCATGCCCCTGTCATAACAATGTTCCTTGCCCTTGTCATCACAATGCTCCATGACCCCTGTCATTGCAATGCTCCATGATTCCACTCATCACAATGCTCCATGCCATTGTCATCACAATGCTCCATGAACACTCACGCAATGCTCCATGCCCTTTTCATCACAAAGCTCCATGACGCTTCTCATCACAATGCACCATGCCCATCATCATAATGCTTCATGCTATTGTCATCACAATGAAATCAAAATGCTCCATGGACTCTGTCATCACAAGGCTCCAAAACCTTGTGATCACAATGTTCCAAAACACTTGTTATCACAACGCCCCATGACGCTCATCATCACAATTATCCATGGTCTTCTCATCACAATGCTCCAAGACCTTGTCATCACACTGCTCCATTACCTTTGTCATCAGAATCCTCCATGATACTTGGCATCACAATGCACCATGCCACTGTCATCACAATACTCAATACACATGTCAGAATGCTCCTTGAACCCTGTCATGAAAAGGCTCCGTGCCTTTTTCATCACAATGCTACATGCCTTTGTCATCACAATGGACCATGACATATGTCATCACAATGCTCCCTGACACTTGTCTTCACAAAACTCTATTTCCTTGTCTTCACAATGCTCCATGCCCTTGTCATCACAATGCGCCATGCCCACTGTCATCACAATAATCCATGAAACGTGTAAGACCAATGTTCCATGCCCCTATCATCACAATGCTCCATGCCCTTGTCATCACAATGCTCCATGGCTACTGTCATCACAATGCTCCGTGACTCCTGTCATCACAATGCTTCATGACATTTGTCATCACAATGGTCCATGCCCTCGTCATCACATGGCTATTTGACCTTTGTCACCACAATGCTCCATGAACTTTTCATCACAATGCTCTGTGACCATTGTCATCACAATGCTCCAAGCATTTGTCACCACAATGCTCCATGACACTTGCCAGCAGTATGCTCCTTGAACCCTGTCATGACAAGGCTCCATGCCTTTTTCATCACAATGATCCATGCCATTTTCTTCACAATGCTCCAAGACCCCTGTAATGACAATGCTCCATGCTCTTGTCATCACAAAGCTCCACGAGGCATGTCATCAGAGTGCTCCATGGCCTTCTCATCACAATGTTCCATGCCCTTTTCATCACAATGCTCCAAGACACCTGTAATCACAATGCCCCATGCCCCTGTTCATCAGAATGCTCCATGAGACTTGTCATCACAAAACTCCATGGTGTTCTCATCACAATGCTCCAGGACCTTGTCATCACAGTACTCCACAAGCTTGTCATCACAATGCTCCATGTCCCTTGTCATTACAGTGCTCCATGACGCTCATCATCACTATTATCTATGGTCTTCTCATCACAATGCTCCACAGTCTTGCCATCACAATGCTCCATGCCCTGGTTATCACAATGCTCCATGACCCTTGTCATCACAATTCTCCTTGTCCTTGTCATCACAATGCTACATGACACTTCTCATCACAATGTTACATGCTCTTGTCATCACAATTCTCCATGCACTTGTCATCGCAATGCTCCTTGACCCCTGTCATAGAACGTTCCATGAGCTTGTCTTCACAATGCTTCACGAATTGTCATCAAAATTCTCAATGGCCCTTGTCATCACCATACTCCATGCCCTTGTCTTAAAAATGCTCCATGACCCTTGTCATCACAATGCTCCAAGCCCTTATCATCACATTGCTCCATAACCTTTGTCATCACAATCCTCCATGATACTTGGCATCAGAATGCTCCATGCCCTTTTCATCACAATGGACCATGTTATATGTCATCACAATGCTCCCTGAAACCTGTCTTCACAATACTCCATGACCTTGTCATCACAATGCTCCTTTCACTTGTCATCACAATGCGCCGTGCCCACTCTCTTCACAGTAATACATGAAACTTGTCAGACAATTGCTCCAAGACGCTCTCATCACAATTCTCCATGCCTTTGTCATCACAATGCTCCATGAGCCCTGTCATCACAATGCTCTGTGACTCCACTCATCACAATGCTTCATGACCTTTTCAATCACAATGGTCCATGCCCTCGTCATCACAAGGCTCTGTGACCATTTTCACCACAATTCTCCAAGAACTTTTCATCACAATGCTCCATAACCCTTGTCATCACAATGCTCCATGCGCTTGTCAGCACCATGCTCCATGACCCATATCATCACAAAGCGCCATGCACTTGTCATCACATTCCTCCACAAACTTGTCATCACAATGCTCCATGCCCCTGTCACACAAAGCTCCATGACGCATGTCATCAGAATGCTCCATGGCCTTCTCATCAGAATGCCCCATGCCCTTGTCATCACAAGGCTCCATGACCCTTGTCATCACAAGGCTCCAAGACCCATGTAATCACAATGATCCATGCCCCTTGTTATTACAGTGCTCCATAATGCTCGTCATCACAATTATCCATGGCCTTCTCATCACAATGCTCCACGGTCTTTCCAAAAAAATGCTCCATGCCCTGGTCATCACAATGCTCCATGTCCCTTGTCCTCACAATTCTCCACGTCCTTGTCATCACAATGCTCCATGACTCTTCTTATCACAATGTTACATGCTCTTGTCATCACAATTCTCCATGAAATTGTCATCGCAATGCTCCATGACCCCTGTCATGGCAAGCACCATGCACTTGTCATCACAATGCTACACGACATTGTCATCAAAATTCTCAATGGCCCTTGTCATCAAAATGCTCCATAACCCTTGTCATCACAATGCTCCATGACCCTTGTCATCGCAATGCTCCATGAACTTTGTCATCACATTCCTCCATGACACTTGGCATCACAATGCTCCATGCCATTGTCATCACAATGGACCATGACATATGTCATCACAATGCTCCATGCCCCTGTCATCACAATGCTCCAAGCCCTTGTGATCACAATGCTCCA
Organism: Mesoplodon mirus; assembly: GCF_964341445.2. Lineage (NCBI taxonomy): Eukaryota > Metazoa > Chordata > Mammalia > Artiodactyla > Ziphiidae > Mesoplodon > Mesoplodon mirus. The sequence goes on along the minus strand of NC_138976.1, from coordinate 193,650,573 downwards.
TGACGCCTGTCATCACATTGCTCCGTGACTCCAGTCAGCACAAAGCTTCATGACATTTGTTATCACAATGGTCCATGTCCTCGTCATCACATGGCTATGTGACCTGTGTCACCACAATGCTCCATGAACTTTTCTTCACAATTCTCTGTGACACTTGTCATCACAATGCTCCAAGACTTTGTCAGCACAATGCTCCATGACACTTGCCAGCAGTATCCTCTTTGAACCATGTCATGACAAGGCTCCATGCCTTTTTCATCACAATGATCCATGCCATTTTCTTCACAACCCTCCAAGACCCCTGTAATGACAATGTTCCATGCCTTTGTCATCACAAAGCTCCATGAGGCAAGTCATCAGAGTGCTCCATGGCCTTCTCATCACAATGCTCCATGCCCTTGTCATCACAATGCTCCAAGACACCTTTAATCACAATGCTCCATGCCCCTTTTCATCAGAATGCTCCATGAGACTTGTCATCACAAAGCTCCATGGTGTTCTCATCACAATGCTCCAGGACCTTGTCATCACCATACTCCATTCCCTTGTCATCACAATGTTCAATGACCCATGTCATCACAATACTCCATGAACATTTTCAGCCCAATTCTCTTTGACCTTCTCATCAAAAGGCTCCAGGACCACTGTCATCACAGTGCTCCATGACCACAGTCATCACAATGCTCCATGACCCTGACAACAAAATGATCCGGGACTCTTGTCATCAAAATGCTCCATGACAATTGTCATCACAATGATCCATGCCCTTGTCATCCCAATGCTCCATGACCCCTGTAATCACAATGCTCCGTGATGCTTTTCATCACAGTGCTCCATGACCCTTGTCATCACAATGCTCCATGCCTTTGTCAGCAAAATGCTACATGACCTTGTCATCACAATGCTCCATGAGCTTGTTATCACCAATACTCAATTCCCATTGTCATCACAATCCTCCATGAACCTTGGGATCACATTGCTTTATGCCCTTGTCATCACAATGTTCCATGCTCCTTGAATTCAAAATGATCCATGACCTCTGTCATTACAAAGCTCCAAACCCTTGTGATCACAATGTTCCATAACACTTGTCATCACAACGCTCCATGATGCCTGTCATCACAATAATCCATGCCCTTGTCATCACAATGCTCCATGACCTTTTTCATCACATTACTCAATACACATGTCATCACAATGCTCCCTGATACTTGTCATCAGAATGCTCCTTGAATCCTGTCAAGAAAAGGCTCCTTGCCTTTTTCATCACAATGCTCCTTGCCCTTTTCACCACAATGCTCCATTCCATTGTCATCACAAATCTCCACGAGCTTGTCATCAGAATGCTCCATGAGCTTGTTATCACCAATACTCCATTCCCATTTTCATCACAATCCTCCAAGCACCTTGGGATCACTTTGCTTCATGCCCTTGTAATCACAATGCTCCATTCTCCATGAAATCAAAATGATCCATGACCTCTGTCATCACAATGCTCCAAACCCTCTGATCACAATGTTCCATAACACTTGTCATCACAACGCTCCATGATGCCTATCATCACAATAATCCATGACCTTGTCATCACAATGCTCCATGACCTTTGTCATCACAATGCTCAATACATAGTCATCACAATGCTCTCTGACACTTGTCATCAATATGCTCCTTGAACACTGTCATGAAAAGGCTCCATGCCTTTTTCATCACAATGCTCCATGCCATTGTCATCACAATGCTCCACAAGCTTGTCATCAGAATGTTCCATGACCCCTGTCATGACAATGCTCCATGACACCTGTCATCACAATGCTCCATGCCCCTTGTCATTACGGTGCTCTATGACGCTCATCATCACAATTATCCGGGGTCTTCTCATCACAGTGCTCCACGGTCTTGCCATCACAATGCTCCATGCCCTGGTCATCACAATGCACCATGTCCCTTTGCATCACAATTCTCCACGTCCCTGTCATCACAATGCTCCATGAGACTTCTCATCAAAATGTTACATTCTCTTGTCATCACAATTCTCCATGCACTTGTCATCGCAATGCTCCATGACCCTGTCATAGAAAGCTCCATGCGCGTTTCATCACAAAGCTTCAGGAACTTGTCATCAAAATTCTCAATGGACCTTTTCATCACAATGCTCCATGCCCTTCTCATCACAATGCTCCCTGACCCTTTTCATCACAATGCTCCAGGCCCTTGTCATCACAATGCTCCATTACCTTTGCCATCACAATCATCCATGACCTTGTCATAACAATGCTCCATGCCCTTGTCATCAAAATGCGCCATGCCCAATGTCATTGCAATAATCCATGAAACTTGTCAGACCAATGCTCCATGCCCATGTCAACACAATGCTCCTTGCCCTTGTCATCACAATGCTCCATGACCCCTGTCATCGCAATGCTCCATGATTCCACTCATCACAATACTTCATGAACTTTGTCATCACAATGGTCCATGCCCTCGTCATCCCCAGGCTCTGTTACCTTTGTCACCACAATGCTCCATGAATTTTTCATCACAATTCTCTGTGAACCTTGTCATCACAATGCACCATGCCTTTGTCAGCACAATGCTCCATGACCCTTGTCATCACAATGCTCCATGCGCTTGTCATCAAAATGCTCCACCACATTGTCATCACAATGCTCCATAAAGCTTGTCCTCACAATGCTCCATGCACTTCCCATCAAAATGCTATCTCACCACTGATATCACAATGTTCCATCACTAGTTATCACAATACTCCCTCACCCCTGTCATCACAATGTTCCATGACCCCTGTCATCACAGTGCTCCATGACCTTATCATCACAATGCTCCATGACCCCTGACATCACAATGTTCCATAACACCTATCATCAAAATGCTCCATGACCATTTTCATCACAATGCTCCATGACCCCTGACATCACAATGTTCCATAACCCCTCTCGTCAAAATGTTCCATGACACTTTTCATCAAATTGCTCCATGCCCCTGTCATTACAATGTTCCATGTCCTTGTCATCACAATGCTCCATGAACCCTGTCATCGCAATGCTCCATGATTCCACTCATCACAATACTCCAAGCCATTTTCATCACAATGCTCCATGAACACTCACGCAATGCTCCATGCCCTTTTCATCACAAAGCTCCATGACGCTTCTCATCACAATGCACCATGCCCATCATCATAATGCTTCATGCTATTGTCATCACAATGAAATCAAAATGCTCCATGGTCTCTGTCATCACAAGGCTCCAAAACCTTGTGATCACAATGTTCCAAAACACTTGTTATCACAACGCCCCATGACGCTCATCATCACAATTATCCATGGTCTTCTCATCACAATGCTCCAAGACCTTGTCATCATATTGCTCCATTACCTTTGTCATCAGAAAACTCCATGATACTTGGCATCACAATGCACAATGCCACTGTCATCACAATACTCAATACACATGTCAGAATGCTCCTTGAACCCTGTCATGAAAAGGCTCCATGCCTTTTCCATCACAATGCTACATGCCATTGTCATCACAATGGACCATGACATATGTCATCACAATGCTCCCTGACACCTGTCTTCACAAAACTCTATGACCTTGTCTTCACAATGCTCCATGCCCTTGTCATCACAATGCGCCATGCCCACTGTCATCACAATAATCCATGAAACGTGTAAGACCAATGCTCCATGCCCCTATCATCACAATGCTCCATGCCCTTGTCATCACAATGCTCCATGGCGACTGTCATCACAATGCTCCGTGACTCCTGTCATTACAATGCTTCATGACATTTGTCATCACAATGGTCCATGCCCTCATCATCACATGGCTACTTGACCTTTGTCACCACAATGCTCCATGAACTTTTCATCACAATGCTCTGTGACACTTGTCATCACAATGCTCCAAGACTTTGTCAGCACAATGCTCCATGACACTTGCCAGCAGTATGCTCCTTGAACCCTGTCATGACAAGGCTCCATGCCTTTTTCATCACAATGATCCATGCCATTTTCTTCACAATGCTCCAAGACCCCTGTAATGACAATGCTCCATGCCCTTGTCATCACAAAGCTCCACGAGGCATGTCATCAGAGTGTCCCATGGCCTTCTCATCACAATGCTCCATGCCCTTGTCATCACAATGCTCCAAGACACCTGTAATCCCAATATCCCATGCCCCTGTTCATCAGAATGCTCCATGAGACTTGTCATCACAAAGCTCCATGGTGTTCTCATCACAAGGCTCCAGGACCTTGTCATCACCATGCTCCATTCCCTTGTCATCACAATGCTCCATGACACATGTCATCACAATACTCCATGAACATTGTCAGCCCAATTCTCTTTGACTTTCTCATCACAATGCTCCATGACCACTGTCATCACAATGCTCCATTCCCACAGTCATCACAATGCTCCATGAACCCTGACAACAAAATGATCCGGGACTCTTGTCATCCAAATGCTCCATGACACTTGTCATCACAATGATCCATGCCCTTGTCATCCCAATGCTCCATGACCCATGTAATCACAATGCTCCGTGATGCTTGTCACCACAGTGCTCCATGACCCTTGTCATCACCATGCTCCATAACTTTGTCAGCAAAATGCTACATGACCTTTTCATCACCATGCTCCATGAGCTTGTTATCACCAATACTCCATTCCCATTATCATCACAATCCTCCATGAAACTTGGGATCACATTGCTTCATGCCCCTGTCATCACAATGCTCCATGTTCCTGGAAATCAAAATGATCCATGACCTCTGTCATCACAATGCTCCAAACCCTTGTGATCACAATGTTCCATAACACTTGTCATCACAACGCTCCATGATGCCTGTCATCACAATAATCCATGCCCTTGTCATCAAAATGCTCCATGACCATTGTCATCACAATACTCAATACACATGTCATCACAATGCTCCCTGATACTTGTCGTCAGAATGCTCCTTGAACCCTGTCATGAAAAGGCTCCATGCCTTTTTCATCACAATGCTCCATGCCATTGTCATCACAATACTCCACAAGCTTGTCATCACAATGCTCCATGCCCCTTGTCATTACAGTGCTCCATGACGCTCGTCATCACAATTATCTATGGTCTTCTCATCACAATGCTCCACGGTCTTGCCATCACAATGCTCCATGCCCTGGTTATCACAATGCTCCATGACCCTTGTCATCACAATTCTCCTCGTTCTTGTCATCACAATGCTACATGACACTTCTCATCACAATGTTACATGCTCTTGTCATCACAATTCTCCATGCACTTGTCATCGCAATGCTCCTTGAACCCTGTCATAGAAAGTTCCATGAGCTTGTCTTCACAATGCTTCACGACTTGTCATCAAAATTCTCAATGGCCCTTGTCATCACCATACTCCATGTCCTTGTCTTAAAAATGCTCCATGACCCTTGTCATCACAATGCTCCAAGCCCTTATCATCACATTGCTCCATAACCTTTGTCATCACAATCCTCCATGATACTTGGCATCACAATGCTCCATGCCCTTTTCATCACAATGGATCATGTTATATGTCATCACAATGCTCCCTGAAACCTGTCTTCACAATACTCCATGATCTTGTCATCACAATGCTCCATTCACTTGTCATCACAATGTGCCGTGCCCACTCTCTTCACAGTAATACATGAAACTTGTCAGACAATTGCTCCAAGACGCTCTCATCACAATTCTCCATGCCTTTGTCATCACAATGCTCCATGACCCCTGTCATCACAATGCTCTGTGACTCCAGTCATCACAATGCTTCATGACCTTTTCAATCACAATGGTCCATGCCCTCGTCATCACAAGGCTCTGTGACCATTTTCAGCACAATTCTCCAAGAACTTTTCATCACAATGCTCCATAACCCTTGTCATCACAATGCTCCATGCGCTTGTCAGCACCATGCTCCATGACCCATATCATCACAATGCGCCATGCACTTCTCATCACATTCCTCCACAACCTTGTCATCACAATGCTCCATGCGCTTGTCAGCACCATGCTCCATGACCCATATCATCACAATGCACCATGCACTTGTCATCACATTCCTCCACAACCTTGTCATCACAATGCTCCATGCCCCTGTCACACAAAGCTCCATGACGCATGTCATCAGAATGCTCCATGGCCTTCTCATCAGAATGTCCCATGCCCTTGTCATCACAAGGCTCCATGACCCTTGTCATCACAATGCTCCAAGACCCATGTAATCACAATGATCCATGCCCCTTGTTATTACAGTGCTCCATAATGCTTGTCATCACAATTATCCATCGCCTTCTCATCACAATGCTCCACGGTCTTTCCATCAAAATGCTCCATGCCCTGGTCATGACAATGCTCCATGTCCCTTGTCCTCACAATTCTCCACGTCCTTGTCATCACAATGCTCCATGACTCTACTTATCACAATGTTACATGCTCTTGTCATCACAATTCTCCATGAAATTGTCATCACAATGCTCCATGACCCCTGTCATGGCAAGCACCATGCACTTGTCATCACAATGCTACACGAACTTGTCATCAAAATTCTCAATGGCCCTTGTCATCACAATGTCCCATGACCCTTGTCATCACAATGCTCCATGACCCTTGTCATCACAATGCTCCATGACCCTTGTCATCACAATGCTCCATGAACTTTGTCATCACATTCCTCCATGACACTTGGCATCACAATGCTCCATGCCATGGTCATCACAATGGACCATGACATATGTCATCACAATGCTCCCTGACACCTGTCTTCACAATACTCTATGACCTTGTCATCACAATGCTCCATACCCTTGTCATCACAATGCGCCATGCCCACTGTCATCACAATAATCCATGAAACGAGTAAGACCAATGCTCCATGCCCCTGTCATCACAATGCTCCATGCCCTTGTCATCACAATGCTCCATGGCGCCTGTCATCACAATGCTCCGTGACTCCAGTCATCACAAAGCTTAATGACATTTGTTATCACCATGGTCCATGCCCTCGTCATCACATGGCTATGTGACCTGTGTCACCACAATGCTCCATGAACTTTCCATCACAATTCTCTGTGACACTTGTCATCACAATGCTCCAAGCCTTTGCCAGCAAAATGCTCCATGAAACTTGCCAGCAGTATTCTCTTTGAACCATGTCATGACAAGGCTCCATGCCTTTTTCATCACAATGATCCATGCCATTTTCTTCACAATGCTCCAAGACCCCTGTAATGACAATGCTCCATGCCCTTGTCATCACAAAGCTCCATGAGGCAAGTCATCAGTGTGCTCCATGGCCTTCTCATCACAATGCTCCATGCCCTTGTCATCACAATGCTCCAAGACACCTGTAATCACAATGCTCCATGCCCCTTTTCATCAGAATGCTCCATGAGACTTGTCATCACAAAGCTCCAAGGTGTTCTCATCACAATGCTCCAGGACCTTGTCATCACCATACTCCATTCCCTTGTCATCACAATGTTCCATGGCCCATGCCATCACAATACTCCATGAACATTGTCAGCCCAATTCTCTTTGACCTTCTCATCACAATGCTCCAGGACCACTGTCATCACAGTGCTCCATGACCACAGTCATCACAATGCTCCATGACCCTGACAACAAAATGATCCGGGACTCTTGTCATCAAAATGCTCCATGACACTTGTCATCACAATGATCCATGCCCTTGTCATCCCAATGCTCCATGACCCCTGTAATCACAATGCTCCGTGATACTTTTCATCACAGTGCTCCATGACCCTTGTCATCACAATGCTCCATGCCTTTGTCAGCAAAATGCTACATGACCTTGTCATCACAATGCTCCATGAGCTTGTTATCACCAATACTCCATTCCCATTGTCATCACAATCCTCCATGAACTTTGGGATCACATTGCTTCATGCCCTTGTCATCACAATGTTCCATGCTCCTTGAATTCAAAATGATCCATGACCTCTGTCATTACAAAGCTCCAAACCCTTGTGATCACTATGTTCCATAGCACTTGTCATCACAACGCTCCATTATGCCTGTCATCACAATAATCCATGCCCTTGTCATCACAGTGCTCCATGACCTTTTTCATCACATTACTCAATACACATGTCATCACAATGCTCCCTGATACTTGTCGTCAGAATGCTCCTTGAATCCTGTCAAGAAAAGGCTCCTTGCCTTTTTCATCACAATGCTCCTTGCCCTTTTCACCACAGTGCTCCATGCCATTGTCATCACAAATATCCACGAGCTTGTCATCAGAATGCTCCATGAGCTTGTTATCACCAATACTCCATTCCCATTGTCATCACAATCCTCCAAGAACCTTGGGATCACTTTGCTTCATGCCCTTGTCATCACAATGCTCCATTCTCCATGAAATCAAAATGAACCATGACCTCTGCCATCAGAATGCTCCAAACCCTGTGATCACAATGTTCCATAACACTTGTCATCACAACGCTCCATGGTGCCTATCATCACAATAATCCATGACCTTGTCATCACAATGCTCCATGACCTTTGACATCACAATGCTCAATACATAGTCATCACAATGCTCTCTGACACTTGTCATCAGAATGCTGCTTGAACACTGTCATGAAAAGGCTCCATGCCTTGTTCATCACAATGCTCCACGCCATTGTCATCACAATGCTCCACAAGCTTGTCATCAGAATGTTCCATGACACTTGTCATCACAATGCTCCATGACCCCTGTCATGACAATGCTCCATGACACCTGTCATCACAATGCTCCATGCCCCTTGTCATTACAGTGCTCCATGACGCTCGTCATCACAATTATCCGGGGTCTTCTCATCACAGTGCTCCACGGTCTTGCCATCACTATGCTCCATGCCCTGGTCATCACAATGCACCATGTCCCTTTGCATCACAATTCTCCACGTCCCTGTCATCACAGTGCTCCATGACACTTCTCATCAAAATGTTACATGCTCTTGTCATCACAATTCTCCATGCACTTGTCATCGCAATGCTCCATGACCCTGTCATAGAAAGCTCCATGCACGTGTCATCACAATGCTTCAGGAACTTGTCATCAAAATTCTCAATGGACCTTTTCATCACAATGCTCCATGCCCTTGTCATCACAATGCTCCCTGACCCTTTTCATCACAATGCTCCAGGCCCTTGTCATCACAATGCTCCATTATCTTTGCCATCACAATCATCCATGACCTTGTCATAACAATGCTCCATGCCCTTGTCATCAAAATGCGCCATGCCCAATGTCATTGCAATAATCCATGAAACTTGTCAGACCAATGCTCCATGCCCATGGCAACACAATGCTCCTTGTCCTTGTCAATACAGTGCTCTATGACGCTTCTCATCACAATTATCTATGATCTTCCCATCACAATGCTCCACGCTCTTGCCATCACAATGCTCCATGACCCTTGCCATCACAATACTCCTCGTCCTTGTCATCACAATGCTACCTGACACTTCTCATCACAATGTTACATGCTCTTGTCATCACAGTTCTCCATGCACTTGTCATCGCAATGCTCCTTGACCCCTGTCATAAAAAGTTCCATGAGCTTGTCATCACAATACTTCACGACTTGTCATCAAAATTCTCAATGGCCCTTGTCATCACCATACTCCATGTCCTTGTCTTAAAAATGCTCCATGAACCTTGTCATCACAATGCTCCAAGCCCTTCTCATCACATTGCTCCATAACCTTTGTCATCACAATCCTCCATGATACTTGGCATCACAATGCTCCATGCCCTTTTCATCACAATGGACCATGTTATATGTCATCACAATGCTCCCTGAAACCTGTCTTCACAATACTCCATGACCTTGTCATCACAATGCTCCATGTCCCTTGTCCTCACAATTCTCCACGTCCTTGTCATCACAATGCTCCATGACTCTTCTTATCACAATGTTACATGCTATTTTCATCACAATTCTCCATGAAATTGTCATCACAATGCTCCATGAACCCTGTCATTGCAAGCACCATTCACTTGTCATCACAATGCTACACGAACTTGTCATCAAAATTCTCAATGGCCCATGTCATCACAATGCCCCATGACCCTTGTCATCACAATGCTCCATGACCCTTTTCATCACAATGCTCCATGACCCTTGTCATCACAATGCTCCATGAACTTTGTCATCACATTCCTCCATGACACTTGGCATCACAATGCTCCATGCCATTGTCATCACAATGGACCATGACATATGTCATCACAATGCCCCCTGACACCTGTCTTCACAATACTCTATGACCTTGTCATCACAATCCTCCATACCCTTGTCATCACAATGTGGCATGCCCAATGTCATCATAATAATCCATGAAACGAGTAAGACCAATGCTCCATGCCCCTGTCATCACAATGCTCCATGCCGTTGTCATCAAAATGCTCCATGACGCCTATCATCACAATGCTCCGTGACTCCAGTCATCACAAACTTAATGACATTTGTTATCACAATGGTCCATGCCCTCGTCATCACATAGCTATGTGACCTTTGTCACCACAATGCTCCATGAACTTTTCATCACAATTCTCTGTGACCCTTGTCATCACAATGCTCCAAGCCTTTGTCAGCACAATGCTCCATGACACTTGCCAGCAGTATGCTCCTTGAACCCTGTCATGACAAGGCTCCATGCCTTTTTCATCACAATGATCCATGCCATTTTCTTCACAATGCTCCAAGACCCCTGTAATGACAATGCTCCATGCCCTTGTCATCACAAACCTCCACGAGGCATGTCATCAGAGTGCTCCATGGCCTTCTCATCACAATGCTCCATGCCCTTGTCATCACAATGGTCCAAGGCACCTGTAATCACAATGCCCCATGCCCCTGTTCATCAGAATGCTCCATGAGACTTGTCATCACAAAGCTCCATGGTGTTCTCATCACAATGCTCCAGGACCTTTTCATCACCATACTCCATTCCCTTGTCATCACAATGCTCCATGACCACTGTCATCACAATGCTCCATTCCCACAGTCATCACAATGCTCCATGACCCCTGACAACAAAATGATACGGGACTCCTCTCATCCAAATGCTCCATGACACTTGTCATCACAATGATCCATGCCCTTGTCATCCCAATGCTCCATGACCCATGTAATCACAATGCTCCGTGATGCTTTTCACCACAGTGCTCCATGACCCTTGTCATCAACATGCTCCATGCCTTTGTCAGCAAAATGCTACATGACATCACCATGCTCCATGAGCTTGTTATCACCAATACTCCATTCCCATTATCATCACAATCCTCCATGAACCTTGGGATCACATTGCTTCATGCCCCTGTCATCACAATGCTCCAAGTTCCTGGAAATCAAAATGATCCATGACCTCTGTCATCACAATGCTCCAAACCCTTGTGATTACAATGTTCCATAACACTTGTCATCACAACGCTCCATGATGCCTGTCATCACAATAATCCATGCCATTGTCATCAAAATGCTCCATGACATTTGTCATAACAATACTCAATACACATGTCATCACAATGCTCCCTGATACTTGACGTCAGAATGCTCCTTGAACCCTGTCATGAAAAGGCTCCATGCCTTTTTCATCACAGTGCTCCATGCCATTGTCATCACAATACTCCACAAGCTTGTCATCACTATGCTCCATGCCCCTTGTCATTACAGTGCTCCATGACGCTCGTCATCACAATTATCTATGGTCTTCTCATTACAATGCTTCACGGTCTTGCCATCACAATGCTCCATGCCCTGGTTATCACAATTCTCCATGACCCTTGTCATCACAATTCTCCTCGTCCTTGTCATCACAATGCTACATGACACTTCTCATCACAATGTTACATGCTCTTGTCATCACAATTCTCCATGCACTTGTCATCGCAATGCTCCTAGACCCCTGTCCTAGAAAGTTCCATGAGCTTGTCATCACAATACTTCAAGAATGGTCATCAAAATTCTCAATGGCCCTTGTCATCACCATACTCCATGTCCTTGTCTTAAAAATGCTCCATGACCCTTGTCATCACAATGCTCCAAGCCCTTATCATCGCATTGCTCCATAACCTTTGTCATCACAATCCTCCATGATACTTGGCATCACAATGCTCCATGCCCTTTTCATCACAATGGACCATGTTATATGTCATCACAATGCTCCCTGAAACCTGTCTTCACAATACTCCATGACCTTGTCATCACAATGCTCCATTCACTTGTCATCACAATGCACCGTGCCCACTGTCTTCACAGTAATACATGAAACTTGTCAGACAATTGCTCCAAGACGCTCTCATCACAATTCTCCATGCCTTTGTCATCACAATGCTCCATGACCCCTGTCATCACAATGCTCTGTGACTCCAGTCATCACAATGCTTCATGACCTTTTCAATCACAATGGTCCATGCCCTCGTCATCACAAGGCTCTGTGTCCATTTTCACCACAATTCTCCAAGAACTTTTCATCACAATGCTCCATAACCCTTGTCATCACAATGCTCCATGCGCTTGTCAGCACCATGCTCCATGACCCATATCATCACAATGTGCCATGCACTTGTCATCACATTCCTCCACAACCTTGTCATCACAATGCTCCATGCCCCTGTCACACAAAGCTCCATGACGCATGTCATCAGAATGTTCCATGGCCTTCTCATCAGAATGCCCCATGCCCTTGTCATCACAAGGCTCCATGTCCCTTGTCATCACAGTGCTCTAAGACCCATGTAATCACAATGATCCATGCCCCTTGTTATTACAGTGCTCCATAATGCTCGTCATCACAATTATCCATGGCCTTCTCATCACAAGGCTCCACGGTCTTTCCATCAAAATGCTCCATGCCCTGGTCATCACAATGCTCCATGTCCCTTGTCCTCAAAATTCTCCACGTCCTTGTCATAACAATGCTCCATGACTCTTCTTATCACAATATTACATGCTCCTGTCATCACAATTCTCCAGAAAATTGTCATCGCAATGCTCCATGACCCATGTCATGGCAAGCACCATTCATTTGTCATCACAATCTACACGACATTGTCATCAAAATTCTCAATGGCCCTTGTCATCACAATGCTCCATAATCCTTGTCATCACAATGCTCCATGACCCTTGTCATCACAATGCTCCATGACCTTTGTCATCACATTCCTCCATGACACTTGGCATCACAAAGCTCCATGCCCTTGACATCACAATGCTCCATGACGCCTGTCATCACAATGCTCCGTGGCTCCAGTCATCACAAAGGTTAATGACATTTGTTATCTGAATGGTCCATGCCCTCCTCATCACATGGCTATGTGACCTGTGTCACCACAATGCTCCATGAACTTTTCATCACAATCCTCTGTGACACTTGTCATAACAATGCTCCAAGCCTTTGTCAGCAAAATGCTCCATGACACTTGCCAGCAGTATCCTCTTTGAACCATGTCATGACAAGGCTCCATGCCTTTTTCATCACAATGATCCATGCCATTTTCTTCACAATGCTCCAAGACCCCTGTAATGACAATGCTCCATGCCCTTGTCATAACAAAGTTCCATGAGGCAAGTCAAAAAGTGCTCCATGGCCTTCTCATCACAATGCTCCATGCCCTTGTCATCACAATGCTCCAAGACACCTGTAATCACAATGATCCATGCCCCTTTTCATCAGAATGCTCCATGAGACTTGTCATCACAAAGCTCCATGGTGTTCTCATCACAATGCTCCAGGACCTTGTCATCATCATACTCCATTCCCTTGTCATCACAATGTTCCATGACCCATGTCTTCACAATACTCCATGAATATTTTCAGCCCTATTCTCTTTGACCTTCTCATCACAATGCTCCAGGACCACTGTCATCTCAGTGCTCCATGACCACAGTCATCACAATGCTCCATGACCCTGACAACAAAATGATCCGGGACTCTTGTCATCAAAATGCTCCATGACAATTGTCATCACAATGATCCATGCCCTTGTCATCCCAATGCTCCATGACCCCTGTAATCACAATGCTCCGTGATGCTTTTCATCACAGTGCTCCATGACCCTTGTCATCACCATGCTCCATGCCTTTGTCAGCAAAATGCTACATGACCTTGTCATCACAATGCTCCATGAGCTGGTTATCACCAATACTCCATTCCCATTGTCATCACAATCCTCCATGAACCTTGGGATCACATTGTTTCATGCCCTTGTCATCACAATGTTCCATGCTCCTTGAATTCAATATGATCCATGACCTCTGTCATCACAATGCTCCAAACCCTTGTGATCACAATGTTCCATAACACTTGTCATCACAACGCTCCATGATGCCTGTCATCACAATAATCCATGCCCTTGTCATCACAATGCTCCATGACATTTTTCATCACATTACTCAATACACATGTCATCACAATGCTCCCTGATACTTTTCGTCAGAATGCTCCTTGAGTCCTGTCATGAAAAGGCTCCTTGCCTTTTTCATCACAATGCTCCTTGCCCTTTTCACCACAATGCTCCATGCCATTGTCATCACAAATCTCCACGAGCTTGTCATCAGAATGCTCCATGAGCTTGTTATCACCAATAATCCATTCCCATTGTCATCACAATCCTCCAAGAACCTTGGGATCACTTTGCTTCATGTCCTTGTCATCAAAATGCACCATTCTCCATGAAATCAAAATGATCCATGACCTCTGTCATCACAATGCTCCAAACCCTGTGATCACATTGTTCCATAACACTTGTCATCACAACGCTCCATGATGCCTATCATCACAATAATCCATGACCTTGTCATCACAATGCTCCATGACCTTTGTCATCACAATGCTCAATACATAGTCATCACAATGCTCTCTGACACTTGTCATCAGAATACTCCTTGAACACTGTCATGAAAAGGCTCCATGCCTTTTTCATCACAATGCTCCATGCCATTGTCATCACAATGCTCCACAAGCTTGTCATCAGAATGTTCCATGACACATGTCATCAGAATGCTCCATGACCCCTGTCATGACAATGCTCCATGACACCAGTCATCACAATGCTCCATGCCCCTTGTCATTACAGTGCTCCATGACGCTCGTCCTCACAATTATCCGGGGTCTTCTCATCACAGTGCTCCACGGTCTTGCCATCACTATGCTCCATGCCCTGGTCATCACAATGCACCATGTCCCTTTGCATCACAATTCTCCACGTCCCTGTCATCACAATGCTCCATGACACTTCTCATCAAAATGTTACATGCTCTTGTCATCACAATTCTCCATGCATTTGTCATCGCAATGCTCCATGACCCTGTCATAGAAAGCTCCATGCGCGTGTCATCATAGTGCTTCACTAACTTGTCATCAAAATTCTCAATGGACCTTTTCATCGCAATGCTCCATGCCCTTGTCATCACAATGCTCCCTGACCCTTTTCATCACAATGCTTCAGGCCCTTGTCATCACAATGCTCCATTACCTTTGCCATCACAATCATCCATGACCTTGTCATAACAACGCTCCATGCCCTTGTCATCAAAATGCGCCATGCCCAATGTCATTACAATAATTCATGAAACTTGTCAGACCAATGCTCCATGCCCATGGCAACACAATGCTCCTTGTCCTTGTCATCACAGTGCTCCATGACCCCTGTCATCACAATGCTCCATGATTCCACTCATCACAATACTTCATGAAATTTGTCATCACAATGGTCCATGCCCTCGTCATCCCAAGGCTCTGTTATCTTTGTCACCACAATGCTCCATGAAATTTTCATCACAATTCTCTGTGACCCTTGTCATCACAATGCGCCATGCCTTTGTCAGCACAATGCTCCATGACACTTGTCATCAGAATGCTCCATGCGCTTGTCAGCAAAATGCTCCATGACCCATGTCATCACAATGTACCATGCGCTTGTCATCAAAATGCTCCACAACATTGTCATCACAATGCTCCATAAAGCTTGTCCTCACAATGCTCCATGCACTTCCCATCAAAATGCTATCTCACCACTGATATCACAATGTTCCATCACTAGTCATCACAATACTCCCTCACCCCTGTCATCACAATGTACCATGACCCCTGTCATCACAATGCTACATGACCTTATCATCACAATGCTCCATTACATTTGTCATCAGAATCCTCCATGATACTTGGCATCACAATGCACCATGTCATTGTCATCACAATACTCAATACACATGTCAGAATGCTCCTTGAACCCTGTCATGAAAAGGCTCCGTGCCTTTTTCATCACAATGCTACATGCCTTTGTCATCACAATGGACCATGACATATGTCATCACAATGCTCCCTGACACTTGTCTTCACAAGACTCTATTTCCTTGTCTTCACAATGCTCGATGCCCTTGTCATCACAATGCGCCATGCCCACTGTCATCACAATAATCCATGAAACGTGTAAGACCAATGCTCCATGCCCCTATCATCACAATGCTCCATGCCCTTGTCATCACAATGCTCCATGGCTACTGTCATCACAATGCTCTGTGACTCCTGTCATCACAATGCTTCATGACATTTGTCATCACAATGCTCCATGCCCTCGTCATCACATGGCTATTTGACCTTTGTCACCACAATGCTCCATGAACTTTTCATCACAATGCTCTGTGACCCTTGTCATCACAATGCTACAAGCCTTTGTCAGCACAATGCTCCATGACACTTGCCATCACTATGCTCTTTGAACCCTGTCATGACAAGGCTCCATGCCTTTTTCATCACAATGATCCATGCATTTTCTTCACAATTCTCCAAGACCCCTGTAATGACAATGCTCCATGCCCTTGTCATCACAAAGCTCCACGAGGCATGTCATCAGAGTGTTCCATGGCCTTCTCATCACGATGCTCCATGCCCTATTCATCACAATGCTCCAAGACACCTGTAATCACAATGCACCATGCCCCTGTTCATCAGAATGCTCCATGAGACTTGTCATCACAAAGCTCCATGGTGTTCTCATCACAATGTTCCAGGACCATGTCATCACCATACTCCATTCCCTTGTCATCACAATGCTCCATGACACATGTCATCACAATACTCCATGAACATTGTCAGCCCAATTCTCTTTGACTTTCTCATCACAATGCTCCATGACCACTGTCATCACAATGCTCCATTCCCACAGTCATCACAATGCTCCATGAACCCTGACAACAAAATGATCCGGGACTCTTGTCATCCAAATGCTCCATGACACTTGTCATCACAATGCTCCATGACCCTTGTCATCACAATTCTCCTCGTCCTTGTCATCACCATGCTACATGACACTTCTCATCACAATGTTACATGCTCTTGTCATCACAATTCTCCATGCACTTGTCATCGCAATGCTCCTTGACCCCTGTCATAGAACGTTCCATGAGCTTGTCATCACAATGCTTCACGACTTGTCATCAAAATTCTCAATGGCCCTTGTCATCACCATACTCCATGCCCTTGTCTTAAAAATGCTCCATGACCCATGTCATCACAATGCTCCAAGCCCTTATCATCACATTGCTCCATAACCTTTGTCATCACAATCCTCCATGATACTTGGCATCAGAATGCTCCATGCCCTTTTCATCACAATGGACCATGTTATATGTCATCACAATGCTCCCTGAAACCTGTCTTCACAATACTCCATGACCTTGTCATCACAATGCTCCTTTCACTTGTCATCACAATGCGCCGTGCCCACTCTCTTCACAGTAATACATGAAACTTGTCAGACAATTGCTCCAAGACGCTCTCATCACAATTCTCCATGCCTTTGTCATCACAATGCTCCATGAGCCCTGTCATCACAATGCTCTGTGACTCCACTCATCACAATGCTTCATGACCTTTTCAATCACAATGGTCCATGCCCTCGTCATCACAAGGCTCTGTGACCATTTTCACCACAATTCTCCAAGAACTTTTCATCACAATGCTCCATAACCCTTGTCATCACAATGCTCCATGCGCTTGTCAGCACCATGCTCCATGACCCATATCATCACAATGCGCCATGCACTTGTCATCACATTCCTCCACAAACTTGTCATCACAATGCTCCATGCCCCTGTCACACAAAGCTCCATGACGCATGTCATCAGAATGCTCCATGGCCTTCTCATCAGAATGCCCCATGCCCTTGTCATCACAAGGCTCCATGACCCTTGTCATCACAATGCTCCAAGACCCATGTAATCACAATGATCCATGCCCCTTGTTATTACAGTGCTCCATAATGCTCGTCATCACAATTATCCATGGCCTTCTCATCACAATGCTCCACGGTCTTTCCAACAAAATGCTCCATGCCCTGGTCATCACAATGCTCCATGTCCCTTGTCCTCACAATTCTCCACGTCCTTGTCATCACAATGCTCCATGACTCTTCTTATCACAATGTTACATGCTCTTGTCATCACAATTCTCCATGAAATTGTCATCGCAATGCTCCATGACCCCTGTCATGGCAAGCACCATGCACTTGTCATCACAATGCTACACGACATTGTCATCAAAATTCTCAATGGCCCTTGTCATCAAAATGCTCCATAACCCTTGTCATCACAATGCTCCATGACCCTTGTCATCGCAATGCTCCATGAACTTTGTCATCACATTCCTCCATGACACTTGGCATCACAATGCTCCATGCCATTGTCATCACAATGGACCATGACATATGTCATCACAATGCTCCATGCCCCTGTCATCACAATGCTCCAAGCCCTTGTGATCACAATGCTCCATGACGCCTGTCATCACATTGCTCCGTGACTCCAGTCAGCACAACGCTTCATGACATTTGTTATCACAATGGTCCATGTCCTCGTCATCACATGGCTATGTGACCTGTGTCACCACAATGCTCCATGAACTTTTCTTCACAATTCTCTGTGACACTTGTCATCACAATGCTCCAAGCCTTTGTCAGCACAATGCTCCATGACACTTGCCAGCAGTATCCTCTTTGAACCATGTCATGACAAGGCTCCATGCCTTTTTCATCACAATGATCCATGCCATTTTCTTCACAACCCTCCAAGACCCCTGTAATGACAATGTTCCATGCCTTTGTCATCACAAAGCTCCATGAGGCAAGTCATCAGAGTGCTCCATGGCCTTCTCATCACAATGCTCCATGCCCTTGTCATCACAATGCTCCAAGACACCTTTAATCACAATGCTCCATGCCCCTTTTCATCAGAATGCTCCATGAGACTTGTCATCACAAAGCTCCATGGTGTTCTCATCACAATGCTCCAGGACCTTGTCATCACCATACTCCATTCCCTTGTCATCACAATGTTCAATGACCCATGTCATCACAATACTCCATGAACATTTTCAGCCCAATTCTCTTTGACCTTCTCATCAAAAGGCTCCAGGACCACTGTCATCACAGTGATCCATGACCACATTCATCACAATGCTCCATGACCCTGACAACAAAATGATCCAGGACTCTTGTCATCAAAATGCTCCATGACAATTGTCATCACAATGATCCATGCCCTTGTCATCCCAATGCTCCAAGACCCCTGTAATCACAATGCTCCGTGATGCTTTTCATCACAGTGCTCCATGACCCTTGTCATCAAAATGCTCCATGCCTTTGTCAGCAAAATGCTACATGACCTTGTCATCACAATGTTCCATGAGCTTGTTATCACCAATACTCCATTCCCATTGTCATCACAATCCTCCATGAACCTTGGGATCACATTGCTTCATGCCCTTGTCATCACAATGTTCCATGCTCCTTGAATTCAAAATGATCCATGACCTCTGTCATTACAAAGCTCCAAACCCTTGTGATCACAATGTTCCATAACACTTGTCATCACAACGCTCCATGATGCCTGTCATCACAATAATCCATGCCCTTGTCATCACAATGCTCCATGACCTTTTTCATCACATTACTCAATACACATGTCATCACAATGCTCCCTGATACTTGTCGTCAGAATGCTCCTTGAATCCTGTCAAGAAAAGGCTCCTTGCCTTTTTCATCACAATGCTCCTTGCCCTTTTCACCACAATGCTCCATGCCATTGTCATCACAAATCTCCAGGAGCTTGTCATCAGAATGATCCATGAGCTTGTAATCACCAATACTCCATTCCCATTGTCATCACACTCCACCAAGAACCTTGGGATCACTTTGCTTCATGCCCTTGTCATCACAATGCTCCATTCTCCATGAAATCAAAATGATCCATGATCTCTGTCATCACAATGCTCCAAACCCTGTGATCACATTGTTCCATAACACTTGTCATCACAACGCTCCATGATGCCTATCATCACAATAATCCATGACCTTGTCATCACAATGCTCCATGACCTTTGTCATCACAATGCTCAATACATAGTCATCACAATGCTCTCTGACACATGTCATCAGAATGCTCCTTGAACACTGTCATGAAAAGGCTCCATGCCTTTTTCATCACAATGCTCCATGCCATTGTCATCACAATGCTCCACAAGCTTGTCATCAGAATGTTCCATGACACTTGTCATCACAATGCTCCATGACCCCTGTCATGACAATGCTCCATGACACCTGTCATCACAATGCTCCATGCCCCTTGTCATTACAGTGCTCCATGACGCTCGTCATCACAATTATCCGGGGTCTTCTCATCACAGTGCTCCACGGTCTTGCCATCACTATGCTCCATGCCCTGGTCATCACAATGCACCATGTCCCTTTGCATCACAATTCTCCACATCCCTGTCATCACAGTGCTCCATGACACTTCTCATCAAAATGTTACATGCTCTTGTCATCACAATTCTCCATGCACTTGTCATCGCAATGCTCCATGACCCTGTCATAGAAAGCTCCATGCGCGTGTCATCACAATGCTTCACGAACTTGTCATCAAAATTCTCAATGGACCTTTTCATCACAATGCTCCATGCCCTTGTCATCACAATGCTCCCTGACCCTTTTCATCACAATGCTCCAGGCCCTTGTCATCACAATGCTCCATTACCTTTGCCATCACAATCATCCATGACCTTGTCATAACAATGCTCCATGCCCTTGTCATCAAAATGCGCCATGCCCAATGTCATTGCAATAATCCATGAAACTTGTCAGACCAATGCTCCATGCCCATGTCAACCCAAAGCTCCTTGCCCTCATCATCACAATGCTCCATGACCCCAGTCATCGCAATGCTCCATGATTCCACTCATCACAATACTTCATGAACTTTGTCATCACAATGGTCCATGCCCACGTCATCCCAAGGCTCTGTTACCTTTGTCACCACAATGCTCCATGAATTTTTCATCACAATTCTCTGTGAACTTTGTCATCACAATGCGCCATGCCTTTGTCAGCACAATGCTCCATGACCCTTTTCATCACAATTCTCCATGATCCCTGACATCACAATGTTCCATAACCCCTGTTGTCAAAATGTTCCATGACACATTTCATCAAATTGCTCCATGCCCCTGTCATCACAATGTTCCTTGCCCTTGTCATCACAATGCTCCATGACCCCTGTCATTGCAATGCTCCATGATTCCACTCATCACAATGCTCCATGCCATTGTCATCACAATGCTCCATGAACACTCACGCAATGCTTCATGCCCTTTTCATCACAAAGCTCCATGACGCTTATCATCACAATGCACCATGCCCATCATCATAATGCTTCATGCTATTGTCATCACAATGAAATCAAAATGCTCCATGGACTCTGTCATCACAAGGCTCCAAAACCTTGTGATCACAATGTTCCAAAACACTTGTTATCACAACGCCCCATGACGCTCATCATCACAATTATCCATGGTCTTCTCATCACAATGCTCCAAGACCTTGTCATCACATTGCTCCATTACCTTTGTCATCAGAATCCTCCATGATACTTGGCATCACAATGCACCATGCCACTGTCATCACAATACTCAATACACATGTCAGAATGCTCCTTGAACCCTGTCATGAAAAGGCTCCGTGCCTTTTTCATCACAAAGCTACATGCCTTTGTCATCACAATGGACCATGACATATGTCATCACAATGCTCCCTGACACTTGTCTTCACAAAACTCTATTTCCTTGTCTTCACAATGCTCCATGCCCTTGTCATCACAATGCGCCATGCCCACTGTCATCACAATAATCCATGAAACGTGTAAGACCAATGTTCCATGCCCCTATCATCACAATGCTCCATGCCCTTGTCATCAAAATGCTCCATGGCTACTGTCATCACAATGCTCCGTGACTCCTGTCATCACAATGCTTCATGACATTTGTCATCACAATGGTCCATGCCCTCGTCATCACATGGCTATTTGACCTTTGTCACCACAATGCTCCATGAACTTTTCATCACAATGCTCTGTGACACTTGTCATCACAATGCTCCAAGCCTTTGTCAGCACAATGCTCCATGACACTTGCCAGCAGTATGCTCCTTGAACCCTGTCATGACAAGGCTCCATGCCTTTTTCATCACAATGATCCATGCCATTTTCTTCACAATGCTCCAAGACCCCTGTAATGACAATGCTCCATGCCCTTGTCATCACAAAGCTCCACGAGGCATGTCATCAGAGTGCTCCATGGCCTTCTCATCACAATGCTCCATGCCCGTTTCATCACAATGCTCCAAGACACCTGTAATCACAATGCCCCGTGCCCCTGTTCATCAGACTGCTCCATGAGACTTGTCATCACAAAACTCCATGGTGTTCTCATCACAATGTTCCAGGACCTTGTCATCACAGTAATCCACAAGCTTGTCATCACAATGCTCCATGTCCCTTGTCATTACAGTGCTCCATGACGCTCATAATCACTATTATCTATGGTCTTCTCATCACAATGATCCACAGTCTTGCCAGCACAATGCTCCATGCCCTGGTTATCACAATGCTCCATGACCCTTGTCATCACAATTCTCCTCGTCCTTGTCATCACAATGCTACATGACACTTCTCATCACAATGTTACATGCTCTTGTCATCACAATTCTCCATGCACTTGTCATCGCAATGCTCCTTGACCCCTGTCATAGAACGTTCCATGAGCTTGTCATCACAATGCTTCACGACTTGTCATCAAAATTCTCAATGGCCCTTGTCATCACCATACTCCATGCCCTTGTCTTAAAAATGCTCCATGACCCTTGTCATCACAATGCTCCAAGCCCTTATCATCACATTGCTCCATAACCTTTGTCATCACAATCCTCCATGATACTTGGCATCAGAATGCTCCATGCCCTTTTCATCACAATGGACCATGTTATATGTCATCACAATGCTCCCTGAAACCTGTCTTCACAATACTCCATGACCTTGTCATCACAATGCTCCTTTCACTTGTCATCACAATGCGCCGTGCCCACTCTCTTCACAGTAATACATGAAACTTGTCAGACAATTGCTCCAAGACGCTCTCATCACAATTCTCCATGCCTTTGTCATCACAATGCTCCATGAGCCCTGTCATCACAATGCTCTGTGACTCCACTCATCACAATGCTTCATGACCTTTTCAATCACAATGGTCCATGCCCTCGTCATCACAAGGCTCTGTGACCATTTTCACCACAATTCTCCAAGAACTTTTCATCACAATGCTCCATAACCCTTGTCATCACAATGCTCCATGCGCTTGTCAGCACCATGCTCCATGACCCATATCATCACAATGTGCCATGCACTTGTCATCACATTCCTCCACAAACTTGTCATCACAATGCTCCATGCCCCTGTCACACAAAGCTCCATGACGCATATCATCAGAATGCTCCATGGCCTTCTCATCAGAATGCCCCATGCCCTTGTCATCACAAGGCTCCATGACCCTTGTCATCACAATGCTCCAAGACCCATGTAATCACAATGATCCATGCCCCTTGTTATTACAGTGCTCCATAATGCTCGTCATCACAATTATCCATGGCCTTCTCATCACAATGCTCCACGGTCTTTCCAACAAAATGCTCCATGCCCTGGTCATCACAATGCTCCATGTCCCTTGTCCTCACAATTATCCACGTCCTTGTCATCACAATGCTCCATGACTCTTCTTATCACAATGTTACATGCTCTTGTCATCACAATTCTCCATGAAATTGTCATCGCAATGCTCCATGACCCCTGTCATGGCAAGCACCATGCACTTGTCATCACAATGCTACACGACATTGTCATCAAAATTCTCAATGGCCCTTGTCATCAAAATGCTCCATAACCCTTGTCATCACAATGCTCCATGACCCTTGTCATCACAATGCTCCATGAACTTTGTCATCACATTCCTCCATGACACTTGGCATCACAATGCTCCATGCCATTGTCATCACAATGGACCATGACATATGTCATCACAATGCTCCATGCCCCTGTCATCACAATGCTCCAAGCCCTTGTGATCACAATGCTCCATGACGCCTGTCATCACATTGCTCCGTGACTCCAGTCAGCACAAAGCTTCATGACATTTGTTATCACAATGGTGCATGTCCTCGTCATCACATGGCTATGTGACCTGTGTCACCACAATGCTCCATGAACTTTTCTTCACAATTCTCTGTGACACTTGTCATCACAATGTTCCAAGCCTTTGTCAGCACAATGCTCCATGACACTTGCCAGCAGTATCCTCTTTGAACCATGTCATGACAAGGCTCCATGCCTTTTTCATCACAATGATCCATGCCATTTTCTTCACAACGCTCCAAGACCCCTGTAATGACAATGTTCCATGCCTTTGTCATCACAAAGCTCCATGAGGCAAGTCATCAGAGTGCTCCATGGCCTTCTCATCACAATGCTCCATGCCCTTGTCATCACAATGCTCCAAGACACCTTTAATCACAATGCTCCATGCCCCTTTTCATCAGAATGCTCCATGAGACTTGTCATCACAAAGCTCCATGGTGTTCTCATCACAATGCTCCAGGACCTTGTCATCACCATACTCCATTCCCTTGTCATCACAATGTTCAATGACCCATGTCATCACAATACTCCATGAACATTTTCAGCCCAATTCTCTTTGACCTTCTCATCAAAAGGCTCCAGTACCACTCTCATCACAGTGCTCCATGACCACATTCATCACAATGCTCCATGACCCTGACAACAAAATGATCCAGGACTCTTGTCATCAAAATGCTCCATGACAATTGTCATCACTATGATCCATGCCCTTGTCATCCCAATGCTCCAAGACCCCTGTAATCACAATGCTCCGTGATGCTTTTCATCACAGTGCTCCATGACCCTTGTCATCAAAATGCTCCATGCCTTTGTCAGCAAAATGCTACATGACCTTGTCATCACAATGTTCCATGAGCTTGTTATCACCAATACTCCATTCCCATTGTCATCACAATCCTCCATGAACCTTGGGATCACATTGCTTCATGCCCTTGTCATCACAATGTTCCATGCTCCTTGAATTCAAAATGATCCATGACCTCTGTCATTACAAAGCTCCAAACCCTTGTGATCACAATGTTCCATAACACTTGTCATCACAACGCTCCATGATGCCTGTCATCACAATAATCCATGCCCTTGTCATCACAATGCTCCATGACCTTTTTCATCACATTACTCAATACACATGTCATCACAATGCTCCCTGATACTTGTCGTCAGAATGCTCCTTGAATCCTGTCAAGAAAAGGCTCCTTGCCTTTTTCATCACAATGCTCCTTGCCCTTTTCACCACAATGCTCCATGCCATTGTCATCACAAATCTCCACGAGCTTGTCATCAGAATGCTCCATGAGCTTGTAATCACCAATACTCCATTCCCATTGTCATCACACTCCTCCAAGAACCTTGGGATCACTTTGCTTCATGCCCTTGTCATCACAATGCTCCATTCTCCATGAAATCAAAATGATCCATGACCTCTGTCATCACAATGCTCCAAACCCTGTGATCACATTGTTCCATAACACTTGTCATCACAACGCTCCATGATGCCTATCATCACAATAATCCATGACCTTGTCATCACAATGCTCCATGACCTTTGTCATCACAATGCTCAATACATAGTCATCACAATGCTCTCTGACACTTGTCATCAGAATGCTCCTTGAACACTGTCATGAAAAGGCTCCATGCCTTTTTCATCACAATGCTCCATGCCATTGTCATCACAATGCTCCACAAGCTTGTCATCAGAATGTTCCATGACACTTGTCATCACAATGCTCCATGACCCCTGTCATGACAATGCTCCATGACACCTGTCATCACAATGTTCCATGCCCCTTGTCATTACAGTGCTCCATGACACTCGTCATCACAATTATCCGGGGTCTTCTCATCACAGTGCTCCACGGTCTTGCCATCACTATGCTCCATGCCCTGGTCATCACAATGCACCATGTCCCTTTGCATCACAATTCTCCACGTCCCTGTCATCACAGTGCTCCATGACACTTCTCATCAAAATGTTACATGCTCTTGTCATCACAATTCTCCATGCACTTGTCATCGCAATGCTCCATGACCCTGTCATAGAAAGCTCCATGCGCGTGTCATCACAATGCTTCACGAACTTGTCATCAAAATTCTCAATGGACCTTTTCATCACAATGCTCCATGCCCTTGTCATCACAATGCTCCCTGACCCTTTTCATCACAATGCTCCAGGCCCTTGTCATCACAATGCTCCATTACCTTTGCCATCACAATCATCCATGACCTTGTCATAACAATGCTCCATGCCCTTGTCATCAAAATGCGCCATGCCCAATGTCATTGCAATAATCCATGAAACTTGTCAGACCAATGCTCCATGCCCATGGCAACACAATGCTCCTTGCCCTTGTCATCACAATGCTCCATGACCCCTGTCATCGCAATGCTCCATGATTCCACTCATCACAATACTTCATGAACTTTGTCATCACAATGGTCCATGCCCACGTCATCCCAAGGCTCTGTTACCTTTGTCACCACAATGCTCCATGAATTTTTCATCACAATTCTCTGTGAACTTTGTCATCAAAATGCACCATGCCTTTGTCAGCACAATGCTCCATGACCCTTTTCATCACAATTCTCCATGACACCTGACATCACAATGTTCCATAACTCCTGTTGTCAAAATGTTCCATGACACATTTCATCAAATTGCTCCATGCCCCTGTCATAACAAAGTTCCTTGCCCTTGTCATCACAATGCTCCATGACCCCTGTCTTTGCAATGCTCCATGATTCCACTCATCACAATGCTCCATGCCATTGTCATCACAATGCTCCATGAACACTCACGCAATGCTCCATGCCCTTTTCATCACAAAGCTCCATGACGCTTCTCATCACAATGCACCATGCCCATCATCATAATGCTTCATGCTATTGTCATCACAATGAAATCAAAATGCTCCATGGACTCTGTCATCACAAGGCTCCAAAACCTTGTGATCACAATGTTCCAAAACACTTGTTATCACAACGCCCCATGACGCTCATCATCACAATTATCCATGGTCTTCTCATCACAATGCTCCAAGACGTTGTCATCACATTGCTCCATTACCTTTGTCATCAGAATCCTCCATGATACTTGGCATCACAATGCACCATGCCACTGTCATCACAATACTCAATACACATGTCAGAATGCTCCTTGAACCCTGTCATGAAAAGGCTCCGTGCCTTTTTCATCACAATGCTACATGCCTTTGTCATCACAATGGACCATGACATAT
Source organism: Mesoplodon mirus (assembly GCF_964341445.2). Classification (NCBI taxonomy): domain Eukaryota; kingdom Metazoa; phylum Chordata; class Mammalia; order Artiodactyla; family Ziphiidae; genus Mesoplodon; species Mesoplodon mirus. Next base: position 193,622,761 of record NC_138976.1, on the reverse strand, counting down.
GTCATCACAATGCTCCCTGACACTTGTCTTTCCAAAACTCTATTTCCTTGTCTTCACAATGCTCCATGCCCTTGTCATCACAATGCGCCATGCCCACTGTCATCACAATAATCCATGAAACGTGTAAGACCAATGTTCCATGCCCCTATCATCACAATGCTCCATGCCCTTGTCATCACAATGCTCCATGGCTACTGTCATCACAATGCTTCATGACATTTGTCATCACAATGGTCCATGCCCTCGTCATCACATGGCTATTTGACCTTTGTCACCACAATGCTCCATGAACTTTTCATCACAATGCTCTGTGACCCTTGTCATCACAATGCTCCAAGCATTTGTCACCACAATGCTCCATGACACTTGCCAGCAGTATGCTCCTTGAACCCTGTCATGACAAGGCTCCATGCCTTTTTCATCACAATGATCCATGCCATTTTCTTCACAATGCTCCAAGACCCCTGTAATGACAATGCTCCATGCCCTTGTCATCACAAAGCTCCACGAGGCATGTCATCAGAGTGCTCCATGGCCTTCTCATCACAATGCTCCATGCCCTTTTCATCACAATGCTCCAAGACACCTGTAATCACAATGCCCCATGCCCCTGTTCATCAGAATGCTCCATGAGACTTGTCATCACAAAACTCCATGGTGTTCTCATCACAATGCTCCAGGACCTTGTCATCACAGTACTCCACAAGCTTGTCATCACAATGCTCCATGTCCCTTGTCATTACAGTGCTCCATGACGCTCATCATCACTATTATCTATGGTCTTCTCATCACAATGCTCCACAGTCTTGCCATCACAACGCTCCATGCCCTGGTTATCACAATGCTCCATGACCCTTGTCATCACAATTCTCCTCGTCCTTGTCATCACAATGCTACATGACACTTCTCATCACAATGTTACATGCTCTTGTCTTCACAATTCTCCATGCACTTGTCATCGCAATGCTCCTTGACCCCTGTCATAGAACGTTCCATGAGCTTGTCTTCACAATGCTTCACGACTTGTCATCAAAATTCTCAATGGCCCTTGTCATCACCATACTCCATGCCCTTGTCTTAAAAATGCTCCATGACCCTTGTCATCACAATGCTCCAAGCCCTTATCATCACATTGCTCCATAACCTTTGTCATCACAATCCTCCATGATACTTGGCATCAGAATGCTCCATGCCCTTTTCATCACAATGGACCATGTTATATGTCATCACAATGCTCCCTGAAACCTGTCTTCACAATACTCCATGACCTTGTCATCACAATGCTCCTTTCACTTGTCATCACAATGCGCCGTGCCCACTCTCTTCACAGTAATACATGAAACTTGTCAGACAATTGCTCCAAGACGCTCTCATCACAATTCTCCATGCCTTTGTCATCACAATGCTCCATGAGCCCTGTCATCACAATGCTCTGTGACTCCACTCATCACAATGCTTCATGACCTTGTCAATCACAATGGTCCATGCCCTCGTCATCACAAGGCTCTGTGACCATTTTCACCACAATTCTCCAAGAACTTTTCATCACAATGCTCCATAACCCTTGTCATCACAATGCTCCATGCGCTTGTCAGCACCATGCTCCATGACCCATATCATCACAATGCGCTATGCACTTGTCATCACATTCCTCCACAAACTTGTCATCACAATGCTCCATGCCCCTGTCACACAAAGCTCCATGACGCATGTCATCAGAATGCTCCATGGCCGTCTCATCAGAATGCCCCATGCCCTTGTCATCACAAGGCTCCATGACCCTTGTCATCACAATGCTCCAAGACCCATGTAATCACAATGATCCATGCCCCTTGTTATTACAGTGCTCCATAATGCTCGTCATCACAATTATCCATGGCCTTCTCATCACAATGCTCCACGGTCTTTCCAACAAAATGCTCCATGCACTGGTCATCACAATGCTCCATGTCCCTTGTCCTCACAATTATCCACGTCCTTGTCATCACAATGCTCCATGACTCTTCTTATCACAATGTTACATGCCCTTGTCATCACAATTCTCCATGAAATTGTCATCGCAATGCTCCATGACCCCTGTCATGGCAAGCACCATGCACTTGTCATCACAATGCTACACGACATTGTCATCAAAATTCTCAATGGCCCTTGTCATCAAAATGCTCCATAACCCTTGTCATCACAATGCTCCATGACCCTTGTCATCACAGTGATCCATGAACTTTGTCATCACATTCCTCCATGACACTTGGCATCACAATGCTCCATGCCATTGTCATCACAATGGACCATGACATATGTCATCACAATGCTCCATGCCCCTGTCATCACAATGCTCCAAGCCCTTGTGATCACAATGCTCCATGACGCCTGTCATCACATTGCTCCGTGACTCCAGTCAGCACAAAGCTTCATGACATTTGTTATCACAATGGTCCATGTCCTCGTCATCACATGGCTATGTGACCTGTGTCACCACAATGCTCCATGAACTTTTCTTCACAATTCTCTGTGACACTTGTCATCACAATGCTCCAAGCCTTTGTCACCACAATGCTCCATGACACTTGCCAGCAGTATCCTCTTTGAACCATGTCATGACAAGGCTCCATGCCTTTTTCATCACAATGATCCATGCCATTTTCTTCACAACGCTCCAAGACCCCTGTAATGACAATGCTCCATGCCCTTGTCATCACAATGCTCCAAGACACCTTTAATCACAATGCTCCATGGCCCTTTTCATCAGAATGCTCCATGAGACTTGTCATCACAAAGCTCCATGGTGTTCTCATCACAATGCTCCAGGACCTTGTCATCACCATACTCCATTCCCTTGTGATCACAATGTTCAATGGCCCATGTCATCACAATACTCCATGAACATTTTCAGCCCAATTCTCTTTGACCTTCTCATCAAAAGGCTCCAGGACCACTGTCATCACAGTGCTCCATGACCACATTCATCACAATGCTCCATGACCCTGACAACAAAATGATCCAGGACTCTTGTCATCAAAATGCTCCATGACAATTGTCATCACTATGATCCATGCCCTTGTCATCCCAATGCTCCAAGACCCCTGTAATCACAATGCTCCGTGATGCTTTTCATCACAGTGCTCCATGACACTTGTCATCAAAATGCTCCATGCCTTTGTCAGCAAAATGCTACATGACCTTGTCATCACAATGTTCCATGAGCTTGTTATCACCAATACTCCATTCCCATTGTCATCACAATCCTCCATGAACCTTGGGATCACATTGCTTCATGCCCTTGTCATCACAATGTTCCATGCTCCTTGAATTCAAAATGATCCATGACCTCTGTCATTACAAAGCTCCAAACCCTTGTGATCACAATGTTCCATAACACTTGTCATCACAACGCTCCATGATGCCTGTCATCACAATAATCCATGCCCTTGTCATCACAATGCTCCATGACCTTTTTCATCACATTACTCAATACACATGTCATCACAATGCTCCCTGATACTTGTCGTCAGAATGCTCCTTGAATCCTGTCAAGAAAAGGCTCCTTGCCTTTTTCATCACAATGCTCCTTGCCCTTTTCACCACAATGCTCCATGCCATTGTCATCACAAATCTCCACGAGCTTGTCATCAGAATGCTCCATGAGCTTGTAATCACCAATACTCCACTCCCATTGTCATCACACTCCTCCAAGAACCTTGGGATCACTTTGCTTCATGCCCTTGTCATCACAATGCTCCATTCTCCATGAAATCAAAATGATCCATGACCTCTGTCATCACAATGCTCCAAAACCTGTGATCACATTGTTCCATAACACTTGTCATCACAACGCTCCATGATGCCTATCATCACAATAATCCATGACCTTGTCATCACAATGCTCCATGACCTTTGTCATCACAATGCTCAATACATAGTCATCACAATGCTCTCTGACACTTGTCATCAGAATGCTCCTTGAACACTGTCATGAAAAGGCTCCATGCCTTTTTCATCACAATGCTCCATGCCATTGTCATCACAATGCTCCACAAGCATGTCATCAGAATGTTCCATGACACTTGTCATCACAATGCTCCATGACCCCTGTCATGACAATGATCCATGACACCTGTCATCACAATGCTCCATGCCCCTTGTCATTACAGTGCTCCATGACGCTCGTCCTCACAATTATCCGGGGTCTTCTCATCACAGTGCTCCACGGTCTTGCCATCACTATGCTCCATGCCCTGGTCATCACAATGCACCATGTCCCTTTGCATCACAATTCTCCACGTCCCTGTCATCACAGTGCTCCATGACACTTCTCATCAAAATGTTACATGCTCTTGTCATCACAATTCTCCATGCACTTGTCATCGCAATGCTCCATGACCCTGTCATAGAAAGCTCCATGCGCGTGTCATCACAATGCTTCACGAACTTGTCATCAAAATTCTCAATGGACCTTTTCATCACAATGCTCCATGCCCTTGTCATCACAATGCTCCCTGACCCTTTTCATCACAATGCTCCAGGCCCTTGTCATCACAATGCTCCATTACCTTTGCCATCACAATCATCCATGACCTTGTCATAACAATGCTCCATGCCCTTGTCATCAAAATGCGCCATGCCCAATGTCATTGCAATAATCCATGAAACTTGTCAGACCAATGCTCCATGCACATGTCAACACAATGCTCCTTGCCCTCGTCATCACAATGCTCCATGACCCCTGTCATCGCAATGCTCCATGATTCCACTCATCACAATACTTCATGAACTTTGTCATCACAATGGTCCATGCCCACGTCATCCCAAGGCTCTGTTACCTTTGTCACCACAATGCTCCATGAATTTTTCATCACAATTCTCTGTGAACTTTGTCATCACAATGTGCCATGCCTTTGTCAGCACAATGCTCCATGACCCTTTTCATCACAATTCTCCATGACCCCTGACATCACAATGTTCCATAACCCCTGTTGTCAAAATGTTCCATGACACATTTCATCAAATTGCTCCATGCCCCTGTCATCACAATGTTCCTTGCCCTTGTCATCACAATGCTCCATGACCCCTGTCATTGCAATGCTCCATGATTCCACTCATCACAATGCTCCATGCCATTGTCATCACAATGCTCCATGAACACTCACGCAATGCTTCATGCCCTTTTCATCACAAAGCTCCATGACGCTTCTCATCACAATGCACCATGCCCATCATCATAATGCTTCATGCTCTTGTCATCACAATGAAATCAAAATGCTCCATGGACTCTGTCATCACAAGGCTCCAAAACCTTGTGATCACAATGTTCCAAAACACTTGTTATCACAACGCCCCATGACGCTCATCATCACAATTATCCATGGTCTTCTCATCACAATGCTCCAAGACCTTGTCATCACATTGCTCCATTACCTTTGTCATCAGAATCCTCCATGATACTTGGCATCACAATGCACCATGCCACTGTCATCACAATATTCAATACACATGTCAGAATGCTCCTTGAACCCTGTCATGAAAAGGCTCCGTGCCTTTTTCATCACAATGCTACATGCCTTTGTCATCACAATGGACCATGACATATGTCATCACAATGCTCCCTGACACTTGTCTTCACAAAACTCTATTTCCTTGTCTTCACAATGCTCCATGCCCTTGTCATCACAATGCGCCATGCCCACTGTCATCACAATAATCCATGAAACGTGTAAGACCAATGTTCCATGCCCCTATCCTCACAATGCTCCATGCCCTTGTCATCACAATGCTCCATGGCTACTGTCATCACAATGCTCCGTGACTCCTGTCATCACAATGCTTCATGACATTTGTCATCACAATGGTCCATGCCCTCGTCATCACATGGCTATTTGACCTTTGTCACCACAATGCTCCATGAACTTTTCATCACAATGCTCTGTGACCCTTGTCATCACAATGCTCCAAGCCTTTGTCAGCACAATGCTCCATGACACTTGCCAGCAGTATGCTCCTTGAACCCTGTCATGACAAGGCTCCATGCCTTTTTCATCACAATGATCCATGCCATTTTCTTCACAATGCTCCAAGACCCCTGTAATGACAATGCTCCATGCCCTTGTCATCACAGAGCTCCACGAGGCATGTCATCAGAGTGCTCCATGGCCTTCTCATCACAATGCTCCATGCCCTTTTCATCACAATGCTCCAAGACACCTGTAATCACAATGCCCCATGCCCCTGTTCATCAGAATGCTCCATGAGACTTGTCATCACAAAACTCCATGGTGTTCTCATCACAATGCTCCAGGACCTTGTCATCACAGTACTCCACAAGCTTGTCATCACAATGCTCCATGTCCCTTGTCATTACAGTGCTCTATGACGCTCATCATCACTATTATCTATGGTCTTCTCATCACAATGCTCCACAGTCTTGCCATCACAATGCTCCATGCCCTGGTTATCACAATTCTCCATGACCCTTGTCATCACAATTCTCCTCGTCCTTGTCATCACAATGCTACATGACACTTCTCATCACAATGTTACATGCTCTTGTCATCACAATTCTCCATGCACTTGTCATCGCAATGCTCCTTGACCCCTGTCATAGAAAGTTCCATGAGCTTGTCATCACAATGCTTTCGACTTGTCATCAAAATTCTCAATGGCACTTGTCATCACCATACTCCATGTCCTTGTCTTAAAAATGCTCCATGACCCTTGTCATCACAATGCTCCAAGCCCTTATCATCACATTGCTCCATAACCTTTGTCATCACAATCCTCCATGATACTTGGCATCAGAATGCTCCATGCCCTTTTCAGCACAATGGACCATGCTATATGTCATCACAATGCTCCCTGAAACCTGTCTTCACAATACTCCATGACCTTGTCATCACAATGCTCCATTCACTTGTCATCACAATGCGCCGTGCCCACTCTCTTCACAGTAATACATGAAACTTGTCAGACAATTCCTCCAAGACGCTGTCATCACAATTCTCCATGCCTTTGTCAACACAATGCTCCATGAGCCCTGTCATCACAATGCTCTGTGACTCCAGTCATCACAATGCTTCATGACCTTTCAATCACAATGGTCCATGCCCTCGTCATCACAAGGCTCTGTGACCATTTTCACCACAATTCTCCAAGAACTTTTCATCACAATGCTCCATAACCCTTGTCATCAAAATGCTCCATGCGCTTGTCAGCACCATGCTCCATGACCCATATCATCACAATGCACCATGCACTTGTCATCACATTCCTCCACAAACTTGTCATCACAATGCTCCATGATGACTGTCATCACAATGCTGCGTGACTCCTATCATCACAATGCTTCATGACATTTGTCATCACAATGGTCCATGCCCTCGTCATCACATGGCTATTTGACCTTTGTCAACACAATGCTCCATGAACTTTTCATCACAATGCTCTGTGACCCTTGTCATCACAATATTCCAAGCCTTTGCAGCACAGTGCTCCATGACACTTGCCATCACTATGCTCCTTGAACCCTGTCATGACAAGACTCCATGCCTTTTTCATCACAATGATCCATGCCATTTTCTTCACAATGCTCCAAGACCCCTCTAATGACAATGCTCCATGCCCTTGTCATCACAAAGCTCCACAAGGTATGTCATCAGAGAGCTCCATGGACTTATCATCACAATGCTCCATGCCCTTGTCATCACAATGCTCCAAGACACCTGTAATCACAATGCCCCATGCCCCTATTCATCAGAATGCTCCATGAGACTTCTCATCACAAAGCTCCATGTTGTTCTAATCACAATGCTCCAGGATCTTGTCATCACCATACTCCATTCCCTTGTCATCACAGTGCTCCATGACCCCTGTCATCATAATACTCCATGAACATTGTCAGCCCAATTCTCTTTGACTTTCTCATCACAATGCTCCAAGACCAATGTCATCACAATACTCCATGAATATTTTCAGCCCAATGCTCCATGACCTTCTCATCACAATGCTCCATGACCAATGTCATCACAATTCTCCATGACCACAGTCATCACAATGCTCCATGACCCGTGACAACAAAATGATCCGGGACTCTTGTCATCCAAATTCTCCATTACACTTGTTATCACAATGATCCATGCCCTTGTCATCCCAATGCTCCATGACCCATGTAATCACAATGCTCTGTGATGCTTTTCATCACAGTGCTCCATGCCTTTGTCAGCAAAATGCTACATGACCTTTTCATGATAATGCTCCATGAGCTTGTTGTCACAAATACTCCATTCCCATTATCATCACAATCCTCTATGAACCTTGGGATCACATTGCTTCATGTCCTTGTCATCACAATGTTCCATGCTCCTTGAAATCAAAATGATCCATGAGCTCTTTCATCACAATGCTCCAAACACTTGTGATCACAATTTTCCATAACACTTGTCACCACAATGCTCCATGATGCCTGTCATCACAATAATCCATGCCCTTGTCATCAAAATGCTCCATGACTTTTGTCATCACAATACTCAATACACATGTCATCACAATGCTCCCTGATACTTGTCGTCAGAATGCTCCTTGAACACTGTCATGAAAAGGCGCCATGCCTTTTTCCTCACAATGCTCCATGCCATTGTCATGACAATACTCCACAAGCTTGTCATCACAATTCTCCATGACACCTGTCATCACAGTGCTCCATGCCCCTTTTCATTACAGTGCTCCATGACGCTCGTCATCACAATTATCTATGGCCTTCTCATCACCATGCTCCACAGTTTTGCCATCACAATGCTCCATGCACTGGTTATCACAATGCTCCATGACCCTTGTCATCACAATTCTCCTCGTCCTTGTCATCACAATGCTACATGACACTTCTCATCACAATGTTACATGCTCTTGTCATCACAATTCTCCATGCACTTGTCATCGCAATGCTCCTTGACCCCTGTCATAGAAAGTTCCATGAGCTTGTCATCACAATGCTTCTCGACTTGTCATCAAAATTCTCAATGGCCCTTGTCATCACCATACTCCATGCCCTCGTCTTAAAAATGCTCCATGACCCTTGTCATCACAATGCTCCAAGCCCTTATCATCACATTGCTCCATAACTTTTGTCATCACAATCCTCCATGATACTTGGCATCACAATGCTCCATGCCCTTTTCATCACAATGGACCATGTTATATATCATCACAATGCACCCTGAAACCTGTCTTCACAATACTCCATGACCTTGTCATCACAATGCTCCATTCACTTGTCATCCCAATGTGCCGTGCCCACTGTCTTCACAGTAATACATGAAACTTGTCAGACAATTGCTCCAAGATGCTCTCATCACAATTCTCCATGCCTTTGTCATCACAATGCTCCATGACCCCTGTCATCACAATGCTCTGTGACTCCAGTCATCACAATGCTTCATGACCTTTTCAATCACAATGGTCCATGCCCTCGTCATCACAAGGCTCTGTGACCATTTTCACCACAATTCTCCAAGAACTTTTCATCACAATGCTCCATAACCCTTGTCATCACAATGCTCCATGCGCTTGTCAGCACCATGCTCCATGACCCATATCATCACAATGCGCCATGCACTTCTCATCACATTCCTCCACAACCTTGTCATCACAATGCTCCTTAAACCTTGTCATCACAATGCTCCATGCTCTTCCCATCAAAATGCTCTCTCACCACTGATATCACAATGTTCCATAACTAGTCATCACAATACTCCCTCTCCCCTCTCATCACAATGTCCAATGTCCCCTGTCATCACAGTGCTACATGCCCTTATCATCACAAGGCTCCATGACCTCTGACATCGCAATGTTCCATAAGCCCTGTCATCAAAATGCTCCATGACCCATTTCATCACCATGCTCAATGACCTCTGACATCACAATGTTCCATAACCCCTTTCATCAAAATGATCTATGACCCTTTTCGTCAACTTGCTCCAAGACCCTGTCATCACAATGCTCCCTGCCCTTGTCATCACAATGCACCACGCCCTTGTCATCAAAATGCTCCATGTCTTTTTAGTCACACAGTTCCTTGACCCTTGGCATCACAATGCTCCATGTCATTTTCATCGTCATCACAATGCTCCATGAACCCTCTCATCACATTTTTCCATGACCTTGTCATCACAAAGCTCCATGACGCTTGTCATCACAATAGTCGATGCCCTTTTCATCACAATGCTCCACCCTCTTGTCATTACAATCCTCATGACCCATGTATCACAGTGTTCCGTGCCCTTGTCATCACAATGCTCCATGCCCACTCTCATCACAATAATCCATGAAAGTTTTAAGACCAATGCTCCATGCCTTTGTCATCACAATGCTCCATTACCCCTGTCATAACAATGCTCCATGACACCTGCCATTGCAATATTCCACAGCCTTTTCATCACGTGACTCCATGACCTTTGTCATCGCAATGCTCCAAGACCCCTGTAATCACAATGCACGATGCCCTTTACACACAAATCTCAAAGACGCATGTCATAAGAATGCTCCATGGCCTTCTCATCAGAATGCTCCATGCCCTTGTCATCACAAGGTTCCAAGAACCCGATAATCACAATGCTTCATGCCCCTTGTCATTACAGTGCTCCATAATGCTCATCATCACAATTATCCATGGTCTTCTCACTACAGTGCTCCACGGCTTTTCCATCACAATGCTCAATGCCCTGGTCATCACAATGCTCCATGTCCCTTGTCATCAAAATTCTCCACGTCCTTGTAATTCCAATGTTCCATGACACTTCTCCTCACAATGCTCCATGATCACTGTCATCACAATGATTCATGACCAGTGTCATCAAAACCCTCCATGACCACTGACAACACAATGATCCGGGACACTTGTCATCAAAGTGATCCATGACCCTTGTCATCAAAATGATCCATGTCCATGTCATCACAATGCTCCATGACCCCTGTCATCACAAAGCTCTGTGACACCTGTCATCACAATGCTTCATGAACTTTGTCATAACAATGATCCATGCCCTCGTCATCACAAGACTCTGTGACCTTTGTCACCACAATGCTCCATGAAGTTTTCATCACAATGCTCTGTGACCCTTGTCATCACAATTCTCCATGCCTTTGTCAGCACAATGCTCCATTACGCTTGTCATCACAATGCTCCATTCGCTTGTCAGCACAATTCTCCATGACCCATGTCATCACAATGTACCATGCGCTTGTCATCACAATGCTCCACAATCATGTCATCACAATGCTCCTTAAACCTTGTCATCACAATGTTCCATGCACTTCTCATCAAAATGCTCTCTCACCACTGATATCACAATGTTCCATCACTAGTCATTACAATCCACCTTCACACCCGTCATTACAACGTTCTATGACCCCTGTCATCACAATGATTCAAGACCCCTGTAATCACAGTGCTCCACGCCCCTTTTCATATCAATGCTCCATGAACCCTCTCATCAAAATTCACCATGCCCATCATCATAATGCTTCATGCTATTGTCATCACAATGAAATCAAAATGCTCCATGACTTCTGTCATCACAATGCTCCAAACCCTTGTGATCATAATGTTCCATAACACTTGTCATTACAACGCCCCATGACGCTCGTCATCACAATTATCCATGTACTTCTCATCACAATGCTCCATGACCTTTGTCACCACAATGCTCAATACACTTGTCATCACAATGCTCCGTGACACTTGTCATCAGTATGCACCTTGAACCATGTCATGACAAGGCTCCATGCATTTTTCATCACAATAATTGCCCTTGTCATCACAATGCTTCAAGACCCCTGTAATGAAAATGATCCAGTCCCTTGTCATCACAATGCTCCATGATACATATCATCAGAAAACTCCATGGTCTTCTCATCACAATGCTCCAGGCCCTTGTCATCACAACGATCCATGACCCCTGTAATCACAATACTCTATGAACATAATCACCCCAATGCTCCATGACCTTCTCATCACAATGTTCCATGACCCCTGTCATCACAATGCTCCATGACCACTGTCCTCACAACGCTCCATGACACCAAACAGCACAATGTTACTGGACACTTGTTATCACAATACTCCATGATCATTTTCAGCCCAATGCTCCATGAATTCTCATCACAATGCTCCATGACCTTTCCATCACAATGTTCCATGCCCTGATCATCACAATGCTTCATGTACCTTGTCATCACAATTCTCCACGTTCTTGTCATCACAATGCTCCATGACACTTTTCATCACATTGTTACATGCTCTTTTCATCCCAATTCTCCATGCAATTGTCATCGCAATGCTCCATGTCCCTTGCCATAGCAAGGTCCATTCGCTTGTAATCACAATGCTTCACGACCTTTTCATCAATATTCTCACTGGCACTTGTAATAAAAATGCTCCATGCCCTTTTCATCACAATGCTCCATGACCCTTCTCATCACAATGCTCCATGGACTTTGTCATCACAATGCTCAATACAATTGTCATCACAATGCTCCCTGACACTTGTCGTCAGTATGCTCCTTGAACGCTGTCATGACAAGGCTCCATGCCTTTTTCATCACAGTGATGCATGCCCTTTTCATCACAATGATCCAAGACCCCTGTAATCACAATGCTCCAGGCACTTGTCATCACAAAGCTGCATGACACATGCCATCATAATGCTACATGGCCTGCTCATCACAATGCTCCATGCCCTTGTCATCACAATGCTCCAAGACACCTGTAATCACAATGCTCCATGCCCCTTTTCATCAGAATGCTCCATGAGACATGTCATCACAAGGCTCCATGGTCTTATCATCACAATGCTCCAGGACCTTGTCATCACAATGCTCCATTCCCTGGTCATCAAAATGCTCCATGACACCTGTCATCACTATACTCCATGAATATTTTCAGCCCTATGCTCCATGACATTCTCATCACAATGCTCCAGTACCCCTGTCATCACAATGCTCCAAGGTCCCTGTAACCACAATGTTCCATGCCCCTTTTCATCATTATGCTCCATGAGACTTGTCATCACAAGGCTCCATGGTCCTCTCATGAAAATGCTCCAGGACATTGTCATCACAATGCTCCATTCCCTTGTCATCAAAATGCTCCATGATACCTCTCATCACAATACTCCATGAACATTTCAGCCCAATGCTCTATGACCTTCTCATCACAATGCTCCATGACCACTGTCCTCACAACGCTCCATGACACCAAACAGCACAATGTTACTGGACACTTGCTATCACAATACTCCATGATCATTTTCAGCCCAATGCTCCATGAATTCTCATCACAATGCTCAATGACTTTTCCATCACAATGTTCCATGCCCTGATCATCACAATGCTTCATGTACCTTGTCATCACAATTCTCCACGTTCTTGTCATCACAATGCTCCATGACACTTTTCATCACATTGTTACATGCTCTTTTCATCCCAATTCTCCATGCAATTGTCATCGCAATGCTCCATGTCCCTTGCCATAGCAAGGTCCATTCGCTTGTAATCACAATGCTTCACGACCTTTTCATCAATATTCTCACTGGCACTTGTAATAAAAATGCTCCATGCCCTTTTCATCACAATGCTCCATGACCCTTCTCATCACAATGCTCCATGGACTTTGTCATCACAATGCTCAATACAATTGTCATCACAATGCTCCCTGACACTTGTCGTCAGTATGCTCCTTGAACGCTGCCATGACAAGGCTCCATGCCTTTTTCATCACAGTGATGCATGCCCTTTTCATCACAATGATCCAAGACCCCTGTAATCACAATGCTCCAGGCACTTGTCATCACAAAGCTGCATGACGCATGTCATCATAATGCTACATGGCCTGCTCATCACAATGCTCCATGCCCTTGTCATCACAATGCTCCAAGACACCTGTAATCACAATGCTCCATGCCCCTTTTCATCAGAATGCTCCATGAGACATGTCATCACAAGGCTCCATGGTCTTCTCATCACAATGCTCCAGGACCTTGTCATCACAATGCTCCATTCCCTGGTCATCAAAATGCTCCATGACACCTGTCATCACTATACTCCATGAATATTTTCAGCCCTATGCTCCATGACATTCTCATCACAATGCTCCAGTACCCCTGTCATCACAATGCTCCAAGGTCCCTGTAAACACAATGTTCCATGCCCCTTTTCATCATTATGCTCCATGAGACTTGTCATCACAAGGCTCCATGGTCCTCTCATGAAAATGCTCCAGGACATTGTCATCACAATGCTCCATTCCCGTGTCATCAAAATGCTCCATGAGAGCTCTCACCACAATACTCCATGAACATTTTCAGCCCAATGCTCTATGACCTTCTCATCACAATGCTCCAGGACCCCTCTCATCACAATGCTCCACGACCACTGTCATCACAACGCTCCATGATCCCGACAACAAAATGATCCGTGACTCTTGTCATCAAAATGCTCCATGACCCTTGTCATCACAATGATCCATGCCCTTGTCATCCCAATGTTCCATAACCCCTGTAATCACAATGCTCCATGATGCATGTCATCACAGTGCTCCGTGACACTTGTCATCACAATGCTCCATGGTTTTGTCAACAAAATGTTACATGACATTGTCATCAAAATGCTCCATGTGCTTGTCATCACAATACTCCATTACCATTGTCATCACAATCCTCCATGAACCTTGGGATAACATTGCTTCATGCCATTGTCATCACAATACTCCATTACCATTGTCATCACAATCCTCCATGAAGCTTGGGATCACATTGCTTCATGCCCTTGTCATCACAATGCTCCATGCTCTTTGAAATCAAAATGATCCATGACCTCTGTTATCACAATGCTCCAAACCCTTGTGATCACAATGTTCCATAACACTTGTCATCACAATGCTCCATGATGCCCGTCATCACAATACTCCATGCCCTTTTTATCACAATGCTCCATGACCTTTTTTCATCACAATGCTCAATACACTTGTCATCTCAATGCTCCCTGAAACTTTTGGTCAGAATACTCCTTGAACCTAGGCATGAAAAGGCTCATGCCTTTTTCATCACAAGGCTCAATGCCTTTTTCATCACAATGCTCCATGCCATTTTCATCACAATGCTCCATGACACCTGTCATCACAATGCTCTATGCCTCTTTTCATTACAGTGCTCCATGACGCTCGTCATCACAATTAGCCATGGTCTTCTCATCACAATGCTCCACTGTCTTGCCATCACAATGCTCTATGCCTTGGTCATCACAATATTCCATGTCCCTTGTCATCACAATTCTCCATGTCCTTGTCAACACAAGGCTCCATGACACTTCTCATCACAATGTTACATGCTATTGTAATCACAATTCTCCATCACTTGTCATCGGAATGCTCCATGACCCCTGTCATAGCAAGCTTCATGCGCTTGTCATCACAATGCTTCATGACCTTGTCACCAAAATTCTCAATGGCCCTTGTCATCACAATGCTCCATGCCCTTGTCATCACAATGCTCCCTGACACTTGCCATCAGTATGCTCCTTGAACACAGTCATGAAGAGGCTCCATGCCTTTTTCATCAAAATGCTCCAAGACTCCTGTAATCACAATGCTCCATGCACTTGTCTTCACAAAGCTCCTTGACGCATGCAATCAGGTTGCTCCATGGCTTTCTCATCAAAATGCTCCATGCCCTTGTCATCATAGTGCTCCAAGGCCCCTGTAATCACAATGCTCCATGCCTGTTTTCATCAGAATGATCCATGAGACTTGTCATCACAAGGTTCCATGGACTTCTCATCACAATGCTCCAGTACTTTGTCATCACAATGCTCCATACCCTTGTCATCACAATGATCCATGACACCCCTCATCACAATTCTCCATGAATATTTTCAGCCCAATGATCCATGACCTTCTCATCACAATGCTCCATGAACCCTGTCATCACAATGCTCCATGACCACTGTCATCACAACGCTCCATGATCACTGACAAAACAATGATCCGGGACTATTGTCACCTAAATACTCCATGCACTTATCATCAAAACGATCCATGTCCTTGTCATCCCAATGCTCCATGACCCCTGTAATCACAGTGCTCCTTGACGCTTGTCATCTCAGTGCTCCATGACACTTGTCATCACAATGCTCCATGCCTTTGTCAGCAAAATGCTACATGACCTTGTCATCACAATGCTCCATACGCTGGTCATCACAATACTCCATTACCATTGTCATCACAATCCTCCATGAAACTTGGGATCACATTGCTTCATGCCTTTGGCATCACAATGCTCCATGTTCCTTGAAATCAAAATGATCCAGGACCCCGTTCATCACAATGCTCCGTGACTGCAGTCATCACTATATGTCATGAACTTTGTCATAACAACGATCCATGCAATAATCATCACAAGGCTCTGTGACATTTGTCACCAAAATGCTCCATGAACTTTTCATCACAATGCTCTGTGACCATTGTCATCACAATGCTCCATGCCTTTGTCAGCACAATGCTCCATTACTCTTGTCATCACAATGCTCCATGTGCTTCTCAGCACAATGCTCCATGAATCATGTCATCACAATGTGCCCTACGCTTGTCATCACAATGCCCCACAAATTTGTCATCGCAATGCTCCATAAACATTGTCTTCACAATGCTCCATGCACTTCTCATAAAAATGCTCTCTCACCACTGATATCACAATGTTCCATCTGTAGTCAACACAATACTCCCTCACCCCTGTCATCACAATGTTCCATGACCACTGTCATCACAATGCTACATGCAGTTTTCATCACAATGCTCCATGACCCCTGACATCACAATGTTCCCTATCCACTGTCATAAAAATGTTCTATGACCGTTTTCATCTAATTGCTCCATGACCCTGTCATCACAATGATCCCTGACCCTTTTCATCACAATGCTCCAGGCCCTTGTCATCACAATGCTCCATTACCTTTGCCATCACAATCATCCATGACCTTGTCATAACAATGCTCCATGCCCTTGTCATCAAAATGTGCCATGCCCAATGTCATTGCAATAATCCATGAAACATGTCAGACCAATGCTCCATGCCCATGGCAATACAATTCTCCTTGCCCTTGTCATCACAATGCTCCATGACCCCTGTCATCACAATGCTCCATGATTCCACTCATCAGAATACTTTATGAACTTTGTCATCACCATGGTTCATGCCCTCATCATCCCAAAGCTCTGTTACCTTTGTCACCACAATGCTCCATGAATTTTTCATCACAATTCTCTGTGAACCTTGTCATCAAAATGCGCCATGCCTTTGTCAGCACAATGCTCCATGACCCTTGTCATCAGAATGCTCCATGCGCTTGTCAGCAAAATGCTCCATGACCCATGTCATCACAAAGTACCATGCGCTTGTCATCAAAACGCTCAACAACATTGTCATCACAATGCTCCATAAAGCTTGTCCTCACAATGCTCCATGCACTTCCCAAAAAAATGCTATCTCACAACTAATATCACAATGTTCCATCACTAGTCATCACAATACTCCCTCACCCCTGTCATCACAATGGTCCATGACCACTGTCATCAAAATGGTACATGACCTTATCATCACAATGCTCCATGCCCCTGTCATCACAATGCTCATAGCCCTTGTGATCACAATGCTCCATGACGCCTGTCATCACAATGCTCCGTGACTCCAGTCATCACAAAGCTTCATGACATTTGTTATCACAATGGTCCATGTCCTCGTCATCACATGGCTATGTGACCTGTGTCACCACAATGCTCCATGAACTTTTCTTCACAATTCTCTGTGACACTTGTCATCACAATGCTCCAAGCCTTTGTCAGCACAATGCTCCATGACACTTGCCAGCAGTATCCTCTTTGAACCATGTCATGACAAGGCTCCATGCCTTTTTCATCACAATGATCCATGCCATTTTCTTCACAACGCTCCAAGACCCCTGTAATGACAATGTTCCATGCCTTTGTCATCACAAAGCTCCATGAGGCAAGTCATCAGAGTGCTCCATGGCCTTCTCATCACAATGCTCCATGCCCTTGTCATCACAATGCTCCAAGACACCTGTAATCACAATGCTCCATGCCCTTTTTCATCAGAATGCTCCATGAGACTTGTCATCACAAAGCTCCATGGTGTTCTCATCACAATGCTCCAGGACCTTGTCATCACCATACTCCATTTCCTTGTCAACACAATGTTCAATGACACATGTCATCACAATACTCCATGAACATTTTCTGCCCAATTCTCCTTGACCTTCTCATCACAATGCTCCAGGACCACTGTCATCACAGTGCTCCATGACCACAATCATCACAATGCTCCATGACCCTGACAACAAAATGATCCTGGACTCTTGTCATCAAAATGCTCCATGACAATTGTCATCACAATGATCCATGCCCTTGTCATCCCAATGCTCCATGACCCCTGTAATCACAATGCTCCGTGATGCTTTTCATCACAGTGCTCCATGACCCTTGTCATCACAATGCTCCATGCCTTTGTCAGCAAAATGCTACATGACCTTGTCATCACAATGTTCCATGAGCTTGTTATCACCAATACTCCATTCCCATTGTCATCACAATCCTCCATGAACCTTGGGATCACATTGCTTCATGCCCTTGTCATCACAATGTTCCATGCTCCTTGAATTCAAAATGATCCATGACCTCTGTCATCACAATGCTCCAAACCCTTGTGATCACAATGTTCCATAACACTTGTCATCACAACGCTCCATGATGCCTGTCATCACAATAATTCATGCCCTTGTCATCACAATGCTCCATGAACTTTTTGATCACAATACTCAATACACATGTCATCACAATGCTCCTGATACTTGTCGTCAGAATGCTCCTTGAGTCCTGTCATGAAAAGACTCCTTGCCTTTTTCATCACAATTCTCCTTGCCCTTTTCACCACAATGCTCCATGCCACTGTCATCACAAATCTCCACGAGCTTGTCATCAGAATGCTCCATGAGCTTGTAATCACCAATACTCCATTCCCATTTTCATCACAATCCTCCAAGCACCTTGGGATCACTTTGCTTCATGCCCTTGTCATCACAATGCTCCATTCTCCATGAAATCAAAATGATCCATGACCTCTGTCATCACAATGCTCCAAACCCTGTGATCACAATGTTCCATGACACTTGTCATCACAACGCTCCATGATGCCTATCATCACAATAATCCATGACCTTGTCATCACAATGCTCCATGACCTTTGTTATCACAATGCTCAATACATAGTCATCACAATGCTCTCTGACACTTGTCATCAGAATGCTCCTTGAACACTGTCATGAAAATGCTCCATGACTTTGTCATCACAATGCTCAATACAATTGTCATCACAATGCTCCCTGACACTTGTCGTCAGTATGCTCCTTGAACGCTGTCATGACAAGGCTCCATGCCTTTTTCATCACAGTGATGCATGCCCTTTTCATCACAATGATCCAAGACCCCTGTAATCACAATGCTCCAGGCACTTGTCATCACAAAGCTGCATGACACATGCCATCATAATGCTACATGGCCTGCTCATCACAATGCTCCATGCCCTTGTCATCACAATGCTCCAAGACACCTGTAATCACAATGCTCCATGCCCCTTTTCATCAGAATGCTCCATGAGACATGTCATCACAAGGCTCCATGGTCTTATCATCACAATGCTCCAGGACCTTGTCATCACAATGCTCCATTCCCTGGTCATCAAAATGCTCCATGACACCTGTCATCACTATACTCCATGAATATTTTCAGCCCTATGCTCCATGACATTCTCATCACAATGCTCCAGTACCCCTGTCATCACAATGCTCCAAGGTCCCTGTAACCACAATGTTCCATGCCCCTTTTCATCATTATGCTCCATGAGACTTGTCATCACAAGGCTCCATGGTCCTCTCATGAAAATGCTCCAGGACATTGTCATCACAATGCTCCATTCCCTTGTCATCAAAATGCTCCATGATACCTCTCATCACAATACTCCATGAACATTTCAGCCCAATGCTCTATGACCTTCTCATCACAATGCTCCATGACCACTGTCCTCACAACGCTCCATGACACCAAACAGCACAATGTTACTGGACACTTGCTGTCACAATACTCCATGATCATTTTCAGCCCAATGCTCCATGAATTCTCATCACAATGCTCCATGACTTTTCCATCACAATGTTCCATGCCCTGATCATCACAATGCTTCATGTACCTTGTCATCACAATTCTCCACGTTCTTGTCATCACAATGCTCCATGACACTTTTCATCACATTGTTACATGCTCTTTTCATCCCAATTCTCCATGCAATTGTCATCGCAATGCTCCATGTCCCTTGCCATAGCAAGGTCCATTCGCTTGTAATCACAATGCTTCACGACCTTTTCATCAATATTCTCACTGGCACTTGTAATAAAAATGCTCCATGCCCTTTTCATCACAATGCTCCATGACCCTTCTCATCACAATGCTCCATGGACTTTGTCATCACAATGCTCAATACAATTGTCATCACAATGCTCCCTGACACTTGTCGTCAGTATGCTCCTTGAACGCTGCCATGACAAGGCTCCATGCCTTTTTCATCACAGTGATGCATGCCCTTTTCATCACAATGATCCAAGACCCCTGTAATCACAATGCTCCAGGCACTTGTCATCACAAAGCTGCATGACGCATGTCATCATAATGCTACATGGCCTGCTCATCACAATGCTCCATGCCCTTGTCATCACAATGCTCCAAGACACCTGTAATCACAATGCTCCATGCCCCTTTTCATCAGAATGCTCCATGAGACATGTCATCACAAGGCTCCATGGTCTTCTCATCACAATGCTCCAGGACCTTGTCATCACAATGCTCCATTCCCTGGTCATCAAAATGCTCCATGACACCTGTCATCACTATACTCCATGAATATTTTCAGCCCTATGCTCCATGACATTCTCATCACAATGCTCCAGTACCCCTGTCATCACAATGCTCCAAGGTCCCTGTAAACACAATGTTCCATGCCCCTTTTCATCATTATGCTCCATGAGACTTGTCATCACAAGGCTCCATGGTCCTCTCATGAAAATGCTCCAGGACATTGTCATCACAATGCTCCATTCCCGTGTCATCAAAATGCTCCATGAGAGCTCTCACCACAATACTCCATGAACATTTTCAGCCCAATGCTCTATGACCTTCTCATCACAATGCTCCAGGACCCCTCTCATCACAATGCTCCACGACCACTGTCATCACAACGCTCCATGATCCCGACAACAAAATGATCCGTGACTCTTGTCATCAAAATGCTCCATGACCCTTGTCATCACAATGATCCATGCCCTTGTCATCCCAATGTTCCATAACCCCTGTAATCACAATGCTCCATGATGCATGTCATCACAGTGCTCCGTGACACTTGTCATCACAATGCTCCATGGTTTTGTCAACAAAATGTTACATGACATTGTCATCAAAATGCTCCATGTGCTTGTCATCACAATACTCCATTACCATTGTCATCACAATCCTCCATGAACCTTGGGATAACATTGCTTCATGCCATTGTCATCACAATACTCCATTACCATTGTCATCACAATCCTCCATGAAGCTTGGGATCACATTGCTTCATGCCCTTGTCATCACAATGCTCCATGCTCTTTGAAATCAAAATGATCCATGACCTCTGTTATCACAATGCTCCAAACCCTTGTGATCACAATGTTCCATAACACTTGTCATCACAATGCTCCGTGATGCCCGTCATCACAATACTCCATGCCCTTTTTATCACAATGCTCCATGACCTTTTTTCATCACAATGCTCAATACACTTGTCATCTCAATGCTCCCTGAAACTTTTGGTCAGAATACTCCTTGAACCTAGGCATGAAAAGGCTCATGCCTTTTTCATCACAAGGCTCAATGCCTTTTTCATCACAATGCTCCATGACACCTGTCATCACAATGCTCTATGCCTCTTTTCATTACAGTGCTCCATGACGCTCGTCATCACAATTAGCCATGGTCTTCTCATCACAATGCTCCACTGTCTTGCCATCACAATGCTCTATGCCTTGGTCATCACAATGTTCCATGTCCCTTGTCATCACAATTCTCCATGTCCTTGTCAACACAAGGCTCCATGACACTTCTCATCACAATGTTACATGCTATTGTAATCACAATTCTCCATGCACTTGTCATCGGAATGCTCCATGACCCCTGTCATAGCAAGCTTCATGCGCTTGTCATCACAATGCTTCATGACCTTGTCACCAAAATTCTCAATGGCCCTTGTCATCACAATGCTCCATGCCCTTGTCATCACAATGCTCCCTGACACTTGCCATCAGTATGCTCCTTGAACACAGTCATGAAGAGGCTCCATGCCTTTTTCATCAAAATGCTCCAAGACTCCTGTAATCACAATGCTCCATGCACTTGTCTTCACAAAGCTCCTTGACGCATGCAATCAGGTTGCTCCATGGCTTTCTCATCAAAATGCTCCATGCCCTTGTCATCATAGTGCTCCAAGGCCCCTGTAATCACAATGCTCCATGCCTGTTTTCATCAGAATGATCCATGAGACTTGTCATCACAAGGTTCCATGGACTTCTCATCACAATGCTCCAGTACTTTGTCATCACAATGCTCCATACCCTTGTCATCACAATGATCCATGACACCCCTCATCACAATTCTCCATGAATATTTTCAGCCCAATGATCCATGACCTTCTCATCACAATGCTCCATGAACCCTGTCATCACAATGCTCCATGACCACTGTCATCACAACGCTCCATGATCACTGACAAAACAATGATCCGGGACTATTGTCACCTAAATACTCCATGCACTTATCATCAAAACGATCCATGTCCTTGTCATCCCAATGCTCCATGACCCCTGTAATCACAGTGCTCCTTGACGCTTGTCATCTCAGTGCTCCATGACACTTGTCATCACAATGCTCCATGCCTTTGTCAGCAAAATGCTACATGACCTTGTCATCACAATGCTCCATACGCTGGTCATCACAATACTCCATTACCATTGTCATCACAATCCTCCATGAAACTTGGGATCACATTGCTTCATGCCTTTGGCATCACAATGCTCCATGTTCCTTGAAATCAAAATGATCCAGGACCCCGTTCATCACAATGCTCCGTGACTGCAGTCATCACTATATGTCATGAACTTTGTCATAACAACGATCCATGCAATCATCATCACAAGGCTCTGTGACATTTGTCACCACAATGCTCCATGAACTTTTCATCACAATGCTCTGTGACCATTGTCATCACAATGCTCCATGCCTTTGTCAGCACAATGCTCCATTACTCTTGTCATCACAATGCTCCATGTGCTTCTCAGCACAATGCTCCATGAATCATGTCATCACAATGTGCCCTACGCTTGTCATCACAATGCCCCACAAATTTGTCATCGCAATGCTCCATAAACATTGTCTTCACAATGCTCCATGCACTTCTCATAAAAATGCTCTCTCACCACTGATATCACAATGTTCCATCTGTAGTCATCACAATACTCCCTCACCCCTGTCATCACAATGTTCCATGACCACTGTCATCACAATGCTACATGCAGTTTTCATCACAATGCTCCATGACCCCTGACATCACAATGTTCCCTATCCACTGTCATAAAAATGTTCTATGACCGTTTTCATCTAATTGCTCCATGACCCTGTCATCACAATGATCCCTGACCCTTTTCATCACAATGCTCCAGGCCCTTGTCATCACAATGCTCCATTACCTTTGCCATCACAATCATCCATGACCTTGTCATAACAATGCTCCATGCCCTTGTCATCAAAATGTGCCATGCCCAATGTCATTGCAATAATCCATGAAACATGTCAGACCAATGCTCCATGCCCATGGCAATACAATTCTCCTTGCCCTTGTCATCACAATGCTCCATGACCCCTGTCATCACAATGCTCCATGATTCCACTCATCAGAATACTTTATGAACTTTGTCATCACCATGGTTCATGCCCTCATCATCCCAAAGCTCTGTTACCTTTGTCACCACAATGCTCCATGAATTTTTCATCACAATTCTCTGTGAACCTTGTCATCAAAATGCGCCATGCCTTTGTCAGCACAATGCTCCATGACCCTTGTCATCAGAATGCTCCATGCGCTTGTCAGCAAAATGCTCCATGACCCATGTCATCACAAAGTACCATGCGCTTGTCATCAAAACGCTCAACAACATTGTCATCACAATGCTCCATAAAGCTTGTCCTCACAATGCTCCATGCACTTCCCAAAAAAATGCTATCTCACAACTAATATCACAATGTTCCATCACTAGTCATCACAATACTCCCTCACCCCTGTCATCACAATGGTCCATGACCACTGTCATCAAAATGGTACATGACCTTATCATCACAATGCTCCATGCCCCTGTCATCACAATGCTCATAGCCCTTGTGATCACAATGCTCCATGACGCCTGTCATCACAATGCTCCGTGACTCCAGTCATCACAAAGCTTCATGACATTTGTTATCACAATGGTCCATGTCCTCGTCATCACATGGCTATGTGACCTGTGTCACCACAATGCTCCATGAACTTTTCTTCACAATTCTCTGTGACACTTGTCATCACAATGCTCCAAGCCTTTGTCAGCACAATGCTCCATGACACTTGCCAGCAGTATCCTCTTTGAACCATGTCATGACAAGGCTCCATGCCTTTTTCATCACAATGATCCATGCCATTTTCTTCACAACGCTCCAAGACCCCTGTAATGACAATGTTCCATGCCTTTGTCATCACAAAGCTCCATGAGGCAAGTCATCAGAGTGCTCCATGGCCTTCTCATCACAATGCTCCATGCCCTTGTCATCACAATGCTCCAAGACACCTGTAATCACAATGCTCCATGCCCTTTTTCATCAGAATGCTCCATGAGACTTGTCATCACAAAGCTCCATGGTGTTCTCATCACAATGCTCCAGGACCTTGTCATCACCATACTCCATTTCCTTGTCAACACAATGTTCAATGACACATGTCATCACAATACTCCATGAACATTTTCTGCCCAATTCTCCTTGACCTTCTCATCACAATGCTCCAGGACCACTGTCATCACAGTGCTCCATGACCACAATCATCACAATGCTCCATGACCCTGACAACAAAATGATCCTGGACTCTTGTCATCAAAATGCTCCATGACAATTGTCATCACAATGATCCATGCCCTTGTCATCCCAATGCTCCATGACCCCTGTAATCACAATGCTCCGTGATGCTTTTCATCACAGTGCTCCATGACCCTTGTCATCACAATGCTCCATGCCTTTGTCAGCAAAATGCTACATGACCTTGTCATCACAATGTTCCATGAGCTTGTTATCACCAATACTCCATTCCCATTGTCATCACAATCCTCCATGAACCTTGGGATCACATTGCTTCATGCCCTTGTCATCACAATGTTCCATGCTCCTTGAATTCAAAATGATCCATGACCTCTGTCATCACAATGCTCCAAACCCTTGTGATCACAATGTTCCATAACACTTGTCATCACAACGCTCCATGATGCCTGTCATCACAATAATTCATGCCCTTGTCATCACAATGCTCCATGAACTTTTTGATCACAATACTCAATACACATGTCATCACAATGCTCCTGATACTTGTCGTCAGAATGCTCCTTGAGTCCTGTCATGAAAAGACTCCTTGCCTTTTTCATCACAATTCTCCTTGCCCTTTTCACCACAATGCTCCATGCCACTGTCATCACAAATCTCCACGAGCTTGTCATCAGAATGCTCCATGAGCTTGTAATCACCAATACTCCATTCCCATTTTCATCACAATCCTCCAAGCACCTTGGGATCACTTTGCTTCATGCCCTTGTCATCACAATGCTCCATTCTCCATGAAATCAAAATGATCCATGACCTCTGTCATCACAATGCTCCAAACCCTGTGATCACAATGTTCCATGACACTTGTCATCACAACGCTCCATGATGCCTATCATCACAATAATCCATGACCTTGTCATCACAATGCTCCATGACCTTTGTTATCACAATGCTCAATACATAGTCATCACAATGCTCTCTGACACTTGTCATCAGAATGCTCCTTGAACACTGTCATGAAAATGCTCCATGACTTTGTCATCACAATGCTCAATACAATTGTCATCACAATGCTCCCTGACACTTGTCGTCAGTATGCTCCTTGAACGCTGTCATGACAAGGCTCCATGCCTTTTTCATCACAGTGATGCATGCCCTTTTCATCACAATGATCCAAGACCCCTGTAATCACAATGCTCCAGGCACTTGTCATCACAAAGCTGCATGACACATGCCATCATAATGCTACATGGCCTGCTCATCACAATGCTCCATGCCCTTGTCATCACAATGCTCCAAGACACCTGTAATCACAATGCTCCATGCCCCTTTTCATCAGAATGCTCCATGAGACATGTCATCACAAGGCTCCATGGTCTTATCATCACAATGCTCCAGGACCTTGTCATCACAATGCTCCATTCCCTGGTCATCAAAATGCTCCATGACACCTGTCATCACTATACTCCATGAATATTTTCAGCCCTATGCTCCATGACATTCTCATCACAATGCTCCAGTACCCCTGTCATCACAATGCTCCAAGGTCCCTGTAACCACAATGTTCCATGCCCCTTTTCATCATTATGCTCCATGAGACTTGTCATCACAAGGCTCCATGGTCCTCTCATGAAAATGCTCCAGGACATTGTCATCACAATGCTCCATTCCCTTGTCATCAAAATGCTCCATGATACCTCTCATCACAATACTCCATGAACATTTCAGCCCAATGCTCTATGACCTTCTCATCACAATGCTCCATGACCACTGTCCTCACAACGCTCCATGACACCAAACAGCACAATGTTACTGGACACTTGCTGTCACAATACTCCATGATCATTTTCAGCCCAATGCTCCATGAATTCTCATCACAATGCTCCATGACTTTTCCATCACAATGTTCCATGCCCTGATCATCACAATGCTTCATGTACCTTGTCATCACAATTCTCCACGTTCTTGTCATCACAATGCTCCATGACACTTTTCATCACATTGTTACATGCTCTTTTCATCCCAATTCTCCATGCAATTGTCATCGCAATGCTCCATGTCCCTTGCCATAGCAAGGTCCATTCGCTTGTAATCACAATGCTTCACGACCTTTTCATCAATATTCTCACTGGCACTTGTAATAAAAATGCTCCATGCCCTTTTCATCACAATGCTCCATGACCCTTCTCATCACAATGCTCCATGGACTTTGTCATCACAATGCTCAATACAATTGTCATCACAATGCTCCCTGACACTTGTCGTCAGTATGCTCCTTGAACGCTGCCATGACAAGGCTCCATGCCTTTTTCATCACAGTGATGCATGCCCTTTTCATCACAATGATCCAAGACCCCTGTAATCACAATGCTCCAGGCACTTGTCATCACAAAGCTGCATGACGCATGTCATCATAATGCTACATGGCCTGCTCATCACAATGCTCCATGCCCTTGTCATCACAATGCTCCAAGACACCTGTAATCACAATGCTCCATGCCCCTTTTCATCAGAATGCTCCATGAGACATGTCATCACAAGGCTCCATGGTCTTCTCATCACAATGCTCCAGGACCTTGTCATCACAATGCTCCATTCCCTGGTCATCAAAATGCTCCATGACACCTGTCATCACTATACTCCATGAATATTTTCAGCCCTATGCTCCATGACATTCTCATCACAATGCTCCAGTACCCCTGTCATCACAATGCTCCAAGGTCCCTGTAAACACAATGTTCCATGCCCCTTTTCATCATTATGCTCCATGAGACTTGTCATCACAAGGCTCCATGGTCCTCTCATGAAAATGCTCCAGGACATTGTCATCACAATGCTCCATTCCCGTGTCATCAAAATGCTCCATGAGAGCTCTCACCACAATACTCCATGAACATTTTCAGCCCAATGCTCTATGACCTTCTCATCACAATGCTCCAGGACCCCTCTCATCACAATGCTCCACGACCACTGTCATCACAACGCTCCATGATCCCGACAACAAAATGATCCGTGACTCTTGTCATCAAAATGCTCCATGACCCTTGTCATCACAATGATCCATGCCCTTGTCATCCCAATGTTCCATAACCCCTGTAATCACAATGCTCCATGATGCATGTCATCACAGTGCTCCGTGACACTTGTCATCACAATGCTCCATGGTTTTGTCAACAAAATGTTACATGACATTGTCATCAAAATGCTCCATGTGCTTGTCATCACAATACTCCATTACCATTGTCATCACAATCCTCCATGAACCTTGGGATAACATTGCTTCATGCCATTGTCATCACAATACTCCATTACCATTGTCATCACAATCCTCCATGAAGCTTGGGATCACATTGCTTCATGCCCTTGTCATCACAATGCTCCATGCTCTTTGAAATCAAAATGATCCATGACCTCTGTTATCACAATGCTCCAAACCCTTGTGATCACAATGTTCCATAACACTTGTCATCACAATGCTCCGTGATGCCCGTCATCACAATACTCCATGCCCTTTTTATCACAATGCTCCATGACCTTTTTTCATCACAATGCTCAATACACTTGTCATCTCAATGCTCCCTGAAACTTTTGGTCAGAATACTCCTTGAACCTAGGCATGAAAAGGCTCATGCCTTTTTCATCACAAGGCTCAATGCCTTTTTCATCACAATGCTCCATGCCATTTTCATCACAATGCTCCATGACACCTGTCATCACAATGCTCTATGCCTCTTTTCATTACAGTGCTCCATGACGCTCGTCATCACAATTAGCCATGGTCTTCTCATCACAATGCTCCACTGTCTTGCCATCACAATGCTCTATGCCTTGGTCATCACAATATTCCATGTCCCTTGTCATCACAATTCTCCATGTCCTTGTCAACACAAGGCTCCATGACACTTCTCATCACAATGTTACATGCTATTGTAATCACAATTCTCCATCACTTGTCATCGGAATGCTCCATGACCCCTGTCATAGCAAGCTTCATGCGCTTGTCATCACAATGCTTCATGACCTTGTCACCAAAATTCTCAATGGCCCTTGTCATCACAATGCTCCATGCCCTTGTCATCACAATGCTCCCTGACACTTGCCATCAGTATGCTCCTTGAACACAGTCATGAAGAGGCTCCATGCCTTTTTCATCAAAATGCTCCAAGACTCCTGTAATCACAATGCTCCATGCACTTGTCTTCACAAAGCTCCTTGACGCATGCAATCAGGTTGCTCCATGGCTTTCTCATCAAAATGCTCCATGCCCTTGTCATCATAGTGCTCCAAGGCCCCTGTAATCACAATGCTCCATGCCTGTTTTCATCAGAATGATCCATGAGACTTGTCATCACAAGGTTCCATGGACTTCTCATCACAATGCTCCAGTACTTTGTCATCACAATGCTCCATACCCTTGTCATCACAATGATCCATGACACCCCTCATCACAATTCTCCATGAATATTTTCAGCCCAATGATCCATGACCTTCTCATCACAATGCTCCATGAACCCTGTCATCACAATGCTCCATGACCACTGTCATCACAACGCTCCATGATCACTGACAAAACAATGATCCGGGACTATTGTCACCTAAATACTCCATGCACTTATCATCAAAACGATCCATGTCCTTGTCATCCCAATGCTCCATGACCCCTGTAATCACAGTGCTCCTTGACGCTTGTCATCTCAGTGCTCCATGACACTTGTCATCACAATGCTCCATGCCTTTGTCAGCAAAATGCTACATGACCTTGTCATCACAATGCTCCATACGCTGGTCATCACAATACTCCATTACCATTGTCATCACAATCCTCCATGAAACTTGGGATCACATTGCTTCATGCCTTTGGCATCACAATGCTCCATGTTCCTTGAAATCAAAATGATCCAGGACCCCGTTCATCACAATGCTCCGTGACTGCAGTCATCACTATATGTCATGAACTTTGTCATAACAACGATCCATGCAATAATCATCACAAGGCTCTGTGACATTTGTCACCAAAATGCTCCATGAACTTTTCATCACAATGCTCTGTGACCATTGTCATCACAATGCTCCATGCCTTTGTCAGCACAATGCTCCATTACTCTTGTCATCACAATGCTCCATGTGCTTCTCAGCACAATGCTCCATGAATCATGTCATCACAATGTGCCCTACGCTTGTCATCACAATGCCCCACAAATTTGTCATCGCAATGCTCCATAAACATTGTCTTCACAATGCTCCATGCACTTCTCATAAAAATGCTCTCTCACCACTGATATCACAATGTTCCATCTGTAGTCAACACAATACTCCCTCACCCCTGTCATCACAATGTTCCATGACCACTGTCATCACAATGCTACATGCAGTTTTCATCACAATGCTCCATGACCCCTGACATCACAATGTTCCCTATCCACTGTCATAAAAATGTTCTATGACCGTTTTCATCTAATTGCTCCATGACCCTGTCATCACAATGATCCCTGACCCTTTTCATCACAATGCTCCAGGCCCTTGTCATCACAATGCTCCATTACCTTTGCCATCACAATCATCCATGACCTTGTCATAACAATGCTCCATGCCCTTGTCATCAAAATGTGCCATGCCCAATGTCATTGCAATAATCCATGAAACATGTCAGACCAATGCTCCATGCCCATGGCAATACAATTCTCCTTGCCCTTGTCATCACAATGCTCCATGACCCCTGTCATCACAATGCTCCATGATTCCACTCATCAGAATACTTTATGAACTTTGTCATCACCATGGTTCATGCCCTCATCATCCCAAAGCTCTGTTACCTTTGTCACCACAATGCTCCATGAATTTTTCATCACAATTCTCTGTGAACCTTGTCATCAAAATGCGCCATGCCTTTGTCAGCACAATGCTCCATGACCCTTGTCATCAGAATGCTCCATGCGCTTGTCAGCAAAATGCTCCATGACCCATGTCATCACAAAGTACCATGCGCTTGTCATCAAAACGCTCAACAACATTGTCATCACAATGCTCCATAAAGCTTGTCCTCACAATGCTCCATGCACTTCCCAAAAAAATGCTATCTCACAACTAATATCACAATGTTCCATCACTAGTCATCACAATACTCCCTCACCCCTGTCATCACAATGGTCCATGACCACTGTCATCAAAATGGTACATGACCTTATCATCACAATGCTCCATGCCCCTGTCATCACAATGCTCATAGCCCTTGTGATCACAATGCTCCATGACGCCTGTCATCACAATGCTCCGTGACTCCAGTCATCACAAAGCTTCATGACATTTGTTATCACAATGGTCCATGTCCTCGTCATCACATGGCTATGTGACCTGTGTCACCACAATGCTCCATGAACTTTTCTTCACAATTCTCTGTGACACTTGTCATCACAATGCTCCAAGCCTTTGTCAGCACAATGCTCCATGACACTTGCCAGCAGTATCCTCTTTGAACCATGTCATGACAAGGCTCCATGCCTTTTTCATCACAATGATCCATGCCATTTTCTTCACAACGCTCCAAGACCCCTGTAATGACAATGTTCCATGCCTTTGTCATCACAAAGCTCCATGAGGCAAGTCATCAGAGTGCTCCATGGCCTTCTCATCACAATGCTCCATGCCCTTGTCATCACAATGCTCCAAGACACCTGTAATCACAATGCTCCATGCCCTTTTTCATCAGAATGCTCCATGAGACTTGTCATCACAAAGCTCCATGGTGTTCTCATCACAATGCTCCAGGACCTTGTCATCACCATACTCCATTTCCTTGTCAACACAATGTTCAATGACACATGTCATCACAATACTCCATGAACATTTTCTGCCCAATTCTCCTTGACCTTCTCATCACAATGCTCCAGGACCACTGTCATCACAGTGCTCCATGACCACAATCATCACAATGCTCCATGACCCTGACAACAAAATGATCCTGGACTCTTGTCATCAAAATGCTCCATGACAATTGTCATCACAATGATCCATGCCCTTGTCATCCCAATGCTCCATGACCCCTGTAATCACAATGCTCCGTGATGCTTTTCATCACAGTGCTCCATGACCC
Organism: Mesoplodon mirus; assembly: GCF_964341445.2. Lineage (NCBI taxonomy): Eukaryota > Metazoa > Chordata > Mammalia > Artiodactyla > Ziphiidae > Mesoplodon > Mesoplodon mirus. Next base: position 193,590,425 of record NC_138976.1, on the reverse strand, counting down.
TTGTCATCACAATGCTCCATGCCTTTGTCAGCAAAATGCTACATGACCTTGTCATCACAATGTTCCATGAGCTTGTTATCACCAATACTCCATTCCCATTGTCATCACAATCCTCCATGAACCTTGGGATCACATTGCTTCATGCCCTTGTCATCACAATGTTCCATGCTCCTTGAATTCAAAATGATCCATGACCTCTGTCATCACAATGCTCCAAACCCTTGTGATCACAATGTTCCATAACACTTGTCATCACAACGCTCCATGATGCCTGTCATCACAATAATTCATGCCCTTGTCATCACAATGCTCCATGAACTTTTTGATCACAATACTCAATACACATGTCATCACAATGCTCCTGATACTTGTCGTCAGAATGCTCCTTGAGTCCTGTCATGAAAAGACTCCTTGCCTTTTTCATCACAATTCTCCTTGCCCTTTTCACCACAATGCTCCATGCCACTGTCATCACAAATCTCCACGAGCTTGTCATCAGAATGCTCCATGAGCTTGTAATCACCAATACTCCATTCCCATTTTCATCACAATCCTCCAAGCACCTTGGGATCACTTTGCTTCATGCCCTTGTCATCACAATGCTCCATTCTCCATGAAATCAAAATGATCCATGACCTCTGTCATCACAATGCTCCAAACCCTGTGATCACAATGTTCCATGACACTTGTCATCACAACGCTCCATGATGCCTATCATCACAATAATCCATGACCTTGTCATCACAATGCTCCATGACCTTTGTTATCACAATGCTCAATACATAGTCATCACAATGCTCTCTGACACTTGTCATCAGAATGCTCCTTGAACACTGTCATGAAAATGCTCCATGACTTTGTCATCACAATGCTCAATACAATTGTCATCACAATGCTCCCTGACACTTGTCGTCAGTATGCTCCTTGAACGCTGTCATGACAAGGCTCCATGCCTTTTTCATCACAGTGATGCATGCCCTTTTCATCACAATGATCCAAGACCCCTGTAATCACAATGCTCCAGGCACTTGTCATCACAAAGCTGCATGACACATGCCATCATAATGCTACATGGCCTGCTCATCACAATGCTCCATGCCCTTGTCATCACAATGCTCCAAGACACCTGTAATCACAATGCTCCATGCCCCTTTTCATCAGAATGCTCCATGAGACATGTCATCACAAGGCTCCATGGTCTTATCATCACAATGCTCCAGGACCTTGTCATCACAATGCTCCATTCCCTGGTCATCAAAATGCTCCATGACACCTGTCATCACTATACTCCATGAATATTTTCAGCCCTATGCTCCATGACATTCTCATCACAATGCTCCAGTACCCCTGTCATCACAATGCTCCAAGGTCCCTGTAACCACAATGTTCCATGCCCCTTTTCATCATTATGCTCCATGAGACTTGTCATCACAAGGCTCCATGGTCCTCTCATGAAAATGCTCCAGGACATTGTCATCACAATGCTCCATTCCCTTGTCATCAAAATGCTCCATGATACCTCTCATCACAATACTCCATGAACATTTCAGCCCAATGCTCTATGACCTTCTCATCACAATGCTCCATGACCACTGTCCTCACAACGCTCCATGACACCAAACAGCACAATGTTACTGGACACTTGCTGTCACAATACTCCATGATCATTTTCAGCCCAATGCTCCATGAATTCTCATCACAATGCTCCATGACTTTTCCATCACAATGTTCCATGCCCTGATCATCACAATGCTTCATGTACCTTGTCATCACAATTCTCCACGTTCTTGTCATCACAATGCTCCATGACACTTTTCATCACATTGTTACATGCTCTTTTCATCCCAATTCTCCATGCAATTGTCATCGCAATGCTCCATGTCCCTTGCCATAGCAAGGTCCATTCGCTTGTAATCACAATGCTTCACGACCTTTTCATCAATATTCTCACTGGCACTTGTAATAAAAATGCTCCATGCCCTTTTCATCACAATGCTCCATGACCCTTCTCATCACAATGCTCCATGGACTTTGTCATCACAATGCTCAATACAATTGTCATCACAATGCTCCCTGACACTTGTCGTCAGTATGCTCCTTGAACGCTGCCATGACAAGGCTCCATGCCTTTTTCATCACAGTGATGCATGCCCTTTTCATCACAATGATCCAAGACCCCTGTAATCACAATGCTCCAGGCACTTGTCATCACAAAGCTGCATGACGCATGTCATCATAATGCTACATGGCCTGCTCATCACAATGCTCCATGCCCTTGTCATCACAATGCTCCAAGACACCTGTAATCACAATGCTCCATGCCCCTTTTCATCAGAATGCTCCATGAGACATGTCATCACAAGGCTCCATGGTCTTCTCATCACAATGCTCCAGGACCTTGTCATCACAATGCTCCATTCCCTGGTCATCAAAATGCTCCATGACACCTGTCATCACTATACTCCATGAATATTTTCAGCCCTATGCTCCATGACATTCTCATCACAATGCTCCAGTACCCCTGTCATCACAATGCTCCAAGGTCCCTGTAAACACAATGTTCCATGCCCCTTTTCATCATTATGCTCCATGAGACTTGTCATCACAAGGCTCCATGGTCCTCTCATGAAAATGCTCCAGGACATTGTCATCACAATGCTCCATTCCCGTGTCATCAAAATGCTCCATGAGAGCTCTCACCACAATACTCCATGAACATTTTCAGCCCAATGCTCTATGACCTTCTCATCACAATGCTCCAGGACCCCTCTCATCACAATGCTCCACGACCACTGTCATCACAACGCTCCATGATCCCGACAACAAAATGATCCGTGACTCTTGTCATCAAAATGCTCCATGACCCTTGTCATCACAATGATCCATGCCCTTGTCATCCCAATGTTCCATAACCCCTGTAATCACAATGCTCCATGATGCATGTCATCACAGTGCTCCGTGACACTTGTCATCACAATGCTCCATGGTTTTGTCAACAAAATGTTACATGACATTGTCATCAAAATGCTCCATGTGCTTGTCATCACAATACTCCATTACCATTGTCATCACAATCCTCCATGAACCTTGGGATAACATTGCTTCATGCCATTGTCATCACAATACTCCATTACCATTGTCATCACAATCCTCCATGAAGCTTGGGATCACATTGCTTCATGCCCTTGTCATCACAATGCTCCATGCTCTTTGAAATCAAAATGATCCATGACCTCTGTTATCACAATGCTCCAAACCCTTGTGATCACAATGTTCCATAACACTTGTCATCACAATGCTCCGTGATGCCCGTCATCACAATACTCCATGCCCTTTTTATCACAATGCTCCATGACCTTTTTTCATCACAATGCTCAATACACTTGTCATCTCAATGCTCCCTGAAACTTTTGGTCAGAATACTCCTTGAACCTAGGCATGAAAAGGCTCATGCCTTTTTCATCACAAGGCTCAATGCCTTTTTCATCACAATGCTCCATGACACCTGTCATCACAATGCTCTATGCCTCTTTTCATTACAGTGCTCCATGACGCTCGTCATCACAATTAGCCATGGTCTTCTCATCACAATGCTCCACTGTCTTGCCATCACAATGCTCTATGCCTTGGTCATCACAATGTTCCATGTCCCTTGTCATCACAATTCTCCATGTCCTTGTCAACACAAGGCTCCATGACACTTCTCATCACAATGTTACATGCTATTGTAATCACAATTCTCCATGCACTTGTCATCGGAATGCTCCATGACCCCTGTCATAGCAAGCTTCATGCGCTTGTCATCACAATGCTTCATGACCTTGTCACCAAAATTCTCAATGGCCCTTGTCATCACAATGCTCCATGCCCTTGTCATCACAATGCTCCCTGACACTTGCCATCAGTATGCTCCTTGAACACAGTCATGAAGAGGCTCCATGCCTTTTTCATCAAAATGCTCCAAGACTCCTGTAATCACAATGCTCCATGCACTTGTCTTCACAAAGCTCCTTGACGCATGCAATCAGGTTGCTCCATGGCTTTCTCATCAAAATGCTCCATGCCCTTGTCATCATAGTGCTCCAAGGCCCCTGTAATCACAATGCTCCATGCCTGTTTTCATCAGAATGATCCATGAGACTTGTCATCACAAGGTTCCATGGACTTCTCATCACAATGCTCCAGTACTTTGTCATCACAATGCTCCATACCCTTGTCATCACAATGATCCATGACACCCCTCATCACAATTCTCCATGAATATTTTCAGCCCAATGATCCATGACCTTCTCATCACAATGCTCCATGAACCCTGTCATCACAATGCTCCATGACCACTGTCATCACAACGCTCCATGATCACTGACAAAACAATGATCCGGGACTATTGTCACCTAAATACTCCATGCACTTATCATCAAAACGATCCATGTCCTTGTCATCCCAATGCTCCATGACCCCTGTAATCACAGTGCTCCTTGACGCTTGTCATCTCAGTGCTCCATGACACTTGTCATCACAATGCTCCATGCCTTTGTCAGCAAAATGCTACATGACCTTGTCATCACAATGCTCCATACGCTGGTCATCACAATACTCCATTACCATTGTCATCACAATCCTCCATGAAACTTGGGATCACATTGCTTCATGCCTTTGGCATCACAATGCTCCATGTTCCTTGAAATCAAAATGATCCAGGACCCCGTTCATCACAATGCTCCGTGACTGCAGTCATCACTATATGTCATGAACTTTGTCATAACAACGATCCATGCAATCATCATCACAAGGCTCTGTGACATTTGTCACCACAATGCTCCATGAACTTTTCATCACAATGCTCTGTGACCATTGTCATCACAATGCTCCATGCCTTTGTCAGCACAATGCTCCATTACTCTTGTCATCACAATGCTCCATGTGCTTCTCAGCACAATGCTCCATGAATCATGTCATCACAATGTGCCCTACGCTTGTCATCACAATGCCCCACAAATTTGTCATCGCAATGCTCCATAAACATTGTCTTCACAATGCTCCATGCACTTCTCATAAAAATGCTCTCTCACCACTGATATCACAATGTTCCATCTGTAGTCATCACAATACTCCCTCACCCCTGTCATCACAATGTTCCATGACCACTGTCATCACAATGCTACATGCAGTTTTCATCACAATGCTCCATGACCCCTGACATCACAATGTTCCCTATCCACTGTCATAAAAATGTTCTATGACCGTTTTCATCTAATTGCTCCATGACCCTGTCATCACAATGATCCCTGACCCTTTTCATCACAATGCTCCAGGCCCTTGTCATCACAATGCTCCATTACCTTTGCCATCACAATCATCCATGACCTTGTCATAACAATGCTCCATGCCCTTGTCATCAAAATGTGCCATGCCCAATGTCATTGCAATAATCCATGAAACATGTCAGACCAATGCTCCATGCCCATGGCAATACAATTCTCCTTGCCCTTGTCATCACAATGCTCCATGACCCCTGTCATCACAATGCTCCATGATTCCACTCATCAGAATACTTTATGAACTTTGTCATCACCATGGTTCATGCCCTCATCATCCCAAAGCTCTGTTACCTTTGTCACCACAATGCTCCATGAATTTTTCATCACAATTCTCTGTGAACCTTGTCATCAAAATGCGCCATGCCTTTGTCAGCACAATGCTCCATGACCCTTGTCATCAGAATGCTCCATGCGCTTGTCAGCAAAATGCTCCATGACCCATGTCATCACAAAGTACCATGCGCTTGTCATCAAAACGCTCAACAACATTGTCATCACAATGCTCCATAAAGCTTGTCCTCACAATGCTCCATGCACTTCCCAAAAAAATGCTATCTCACAACTAATATCACAATGTTCCATCACTAGTCATCACAATACTCCCTCACCCCTGTCATCACAATGGTCCATGACCACTGTCATCAAAATGGTACATGACCTTATCATCACAATGCTCCATGCCCCTGTCATCACAATGCTCATAGCCCTTGTGATCACAATGCTCCATGACGCCTGTCATCACAATGCTCCGTGACTCCAGTCATCACAAAGCTTCATGACATTTGTTATCACAATGGTCCATGTCCTCGTCATCACATGGCTATGTGACCTGTGTCACCACAATGCTCCATGAACTTTTCTTCACAATTCTCTGTGACACTTGTCATCACAATGCTCCAAGCCTTTGTCAGCACAATGCTCCATGACACTTGCCAGCAGTATCCTCTTTGAACCATGTCATGACAAGGCTCCATGCCTTTTTCATCACAATGATCCATGCCATTTTCTTCACAACGCTCCAAGACCCCTGTAATGACAATGTTCCATGCCTTTGTCATCACAAAGCTCCATGAGGCAAGTCATCAGAGTGCTCCATGGCCTTCTCATCACAATGCTCCATGCCCTTGTCATCACAATGCTCCAAGACACCTGTAATCACAATGCTCCATGCCCTTTTTCATCAGAATGCTCCATGAGACTTGTCATCACAAAGCTCCATGGTGTTCTCATCACAATGCTCCAGGACCTTGTCATCACCATACTCCATTTCCTTGTCAACACAATGTTCAATGACACATGTCATCACAATACTCCATGAACATTTTCTGCCCAATTCTCCTTGACCTTCTCATCACAATGCTCCAGGACCACTGTCATCACAGTGCTCCATGACCACAATCATCACAATGCTCCATGACCCTGACAACAAAATGATCCTGGACTCTTGTCATCAAAATGCTCCATGACAATTGTCATCACAATGATCCATGCCCTTGTCATCCCAATGCTCCATGACCCCTGTAATCACAATGCTCCGTGATGCTTTTCATCACAGTGCTCCATGACCCTTGTCATCACAATGCTCCATGCCTTTGTCAGCAAAATGCTACATGACCTTGTCATCACAATGTTCCATGAGCTTGTTATCACCAATACTCCATTCCCATTGTCATCACAATCCTCCATGAACCTTGGGATCACATTGCTTCATGCCCTTGTCATCACAATGTTCCATGCTCCTTGAATTCAAAATGATCCATGACCTCTGTCATCACAATGCTCCAAACCCTTGTGATCACAATGTTCCATAACACTTGTCATCACAACGCTCCATGATGCCTGTCATCACAATAATTCATGCCCTTGTCATCACAATGCTCCATGAACTTTTTGATCACAATACTCAATACACATGTCATCACAATGCTCCTGATACTTGTCGTCAGAATGCTCCTTGAGTCCTGTCATGAAAAGACTCCTTGCCTTTTTCATCACAATTCTCCTTGCCCTTTTCACCACAATGCTCCATGCCACTGTCATCACAAATCTCCACGAGCTTGTCATCAGAATGCTCCATGAGCTTGTAATCACCAATACTCCATTCCCATTTTCATCACAATCCTCCAAGCACCTTGGGATCACTTTGCTTCATGCCCTTGTCATCACAATGCTCCATTCTCCATGAAATCAAAATGATCCATGACCTCTGTCATCACAATGCTCCAAACCCTGTGATCACAATGTTCCATGACACTTGTCATCACAACGCTCCATGATGCCTATCATCACAATAATCCATGACCTTGTCATCACAATGCTCCATGACCTTTGTTATCACAATGCTCAATACATAGTCATCACAATGCTCTCTGACACTTGTCATCAGAATGCTCCTTGAACACTGTCATGAAAATGCTCCATGACTTTGTCATCACAATGCTCAATACAATTGTCATCACAATGCTCCCTGACACTTGTCGTCAGTATGCTCCTTGAACGCTGTCATGACAAGGCTCCATGCCTTTTTCATCACAGTGATGCATGCCCTTTTCATCACAATGATCCAAGACCCCTGTAATCACAATGCTCCAGGCACTTGTCATCACAAAGCTGCATGACACATGCCATCATAATGCTACATGGCCTGCTCATCACAATGCTCCATGCCCTTGTCATCACAATGCTCCAAGACACCTGTAATCACAATGCTCCATGCCCCTTTTCATCAGAATGCTCCATGAGACATGTCATCACAAGGCTCCATGGTCTTATCATCACAATGCTCCAGGACCTTGTCATCACAATGCTCCATTCCCTGGTCATCAAAATGCTCCATGACACCTGTCATCACTATACTCCATGAATATTTTCAGCCCTATGCTCCATGACATTCTCATCACAATGCTCCAGTACCCCTGTCATCACAATGCTCCAAGGTCCCTGTAACCACAATGTTCCATGCCCCTTTTCATCATTATGCTCCATGAGACTTGTCATCACAAGGCTCCATGGTCCTCTCATGAAAATGCTCCAGGACATTGTCATCACAATGCTCCATTCCCTTGTCATCAAAATGCTCCATGATACCTCTCATCACAATACTCCATGAACATTTCAGCCCAATGCTCTATGACCTTCTCATCACAATGCTCCATGACCACTGTCCTCACAACGCTCCATGACACCAAACAGCACAATGTTACTGGACACTTGCTGTCACAATACTCCATGATCATTTTCAGCCCAATGCTCCATGAATTCTCATCACAATGCTCCATGACTTTTCCATCACAATGTTCCATGCCCTGATCATCACAATGCTTCATGTACCTTGTCATCACAATTCTCCACGTTCTTGTCATCACAATGCTCCATGACACTTTTCATCACATTGTTACATGCTCTTTTCATCCCAATTCTCCATGCAATTGTCATCGCAATGCTCCATGTCCCTTGCCATAGCAAGGTCCATTCGCTTGTAATCACAATGCTTCACGACCTTTTCATCAATATTCTCACTGGCACTTGTAATAAAAATGCTCCATGCCCTTTTCATCACAATGCTCCATGACCCTTCTCATCACAATGCTCCATGGACTTTGTCATCACAATGCTCAATACAATTGTCATCACAATGCTCCCTGACACTTGTCGTCAGTATGCTCCTTGAACGCTGCCATGACAAGGCTCCATGCCTTTTTCATCACAGTGATGCATGCCCTTTTCATCACAATGATCCAAGACCCCTGTAATCACAATGCTCCAGGCACTTGTCATCACAAAGCTGCATGACGCATGTCATCATAATGCTACATGGCCTGCTCATCACAATGCTCCATGCCCTTGTCATCACAATGCTCCAAGACACCTGTAATCACAATGCTCCATGCCCCTTTTCATCAGAATGCTCCATGAGACATGTCATCACAAGGCTCCATGGTCTTCTCATCACAATGCTCCAGGACCTTGTCATCACAATGCTCCATTCCCTGGTCATCAAAATGCTCCATGACACCTGTCATCACTATACTCCATGAATATTTTCAGCCCTATGCTCCATGACATTCTCATCACAATGCTCCAGTACCCCTGTCATCACAATGCTCCAAGGTCCCTGTAAACACAATGTTCCATGCCCCTTTTCATCATTATGCTCCATGAGACTTGTCATCACAAGGCTCCATGGTCCTCTCATGAAAATGCTCCAGGACATTGTCATCACAATGCTCCATTCCCGTGTCATCAAAATGCTCCATGAGAGCTCTCACCACAATACTCCATGAACATTTTCAGCCCAATGCTCTATGACCTTCTCATCACAATGCTCCAGGACCCCTCTCATCACAATGCTCCACGACCACTGTCATCACAACGCTCCATGATCCCGACAACAAAATGATCCGTGACTCTTGTCATCAAAATGCTCCATGACCCTTGTCATCACAATGATCCATGCCCTTGTCATCCCAATGTTCCATAACCCCTGTAATCACAATGCTCCATGATGCATGTCATCACAGTGCTCCGTGACACTTGTCATCACAATGCTCCATGGTTTTGTCAACAAAATGTTACATGACATTGTCATCAAAATGCTCCATGTGCTTGTCATCACAATACTCCATTACCATTGTCATCACAATCCTCCATGAACCTTGGGATAACATTGCTTCATGCCATTGTCATCACAATACTCCATTACCATTGTCATCACAATCCTCCATGAAGCTTGGGATCACATTGCTTCATGCCCTTGTCATCACAATGCTCCATGCTCTTTGAAATCAAAATGATCCATGACCTCTGTTATCACAATGCTCCAAACCCTTGTGATCACAATGTTCCATAACACTTGTCATCACAATGCTCCGTGATGCCCGTCATCACAATACTCCATGCCCTTTTTATCACAATGCTCCATGACCTTTTTTCATCACAATGCTCAATACACTTGTCATCTCAATGCTCCCTGAAACTTTTGGTCAGAATACTCCTTGAACCTAGGCATGAAAAGGCTCATGCCTTTTTCATCACAAGGCTCAATGCCTTTTTCATCACAATGCTCCATGCCATTTTCATCACAATGCTCCATGACACCTGTCATCACAATGCTCTATGCCTCTTTTCATTACAGTGCTCCATGACGCTCGTCATCACAATTAGCCATGGTCTTCTCATCACAATGCTCCACTGTCTTGCCATCACAATGCTCTATGCCTTGGTCATCACAATATTCCATGTCCCTTGTCATCACAATTCTCCATGTCCTTGTCAACACAAGGCTCCATGACACTTCTCATCACAATGTTACATGCTATTGTAATCACAATTCTCCATCACTTGTCATCGGAATGCTCCATGACCCCTGTCATAGCAAGCTTCATGCGCTTGTCATCACAATGCTTCATGACCTTGTCACCAAAATTCTCAATGGCCCTTGTCATCACAATGCTCCATGCCCTTGTCATCACAATGCTCCCTGACACTTGCCATCAGTATGCTCCTTGAACACAGTCATGAAGAGGCTCCATGCCTTTTTCATCAAAATGCTCCAAGACTCCTGTAATCACAATGCTCCATGCACTTGTCTTCACAAAGCTCCTTGACGCATGCAATCAGGTTGCTCCATGGCTTTCTCATCAAAATGCTCCATGCCCTTGTCATCATAGTGCTCCAAGGCCCCTGTAATCACAATGCTCCATGCCTGTTTTCATCAGAATGATCCATGAGACTTGTCATCACAAGGTTCCATGGACTTCTCATCACAATGCTCCAGTACTTTGTCATCACAATGCTCCATACCCTTGTCATCACAATGATCCATGACACCCCTCATCACAATTCTCCATGAATATTTTCAGCCCAATGATCCATGACCTTCTCATCACAATGCTCCATGAACCCTGTCATCACAATGCTCCATGACCACTGTCATCACAACGCTCCATGATCACTGACAAAACAATGATCCGGGACTATTGTCACCTAAATACTCCATGCACTTATCATCAAAACGATCCATGTCCTTGTCATCCCAATGCTCCATGACCCCTGTAATCACAGTGCTCCTTGACGCTTGTCATCTCAGTGCTCCATGACACTTGTCATCACAATGCTCCATGCCTTTGTCAGCAAAATGCTACATGACCTTGTCATCACAATGCTCCATACGCTGGTCATCACAATACTCCATTACCATTGTCATCACAATCCTCCATGAAACTTGGGATCACATTGCTTCATGCCTTTGGCATCACAATGCTCCATGTTCCTTGAAATCAAAATGATCCAGGACCCCGTTCATCACAATGCTCCGTGACTGCAGTCATCACTATATGTCATGAACTTTGTCATAACAACGATCCATGCAATAATCATCACAAGGCTCTGTGACATTTGTCACCAAAATGCTCCATGAACTTTTCATCACAATGCTCTGTGACCATTGTCATCACAATGCTCCATGCCTTTGTCAGCACAATGCTCCATTACTCTTGTCATCACAATGCTCCATGTGCTTCTCAGCACAATGCTCCATGAATCATGTCATCACAATGTGCCCTACGCTTGTCATCACAATGCCCCACAAATTTGTCATCGCAATGCTCCATAAACATTGTCTTCACAATGCTCCATGCACTTCTCATAAAAATGCTCTCTCACCACTGATATCACAATGTTCCATCTGTAGTCAACACAATACTCCCTCACCCCTGTCATCACAATGTTCCATGACCACTGTCATCACAATGCTACATGCAGTTTTCATCACAATGCTCCATGACCCCTGACATCACAATGTTCCCTATCCACTGTCATAAAAATGTTCTATGACCGTTTTCATCTAATTGCTCCATGACCCTGTCATCACAATGATCCCTGACCCTTTTCATCACAATGCTCCAGGCCCTTGTCATCACAATGCTCCATTACCTTTGCCATCACAATCATCCATGACCTTGTCATAACAATGCTCCATGCCCTTGTCATCAAAATGTGCCATGCCCAATGTCATTGCAATAATCCATGAAACATGTCAGACCAATGCTCCATGCCCATGGCAATACAATTCTCCTTGCCCTTGTCATCACAATGCTCCATGACCCCTGTCATCACAATGCTCCATGATTCCACTCATCAGAATACTTTATGAACTTTGTCATCACCATGGTTCATGCCCTCATCATCCCAAAGCTCTGTTACCTTTGTCACCACAATGCTCCATGAATTTTTCATCACAATTCTCTGTGAACCTTGTCATCAAAATGCGCCATGCCTTTGTCAGCACAATGCTCCATGACCCTTGTCATCAGAATGCTCCATGCGCTTGTCAGCAAAATGCTCCATGACCCATGTCATCACAAAGTACCATGCGCTTGTCATCAAAACGCTCAACAACATTGTCATCACAATGCTCCATAAAGCTTGTCCTCACAATGCTCCATGCACTTCCCAAAAAAATGCTATCTCACAACTAATATCACAATGTTCCATCACTAGTCATCACAATACTCCCTCACCCCTGTCATCACAATGGTCCATGACCACTGTCATCAAAATGGTACATGACCTTATCATCACAATGCTCCATGCCCCTGTCATCACAATGCTCATAGCCCTTGTGATCACAATGCTCCATGACGCCTGTCATCACAATGCTCCGTGACTCCAGTCATCACAAAGCTTCATGACATTTGTTATCACAATGGTCCATGTCCTCGTCATCACATGGCTATGTGACCTGTGTCACCACAATGCTCCATGAACTTTTCTTCACAATTCTCTGTGACACTTGTCATCACAATGCTCCAAGCCTTTGTCAGCACAATGCTCCATGACACTTGCCAGCAGTATCCTCTTTGAACCATGTCATGACAAGGCTCCATGCCTTTTTCATCACAATGATCCATGCCATTTTCTTCACAACGCTCCAAGACCCCTGTAATGACAATGTTCCATGCCTTTGTCATCACAAAGCTCCATGAGGCAAGTCATCAGAGTGCTCCATGGCCTTCTCATCACAATGCTCCATGCCCTTGTCATCACAATGCTCCAAGACACCTGTAATCACAATGCTCCATGCCCTTTTTCATCAGAATGCTCCATGAGACTTGTCATCACAAAGCTCCATGGTGTTCTCATCACAATGCTCCAGGACCTTGTCATCACCATACTCCATTTCCTTGTCAACACAATGTTCAATGACACATGTCATCACAATACTCCATGAACATTTTCTGCCCAATTCTCCTTGACCTTCTCATCACAATGCTCCAGGACCACTGTCATCACAGTGCTCCATGACCACAATCATCACAATGCTCCATGACCCTGACAACAAAATGATCCTGGACTCTTGTCATCAAAATGCTCCATGACAATTGTCATCACAATGATCCATGCCCTTGTCATCCCAATGCTCCATGACCCCTGTAATCACAATGCTCCGTGATGCTTTTCATCACAGTGCTCCATGACCCTTGTCATCACAATGCTCCATGCCTTTGTCAGCAAAATGCTACATGACCTTGTCATCACAATGTTCCATGAGCTTGTTATCACCAATACTCCATTCCCATTGTCATCACAATCCTCCATGAACCTTGGGATCACATTGCTTCATGCCCTTGTCATCACAATGTTCCATGCTCCTTGAATTCAAAATGATCCATGACCTCTGTCATCACAATGCTCCAAACCCTTGTGATCACAATGTTCCATAACACTTGTCATCACAACGCTCCATGATGCCTGTCATCACAATAATTCATGCCCTTGTCATCACAATGCTCCATGAACTTTTTGATCACAATACTCAATACACATGTCATCACAATGCTCCTGATACTTGTCGTCAGAATGCTCCTTGAGTCCTGTCATGAAAAGACTCCTTGCCTTTTTCATCACAATTCTCCTTGCCCTTTTCACCACAATGCTCCATGCCACTGTCATCACAAATCTCCACGAGCTTGTCATCAGAATGCTCCATGAGCTTGTAATCACCAATACTCCATTCCCATTTTCATCACAATCCTCCAAGCACCTTGGGATCACTTTGCTTCATGCCCTTGTCATCACAATGCTCCATTCTCCATGAAATCAAAATGATCCATGACCTCTGTCATCACAATGATCCAAACCCTGTGATCACAATGTTCCATGACACTTGTCATCACAACGCTCCATGATGCCTATCATCACAATAATCCATGACCTTGTCATCACAATGCTCCATGACCTTTGTTATCACAATGCTCAATACATAGTCATCACAATGCTCTCTGACACTTGTCATCAGAATGCTCCTTGAACACTGTCATGAAAATGCTCCATGACTTTTTCATCACAATGCTCCATGCCAGTGTCATCACAATGCTCCACAAGCTTGTCATCAGAATGTTCCATGACACTTGTCATCACAATTCTCCATGACCCCTGTCATGACAATGCTCCATGACACCTGTCATCACAATGCTCCATGCCCCTTGTCAGTACAGTGCACCATGACGCTCGTATTCACAATTATCTGGCGTCTTCTCATCACAGTGCTCCACGGTCTTGCCATCACTATGCTCCATGCCCTGGTCATCACAATGCACCATGTCCCTTTGCATCACAATTCTCCACGTCCCTGTCATCACAATGCTCCATGACACTTCTCATCAAAATGTTACATGCTCTTGTCATCACAATTCTCCATGCACTTGTCATCGCAATGCTCCATGAACCTGTCATAGAAATCTCCATGCGCGTGTCATCACAATGCTCCCTGACCCTTTTCATCACAATGCTCCAGGCCTTTGTCATCACAATGCTCCATAACCTTTGCCATCACAATCATCCATGACCTTGTCATAACAATGCTCCATGCCCTGGTCATCAAAATGCGCCATGCCCAATGTCATTGCAATAATCCATGAAACATGTCAGACCAATGCTCCATGCCCATGGCAACACAATGCTCCTTGCCCTTGTCATCACAATGCTCCATGACCCCTGTCATCGCAATGCTCCATGATTCCACTCATCACAATGCTCCTTGCCATTGTCATCACAATGCTCCATGAACACTCACGCAATGCTCCATGCCCTTTTCATCACAAAGCTCCATGACGCTTCTCATCACAATGCACCATGCCCATCATCATAATGCTTCATGCTCTTGTCATCACAATGAAATCAAAATGCTCCATGGACTCTGTCATCACAAGGCTCCAAAACCTTGTGATCACAATGTTCCAAAACACTTGTTATCACAACGCCCCATGACGCTCCTCATCACAATTATCCATGGTCTTCTCATCACCATGCTCGAAGAACTTGTCATCACATTGCTCCATTACCTTTGTCATCAGAATCCTCCATGATACTTGGCATCACAATGCACCATGCCATTGTCATCACATTACTCAATACACATGTCAGAATGCTCCTTGAACCCTGTCATGAAAAGGCTCCATGACTTTTTCATCACAATGCTACATGCCTTTGTCATCACAATGCTCAATACATAGTCATCACAATGCTCTCTGACACTTGTCATCAGAATGCTCTTTGAACACTGTCATGAAAATGCTCCATGACTTTTTCATCACAATGCTCCATGCCATTGTCATCACAATGCTCCACAAGCTTGTCATCAGAATGTTCCTTGATACTTGTCATCACAATCCTCCATGACCCCTGTCATGACAATGATCCATGACACCTGTCATCACAATGCTCCATGCCCCTTGTCATTACAGTGCTCCATGACGCTCGTCATCACAATTATACGGGGTCTTCTCATCACAGTGCTCCACGGTCTTGCCATCAGTATGCTCCATGCCCTGGTCATCACAATGCACCATGTCCCTTTGCATCACAATTCTCCACGTCCCTGTCATCACAATGCTCCATGACACTTCTCATCAAAATATTACATGCCCTTGTCATCACAATTCTCCATGCACTTGTCATCGCAATGCTCCATGACCCTGTCATAGAAAGCTCCATGCGCGTGTCATCACAATGCTTCACGAATTTGTCATTAAAATTCTCAATGGACCTTTTCATTGCAATGTTCCATGCCCTTGTCATCACAATGCTCCCTGACCCTTTTCATCACAATGCTCCAGGCCATTGTCATCACAATGCTCCATTACCTTTGCCATCACAATCATCCATGACCTTGTCATAACAATGCTCCACACCCTGGTCATCAAAATGCGCCATGCCCAATGTCATTGCAATAAACCATGAAACTTGTCAGACCAATGCTCCATGCCCATGGCAACACAATGCTCCTTGCCCTTGTCATCACAATGCTCCATGACCCCTGTCATCACAATGCTCCATGATTCCACTCATCACAATACTTCATGAACTTTGTCATCACAATGGTCCATGCCCACGTCATCCCAAGGCTCTGTTACCTTTGTCACAACAATGCTCCATAAATTTTTCATCACAATTCTCTGTGAACCTTGTCATCACAATGTGCCATGCCTTTGTCAGCACAATGCTCCATGACCCTTTTCATCACAATGCTCCATGACCCCTGACATCACAATGTTCCATAACCCCTCTTGTCAAAATGTTCCATGACACTTTTCATCAAATTGCTCCATGCCACTGTCATCACAATATTCCTTGCCCTTGTCATCACAATGCTCCATGACACCTGTCATCGCAATGCTCCATGATTCCACTCATCACAATGCTCCATGCCATTGTCATCACAATGCTCCATGAACACTCACGCAATGCTCCATGCCCTTTTCATCACAAAGCTCCATGACGCTTCTCATCACAATGCACCATGCCCATCATCATAATGCTTCATGCTATTGTCATCACAATGAAATCAAAATGCTCCATGGACTCTGTCATCACAAGGCTCCAAAACCTTGTGATCAAAATGTTCCAAAACAATTGTTATCAAAACGCCCCATGACGCTCATCATCACAATTATCCATGGTCTTCTCATCACAATGCTCCAAGACCTTGTCATCACATTGCTCCATTACCTTTGTCATCAGAATCCTCCATGATACTTGGCATCACAATGCACCATGCCACTGTCATCACAATACTCAATACACATGTCAGAATGCTCCTTGAACCCTGTCATGAAAAGGCTCCGTGCCTTTTTCATCACAATGCTACATGCCTTTGTCATCACAATGGACCATGACATATGTCATCACAATGCTCCCTGACACCTGTCTTCACAAAATTCTATTTCCTTGTCTTCACAATGCGCCATGCCCACTGTCATCACAATAATCCATGAAACGTGTAAGACCAATGTTCCATGCCCCTATCATCACAATGCTCCATGCCCTTGTCATCACAATGCTCCATGGCTACTGTCATCACAATGCTCCGTGACTCCTGTCATCACAATGCTTCATGACATTTGTCATCACAATGGTCCATGCCCTCGTCATCACATGGCTATTTGACCTTTGTCACCACAATGCTCCATGAACTTTTCATCACAATGCTCTGTGACTCTTGTCATCACAATGCTCCAAGCCTTTGTCAGCACAATGCTCCATGACACTTGCCAGCAGTATGCTCCTTGAACCCTGTCATGACAAGGCTCCATGCCTTTTTCATCACAATGATCCATGCCATTTTCTTCACAATGCTCCAAGACCCCTGTAATGACAATGCTCCATGCCCTTGTCATCACAAAGCTCCACGAGGCATGTCATCAGAGTGCTCCATGGACTTCTCATCACAATGCTCCATGCCCTTTTCATCACAATGCTCCAAGACACCTGTAATCACAATGCCCCATGCCCATGTTCATCAGAATGCTCCATGAGACTTGTCATCACAAAGCTCCATGGTGTGCTCATCACAATGCTCCAGGACCTTGTCATCACAGTACTCCACAAGCTTGTCATCACAATGCTCCATGACACCTGTCATCACAGTGCTCCATGCCCCTTTTCATTACAGTGCTCCATGACGCTCGTCATCACAATTATCTATGGCCTTCTCATCACCATGCTCCACAGTTTTGCCATCACAATGCTCCATGCACTGGTTATCACAATGCTCCATGACCCTTGTCATCACAATACTCCTCGTCCTTGTCATCACAATGCTACATGACACTTCTCATCACAATGTTACATGCTCTTGTCATCACAATTCTCCATGCACTTGTCATCGCAATGCTCCTTGACCCCTGTCATAGAAAGTTCCATGAGCTTGTCATCACAATGCTTCTCGACTTGTCATCAAAATTCTCAATGGCCCTTGTCATCACCATACTCCATGCCCTCGTCTTAAAAATGCTCCATGACCCTTGTCATCACAATGCTCCAAGCCCTTATCATCACATTGCTCCATAACCTTTGTCATCACAATCCTCCATGATACTTGGCATCACAATGCTCCATGCCCTTTTCATCACAATGGACCATGTTATATGTCATCACAATGCTCCCTGAAACCTGTCTTCACAATACTCCATGACCTTGTCATCACAATGCTCCATTCACTTGTCATCACAATGCGCCGTGCCCACTCTCTTCACAGTAATACATGAAACTTGTCAGACAATTCCTCCAAGACGCTGTCATCACAATTCTCCATGCCTTTGTCATCACAATGCTCCATGAGCCCTGTCATCACAATGCTCTGTGACTCCAGTCATCACAATGCTTCATGACCTTTTCAATCACAATGGTCCATGCCCTCATCATCACAAGGCTCTGTGACCATTTTCACCACAATTCTCCAAGAACTTTTCATCACAATGCTCCATAACCCTTGTCATCACAATGCTCCATGCGCTTGTCAGCACCATGCTCCATGACCCATATCATCACAATGCACCATGCACTTGTCATCACATTCCTCCACAAACTTGTCATCACAATGTTCCATGCCCCTGTCACACAAAGCTCCATGACACATGTCATCAGAATGCTCCATGGCCTTCTCATCAGAATGCCCCATTCCCTTGTCATCACAAGGCTCCGTGACCCTTGTCATCACAATGCTCCAAGACCCATGTAATCACAATTATCCATGCCGATTGCTATTACAGTGCTCCATAATGTTCGTCATCACAATTATCCATGGCCTTCTCATCACAATGCTCCACGGTCTTTCCATCAAAATGCTCCATGCCCTGGTCATCACAATGCTCCATGTCCCTTGTCCTCACAATTCTCCACGTCCTTGTCATCACAATGCTCCATGACTCTTCTTATCACAATGTTACATGCTCTTGTCATCACAATTCTCCATGAAATTGTCATTGCAATGCTCCATGACCCCTGTCATGGCAAGCACCATGCAATGGTCATCACAATGCTACACGACATTGTCATCAAAATTCTCAATGGCCATTGTCATCAAAATGCTCCATAACCCTTGTCATCACAAAGCTCCATGACCCTTGTCATCACAATGCTCCATGAACTTTGTCATCACATTCCTCCATGACATTTGGCATCACAATGCTCCATGCCATTGTCATCACAATGGACCATGACATATGTCATCACAATGTTCCATGCCCCTGTCATCACAATGCTCCAAGCCCTTGTGATCACAATGCTCCATGACGCCTGTCATCACAATGCTCCGTGACTCCAGTCATCACAAAGCTTCATGACATTTGTTATCACAATGGTCCATGTCCTCGTCATCACATGGCTATGTGACCTGTGTCACCACAATGCTCCATGAACTTTTCTTCACAATTCTCTGTGACACTTGTCATCACAATGCTCCAAGCCTTTGTCACCACAATGCTCCATGACACTTGCCAGCAGTATCCTCGTTGAACCATGTCATGACAAGGCTCCATGCCTTTTTCTTCACAATGATCCATGCCATTTTCTTCACAACGCTCCAAGACCCCTGTAATGACAATGTTCCATGCCTTTGTCATCACAAAGCTCCATGAGGCAAGTCATCAGAGTGCTCCATGGCCTTCTCATCACAATGCTCCATGCCCTTGTCATCACAATGCTCCAAGACACCTTTAATCACAATGCTCCATGCCCCTTTTCATCAGAATGCTCCATGAGACTTGTCATCACAAAGCTCCATGGTGTTCTCATCACAATGCTCCAGGATCTTGTCATCACCATACTCCATTCCCTTGTCATCACAATGTTCAATGACCCTTGTCATCACAATACTCCATGAACATTTTCAGCCCAATTCTCTTTGACTTTCTCATCACAATGCTCCAGGACCACTGTCATCACAGTGCTCCATGACCACATTCATCACAATGCTCCATGACCCTGACAACAAAATGATCCTGGACTCTTGTCATCAAAATGCTCCATGACAATTGTCATCACAATGATCCATGCCCTTGTCATCCCAATGCTCCATGACCCCTGTAATCACAATGCTCCGTGATGCTTTTCATCACAGTGCTCCATGACCCTTGTCATCACAATGGTCCATGCCTTTGTCAGCAAAATGCTACATGACCCTGTCATCACAATTTTCCATGAGCTTGTTATCACCAATACTCCATTCCCATTGTCATCACAATCCTCCATGAACCTTGGGATCACATTGCTTCATGCCCTTGTCATCACAATGTTCCATGCTCCTTGAATTCAAAATGATCCATGACCTCTGTCATCAAAATGCTCCAAACCCTTGTGATCACAATGTTCCATAACACTTGTCATCACAACGCTCCATGATGCCTGTCATCACAATAATCCATGCCCTTGTCATCACAATGCTCCATGACCTTTTTGATCACAATACTCAATACACATGTCATCACAATGCTCCCTGATACTTGTCGTCAGAATGCTCCTTGAATCCTGTCAAGAAAAGGCTCCTTGCCTTTTTCATCACAATGTTCCTTGCCCTTTTCACCACAATGCTCCATGCCATTGTCATCACAAATCTCCACGAGCTTGTCATCAGAATGCTCCATGAGCTTGTTATCACCAATACTCCATTCCCATTTTCATCACAATCCTCCAAGCACCTTGGGATCACTTTGCTTCATGCCCTTGTCATCACAATGCTCCATTCTCCATGAAATCAAAATGATCCATGACCTCTGTCATCACAATGCTCCAAACCCTGTGATCACAATGTTCCATAACACTTGTCATCACAACGCTCCATGATGCCTATCATCACAATAATCCATGACCTTGTCATCACAATGCTCCATGACCTTTGTCATCACAATGCTCAATACATAGTCATCACAATGCTCTCTGACACTTGTCATCAGAATGCTCCTTGAACACTGTCATGAAAATGCTCCATGACTTTTTCATCACAATGCTCCATGCCATTGTCATCACAATGCTCCACAAGCTTGTCATCAGAATGTTCCATGACACTTGTCATCACAATGCTCCATGACCCCTGTCATGACAATGCTCCATGACACCTGTCATCACAATGCTCCATGCCCCTTGTCATTACAGAGCTCCATGACGCTCGTCATCACAATTATCCGGGGTCTTCTCATCACAGTGCTCCACGGTCTTGCCATCACTATGCTCCATGCCCTGGTTATCACAATGCACCATGTCCCTTTGCATCACAATTCTCCACGTCCCTGTCATCACAATGCTCCATGACACTTCTCATCAAAATATTACATGCCCTTTTCATCACAATTCTCCATGCACTTGTCATCACAATGCTCCATGACCCTGTCATAGAAAGCTCCATGCGCGTGTCATCACAATGCTTCACGAATTTGTCATCAAAATTCTCAATGGACCTTTTCATCGCAATGCTCCATGCCCTTGTCATCACAATGCTCCCTGACCCTTTTCATCACAATGCTCCAGGCCCTTGTCATCACAATGCTCCATTGCCTTTGCCATCACAATCATCCATGACCTTGTCATAACAATGCTCCATGCCCTTGTCATCAAAATGCGCCATGCCCAATGTCATTGCAATAATCCATGAAACTTATCAGACCAATGCTCCATGCCCATGGCAACACAATGCTCCTTGCCCTTGTCATCACAATGCTCCATGACCCCTGTCATCACAATGCTCCATGATTCCACTCATCAGAATACTTTATGAACTTTGTCATCACAATGGTCCACGCCCTCGTCATCCCAAAGCTCTGTTACCTTTGTCACCACAATGCTCCATGAATTTTTCATCACAATTCTCTGTGAACCTTGTCATCACAATGCGCCATGCCTTTGTCAGCACAATGCTCCATGACCCTTGTCATCACAATGCTCCATGCGCTTGTCAGCAAAATGCTCCTTGACCCATGTCATCACAATGTACCATGTGCTTGTCATCAAAACGCTCCACGACACTGTCATCACAATGCTCCATAAAGCTTGTCCTCACAATGCTCCATGCACTTCCCATCAAAATGCTATCTCACCACTGATATCACAATGTTCCATCACTAGTCATCACAATACTCCATCACCCCTGTCATCACAATGTTCCATGACCCCTGTCATCACAATGCTACATGACCTTATCATCACAATGCTCCATGACCCCTGACATCACAATGTTCCATAACACCTATCATCAAAATGCTCCATGACCCTCTTCATCACAATGCTCCATGACCCCTGACATCACAATGTTCCATAACCCGTGTCGTCAAAATGTTCCATGACACTTTTCATCAAATTGCTCCATGCCACTGTCATCACAATGTTCCTTGCCCTTGTCATCACAATGCTCCATGACCCCTGTCATCGCAATGCTCCATGATTCCACTCATCACAATGCTCCATGCCATTGTCATAACAATGCTCCATGAACACTCACGCAATGCTCCATGCCCTTTTCATCACAAAGCTCCATGACGCTTCTCATCACAATGCTCGATGCCCTTCTCATCACAATGCTCCATGCCCTTGTCATTACAATCCACCTAGACCCATGTATCACAGTGTTCCGTGCCCTTGTCACCACAATGCTCCATTCCCACTCTCATCCCAATAATCCATGAAACTTTTCAGACCAATGCTCCATGCACTTGTCCTCACAATGCTCCATTACACCTGTCATAACAATGCTCCATGACCCCTGCCATCACAGTGTTCCAAGGCCTTGTCATCACAAGGCTCCATGACCCTTGTCACCACAAAGCTCCATGCCGTTTTCATCACAAAGCTCCATGACGCATGTCATCAGAATGCTCCAAGGCCTTCTCAACACAATGCTCTATGCCCTTGTAATCACAATGCCCCAAGACCCCTGTAATCACAAGGCTCCATGCCCCTTTGCATCTCAATGCTCCACGAACCCTGTCATCACAATGCACCATGCCCATCATCATAATGCTTCATGCTATTGTCATCACAATGAAATCAAAATGCTCCATGACCTCTGTCATCACAAGGCTCCAAAACCTTGTGATCACAATGTTCCAAAACAATTGTTATCACAATGCCCCATGACGCTCATCATCACAATTATCCATGGTCTTCTCATCACAATGCTCCATGACCTTGTCATCACATTGCTCCATTACCTTTGTCATCAGAATCCTCCATGATACTTGGCATCACAATGCACCATGCTATTGTCATCACAATACTCAATACACATGTCAGAATGCTCCTTGAACCCTGTCATGAAAAGGCTCCATGCCTTTTCCATCACAATGCTACATGCCATTGTCATCACAATGGACCATGACATATGTCATCACAATGGTCCCTGACACCTGTCTTCACAAAACTCTATTACCTTGTCTTCACAATGCTCCATGCCCTTGTCATCACAACGTGCCATGCCCACTGTCATCACAATAATTCATGAAACGTGTAAGACCAATGCTCCATGCCCTTATCATCACAATGCTCCATGCCCTTGTCATCACAATGCTCCATGATGACTGGCATCACAATGCTGCGTGACTCCTGTCATCACAATGCTTCATGACATTTGTCATCACAATGGTCCATGCCCTCGTCATCACATGGCTATTTGACCTTTGTCAACACAATGCTCCATGAACTTTTCATCACAATGCTCTGTGACCCTTGTCATCACAATATTCCAAGCCTTTGCAGCACAGTGCTCCATGACACTTGCCATCACTATGCTCCTTGAACCCTGTCATGACAAGACTCCATGCCTTTTTCATCACAATGATCCATGCCATTTTCTTCACAATGCTCCAAGACCCCTCTAATGACAATGCTCCATGCCCTTGTCATCACAAAGCTCCACAAGGTATGTCATCAGAGAGCTCCATGGACTTATCATCACAATGCTCCATGCCCTTGTCATCACAATGCTCCAAGACACCTGTAATCACAATGCCCCATGCCCCTATTCATCAGAATGCTCCATGAGACTTCTCATCACAAAGCTCCATGTTGTTCTAATCACAATGCTCCAGGACCTTGTCATCACCATACTCCATTCCCTTGTCATCACAGTGCTCCATGACCCCTGTCATCATAATACTCCATGAACATTGTCAGCCCAATTCTCTTTGACTTTCTCATCACAATGCTCCAAGACCAATGTCATCACAATACTCCATGAATATTTTCAGCCCAATGCTCCATGACCTTCTCATCACAATACTCCATGACCACTGTCATCACAATGCTCCATGACCCCTGACAACAAAATGATCCGGGACTCTTGTCATCCAAATGCCCCATTACACTTATTATCACAATGATCCATGCCCTTGTCATCCCAATGCTCCATGACCCATGTAATCACAATGCTCTGTGATGCTTTTCATCACAGTGCTCCATGCCTTTGTCAGCAAAATGCTACATGACCTTTTCATGACAATGCTCCATGAGCTTGTTGTCACAAATACTCCATTCCCATTATCATCACAATCCTCTATGAATCTTGGGATCACATTGCTTCATGTCCTTGTCATCACAATGTTCCATGCTCCTTGAAATCAAAATGATCCATGAGCTCTTTCATCACAATGCTCCAAACACTTGTGATCACAATTTTCCATAACACTTGTCACCACAATGCTCCATGATGCCTGTCATCACAATAATCCATGCCCTTGTCATCAAAATGCTCCATGACTTTTGTCATCACAATACTCAATACACATGTCATCACAATGCTCCCTGATACTTGTCGTCAGAATGCTCCTTGAACACTGTCATGAAAAGGCGCCATGCCTTTTTCCTCACAATGCTCCATGCCATTGTCATGACAATACTCCACAAGCTTGTCATCACAATGCTCCATGACACCTGTCATCACAGTGCTCCATGCCCCTTTTCATTACAGTGCTCCATGACGCTCGTCATCACAATTATCTATGGCCTTCTCATCACCATGCTCCACAGTTTTGCCATCACAATGCTCCATGCACTGGTTATCACAATGCTCCATGACCCTTGTCATCACAATTCTCCTCGTCCTTGTCATCACAATGCTACATGACACTTCTCATCACAATGTTACATGCTCTTGTCATCACAATTCTCCATGCACTTGTCATCGCAATGCTCCTTGACCCCTGTCATAGAAAGTTCCATGAGCTTGTCATCACAATGCTTCTCGACTTGTCATCAAAATTCTCAATGGCCCTTGTCATCACCATACTCCATGCCCTCGTCTTAAAAATGCTCCATGACCCTTGTCATCACAATGCTCCAAGCCCTTATCATCACATTGCTCCATAACCTTTGTCATCACAATCCTCCATGATACTTGGCATCACAATGCTCCATGCCCTTTTCATCACAATGGACCATGCTATATGTCATCACAATGCTCCCTGAAACCTGTCTTCACAATACTCCATGACCTTGTCATCACAATGCTCCATTCACTTGTCATCACAATGCGCCGTGCCCACTCTCTTCACAGTAATACATGAAAATTGTCAGACAATTGCTCCAAGACCCTCTCATCACAATTCTCCATGCCTTTGTCATCACAATGCTCTGTGACTCCAGTCATCACAATGCTTCATGACCTTTTCTATCACAATGGTCCATGCCCTCGTCATCACAAGGCTCTGTGTCCATTTTCACCACAATTCTCCAAGAACTTTTCATCACCATGCTCCATAACCCTTGTCATCACAATGCTCCATGCGCTTGTCAGCACCATGCTCCATGACCCATATCATCACAATGCGCCATGCACTTGTCATCACATTCCTCCACAACCTTGTCATCACAATGCTCCATAAACCTTGTCATCACAATGCTCCATGCTCTTCCCATCAAAATGCTCTCTCACCACTGATATCACAATGTTCCATAACTAGTCATCACAATACTCCCTCACCCCTCTCATCACAATGTCCAATGTCCCCTGTCATCACAGTGCTACATGCCCTTATCATCACAAGGGTCCATGACCTCTGACATCGCAATGTTCCATAAGCCCTGTCATCAAAATGCTCCATGACCCATTTCATCACAATGCTCCATGACCTCTGACATCACAATGTTCCATAACCCCTGTCATCAAAATGATCTATGACCCTTTTCATCAACTTGCTCCAAGACCCTGTCATCACAATGCTCCCTGCCCTTCTCATCACAATGCACCACGCCCTTGTCATCAAAATGCTCCATGTCCTTTTTCATCACACAGTTCCTTGACCCTTGGCATCACAATGCTCCATGTCATTTTCATCGTCATCACAATGCTCCATGAACCCTCTCATCACATTTTTCCATGACCTTGTCATCATAAAGCTCCATGACGCTTGTCATCACAATAGTCGATGCCCTTTTCATCACAATGCTCCACCCTCTTGTCATTACAATCCTCCATGACCCATGTATCACAGTGTTCCGTGCCCTTGTCATCACAGTGCTCCATGCCCACTCTCATCACAATAATCCATGAAAGTTTTAAGACCAATGCTCCATGCCTTTGTCATCACAATGCTCCATTACCCCTGTCATAACAATGCTCCATGACACCTGCCATTGCAATATTCCACAGCCTTTTCATCACGTGACTCCATGACCTTTGTCATCGCAATGCTCCAAGACCCCTGTAATCACAATGCACGATGCCCTTTACACACAAATCTCAAAGACGCATGTCATAAGAATGCTCCATGGCCTTCTCATCAGAATGCTCCATGCCCTTGTCATCACAAGGTTCCAAGAACCCGATAATCACAATGCTTCATGCCCCTTGTCATTACAGTGCTCCATAATGCTCATCATCACAATTATCCATGGTCTTCTCACTACAGTGCTCCACGGCTTTTCCATCACAATGCTCAATGCCCTGGTCATCACAATGCTCCATGTCCCTTGTCATCAAAATTCTCCACGTCCTTGTAATTCCAATGTTCCATGACACTTCTCCTCACAATGCTCCATGATCACTGTCATCACAATGATTCATGACCAGTGTCATCAAAACCCTCCATGACCACTGACAACACAATGATCCGGGACACTTGTCATCAAAGTGATCCATGACCCTTGTCATCAAAATGATCCATGTCCATGTCATCACAATGCTCCATGACCCCTGTCATCACAAAGCTCTGTGACACCTGTCATCACAATGCTTCATGAACTTTGTCATAACAATGATCCATGCCCTCGTCATCACAAGACTCTGTGACCTTTGTCACCACAATGCTCCATGAAGTTTTCATCACAATGCTCTGTGACCCTTGTCATCACAATTCTCCATGCCTTTGTCAGCACAATGCTCCATTACGCTTGTCATCACAATGCTCCATTCGCTTGTCAGCACAATTCTCCATGACCCATGTCATCACAATGTACCATGCGCTTGTCATCACAATGCTCCACAATCATGTCATCACAATGCTCCTTAAACCTTGTCATCACAATGTTCCATGCACTTCTCATCAAAATGCTCTCTCACCACTGATATCACAATGTTCCATCACTAGTCATTACAATCCACCTTCACACCCGTCATTACAACGTTCTATGACCCCTGTCATCACAATGATTCAAGACCCCTGTAATCACAGTGCTCCACGCCCCTTTTCATATCAATGCTCCATGAACCCTCTCATCAAAATTCACCATGCCCTGGGACGCTGGGGCTTCTGCTGCCGCCGCCAAGAAGCCTGTGTGCGAGCGCAGGTCACTGCCCACACCGCCCTTCCGGGAGCCTGTGCAGCCCGCCACTGCCGGGGTCCCGGGATCCAGGGGCGGCTTCCCTGGGAGAACGCACGGCGCGCCTCGGACTGGTGCAACGTCACGCCGACCTTTGCCACTGCAGGCTCGCCCCTCCCTCCCGCCCGTTCTGAGTGATCCAGAGTCCCCGAAGAGGCTGCTCCTTTAACCCTGTCCTGCCTGAGCGAAGAACAGACGCCCTCTGGCGACCTACACGCAGAGGCAGGGCCAAATCCAAAGCTTAGACCCAGGAGCTGTGAGAACAAAAAAGAGAAAGGGAAACCTCTCCCAGCAGCCTCAGAAGCAGCGGATTAAAGCTCCACAATCAACTTGATGTACTCTGCATCTGTGGAATACATGAATAGACAACACATCATCCCAAATTGAGGAGCCCGGAGTCAGTGCTGTGCCTCTGAGGTGGGAGAGCCAACTTCAGGACACTGGTCCACAAGAGACCTCCCAGCTCCACATAATATCAAACGGCAAAAATCTTCCAGAGATCTCCATCTCAACACCAGCATCCAGCTTCACTCAACGACCAGCAAGCTACAGTGCTGGACACCCTAAGCCAAACAACTAGCAAGACAGGAACACAACGCCACCCATTAGCAGAGAGGTGGCCTAAACTCATAAAAAGTCTGCAGACACCCCAAAACACACCACCAGACGTGGACCTGCCCACCAGAAAGACAAGATCCAGCCTCATCCACCAGAACACAGGCACTAGTCCCCTCCACCAGGAAGCCTACACAACCCACTAAACCAACCTTAGCCACTGGGGACAGACACCAAAAACAACGGGAACTACGAACCTGCAGCCTGCAAAAAGGAGACCCCAAACACAGTAACATAAGCAAAATGAGAAGAGAGAAAAACACACAGCAGGAGAAGGAACAAGATAAAAACCCACCAGATCTAACAAATGAAGAGGTAATAGGCAGTCTACCTGAAAAAGAATTCAGAATAATGATGGTAAAGATGATCCAAGATTCTATTTCCAAGATCCAAAATCTTGGAAATAGAATAGACAAAATGCAAGAAACAGTTAACAAGGACCTAGAAGAACTAAAGATGAATCAAGCATCGATTAAAAACACAATACATGAAATAAAAAATACTCTAGATGGGATCAATAGCAGAATAACTGAGGCAGAAGAACGGATAAGTGAGGTGGAAGATAAAATAGTGGAAATAACTGCTGCAGAGCAAAATAAAGAAAAAAGAATGAAAAGAACAGAGGACAGTCTCAGAGACCTCTGGGACAACATTAAACGCACCAACATTCGAATTATAGGGGTTCCAGAAGAAGAAGAGAAAAAGAAAGGGACTGAGAAAATATTTGAAGAGATTATAGTTGAAAACTTCCCTAATATGGGAAAGGAAATAGTTAATCAAGTCCAGGAGGCACAGAGAGTCCCATACAGAATAAATCCAAGGAGAAATACGCCAAGACACATATTAATCAAACTGTCAAAAATTAAACACAAAGAAATCATATTAAAAGCAGCAAGGCAAAAACAACAAATAACACACAAGGGAATCCCCATCAGGATAACAGCTGATCTCTCAGCAGAAACTCTACAAGCCAGAAGGGAGTGGCAGGACATAATTAAAGTGATGAAGGAGAAAAACCTGCAACCAAGATTACTCTACCCAGCAAGGATCTCATTCAGATTTGATGGAGAAATTAAAACGTTTACAGACAAGCAAAAGCTGAGAGAGTTCAGCACCACCAAACCAGCTTTACAACAAATGCTAAAGGAACTTCTTTAGGCAAGAAACACAACAGAAGTAAAAGACCTACAATAACGAACCCAAAACAATTAAGAAAATGGGAACAGGAACATACATATCAATAATTACCTTAAATGTAAATGGACTAAATGCTCCCACCAAAAGACACAGAGTGGCTGAATGGATACAAAAACAAGACCCATATATATGCTGTCTACAAGAGACCCACTTCAGACCTAGAGACACATACAGACTGAAAGTAAGGGGATGGAAAAAGATATTCCATGCAAATGGAAACCAAAAGAAAGCTGGAGTAGCAATTCTCATATCAGACAAAATAGACTTTAAAATAAAGACTACTAGAAGAGACAAAGAAGGACACTACATAATGATCAAGGGATCGATCCAAGAAGAAGATATAACAATTGTAAATATTTATGCACCACACATAGGAGCACCTCAATACATAAGGCAAATACTAACAGCCATAAAAGGAGAAATCGACAGTAACACACTCATAGTAGGGGACTTTAACACCCCACTTTCACCAATGGACAGATCATCCAAAATGAAAATAAATAAGGAAACACAAGCTTTAAATGATACATTAAACAAGATGGACTTAATTGATATTTATAGGACATTCCATCCAAAAACAACAGAATACACATTTTTCTCAAGTGCTCATGGAACATTCTCCAGGATAGATCATATCTTGGGTCACAAATTGAGCCTTGGTAAATTTAAGAAAATTGAAATTGTATCAAGTATCTTTTCCGACCACAATGCTATGAGACTAGATATCAATTACAGGAAAAGATCTGTAAAAAATACAAACACATGGAGGCTAAACAATACACTACTTAATAACGAAGTGATCACTGAAGAAATCAAAGAGGAAATTAAAAAATACCTAGAAACAAATGACAATGGAGACACGACGACCCAAAACCTATGGGATGCAGCAAAAGCAGTTCTAAGAGGGAAGTTTATAGCAATACAATCCCATCTTAAGAAACAGGAAACATCTCGATTAAACAACCTAACCTTGCACCTAAAGCAATTAGAGAAAGAAAAACAAAAACATCCCAAAGTTAGCAGAAGGAAAGAAATCATAAAAATCAGATCAGAAATAAATGAAAAAGAAATGAAGGAAACGATAGCAAAGATCAATAAAACTAAAAGCTGGTTCTTTGAGAAGATAAACAAAATTGACAAACCATTAGCCAGACTCATCAAGAAAAAAAGGGAGAAGACTCAAATCAATAGAATTAGAAATGAAAAAGGAGAAGTAACAACGGACACTGCAGAAATACAAAAGATCATGAGAGATTACTATAAGCAACTCTATGCCAATAAAATGGAAAACCTGGAAGAAATGGACAAATTCTTAGAAATGCACAACCTGCCAAGACTGAATCAGGAAGAAATAGAAAATATGAACAGACCAATCACAAGCACTGAAATTGAAACTGTGATAAAAAATCTTCCAACAAACAAAAGCCCAGGACCAGATGGCTTCACAGGCGAATTCTATCAAGCATTTAGAGAAGAGCTAACACCTATCCTTCTGAAACTCTTCCAAAATATAGCAGAGGGAGGAACACTCCCAAACTCATTCTACGAGGCCACCATCACCTTGATACCAAAACCAGACAAGGATGTCACAAAGAAAGAAAACTACAGGCCAATATCACTGATGAACATAGATGCAAAAATCCTCAACAAAATACTAGCAAACAGAATCCAACAGCACATTAAAAGGATCATACACCATGATCAAGTGGGGTTTATTCCAGGAATGCAAGGATTCTTCAATATACGCAAATCAATTAACGTGATACACCATATTAACAAATTGAAGGAGAAAAACCATATGATCATCTCAATAGATGCAGAGAAAGCTTTCGACAAAATTCAACACCCATTTATGATAAAAACCCTGCAGAAAGTAGGCATAGAGGGAACTTTCCTCAACATAATAAAGGCCATATATGACAAACCCACAGCCAACATCGTCCTCAATGGTGAAAAACTGAAACCATTTCCACTAAGATCAGGAACAAGACAAGGTTGCCCACTCTCACCACTCTTATTCAACCTAGTTTTGGAAGTTTTAGCCACAGCAATCAGAGAAGAAAAGGAAATAAAAGGAATCCAAATCGGAAAAGAAGAAGTAAAGCTGTCACTGTTTGCAGATGACATGATACTATACATAGAGAATCCTAAAGATGCTACCAGAAAACTACTAGAGCTAATCAATGAATTTGGTAAAGTTGCAGGATACAAAATTAAAGCACAGAAATCTCTGGCATTCCTATATACTAATGATGAAAAATCTGAAAGTGAAATCAAGGAAACACTCCCATTTACCATTGCAACCAAAAGAATAAAATATCTAGGAATAAACCTACCTAAGGAGACAAAAGACCTGTATGCAGAAAATTATAAGACACTGATGAAAGAAATTAAAGATGATACAAATAGATGGAGAGATGTACCATGTTCTTGGATTGGAAGAATCAACATTGTGAAAATGACTCTACTACCCAAAGCAATCTACAGATTCAATGCAATCCCTATCAAAATACCACTGGCATTTTTCACAAAACTAGAACAAAAAATTTCACAATTTGTATGGAAACACAAAAGACCCCGAATAGCCAAAGCAATCTTGAGAACGAAAAATGGAGCTGGAGGAATCAGGCTCCCTGACTTCAGACTATACTACAAAGCTACAGTAATCAAGACAGTATGGTACTGGCACAAAAACAGAAAGATAGATCAATGGAACAGGATAGAAAGCCCAGAGTTAAACCCACGCACATATGGTCACCTTATCTTTGATAAAGGAGGCAGGAATGTATAGTGGAGAAAGGACAGTCTCTTCAATAAGTGGTGCTGGGAAAACTGGATAGGGACATGTAAAAGTATGAGATTAGATCACTCCCTAACACCATACACAAAAATAAGCTCAAAATGGATTAAAGACCTAAATGTAAGGCCAGAAACTATCAAACTCTTAGAGGAAAACATAGGCAGAACACTCTATGACATAAATCACAGCAAGATCCTTTTTGACCCACCTCCTAGAGAAATGGAAATAAAGACAAAAATAAACACATGGGACCTAATGAAACTTCAAAGCTTTTGCACAGCAAAGGAAACCATAAACAAGACCAAAAGACAACCCTCAGAATGGGAGAAAATATTTGCAAATGAAGCAACTGACAAAGGATTAATCTCCAAAATTTATAAGCAGCTCATGCAGCTCAATAACAAAAAAACAAACAACCCAATCCAAAAATGGGCAGAAGACCTAAATAGACATTTCTCCACAGAAGATATACAGACTGGCAACAAACACATGAAAGGATGCTCAACATCTTTACTCATTAGAGAAATGCAAATCAAAACTACAATGAGATATCATCTCACACCAGTCAGAATGGCCATCATCAAAAAATCTAGAAACAATAAATGCTGGAGAGGGTGTGGAAAAAAGGGAACACTCTTGCACTGCTGGTGGGAATGTGAATTGGTACAGCCACTATGGAGAATGGTATGGAGGTTCCTTAAAAATCTACGAATAGAACTACCATATGACCCAGCAATCCCACTACTGGGCATATACCCTGAGAAAACCATAATTCAAAAAGAGACATGTACCAAAATGTTCATAGCAGCCCTATTTACAATAGCCCGGAGATGGAAACAACCTAAGTATCCATCATCGGATGAATGGATAAAGAAGATGTGGCACATATATACAATGGAATATTACTCAGCCATAAAAAGAAATGAAATTGAGCTATTTGTAATGAGATGGATAGACCTAGAGTCTGTCATACAGAGTGAAGTAAGTCAGAAAGAGAAAGACAAATACTGTATGCTAACACATATATATGGAATTTAAGAAAAAAAATGTCATGAAGAACATAGGGGTAAGACAGGAATAAAGACACAGACCTACTAGAGAATGGACTTGAGGATATGGGGAGGGGGAAGGGTAAGCTGTGACAAAGTGAAAGAGCGGCATGGACATATATACACTACCAAACGTAAGGTAGATAGCTAGTGGGAAGCAGCCGCATAGCACAGGGAGATCAGCTCGGTGCTTTGTGACCGCCTGGAGGGGTGGGATAGGGAGGGTGGGAGGGAGACGCAAAAGGGAGGGGATATGGAAACATATGTATATGTATAACTGATTAAATTTGTTATAAGGCAAAAAATTAAAATAAATAAATAAATAAATTAAAAACAAACAAACAAAAAAAAAATTCACCATGCCCATCATCATAATGCTTCATGCTATTGTCATCACAATGAAATCAAAATGCTCCATGACTTCTGTCATCACAATGCTCCAAACCCTTGTGATCATAATGTTCCATAACACTTGTCATTACAACGCCCCATGACGCTCGTCATCACAATTATCCATGTACTTCTCATCACAATGCTCCATGACCTTTGTCACCACAATGCTCAATACACTTGTCATCACAATGCTCCGTGACACTTGTCATCAGTATGCACCTTGAACCATGTCATGACAAGGCTCCATGCATTTTTCATCACAATAATTGCCCTTGTCATCACAATGCTTCAAGACCCCTGTAATGAAAATGATCCAGTCCCTTGTCATCACAATGCTCCATGATACATATCATCAGAAAACTCCATGGTCTTCTCATCACAATGCTCCAGGCCCTTGTCATCACAACGATCCATGACCCCTGTAATCACAATACTCCATGAACATAATCACCCCAATGCTCCATGACCTTCTCATCACAATGTTCCATGACCCCTGTCATCACAATGCTCCATGACCACTGTCCTCACAACGCTCCATGACACCAAACAGCACAATGTTACTGGACACTTGTTATCACAATACTCCATGATCATTTTCAGCCCAATGCTCCATGAATTCTCATCACAATGCTCCATGACCTTTCCATCACAATGTTCCATGCCCTGATCATCACAATGCTTCATGTACCTTGTCATCACAATTCTCCACGTTCTTGTCATCACAATGCTCCATGACACTTTTCATCACATTGTTACATGCTCTTTTCATCCCAATTCTCCATGCAATTGTCATCGCAATGCTCCATGTCCCTTGCCATAGCAAGGTCCATTCGCTTGTAATCACAATGCTTCACGACCTTTTCATCAATATTCTCACTGGCACTTGTAATAAAAATGCTCCATGCCCTTTTCATCACAATGCTCCATGACCCTTCTCATCACAATGCTCCATGGACTTTGTCATCACAATGCTCAATACAATTGTCATCACAATGCTCCCTGACACTTGTCGTCAGTATGCTCCTTGAACGCTGTCATGACAAGGCTCCATGCCTTTTTCATCACAGTGATGCATGCCCTTTTCATCACAATGATCCAAGACCCCTGTAATCACAATGCTCCAGGCACTTGTCATCACAAAGCTGCATGACGCATGCCATCATAATGCTACATGGCCTGCTCATCACAATGCTCCATGCCCTTGTCATCACAATGCTCCAAGACACCTGTAATCACAATGCTCCATGCCCCTTTTCATCAGAATGCTCCATGAGACATGTCATCACAAGGCTCCATGGTCTTCTCATCACAATGCTCCAGGACCTTGTCATCACAATGCTCCATTCCCTGGTCATCAAAATGCTCCATGACACCTGTCATCACTATACTCCATGAATATTTTCAGCCCTATGCTCCATGACATTCTCATCACAATGCTCCAGTACCCCTGTCATCACAATGCTCCAAGGTCCCTGTAACCACAATGTTCCATGCCCCTTTTCATCATTATGCTCCATGAGACTTGTCATCACAAGGCTCCATGGTCCTCTCATGAAAATGCTCCAGGACATTGTCATCACAATGCTCCATTCCCTTGTCATCAAAATGCTCCATGATACCTCTCATCACAATACTCCATGAACATTTTCAGCCCAATACTCTATGACCTTCTCATCACAATGCTCCAGGACCCCTCTCATCACAATGCTCCACGACCACCGTCATCACAACGCTCCATGATCCCGACAACAAAATGATCCGTGACTCTTGTCATCAAAATGCTCCATGACCCTTGTCATCACAATGATCCATGCCCTTGTCATCCCAATGTTCCATAACCCCTGTAATCACAATGCTCCATGATGCATGTCATCACAGTGCTCCGTGACACTTGTCATCACAATGCTCCATGCTTTTGTCAACAAAATGCTACATGACATTGTCATCAAAATGCTCCATGTGCTTGTCATCACAATACTCCATTACCATTGTCATCACAATCCTCCATGAACCTTGGGATAACATTGCTTCATGCCATTGTCATCACAATACTCCATTACCATTGTCATCACAATCCTCCATGAAGCTTGGGATCACATTGCTTCATGCCCTTGTCATCACAATGCTCCATGCTCCTTGAAATCAAAATGATCCATGACCTCTGTCATCACAATGCTCCAAACCCTTGTGATCACAATGTTCCATAACACTTGTCATCACAATGCTCCGTGATGCCCGTCATCACAATACTCCATGCCCTTTTTATCACAATGCTCCATGACCTTTTTTCATCACAATGCTCAATACACTTGTCATCTCAATGCTCCCTGAAACTTTTGGTCAGAATACTCCTTGAACCTAGGCATGAAAAGGCTCATGCCTTTTTCATCACAAGGCTCAATGCCTTTTTCATCACAATGCTCCATGACACCTGTCATCACAATGCTCTATGCCTCTTTTCATTACAGTGCTCCATGACGCTCGTCATCACAATTAGCCATGGTCTTCTCATCACAATGCTCCACTGTCTTGCCATCACAATGCTCTATGCCTTGGTCATCACAATGTTCCATGTCCCTTGTCATCACAATTCTCCATGTCCTTGTCAACACAAGGCTCCATGACACTTCTCATCACAATGTTACATGCTATTGTAATCACAATTCTCCATGCACTTGTCATCGGAATGCTCCATGACCCCTGTCATAGCAAGCTTCATGCGCTTGTCATCACAATGCTTCATGACCTTGTCACCAAAATTCTCAATGGCCCTTGTCATCACAATGCTCCATGCCCTTGTCATCACAATGCTCCCTGACACTTGCCATCAGTATGCTCCTTGAACACAGTCATGAAGAGGCTCCATGCCTTTTTCATCAAAATGCTCCAAGACTCCTGTAATCACAATGCTCCATGCACTTGTCTTCACAAAGCTCCTTGACGCATGCAATCAGGTTGCTCCATGGCTTTCTCATCAAAATGCTCCATGCCCTTGTCATCATAGTGCTCCAAGGCCCCTGTAATCACAATGCTCCATGCCTGTTTTCATCAGAATGATCCATGAGACTTGTCATCACAAGGTTCCATGGACTTCTCATCACAATGCTCCAGTACTTTGTCATCACAATGCTCCATACCCTTGTCATCACAATGATCCATGACACCCCTCATCACAATTCTCCATGAATATTTTCAGCCCAATGATCCATGACCTTCTCATCACAATGCTCCATGAACCCTGTCATCACAATGCTCCATGACCACTGTCATCACAACGCTCCATGATCACTGACAAAACAATGATCCGGGACTATTGTCACCTAAATACTCCATGCACTTATCATCAAAACGATCCATGTCCTTGTCATCCCAATGCTCCATGACCCCTGTAATCACAGTGCTCCTTGACGCTTGTCATCTCAGTGCTCCATGACACTTGTCATCACAATGCTCCATGCCTTTGTCAGCAAAATGCTACATGACCTTGTCATCACAATGCTCCATACGCTGGTCATCACAATACTCCATTACCATTGTCATCACAATCCTCCATGAAACTTGGGATCACATTGCTTCATGCCTTTGGCATCACAATGCTCCATGTTCCTTGAAATCAAAATGATCCAGGACCCCGTTCATCACAATGCTCCGTGACTGCAGTCATCACTATATGTCATGAACTTTGTCATAACAACGATCCATGCAATCATCATCACAAGGCTCTGTGACATTTGTCACCACAATGCTCCATGAACTTTTCATCACAATGCTCTGTGACCATTGTCATCACAATGCTCCATGCCTTTGTCAGCACAATGCTCCATTACTCTTGTCATCACAATGCTCCATGTGCTTCTCAGCACAATGCTCCATGAATCATGTCATCACAATGTGCCCTACGCTTGTCATCACAATGCCCCACAAATTTGTCATCGCAATGCTCCATAAACATTGTCTTCACAATGCTCCATGCACTTCTCATAAAAATGCTCTCTCACCACTGATATCACAATGTTCCATCTGTAGTCATCACAATACTCCCTCACCCCTGTCATCACAATGTTCCATGACCACTGTCATCACAATGCTACATGCCGTTTTCATCACAATGCTCCATGACCCCTGACATCACAATGTTCCCTATCCACTGTCATAAAAATGTTCTATGACCGTTTTCATCTAATTGCTCCATGACCCTGTCATCACAATGATCCCTGCCCTTCTCATCACAATGCACCACGCCCTTGTCAACAAAATGCTCCATGACCTTTGTCATCACAAATCACCATGACCTTTGGCATCAAAATGCTCCATGCCATTGTCATCACTATGCTCCATGAACACTCTCATCACATTACTCCATGCCCTTGTCTTCACAAAGCTCCATGACGCTTGTCATCAAAATGCTCAATGCCGTTCTCATCACAATGTTCCGTGCCCCTGTCATTACAATCTTCCATTACCAATGTATCACAGTGTTCCGTGACCTTGTCATCAAAATGCTCCATTACACCTGTCATAACTATGTTCCAGGACCCCTGCCATCACAATGTTCCACGGCCTTGACATCACAAGGCTCCATGACCCTTGTCTTCACAATGCTCCCAGACCCCTTTAATCACAATGCTCCATGCCCTTGTCATCACAAATCTCCATGACACATGTCATCAGAATGCTCCATGGCCTTCTATCACAATGCTCCATGAACCCTGTCAGCACAATACACCAAGCCCATCATCATAATGCTTCATGTTATTTTCATCACAATGAAATCAGAATGCTCCATGAGCTCTGTCATCACAATGCCCCAAACCCTTGTGATCACAATGTTCCATAACACTTGTCATCACAACGCCTCATGACGCTCGTCATCACCATTATCCATGGTCTTCTCATCACAGTGTTCCATGCCTTTGTCATCACAATGCTCAATACACTTGTCATCACAATGCTCAATGACATTTGCTGTCGTTATGCTCCTTGAATCCTGTAACGAAAAGGCTCCATACCTTTTTCATCACAATTATCCATGCCCTTTTCATCACACTGCTCAAAGACACCTGTAATCACAATGCTCCATGCCCTTGGCATCACAAATCTCCATGACGCATGTCATCAGAATGCTCCATGGCCTTCTCATCACAATGCTCCATGAACCCTGTCATCACAATGCACCATGCCCATCATCATAATGCTTCATGCTATTTTCATCACAATGAAATCAGAATGCTCCATGACCTCTGTCATCACAATGCCCCAAACCCTTGTGATCACAATGTTCCATAACACTTGTCATCACAACGCCTCATGACGCTCGTCATCACAATTATCCATGGTCTTCTCATCACAATGCTCCATGCCCTTGTCATCACAATGCTCAATACACTTGTCATCACAATGCCCAATGACATTTGCTGTCGGTATACTCCTTGAATCCTGTAACGAAAAGGCTCCATACCTTTTTCATCACAATTATCCATGCCCTTTTCATAACAATGCTCAAAGACACCTGTAATCACAATGCTCTATGCTCTTGGCATCACAAAGATCCATGACGCATGTCATCAGAATGCTCCATGGATTTCTTATCACAATGATCCATGAACCCTGTCATCACAATGCACCATGCCCATCATCATAATGCTTCATGCTATTTTCATCACAATGAAATCAGAATGCTCCATCACCTCTGTCATCACAATGCCCCAAACCCTTGTGATCACAATGTTCCATAACACTTGTCATCACAACGCCTCATGACGCTCGTCATCACAATTATCCATGGTCTTCTCATCACAATGCTCCATGCCCTTGTCATCACTATGCTCAATACACTTGTCATCACAATGGACAATGACATTCGCTGTCGGTATGCTCCTTGAACCCTGTAACGAAAAGGCTCCATACCTTTATCATCACAATGATCCATGCCCTTTTCATCACAATGCTCAAAGACCCCTGTAATCACAATGCTCCATACCCTTGGCATCACAAAGCTCCATGACGCATGTCATCAGAATGCTCCATGGCCTTCTAATCAAAATGCTCCATGCCCTTGTCATCACAATGCTCCAAGACCCCTGTAATCACAGTGCTCCATGCCCCTTTTCATCAGAATGCTCCCTGAGACTTCTCATCACAAGGCTCCATGGAATTTTCATCACAATGCTCCTTTCCCTTGTCATCACAATGCTCCATGACACCTGTCATCACAATACTCCATGAACATTCTCAACCCAATGCTCAATGACATCATCACAATGCTCCATGACCACGGTCATCACAATGCTCCATGACCCCTGACAACACAATGATCCGGGATTCTTGTCATCAAAATGCTCCATGACCATTGTCATCACAAGGATCCATGCTCTTGTAATCCCAATGCTCCATGCCTTTGTTAGCCAAATGCTACATGACCTTGTCATCACAGTGCTCCTTGCCCTTGTCATCACAATACTCCATTAGCATTGTCATCACAATCCTCCATGTAACTTGGGATCACAATTCTCCATGCCCTTCTCAACACAATGCTCCATGACCTTTGTCATCACAATGCTCAATACACTTGTCATCACAATGCTCCCGATACTTGTCATCAGAATGTTCCTTCAACACTGTCTTGAATTGGCTCCATGCCATTTTCATCACAATGATCCATGCCCATTTCATCGAAATGCTCCATGCCATTGTCATAACAATACTCCACAAGATTGTCATCACAATGCTCCATGCCACTTGTCATTATAGTGGTCCTGGACGCTCGTCATCACAATTATCCATGGTCTTCTTATCACAATGCTCCACGGTCTTGCCATCGAAATGGTCAATGTCCTGGTCATCTACAATGCTCCATGCTCTTGTCATGGCAATGCTCCATGACACATGTCATAGCAAGCTCCATGTGCTTGTCATCACAAGGCTTCACGACCTTGTCCTCAAAATTCTCAATGGCCCTTGTCATCACAATGCTTCATTCCCTTGTCATCACAATGCTCCATGACCCTTATCATCACAATGCTCCAAGCCCATGTCATCACAATGGACCATGACATAGGTCATCACAGAGCTCCCTGACATTTCTCTTCACATTACTCCATGAAAATTGTCAGACCAATGCTCCATGACCCTGTCATCACAATGCTTCATGGCCTTGTCATCACAATGCTCCATGACCCATGTCATCACAATGTTTCCTGACTCCAGTCATCACAATGCTTCATAAACTTTGTCATAACAATGGTCCATGCCCTCGTCATCACAAGGCTCTGTGACCATTTTCACCACAATGCTCCATGAACTTTTCATCTCAATGCTCTCTTACTCTTGTCATCACAATGCTCCATGCCTTTGTCAGCACAATGCTCTATGACACTTGTCATCACAATGCTCCATGCGCTTGTCAGCACAGTGCTCCAAAATCTTATCATCACAATGCTCCACGCACTTCTCATCAAAATGCTCTCTCACCACTGATATCACAATGTTCCATTACTAGTCATCACAATACTCCACCACCCCAGTCATCAAAATGTTCCATGACCCCTCTCATCACAATGCTCTACGCCCTTATCATCACAATGCTCCATAAATCTTGACATCAAAATGTTCCATAACCCCTGACATCAAAATGTTCCAAGACCGTTTTCATCTCAATGCTCCATGACTCCTGATATCACAATTTTCCATAACCCCTGTCATCAAAATAATCCATGACACTTTTCAACAAATTGCTCCATGACCCTGTCATCACTATGCTCCCTGCGCTTCTCATCACAATGCACCATGCCCTTGTCATCAAAATGATTCATGACATTTGTCATCACAAAACTCCATGACCCTTGGCATCACAATGCTCCATGCCATTGTCATCACAACGATCCATGAACACTCTCATCATATTGCTCCATGCCCTTGTCATCACAAAGCTCCATGACACTTGTCATCACAATGCTCAGTGCCCTACTCAACACAATGCTCCCTGCCCTTGTCATTACATTCCAACATGACCGATGTATCACAGTGTTCCGTGCCCTTGTCATCAAAATGCTCCAGGCCCACTCTCATCACAATAATCCATGAAAATTTTCAGACCCATACAGCATGCCCTTGTCATCACAATGCTCCATTATCCCTGTCATAATAATGCTCAATGACCACTGCCATCACAATGTTCCACGACCTTGTCATCAAAAGGCTCCATGACCCTTGTCATCACAATGCTCAAAGACACCTGTAATCACAATGCTCCATGCACTTGTCATCACAAAACTTCATGACGCATGTCATAAGAATGTTCCATGGCATTCTCTTCACAATGCTCCATGCCCTTGTCATCACTATGCTCCAAGACCACTGTCATCACAATGTACCATGCCCATTATCATAATGCTTCATGCTATTGTCATCACAATTAAATCAAAATGCTCCATGAACTCTGTCATTAAAATGATCCATGCCCTTTTCATCCCAATGCTCCATGTGCTTGTCATCACAATACTCCATTACCATTGTCATCACAATCCTCCATGAACCTTGGGATCACATTGCTTCATTCCCTTGTCATCAAAATGCTCCATGCTCCATGAAATCAAAATGATCCATGACCTCTGTCATCACAATTCTTTAAACCCTTTTGATCACAAAGTTCCATAACACTTGTCATCACATTGCTCCATGATGCCTGTCATCACAATACTCCATGCCCTTGTCATCACAATGCTCCATGACCTTTGTCATCACAATGCTCAATACACTTGTCATCACAATGCTCCCGGACACTTGTCATCAGAATGATCCTTGAACCCCATCATGAAAAGGCTCCATGCCCTTTTCATCACAATACTCCATTCCATTGTCATCACCATACTCCACAAGCTTGTCATCAGAATGCTCCATGACCCTTGTCATCACAATGCACCATGACCCCTGTCATGACAATGCTCCATGACACCTGCCATCACAATGCTCCATGCCCCTTGTCATTAAAGTGCTCCATGATGCTTGTCATCAAAATTATCCATGGTCTTCTCATCACAATGCTCCACGGTCTTACATTCAAAATGCTCCATGCCCTGGTCATGTACAATGCTCCATATCACTTGTCATCACAGTTCTCCACGTCCTTGTCATCACAATGCACCATGACAACTCTCATCACAATGTTACATGCTCTTGTCATCACAATTCTCCATGTACTTGTCATCGCACTGCACCTTGTTACCTGTCATAGCAAGCCCCATGCGCTTGTCATCACAATGCTTCACGATCTTGTCATCAAAATTCTCAATGTCCATTGTCATCACAATGCTCCAAGCCCTTGTCATCACAATGCTCCATTACCTTTCTCATCAGAATACACCATGGCACTTGGCACCACAATTCTCCATGTCATTGTTATCACAATAGACCATGACATATGTCATCACAATGCTCCCAGACACTTGTCTTCACAATACTCCATGCCCTTCTCATCACAATGCTCCATGCCCACTGTCATCACAATAATCCATGAAACTTGTCAGACCAATGTTCCATGCCCCTGTCAACACAATGCTCCATGCCCTTTTCATCACAATGCTTAATGATCCATGTCATCACAATGCTCTGTGACTTCAGTCATTACAATGCTTTATGACCTTTGTCAACACAATAGTCCATGCCCTCATCATCACAAGGCTCTGTGACCTTTCTCACCACAATGCTCCATGAACTTTTCATCATTATGCTCTCTGACCCTTGTCATCACAATGCACCATGCCTTTGTCAGCACAATGCTTCATGACCCTTGTCATCACAATGCTCCATGCATTTGTCAACACAATACTCCATTACCATTGTCATCACAACCCTGCATGAAACTTGGGATCACATTGCTTCATGCCCTTGTCATCACAATGCCCCACAAACTTGTCATCACATTGCTCCAGAAACACTGTCATCACAATGCTCCATGCACTTCTCATCAAAATGCTCTCTCTCCACAGATATCACAATGTTCCATTACTAATCATCACAATACTCCCTCACCCTTGTCATCACAATGTTCCATGACCCCTGTCATCACAATGCTACATGCCCTTACCATGACAATGCTCCATGAGCCCTGACATCACAATGTTCCATAACCCCTGTCATCAATTACTCCATGACCCTTTTCATCACAATGCTCTATGACCCCTGATAACACAATGCTCCATAACCCCTGTCATCAAAATGTTCCATGACACTT
Source organism: Mesoplodon mirus (assembly GCF_964341445.2). NCBI lineage: Eukaryota > Metazoa > Chordata > Mammalia > Artiodactyla > Ziphiidae > Mesoplodon > Mesoplodon mirus. The sequence continues at coordinate 193,545,737 of NC_138976.1, read as the reverse complement.
TTCATCAAGTTGCTCCTTGACCCTGTCATCACAATGCTCCCTGCCCTTCTCATCACAATACACCAAGCCCTTGTCATCAAAGTGCTCCATGACTTTGTCATCAGAAGGCTCCTTGACCATTGGCATCACAATGCTCTATGCCATTGTCATCACCATGCTCCATAAAACCTCTCATCACACTGCTCCCGGCCCTTGTCATCACAAAGCTACACGATGCTTGTAATCACAATGTTCGATGCAATTCTCCTAACCATGCTCCATGCCCTTGTCATTAAAATCCTCCATAACCCATGTACCACAGTGTTCCGTGCCCTGCTCATCACAAGGCTCCATGCCCACTCTCATCACAATAATCCATGAAACTTTTCAGACCAATGTTCCATGCCCTAATCATCACAATGCTCCATTACCCATGTTATAACAATGCTCCATGACCCCTGCCATCACAATGTTCCACAGATTTGTCATCACAAGGCTCCATGAACCTTGTCATCCCAACGCTGTAAGACATCTCTAATCACAATGCTCATTGCTCTTGTCATCACAAAGCTCCATGACACATGTCATCAGAATCCTCTATGGCCTTCTCATCAAAATACACCATGCCCTTGTCATCAAAATGCTCCAAGACCCCTGTAATCACAATGATCCATGCCTCTTTTCATCTCAATGCTCCATGAACCCAGTTATCACAATGTAGTATGCCCATCATCATAATACTTCATGCTATTGTCATCACAATGAAATCAAAATGCTCCATGACCTCTGTCATCACAATGCTCCAAACCTTTGTGATCACAATGTTCCATATCACTTGTCCTCACAACGCCCCATGACGCTCATCATCACAATTATCCATGGTCTTCTAATCAGAATGCTCCATGACATTTGTCATCACAATGCACAATACACTTGTCATCCCAATGCTCCCAGGCACTTGCCATCAATATGCACAAGAACCATGTCATGACAATGTTCCATGCCTTTTTCATCAAAATGATCCATGCCCTTTTCATCACAATGCTCCAAGACTCCTGTAATCAAAATGCTCCATGCCTTTTTCAGCAAAATGCTACAAGACATTGTCACCACAATGCTCCATGCGCTTGTCATCACAATCCTCCATGAACCTTGGGATCACATTGCTTCATGATCTTGGCATCAAAAGGCTCCATGATACTTGAAATCAAAATAATCCATGACCACTTTCATCACAATGCTCTAAATGCTTGTGATCACAATGTTCCATAACACTTGTCATCAAAACGCTCCATGAGGCCTGTCATCACAATACTCCATGCCCTTGTCATCACAATGCGCCATGACCATTGTCACCACAATGCTCAATACACTTGTCATCACAACGCTCCCTGACACTTGTCATCAGAATGCTCCTTGAACACTCTCATAAAAAGACTCCATGCCTTTTTCAACACAAAGTTCCATTCCGTTTTCATCACAATGCTCCATCCAAATGTCATCACAATACTCCACAAGCTTGTCATCACAATGCTCCATGACACTTGTCATCACAATGCTCCATGACCCCTGTCATCACAATGCTCCATGACAGCTGTAATCACAATGATCCATGGCTCTTGTAATTAGAGTGCTCCATGACACTCGTCATCAACATAATCCATGGACTTCTCATCACTATCCTCCATGGTGTTGCCATCACAATGATGCATTCCCTGATCATCACAATGCTCCAAGGCCCTTGTCATCACATTTCTACAAGTCGTCCTCATAACAATGCTACATGACATTTCTCATCACAATGTTACATGCTCTTGTCATCACAATTCTCCATGCACTTGTCATCGCAATGCTCCATGACCCCTGTCATAGCAAGTTCCATGCCCTTCTCAGTACAATGCACCACGCCCTTGTCATCAAAATGCTCCATGACCTTTGTCATAACAAAGCTCCTTGATCCTTGGCATCACAATGTACCATGCCCACTGTCATCACAATAATCCATGAAACTTGTCAAACCAATGCTCGATGCCCCTTTTCATCTCAAAACACCATGAACCCTGTCATCACAATGCACCATGCCCATCATCATAATGCTTCAAGCCATTGTCATCACAATGAAATCAAAATGCTCCATGACCTCTGTCATTACCATGCTCCAAACCCTAGTGATCACAGTGTTCCATAACACTTGTCATCACAATGCCCAAAGACGCTCCTCATCACAATTATCAATGGACTTCTCATCACAATGCTCCATAAACCTTGTCATCACAATGCTCAATACACTTGTCATCACAATGTTGCCTGACACTTGTCGTCAGTATGCTCCTTGAACCCTGTCATGACAAGGCTCCATGCCTTTTTCATCACAATGATCCATGCCCTTTCCATCACAATACTCCAAGACCCCTGTAATCACAATGGCCCATGCCCTTGTCATCAAAAAGCTCCATAATGCATGTTATCAGAATGCTCCATGGCATTCTCATCACAATGCTATTAGCAATTGTCATCACAATGCTCCAAGACCCCTGAAATAACAATGCCCCATGCCCCTTTAGTGAGAAAGCTCCATGATAATTGTCATCACAAGGCTCCATGGTCCGCTCATCACAATGCTCCAGGATGTTGTCATCAAAATGCTCCATTCCCTTGTCATCTCAATACTCCATGAATATTTTCAGCTCAATGCTCCATGACATTCTCATCACAATGCTCCATGACCACAGTAATCACAATGCTCCATGACCCCTGACAACACAATGATCCTGGACTCTTGTCATCAAAATACTCCATGACACTTGTCATCACAAGATCCATGCTCATGTCATCACAATGTTCCATGTCCCCTGTAATCACAATGCTCTGTGACACTTGTCATCAGAGTGCTCCATCACACTTGTCATCACAATGCTCCATGCCTTTGTCAGAAAAATGCTACATGAACTTGTCATCACAATGCTCCATGACCTTTGTCATCACAATGCACAATACACTTGTCATCACAATGCTCCCTGGCACTTGCCCTCAGTATGCACTTGAACCATGACATGGCAATGCTCCATGCCTTTTTCATCACAATGATCCATGCCCTTTTCATCACAATGCTCCAAGACTCCTGTAATCACAATGCTCCATGCCTTTTTCAGCAAAATGCTACAAGGCCTTGTCACCACAATGCTCCATGCGCTTCTCATCACAATCCTCCATGAACCTTGGGATCACATTGCTTCATGATCTTGGCATCACAATGCTCCATGCTCCTTGAAATCAAAATGATCCATGACCACTTTCATCACACGCTCTAAATGCTTGTGATCACAATGTTCCATAACAATTGTCATCACAACGCTCCATGATGCCTGTCATCACAATACTCCATGCACTTGTCATCACAATGCACCATGACCATTGTCATCACAATGCTCAATACACTTGTCATCACAATGCTCCCTGACATTTGTCGTCAGAATGCTCCTTGAACACTCTCATAAAATGACTCCATGCCTTTTTCATCACAATGCTCCATACAAATGTCATCACAATACACAAAAAGCTTGTCATCACAATGCTCCATCACACTTGTTATCAAAATGCTCCATGACCCCTGTCATCACAATGCTCCATGACACCTGTAATCACAATGCTCCATGGATCTTGTAATTAGAGTGCTCCATGAAACTCGTCATCAACATAATCCATGGACTTCTCATCACTATGCTCCATGGTCTTGCCATCACAGTGATCCATTCCCTGATCATCACAATGCTCCAAGCCCCTTGTCATCACATTTCTCCACATCCTCCTCATAACAATGCTACATGACATTTCTCATCACAATGTTACATGCTCTTGTCATCACAATTCTCCATGCACTTGTCATCACAATGCTCCATGACCCCTGTCATAGTAAGCTCCATGCCTTTCTCATCACAATGCACCACGCACTTGTCATCAAAATGCTCCATGATTTTGTCATCACAAAGCTCTTTGATCCGTGGCATCACAGTGCTCCATGCTATTGTCATTAAAATGCTCCTTGAAACCTCTCATCACATTGCTCAATGCCGTTGTCATCACAATGCTCCATGACGCTTGTCATCAAAATGCGTGATTCAATTCTCATCACAATTCCCCACGCCCTTTTCATTACAATCCTCCCTGACTCATGTATCACAGTGATCCGTGCCCTTGTCATCACAATGCTCCATGCCCACTCTCATCAAAATAATCCATGAAACATTTCAGACCAATGCTCCATGCCCTTTTCATCACAAAGATCCATGACGCATGTCATCAGAAGGCTCCATGGCCTTCTCATGACATTGCTTGAAGACCTTGTCATCACAATGCTCCATAACCTTTGTCATCACAATCCTCCATGACACTTGGCATCACAATGCTCCATTCCATTGTCATCACAATGGAGCATGACATATGTCATCACAATGCTCCCTGACACCTGTCTTCACAATATTCCATGACCTTGTCATCACAATACTCCATGCCCTTGTCATCACAATGCTCCATGACCGCTGTCATCACAATGTTCCGTGACTCCAGTCATCACAATGCTTCATGACTCTTGTCATCACAATGGTCCATGCCCTCGTCATCACAAGGCTCTCTGACATTTTTCACCACAATGCTCCATGAAATTTTCATCACAAAGCTCCTGGACCCTTGCCATCACAATGCTCCATGCCCATGTCAGCAAAATGCTCCATGACCCATGTCATCACAATAAGCCATGCGCTTGTCAACACAATGCTCTAAAACATTGTCATCACAATGCTCCATAAAACTTGTCATCACAATGCTCCATTCCTTCTCATTAAAATGCTCTCTGACAACTGATATCACAAGGTTCCAGCACTAGTCATCACAATAATCCCTCACCCCTGTCATCACAATATTCCATGACCCCTGTCATCACAATGCTACATGCCCTTATCCTCACAATGCTCCATGACCCCTGACATCACAATGTTCCATAACCTCTGTCATCAAAATATTCCTTGACCCTTTTCATCAAATTGCTCCTTGATCCTGTCATCACAATGCTTCCTGACATTCTCATCACAATGCACAACACCCTTGTCATCAAAATGCTCCATAACCTTTGTCATCACAAAGCTCCATGACCCTTGGCATCACAATGCTTCATGACGCTTGTCATCACAATGCTCGATGCCCTTCTCATCAAAATACTCCATGGCTTTGTCATTACAATCCTCCATGACCCATGTATCACATTGTTCCGGGGCCTTTTCATCACAATGCTCCATGTCCACGCTCATCATAATAATCCATGAAACATTTCAGACTTATGCTCCATGACCCCTGACATCACAATATTCCATGGACATGTCATCACAAGGCTCCATGACCCTTGTCATCACAATGCTCCAAGACCCCTGTTATCACAATGCTCCATGCCCTTATCATCACAAAGCTCCATGACGCATGTCATCAGTATGCTCCATGGTTTTCTCATCACAATGTTCCATGCCCTTGTCATCACAATGCTTCAAGACCCCTGTAATCACAAAGCTCCATGCCGCATTTCATCTCAATGCTCCATGAACACTGTCATCACAATGCACCATGCCCTTCATCATAATGCTTCATGCTATTGCCATCAGAGTGAAATCAAAATGCACTAAGACCTCTGTCATCATAATGCTCCAAACACTTGTGATCACATTGTTCCATAACACTTGTCATCACAACGCCCCATGATGCTCCTCATCACAATTATCCATGGTCTTCTCATCACAATGCTCCATGCCTTTGTCATCACAATGCTCAATACACTTGCCATCACAATGCTCCCTGACACTTGTCGTCAGTATGCTCCTTGAACCCTGTCATGACAAGGCTCCCTGTTATTTCATCACAATGATCCATGCCCTTTTCATCACAATGCTCCAAGACCCCTGTAATGACAATATTCCATGCCCTTGTGATCACAAAGCTCCATGACCCCTGGCATCACAATGGTACATGCCCTTATCATCACAATGCTCTATCACTCCTGACATCACAATGTTCCATGACACTTGTCATCAAAATATTCCATGACATTTTTCATCAAATTGCTCCATGACCCTGTCATCACAATGCTCCCTGCCCTTCTCATCACAGTGCACCACACACTTGTCATCAAAATGCTCCATGACCTTGGTCATCACAAACCTCCATGACCCTTGGCATCACAGTGCTCCATGCCACTGTCATCACAATGCTCCAGGAACCCTCTTATCACATTGCTCCATGCCCTTTTCTTCACAAAGCTCAATGACGCTTGTCATCACAATGCTTGATGCACTTCTCCTTACAATGCTCCATGACCCATGTATCACAGTGTTCCGTGCCCTTGTCATCACAGTGCTCCATGCCCACTCTCATCACAATAATCCATGAAACTTTTCAGACCAATGTTCCATGCCCTTGTCATCACAATGCTCCATTGCCCATGTCAAAACAATGCTCCATGACACCTGGCATCTCAATATTTCATGGCCTTGTCATAACACTTCCCCATGACCCTTGTCATCACAAAGCTCCATGACACATGTCATCAGAATGCTCCATGGCTTTCTCATCACAATGCTCCATGCCCTTGTCATCTCAATGCTCCATGAAACCTGTCATCAAAATGCACCATGCCCATCATCATAATGCTTCATCCTATTGTCATCACAATGAAATCAACATGCTCCATTACCTCTGTCATCACAATGCTCCAAACCCTTGTGATCAAAATATTCCATATCACTTGTCCTCACAACGCCCCATGACGCTCATCATCACAATTATCCAAGGACTTCTCATCACAATGCTCCATGACATTTGTCATCACAATGTTCCATAACCCCTCTAATCACAATGCTCTCTGACAATTGTCATCGCAGTGTACCATGACCCTTTTCATCACAATGCTCCATGCCTATGTCAGCAAAATGCTACATGATTTGTCATCACAATGCTCCATGCGCTTGTCATCACAATACTTCTTTACCATTGTCATCCACATTCCTCCATGAACACTGGCATCACATTACTTCATGCCCTTTTTATCACAATGCTCCATGCTCCTTGAAATCAAAATGATCCATGACCTCTGTCATCACAATGCTCCAAACCCTTGTGATCACTATTTTCCATAACACTTGTCATCAAAACGCTCCATGATTCCTTTCATCACAATACTCCATGCACTTGTCATCACAATGCTCCATGAACTTTGTCATCACAAGGCTCAATACACATGTCATCACAATGCTCCCTGACACTTGTTGTCAAAATGCTCCTCGAAACCTATCATGAAAACTCTCCATGCCTTTTTCATTACAATGCTCCATGCCCTTTTCATCACAATGCTCCATGCCATTGTCATCACAATACTCCACAAGCTTCTCATCACAATGCTCCATAACCTTTGTCATCACAATCCTCCATTACACTTGGCATCACAATGCTCCATTCCATTGTCATCACAATGGAGCATGACATATGTCATCACAATGCTCCCTGACACCTGTCTTCACAATACTCCGTGACCTTGTCATCACAATACTCCATGCCCTTGTCATCACAATGCTCCATGGCCGCTGTCATCACAATGTTCCGTGACTCCAGTCATCACAATGCTTCATGACTTTTGTCATCACAATGGTCCATGCCCTCGTCATCACAAGGCTCTCTGACATTTGTCACCACAATGCTCCATGAACTTTTCATCACAAAGCTCCTTGACCCTTGCCATCACAATGCTCCATTCCTTTGTCAGCACAATGCTCCATGACCCTTGTCATCACAATGCTCCATGCCCATGTCAGCAAAATGCTCCATGACCCATGTCATCACAATAAGCCATGCGCTTGTCAACACAATGCTCTACAACATTGTCATCACAATGCTCCATAAAACTTGTCATCACAATGCTCCATTCACTTCTCATCAAAATGCTCTCTGACAACTGATATCACAAGGTTCCAGCACTAGTCATCACAATAATCCCTCACCCCTGTCATCACAATGTTCCATGACCCCTGTCATCACAATGCTACATGCCCTTATCCTCACAATGCTCCATGACCCCTGACATCACAATGTTCCATAACCTCTGTCATCAAAATATTCCTGGACACTTTTCATCAAATTGCTCCTTGATCCTGTCATCACAATGATTCCTGCCCTTCTCATCACAATGCACAACGCCCTTGTCATCAAAATGCTCCATAACCTCTGTCATCACAATGCTCCAAACCCTTGTGATCAACATGTTCCATATCACTTGTCCTCACAACGCCCCAGGACGCTCATCATCACAATTATCCATGGTCTTCTCATCACAATGCTCCATGACATTTGTCATCACAATGTTCCATAACCCCTCTAATCACAATGTTCTCTGACAATTGTCATCGCAGTGTACCATGACACTTGTCATCACAATGCTCCATGCCTATGTCAGCAAAATGCTACATGACTTGTCATCACAATGCTCCATGCGCTTGTCATCACAATACTTCTTTACCATTGTCATTCACAATCCTCCATGAACATTGGCATCACATTACTTCCTGCCCTTTTCATCACAATGCTCCATGCTCCTTGAAATCTAAATGATCCATGACCACTTTCATCACAATGCTCCAAACCCTTGTGATCACAATTTTCCATAACACTTGTCATCAAAACGCTCCATGATTCCTTTCATCACAATACTCCATGCACTTGTCATCACAATGCTCCATGAACTTTGTCATCACAAGGCTCAATACACATGTCATCACAATGCTCCCTGACACTTGTCGTCAAAATGCTCCTTGAAACCTATCATGAAAAGTCTCCATGCCCTTTTCATCACAATGCTCCATGCCATTGTCATCACAATACTCCACAAGCTTCTCATCACAATGCTGCATAACTTTTGTCATCACAATCCTCCATGACACTTGGCATCACAATGCTCCATTCCATTGTCATCACAATGGAGCATGACATATGTCATCACAATGCTCCCTGACACCTGTCTTCACAATACTCCATGACCTTGTCATCACAATACTCCATGCCCTTGTCATCACAATGCTCCATGACCGCTGTCATCACAATGTTCCGTGACTCCAGTCATCACAATGCTTCATGACTCTTGTCATCACAATGGTCCATGCCCTCGTCATCAGAAGGCTCTCTGACATTTGTCACCACAATGTTCCATGAACGTTTCATCACCAATCTCCTTGACCCATGCCATCACAATGCTCCATTCCTTTGTCAGCACAATGCTCCATGACCCTTGTCATCACAGTGCTCCATGCCCATGTCAGCAAAATGCTCCATGACCCATGTCCTCACAATAAGCCATGTGCTTGTCAACACAATGCTCTACAATATTGTCATCACAATGCTCCATAAAACTTGTCATCACAATGCTCCATTCACTTCTCATCAAAATGCTCTCTCACAACTGATATCACAAGGTTCCATCACTAGTCATCACAATAATCCCTCACCCCTGTCATCAAAATGTTCCATGACCCCTGTCATCACAATGCTACATGCCCTTATCCTCACAATGCTCCATGACCCCTGACATCACAATGTTCCATAACCTCTGTCATCAAAATATTCCTGAACACTTTTCATCAAATTGCTCCTTGATCCTGTCATCACAATGCTTCCTGCACTTCTCATCACAATGCACAACGCCCTGGTCATCCAAATGCTCCATAAAATTTGTCATCACAAAGCTCCATGACCCTTGGCATCACAATGCTCCAAGACCACGGTAATCGCAGTGCTCCATGCCCTTATCATCACAAAGCTCCATGACGCATGTCATCAGTATGCTCCATGGCTTTCTCATCACAATGCTCCATGCCCTTGTCATCACAATGCTTCAAGACCCCTGTAATCACAAAGCTCCATGCCGCTTTTCATCTCAATGCTCCATGAACCCTGTCATCAAAATGCACCATGCCCTTCATCATAATGCTTCATGCTATTGCCATCACAATGAAATCAATAGGCACCAAGACCTCTGTCATCATAATGCTCCAAACCCATGTGATCACATTGTTCCATAACACTTGTCATCACAACGCCCCATGATGCTCCTCATCACAATTATCCATGGTCTGCTCATCACAATGCTCCATGCCTTTGTCATCACAATGCTCAATACGCTTGCCATCACAATGCTCCCTGACACTTGTCGTCAGTATGCTCCTTGAACCCTGTCATGAAAAGGCTCCGTGTTATTTCATCACAATGATCCATGCCCTTTTCATCACAATGCTCCAAGACCCCTGTAATGACGATGCTCCATGCCCTTGTGATCACAAAGCTCCATGACCCCTGTCATCACAATGCTACATGCCCTTATCATCGCAATGCTCCATCACTCCTGACATCACAATGTTCCATGACACTTGTCATCAAAATATTCCATGACCCTTTTCATCAAATTGCTCCATGACCCTGTCATCACAATGCTCCCTGCCCTTCTCATCACAGTGCGCCACACACTTGTCATCAAAATGCTCCATGACCTTTGTCATCACAAACCTCCATGACCCTTGGCATCACAGTGCTCCATGCCATTGTCATCACAATGCTCCAGGAACCCTCTTATCACATTGCTCCATGCCCTTTTCATCACAAAGCTCCATGACGCTTGTCATCACAATGCTTGATGCACTTCTCATCACAATGCTTCATGCCCTTCTCATTACAATGCTCCATGACCCATGTACCACAGTGTTCCGTGCCCTTGTCATCACAGTGCTCCATGCCCACTCTCATCACAATAATCCATGAAACTTTTCAGACCAATGTTCCATGCCCTTGTCATCACAATGCTCCATTGCCCCTGTCATAACAATGCTCCATGACCCCTGGCATCACAATATTCCATGGCCTTGTCATAACACTTCCCCATGACCCTTGTCATAACAAAACTCCATGACACATGTCATCAGAATGCTCCATGGCTTTCTCATCACAATGTTCCATGCCCTTTTCATCTCAATGCTCCATGAACCCTGTCATCACAATGCACCATGCCCATCATCATAATGCTTCATGCTATTGTCATCACAATGAAATCAACATGCTCCATGACCTCTGTCATCACAATGCTCCAAACCCTTGTGATCAAAATGTTCCATATCACTTGTCCTCACAACGCCCCATGACGCTCATCATCACAATTATCCATGGTCTTCTCATCACAATGCTCCATGACATTTGTCATCACAATGTTCCATAACCCCTCTAATCACAATGCTCTCTGACAATTGTCATCGCAGTGTACCATGACCCTTGTCATCACAATGCTCCATGCCTATGTCAGCAAAATGCTACATGACTTGTCATCACAATGCTCCATGCGCTTGTCATCACAATACTTCTTTACCATTGTCATTCACAATCCTCCATGAACATTGGCATCACATTACTTCATGCCCTTGTCATCACAATGCTCCATGCTCCTTGAAATCAAAATGATCCATGACCTCTGTCATCACAATGCTCCAAACCCTTGTGATCACAATTTTCCATAACACTTGTCATCAAAACGCTCCATGATTCCTTTCATCACAATCCTCCATGAACTTTGTCATCACAAGGCTCAATACACATGTCATCACAATGCTCCCAGACACTTGTCGTCAAAATGCTCCTTGAAACCTATCATGAAAAGTATCCATGCCTTTTTCATCACAATGCTCCATGCCCTTTTCATCACAATGCTCCATGCCATTGTCATCACAATACTCCACAAGCTTCTCATCACAATGCTCCATAACTTTTGTCATCACAATACTCCATGACACTTGGCATCACAATGCTCCATTCCATTGTCATCACAATGGAGCATGACATATGTCATCACAATGCTCCCTGACACCTGTCTTCACAATACTCCATGACCTTGTCATCACAATACTCCACACCCGTGTCATCACAATGCTCCATGACCGCTGTCATCACAATGTTCCGTGACTCCAGTCATCACAATGCTTCATGACTCTTGTCATCACAATGGTCCATGCCCTCTTCATCACAAGGCTCTCTGACATTTGTCACCACAATGCTCCAAGAACATTTCATCAAAAAGCTCCTTGACCCATGCCATCAGAATGCTCCATTCCTTTTTCAGCACAATGCTCCATGACCCTTGTCATCACAATGCTCCATGCCCATGTCAGCAAAATGCTCCATGACCCATTTCATCACAATAAGCCATGTGCTTGTCAACTCAATGCTCTACAACATTGTCCTCACAATGCTCCATAAAACTTGTCATCACAATGCTCCATTCACTTCTCATCAAAATGCTCTCTCACAACTGATATCACAAGGTTCCATCACTAGTCATCACAATAATCCCTCACCCCTGTCATCACAATGTTCCATGACCCCTGTCATCACAATGCTACATGCCCTTATCCTCACAATGCTCCATGACCCCTGACATCACAATATTCCATAACCTCTGTCATCAAAATATTCCTTGACATTTTTCATCAAATTGCTCCTTGATCCTGTCATCACAATGCTTCCTGCACTTCTCATCACAATGCACAACGCCCTTGTCATCAAAATGCTCCATTACCTTTGTCATCACAAAGCTCCATGACCCTTGGCATCACAATGCTCCATGATGCTTGTCATCACAATGCTCGATGCCCTTCTCATCAAAATACTCCATGGCTTTGTCATTACAATCCTCCATGACCCATGTCTCACAGTGTTCCGTGGCCTTTTCATCACAATGCTCCAAGTCCACGCTCATCATAATAATCCATGAAACATTTCAGACTTATGCTCCATGACCCCTGACATCACAATGTTCCACGGCCTTGTCATCACAAGGCTCCATGACCCTTGTCATCACAATGCTCCAAGACCCCTGTTATCGCAATGCTCCATGCCCTTATCATCACAAAGCTCCATGACGCATGTCATCAGTATGCTCCATGGCTTTCTCATCACAATGTTCAATGGCCTTGTCATCACAATGCTGCAAGACCCCTGTAATCACAAAGCTCCATGCCGCTTTTCATCTCAATGCTCCATGAACTCTGTCATCACAATGCACCATGCCCTTCATCATAATGCTTCATGCTCTTGCCATCAGAGTGAAATCAAAATGCACCAAGACCTCTGTCATCATAATGCTCCAAACCCTTGTGATCACATTGTTCCATAACACTTGTCATCACAACGCCCCTTGATGCACCGCATCACAATTATCCATGGTCTTCTCATCACAATGCTCCATGCCTTTGTCATCACAATGCTCAATACACTTGTCATCACAATGCTCCCTGACACTTGTCGTCAGTATGCTTCTTGAACCCTGTCATGACAAGGCTCCGTGTTATTTAATCACAATGATCCATGCCCTTTTCATCACAATGCTCCAAGACCCCTGTAATGACAATGCTCCATGCCCCTGTGATAACAAAGCTCCATGACCCCTGTCATCACAAGCTACATGCCCTTATCATCACAATGCTCCATCACTCCTGACATCACAATGTTCCATGACACTTGTCATCAAAATATTCCGTGACCCTTTTCATCAAATTGCTCCATGACCCTGTCATCACAATGCTCCCTGCCCTTCTCATCACAGTGCACCACACACTTGTCATCAAAATGCTCCATGACCTTTGTCATCACAAACCTCCATGACCCTTGGCATCACAGTGCTCCATGCCATTGTCATCACAATGCTCCAGGAACCCTCTTATCACATTGCTCCATGCCCTTTTCACCACAAAGCTCCATGACGCTTGTCATCACAATGCTTGATGCACTTCTCATCACAATGCTTCATGCCCTTCTCATTACAATGCTCCATGACCCATGTATCACAGTGTTCCATGCCCTTGTCATCACAGTGCTCCATGCCCACTCTCATCACAATAATCCATGAAACTTTTCAGACCAATGTTCCATGCCCTTGTCATCACAATGCTCCATTGCCCCTGTCATAACAATGCTCCATGACCCCTGGCATCACAATATTCCATGGCCTTGTCATAACACTTCCCCATGACCCTTGTCATCATAAAGCTCCATGACACATGTCATCAGAATGCTCCATGGCTTTCTCAACACAATGCTCCATGCCCTTGTCATCTCAATGCTCCATGAACCCTGTCATCACAATGAACCATGCCCATCATCATAATGCTTCATGCTATTGTCATCACAATGAAATCAACATGCTCCATGACCTCTGTCATCACAATGCTCCAAACCCTTGTGATCAAAATGTTCCATATCACTTGTCCTCACAACGCCCCATGACGCTCATCATCACAATTATCCATGGTCTTCTCATCACAATGCTCCATGACACCTGTCATCACAATGTTCCATAACCCCTCTAATCACAATGCTCTCTGACAATTGTCATCGCAGTGTACCATGACCCTTGTCATCACAATGCTCCATGCCTATGTCAGCAAAATGCTACATGACTTGTCATCACAATGCTCCATGCGCTTGTCATCACAATACTTCTTTACCATTGTCATTCACAATCCTCCATGAACATTGGCATCACATTACTTCATGCCCTTGTCATCACAATGCTCCATGCTTCTTGAAATCAAAATGATCCATGACCTCTGTCATCACAATGCTCCAAACCCTTGTGATCACAATTTTCCATAACACTTGTCATCAAAACGCTCCATGATTCCTTTCATCACAATACTCCATGCACTTGTCATCACAATGCTCCATGAACTTTGTCATCACAAGGCTCAATACACAAGTCATCACAATGCTCCCTGATATTTGTCCTCAAAATGCTCCTTGAAACCTATCATGAAAAGTCTCCATGCATTTTTCATCACAATACTCCACAAGTTTGTCATCACAATGCTCCATAACCTTTGTCATCACAATCCTCCATGACACTTGGCATCACAATGCTCCATTCCATTGTCATCACAATGGAGCATGACATATGTCATCACAATGCTCCCTGACACCTGTCTTCACAATACTCCATGACCTTGTCATCACAATACTCCACGCCCGTGTCATCACAATGCTCCATGACCTCTGTCATCACAATGTTCCGTGACTCCAGTCATCACAATGCTTCATGACTCTTGTCATCACAATGGTCCATGCTCTCGTCATCACAAGGCTCTCTGACATTTGTCACCACAATTCTCCATGAACGTTTCATCACAAAGCTCCTTGACCCATGCCATCACAATGCTCCATTCTTTTGTCAGCAAAATGCTCCATGACCCTTGTCATCACAATGCTCCATGCCCATGTCAGCAAAATGCTCCATGACCCATGTCATCACAATAAGCCATGCGCTTGTCAACGCAATGCTCTACAACATTGTAATCACAATGCTCCATAAAACTTGTCATCACAATGCTCCATTCACTTCTCATCAAAATGCTCACTCACAACTGATATCACAAGGTTCCATCACTAGTCATCACAATAATCCCTCACCCCTGTCATCAAAATGTTCCATGACCCCTGTCATCACAATGCTACATGCCCTTATCATCACAATGCTCCATCACTCCTGACATCACAATGTTCCATGACACTTGTCATCAAAATATTCCATGACCCTTTTCATCAACTTGCTCCATGACCCTGTCATCACAATGCTTCCTGCCCTTCTCATCACAATGCACAACGCCCTTGTCATCAAAATGCCCCATAACCTTTGTCATCACAAAGCTCCATGACCCTTGGCATCACAATGCTCCATGATGCTTGTCATCACAATGCTCGATGCCCTTCTCATCAAAATACTCCATGGCTTTGTCATTACAATCCTCCATGACCCATGTATCACAGTGTTCCGTGGCCTTTTCATCACAATGCTCCATGTCCACGCTCATCATAATCATCCAAGAAACATTTCAGACTTATGCTCCATGACCCCTGACATCACAATGTTCCACGGCCTTGTCATCACAAGGCTCCATGACCCTTGTCATCACAATGCTCCAAGACCCCTGTTATCGCAATGCTCCATGCCCTTATCATCACAAAGCTCCATGACGCATGTCATCAGTATGCTCCATGGCTTTCTCATCACAATGTTCCATGCGCATGTCATCACAATGCTGCAAGACACCTGTAATCACAAAGTTCCATGCCGCTTTTCATCTCAATGCTCCATGTACCCTGTCATCACAGTGCACCATGCCCTTCATCATAATGCTTCATGCTATTCCCATCAGAGTGAAATCAAAATGCACCAAGACCTCTGTCATCATAATGCTCCAAACCCTTGTGATCACATTGTTCCATAACACTTGTCATCACAACGACCCATGATGCTCCTCATCACAATTATGCATGGTCTCCTCATCACAATGCTCCATGCCTTTGTCATCACAATGCTCCCTGACACTTGTCGTCAGTATGCTCCTTGAACCCTGTCATGACAAGGCTCCGTGTTATTTCATCACAATGATCCATGCCCTTTTCATCACAATGCTCCAAGACCCCTGTAATGACGATGCTCCATGCCCTTGTGATCACAAAGCTCCATGACCCCTGTCATCACAATGCTACATGCCCTTATCATCACAATGCTCCATCACTCCTGACATCACAATGTTCCATGACACTTGTCATCAAAATATTCCATGACCCTTTTCATCAAATTGCTCCATGACCCTGTCATCACAATGCTCCCTGCCCTTCTCATCACAGTGCACCACACACTTGTCATCAAAATGCTCCATGACCTTTGTCATCACAAACCTCCATGACCCTTGGCATCACAGTGCTCCATGCCATTGTCATCACAATGCTCCAGGAACCCTCTTATCACATTGCTCCATGCCCTTTTCATCACAAAGCTCCATGACGCTTGTCATCACAATGCTTGATGCACTTCTCATCACAATGCTTCATGCCCTTCTCATTACAATGCTCCATGACCCATGTATCACAGTGTTCCGTGCCCTTGTCATCACAGTGCTCCATGCCCACTCTCATCACAATAATCCATGAAACTTTTCAGACCAATGTTCCATGCCCTTGTCATCACAATGCTCCATTGCCCCTGTCATAACAATGCTCCATGACCCCTGGCATCACAATATTCCATGGCCTTGTCATAACACTTCCCCATGACCCTTGTCATCACAAAGCTCCATGACACATGTCATCAGAATGCTCCATGGCTTTCTCATCACAATGCTCCATGCCCTTGTCATCTCAATGCTCCTTGAACCCTGTCATCACAATGCACCATGCCCATCATCATAATGCTTCATGCTATTGTCATCACAATGAAATCAACATGCTCCATGACCTCTGTCATCACAATGCTCCAAACCCTTGTGATCAAAATGTTCCATATCACTTGTCCTCACAACGCCCCATGACGCTCATCATCACAATTATCCATGGTCTTCTCATCACAATGCTCCATGACACCTGTCATCACAATGTTCCATAACCCTTCTAATCACAACGCTCTCTGACAATTGTCATCGCAGTGTACCATGACACTTGTCATCACAATGCTCCATGCCTATGTCAACAAAATGCTACATGACTTGTCCTCACAATGCTCCATGCGCTTGTCATCACAATACTTCTTTACCATTGTCATTCACAATCCTCCATGAACATTGGCATCACATTACTTCATGCCCTTGTCATCACAATGCTCCATGCTCCTTGAAATCAAAATGATCCATGACCTCTGTCATCACAATGCTCCAAACCCTTGTGATCACAATTTTCCATAACACTTTTCATCAAAACGCTCCATGATTCCTTTCATCACAATACTCCATGCACTTGTCATCACAATGCTCCATGAAATTTGTCATCACAAGGCACAATAAATATGTCATCACAATGCTCCCTGACACTTGTCGTCAAAATGCTCCTTAAAACCTATCATGAAAATCTCCATGCCTTTTTCATCACAAGGATCCATGCCCTTTTCATCACAATGCTCCATGCCATTGTCATCACAATACTCCACAAGCTACTCATCACAATGCTCCATAACTTTGTCATCACAATCCTCCATGACACTTGGCATCACAATGCTCCATTCCATTGTCATCACAATGGAGCATGACATATGTCATCACAATGCTCCCTGACACCTGTCTTCACAATACTCCATGACCTTGTCATCACAATATTCCATGCCCTTGTCATCACAATGCTCCATGACCGCTGTCATCACAATGATCCGTGACTCCAGTCATCACAATGCTTCATGACTCTTGTCATCACAATGGTCCATGCCCTCGTCATCACAAGGCTCTCTGACATTTGTCACCACAATGCTCCATGAACTTTTCATCACAAAGCTCCTTGACCCATGCCATCACAATGCTCCATTCCTTTGTCCGCACAATGCTCCATGACCCTTGTCATCACAATGCTCCATGCCCATGTCAGCAAAATGCTCCATGACCCATGTCATCACAATAAGCCATGCGCTTGTCAACACAATGCCCTACAACATTGTCATCACAATGCTCCATAAAACTTGTCATCACAATGCTCCATTCTCTTCTCATCAAAATGCTCTCTCACAACTGATATCACAAGGTTCCATCACTAGTCATCACAATAATCCCTCACCCCTGTCATCACAATGTTCCATGACGCCTGTAATCACAATGCTACATGCCCTTATCCTCACAATGCTCCATGACCCCTGACATCTCAATGTTCCATAACCTCTGTCATCAAAATATTCCTGGACACTTTTCATCATATTGCTCCTTGATCCTGTCATCACAGTGCTTCCTGACCTTCTCATCACAATGCACAACGCCCTTGTCATCAAAATGCTCCATAACCTTTGTCATCACAAAGCTCCATGACCCTTGGCATCACAATGCTCCATGACGCTTTTCATCTCTATGCTTGATACACTTCTCATCACAATGCTTCATGCCCTTCTCATTACAATGCTCCATGAACCATGTATCACAGTGTTCCGTGCCCTTGTCCTCACAGTGCTCCATGCCCACTCTCATCACAATAATCCATGAAACTTTTCAGACCAATGTTCCATGCCCTTGTCATCACAATGCTCCATTGCCCCTGTCATAACAATGCTCCATGAACCCTGGCATCACAATATTCCATGGCCTTGTCATAACACTTCCCCATGACCCTTGTCATCACAAAGCTCCATGACACATGTCATCAGAATGCTCCATGGCTTTCTCATCACAATGCTCCATGCCCTTGTCATCTCAATGCTCCATGAACCCTGTCATCACAATGCACCATGCCCATCATCATAATGCTTCATGCTATTGTCATCACAATAAAATCAACATGCTCCATGACCTCTGTCATCACAATGCTCCAAACCCTTGTGATCAAAATGTTCCATATCACTTGTCCTCACAACGCCCCATGACGCTCATCATCACAATTATCCATGGTCTTCTCATCACAATGCTCCATGACACTTGTCAACAAAATGTCCCATAAACCCTCTAATCACAACGCTCTCTGACAATTGTCATCGCTGTGTACCATGACCCTTGTCATCACAATGCTCCATGCCTAGGTCAGCAAAATGCTACATGACTTGTCATCACAATGCTCCATGCGCTTGTCATCACAATACTTCTTTACCATTGTCATTCACAATCCTCCATGAACATTGGCATCACATTACTTCATGCCCTTGTCATCACAATGCTCCATGCTCCTTGAAATCAAAATGATCCATGACCTCTGTCATCACAATGCTCCAAACCCTTGTGATCACAATTTTCCATAACACTTGTCATCAAAACGCTCCATGATTCCTTTCATCACAATACTCCATGCACTTGTCATCACAATGCTCCATGAACTTTGTCATCACAAGGCTCAATACACATGTCATCACAATGCTCCCTGACACTTGTCGTCAAAATGCTCCTTGAAACCTATCATGAAAAGTCTCCATGCCCTTTTCATCACAATGCTCCATGCCATTGTCATCACAATACTCCACAAGCTTCTCATCACAATGCTCCATAACCTTTGTCATCACAATCTTCCATGACACTTGGCATCACAATGCTCCATTCCATTGTCATCACAATGGAGCATGACATATGTCATCACAATGCTCCCTGACACCTGTCTTCACAATACTCCATGACCTTGTCATCACAATACTCCATGCCCTTGTCATCACAATGCTCCATGACCCCTGTCATCACAATGTTCCGTGACTCCAGTCATCACAATGCTTCATGACTCTTGTCATCACAATGGTCCATGCCCTCGTCATCACAAGGCTCTCTGACATTTGTCACCACAATGCTCCATGAACGTTTATCACAAAGCTGCTTGACCCATGCCATCACAATGCTCAATTCCTTTGTCAGCACAATGCTCCATGACCCTTGTCATCACAGTGCTCCATGCCCATGTCAGCAAAATGCTCCATGACCCATGTCATCACAATAAGCCATGTGCTTGTCAACACAATGCTCTACAATATTGTCATCACAATGCTCCATAAAACTTCTCATCACAATGCTCCATTCACTTCTCATCAAAATGCTCTCTGACAACTGATATCACAAGGTTCTCTCACTAGTCATCACAATAATCCATCACCCCTGTCATCACAATGTTCCATGACCCCCGTCATCACAATGCTACGTGCCCTTATCCTCACAATGCTCCATGACCCCTGACATCACAATGTTCCATATCCTCTGTCATCAAAATATTCCTGGACACTTTTCATCAAAGTGCTCCTTGATCCTGTCATCACAATGCTTCCTGCCCTTCTCATCACAATGCACAACGCCCTTGTCATCCAAATGCTCCATAACCTCTGTCATCACAAAGCTCCATGACCCTTGTCATCACAATGCTCCAAGACCCCTGTTATCACAATGCTCCATGCCCTTATCATCACAAAGCTCCATGACGCATGTCATCAGTATGCTCCATGGATTTCTCATCACAATGCTCCATGCCCTTGTCATCACAATGCTTCAAGACCCCTGTAATCACAAAGCTCCATGCCGCTTTTCATCTCAATGCTCCATGAACCCTGTCATCACAATGCACCATGCCCTTCATCATAATGCTTCATGCTATTGCCATCACAATGAAATCAAAATGCACCAAGACCTCTGTCATCATAATGCTCGAAACCCTTGTGATCACATTGTTCCATAACACTTGTCATCACAACGCCCCATGATGCTCCTCATCACAATTATCCATGGTCTTCTCATCACAATGCTCCATGCCTTTGTCATCACAATGCTCAATACACTTGCCATCACAATGCTCCCTGACACTTTTCGTCAGGATGCTCCTTGAACCCTGTCATGACAAGTCTCCGTGTTACTTCATCACAATGATCCATGCACTTTTCATCACAATGCTCCAAGACCCCTGTAATGACGATGCTCCATGCCCTTGTGATCACAAAGCTCCATGACCCCTGTCATCACAATGCTACATGCCCTTATCATCACAATGCTCCATCGCTCCTGACATCACAATGTTCCATGACACTTGTCATCAAAATATTCCATGACCCTTTTCATCAAATTGCTCCATGACCCTGTCATCACAATGCTCCCTGCCCTTCTCATCACAGTGCACCACATACTTGTCATCAAAATGCTCCATGACCTTTGTCATCACAAACCTCCATCACCCTTGGCATCACAGTGCTCCATGCCATTGTCATCACAATGCTCCAGGAACCCTCTTATCACATTGCTCCATGCCCTTTTCATCACAAAGCTCCATGACGCTTGTCATCACAATGCTTGATGCACTTCTCATCACAATGCTTCATGCCCTTCTCATTACAATGCTCCATGACCCATGTATCACAGTGTTCCGTGCCCTTGTCATCACAGTGCTCCATGCCCACTCTCATCACAATAATCCATGAAAATTTTCAGACCAATGTTCCATGCCCTTGTCATCACAATGCTCCATTGCCCCTGTCATAACAATGCTCCATGACCCCTGGCATCACAATATTCCATGGCCTTGTCATAACACTTCCCCATGACCCTTGTCATCACAAAGCTCCATGACACATGTCATCAGAATGCTCCATGGCTTTCTCATCACAATGCTCCATGCCCTTGTCATCTCAATGCTCCATGAACCCTGTCATCACAATGCACCATGCCCATCATCATAATGCTTCATGCTATTGTCATCACAATGAAATCAACATGCTCCATGACCTCTGTCATCACAATGCTCCAAACCCTTGTGATCAAAATGTTCCATATCACTTGTCCTCACAACGCCCCATGACGCTCATCATCAAAATTATCCATGGTCTTCTCATCACAATGCTCCATGACATTTGTCATCACAATGTTCCATAACCCTTCTAATCACAATGCTCTCTGACAATTGTCATCGCAGTGTACCATGACCCTTGTCATCACAATGCTCCATGCCTATGTCAGCAAAATGCTACATGACTGGTCATCACACTGCTCCATACGCTTGTCATCACAATACTTCTTTACCATTGTCATTCACAATCCTCCATGAACATTGGTATCACAATACTCCACGCCCTTGTCATCACAATGCTCCATGACCGCTGTCATCACAATGTTCCGTGACTCCAGTCATCACAATGCTTCATGACTCTTGTCATCACAATGGTCCATGCCCTCGTCATCACAAGGCTCTCTGACATTTGTCACCACAATGCTCCATGAACGTTTCATCACAAAGCTCCTTGATCCATGCCATCACAATGCTCCATTCCTTTGTCAGCACAATGCTCCATGACCCTTGTCATCACAGTGCTCCATGCCCATGTCAGCAAAATGCTCCATGAACCATGTCATCACAATAAGCCATGTGCTTGTCAACACAATGCTCTACAATATTGTCATCACAATGCTCCATAAAACTTCTCATCACAATGCTCCATTCACTTCTCATCAAAATGCTCTCTGACAACTGATATCACAAGGTTCTCTCACTAGTCATCACAATAATCCATCACCCCTGTCATCACAATGTTCCATGACCCCCGTCATCACAATGCTACATGCCCTTATCCTCACAATGCTCCATGACCCCTGACATCACAATGTTCCATAACCTCTGTCATCAAAATATTCCTGGACACTTTTCATCAAATTGCTCCTTGATCCTGTCATCACAATGCTTCCTGCCCTTCTCATCACAATGCACAACGCCCTTGTCATCCAAATGCTCCATAACCTTTGTCACAACAAAGCTCCATGACCCTTGGCATCACAATGCTCCATGACGCTTGTCATCACAATGCTCGATGCCCTTCTCATCAAAATACTCCATGGCTTTGTCATTACAATCCTCCATGACCCATGTCTCACAGTGTTCAGTGGCCTTTTCATCACAATGCTCCAAATCCACGCTCATCATAATAATCCATGAAACATTTCAGACTTATGCTCCATGACCCCTGACATCACAATGTTCCACGGCCTTGTCATCACAAGTCTCCATGACCCTTGTCATCACAATGCTCCAAGAACCCGTTTATCACTATGCTCCATGCCCTTATTATCACAAAGCTCCATGACGCATGTCATCAGTATGCTCCATGGCTTTCTCATCACAATGCTCCATGCCCTTGTCAACACAATGCTTCAAAACCCCTGTAATCACAAAGCTCCATGCCGCTTTTCATCTCAATGCTCCATTAATCCTGTCATCACAATGCATCATGCCCTTCATCATAATGCTTCATGCTATTGCCATCACAATGAAATCAAAAGGCACCAAGACCTCTGTCATCATAATGCTCCAAACCCTTGTGATCACATTGTTCCATAACAGTTGTCATCACAACGCCCCATGATGCTCCTCATCAAAATTATCCATGGTCTTCTCATCACAATGCTCCATACCTTTGTCATCACAATGCTCAATACACTTGCCATCAAAATGCTCCCTGACACTTGTCGTCAGTATGCTCCTTGAACCCTGTCATGAAAGGGCTCCGTGTTATTTCATGACAATGATCCATGCCCTTTTCATCACAATGCTCCAAGACCCCTGTAATGACGATGCTCCATGCCCTTGTGATCACAAAGCTCCATGACCCCTGTCATCACAATGCTACATGCCCTTATCATCACAATGCTCCATCACTCCTGACATCACAATGTTCCATGACACTTGTCATCAAAATATTCCATGACCCTTTTCATCAAATTGCTCCATGACCCTGTCATCACAATGCTCCCTGCCCTTCTCATCACAGTGCACCACACACTTGTCATCAAAATGCTCCATGACCTTTGTCATCACAAACCTCCATGACCCTTGGCATCACAGTGCTCCATGCCATTGTCATCACAATGCTCCAGGAACCCTCTTATCACATTGCCCCATGCCCTTTTCATCACAAAGCTCCATGACGCTTGTCATCACAATGCTTGATGCACTTCTCATCACAATGCTTCATGCCCTTCTCATTACAATGCTCCATGACCCATGTATCACAGTGTTCCGTGCCCTTGTCCTCACAGTGCTCCATGCCCACTCTCATCACAATAATCCATGAAACTTTTCAGACCAATGTTCCATGCCCTTGTCATCACAATGCTCCATTGCCCCTGTCATAACAATGCTCCATGACCCCTGGCATCACAATATTCCATGGCCTTGTCGTAACACTTCCCCATGACCCTTGTCATCACAAAGCTCCATGACACATGTCATCAGAATGCTCCATGGCTTTCTCATCACAATGCTCCATGCCCTTGTCATCTCAATGCTCCATGAACCCTGTCATCACAAGGCACCTTGCCCATCATCATAATGCTTCATGCTATTGTCATCACAATGAAATCAACATGCTCCATGACCTCTGTCATCACAATGCTCCAAACCCTTGTGATCAAAATGTTCCATATCACTTGTCCTCACAACGCCCCATGACGCTCATCATCACAATTATCCATGGTCTTCTCATCACAATGCTCCATGACATTTGTCATCACAATGTTCCATAACCCCTCTAATCACAACGCTCTGTGACAATTGTCATCGCAGTGTACCATGACCCTTGTCATCACAATGCTCCATGCCTATGTCAGCAAAATGCTACATGACTTGTCATCACAATGCTCCATGCGCTTGTCATCACAATACTTCTTTACCATTGTCATTCACAATCCTCCATGAACATTGGCATCACATTACTTCATGCCCTTGTCATCACAATGCTCCATGCTCCTTGAAATCAAAATGATCCATGACCTCTGTCATCACAATGCTCCAAACCCTTGTGATCACAATTTTCCATAACACTTCTCATCAAAACGCTCCATGATTCCTTTCATCACAATACTCCATGCACTTGTCATCACAATGCTCCATGAACTTTGTCATCACAAGGCTCAATACACATGTCATCACAATGCTCCCTGACACTTGTCGTCAAAATGCTCCTTGAAACCTATCATGAAAAGTCTCCATGCCTTTTTCATCACAATGCTCCATGCCATTGTCATCACAATACTCCACAAGCTTCTCATCACAATGCTCCATAACTTTGTCATCACAATCTTCCATGACACTTGGCATCACAATGCTCCATTCCATTGTCATCACAATGGAGCATGACATATGTCATCACAATGCTCCCTGACACCTGTCTTCACAATACTCCATGACCTTGTCATCACAATACTCCATGCCCTTGTCATCACAATGCTCCATGACCGCTGTCATCACAATGTTCCGTGACTCCAGTCATCACAATGCTTCATGACTCTCGTCATCACAATGGTCCATGCCCTCGTCATCACAAGGCTCTCTGACATTTGTCAACACAATGCTCCATGAACTTTCCATCACAAAGCTCCTTGACCCATGCCATCACAATGCTCAATTCCTTTGTCAGCACAATGCTCCATGACCCTTGTCATTACAGTGCTCCATGCCCATGTCAGCAAAATGCTCCATGACCCATGTCATCACAATAAGCCATGCGCTTGTCAACACAATGCTCTACAACATTGTCATCACAATGCTCCATAAAACTTGTCATCACAATGCTCCATTCACTTCTCATCAAAATGCTCTCTGACAACCGATATCACAAGGTTCCATCACTACTCATCACAATAATCCCTCACCCCTGTCATCACAATCTTCCATGACCCCTGTCATCACAATGCTACATGCCCTTATCCTCACAATGCTCCATGACCCCTGACATCACAATGTTCCATAACCTCTGTCATCAAAATATTCCTGGACACTTTTCATCACATTGCTCCTTAATCCTGTCATCACACTGCTTCCTGACATTCTCATCACAATGTACAACGCCCTTGTCATCCAAAAGCTCCATAACCTTTGTCATCACAAAGCTCCATGACCTTTGTCATCACAATGCTCCAAGGCCCCTGTTATCGCAATGCTCGATGCCCTTATCATCACAAAGCTCCATGACGCATGTCATCAGTATGCTCCATGGCTTTCTCATCACAATGCTCCATGCCATTGTCATCACAGTGCTTCAATACCCCTGTAATCACAAAGCTCCATGCCGCTTTTCATCTCAATGCTCCATGAACCCTGTCATCACAATGCACCATGCCCTTCATCATAATGCTTCATGCTATTGCCATCACAATGAAATCAAAATGCAACCAGACCTCTGTCATCATAATGCTCCAAACCCTTCTGATCACATTGTTCCATAACACTTGTCATCTCAACGCCCCATGATGCTCCTCATCACATTTATCCATGGTCTACTCATCACAATGCTCCATGCCTTTGTCATCACAATGCTCAATACACTTGCCATCAAAATGCTCCCTGACACTTGTCGTCAGTATGCTCCTTGAACCCTGTCATGAAAAGGCTCCGTGTTATTTCATCACAATGGTCCATGCCCTTTTCATCACAATGCTCCAAGACCCCTGTAATGACGATGCTCCATGCCCTTGTGATCACAAAGCTCCATGACCCCTGTCATCACAATGCTACATGCCCTTATCATCACAATGCTCCATCACTCCTGACATCACAATGTTCCATGACACTTGTCATCAAAATATTCCATGACCCTTTTCATCAAATTGCTCCATGACCCTGTCATCACAATGCTCCCTGCCCTTCTCATCACAGTGCACCACACACTTGTCATCAAAATGCTCCATGACCTTTGTCATCACAAACCTCCATGACCCTTGGCATCACAGTGCTCCATGCCATTGTCATCACAATGCTCCAGGAACACTCTTATCACATTGTTCCATGCCCTTTTCATCACAAAGCTCCATGACGCTTGTCATCACAATGCTTGATGCACTTCTCATCACAATGCTTCATGCCCTTCTCATTACAATGCTCCATGACTCGTGTATCACAGTGTTCCGTGCCCTTGTCCTCACAGTGCTCCATGCCCACTCTCATCACAATAATCCATGAAATTTTTCAGACCAATGTTCCATGCCCTTGTCATCACAATGCTCCATTGCCCCTGTCATAACAATGCTCCATGACCCCTGGCATCACAATATTCCATGGCCTTGTCATAACACTTCCCCATGACCCTTGTCATCACAAAGCTCCATGACACATGTCATCAGAATGCTCCATGGCGTTCTCATCACAATGCTCCATGCCCTTGTCATCTCAATGCTCCATGAACCCTGTCATCACAATGCACCATGTCCATCATCATAATGCTTCATGCTATTGTCATCACAATGAAATCAACATGCTCCATGACCTCTGTCATCACAATGCTCCAAACCCTTGTGATCAAAATGTTCCATATCACTTGTCCTCACAACGCCCCATGACGCTCATCATCACAATTATCCATGGTCTTCTCATCACAATGCTCCATGACATTTGTCATCACAATGTTCCATAACCCTTCTAATCACAATGCTCTCTGACAATTGTCATCGCAGTGTACCATGACCCTTGTCATCACAATGCTCCATGCCTATGTCAGCAAAATGCTACATGACTTGTCATCACAATGCTCCATGCGCTTGTCATCACAATACTTCTTAACCATTGTCATTCACAATCCTCCATGAACATTGGTATCACATTACTTCATGCCCTTGTCATCACAATGTTCCATGCTCCTTGAAATCAAAATGATCCATGACCTCTGTCATCACAATGCTCCAAACCCTTGTGATCACAATTTTCCATAACACTTGTCATCAAAACGCTCCATGATTCCTTTCATCACAATACTCCATGCACTTGTCATCACAATGCTCCATGAACTTTGTCATCACAAGGCTCAATACACATGTCATCACAATGCTCCCTGACACTTGTCGTCAAAATGCTCCTTGAAACCTATCATGAAAAGTCTCCATGCCCTTTTCATCACAATGCTCCATGCCATTGTCATCACAATACTCCACAAGCTTCTCATCACAATGCTCCATAACCTTTGTCATCACAATCCTCCATGACACTTGGCATCACAATGCTCCATTCCATTGTCATCACAATGGAGCATGACATATGTCATCACAATGCTCCCTGACACCTGTCTTCACAATACTCCATGACCTTGTCATCACAATACTCCATGCCCTTGTCATCACAATGCTCCATGACCGCTGTCATCACAATGTTCCGTGACTCCAGTCATCACAATGCTTCATGACTCTCGTCATCACAATGGTCCATGCCCTCGTCATCACAAGGCTCTCTGACATTTGTCAACACAATGCTCCATGAACTTTTCATCACAAAGCTCCTTGACCCATGCCATCACAATGCTCAATTCCTTTGTCAGCACAATGCTCCATGACCCTTGTCATCACAGTGCTCCATGCCCATGTCAGCAAAATGCTCCATGACCCATGTCATCACAATAAGCCATGCGCTTGTCAACGCAATGCTCTACAACATTGTCATCACAATGCTCCATAAAACTTGTCATCACAATGCTCCATTCACTTCTCATCAAAATGCTCTCTCACAACTGATATCACAAGGTTCCATCACTAGTCATCACAATAATCCCTCACCCCTGTCATCAAAATGTTCCATGACCCCTGTCATCACAATGCTACATGCCCTTATCATCACAATGCTCCATCACTCCTGACATCACAATGTTCCATGACACTTGTCATCAAAATATTCCATGACCCTTTTCATCAAATTGCTCCATGACCCTGTCATCACAATGCTTCCTGCCCTTCTCATCACAATGCACAACGCCCTTGTCATCAAAATGCCCCATAACCTTTGTCATCACAAAGCTCCATGACCCTTGGCATCACAATGCTCCATGATGCTTGTCATCACAATGCTCGATGCCCTTCTCATCAAAATACTCCATGGCTTTGTCATTACAATCCTCCATGACCCATGTATCACAGTGTTCCGTGGCCTTTTCATCACAATGCTCCATGTCCACGCTCATCATAATCATCCAAGAAACATTTCAGACTTATGCTCCATGACCCCTGACATCACAATGTTCCACGGCCTTGTCATCACAAGGCTCCATGACCCTTGTCATCACAGTGCTCCAAGACCCCTGTTATCGCAATGCTCCATGCCCTTATCATCACAAAGCTCCATGACGCATGTCATCAGTATGCTGCATGGCTTTCTCATCACAATGTTCCATGCGCTTGTCATCACAATGCTGCAAGACCCCTGTAATCACAAAGTTCCATGCCGCTTTTCATCTCAATGCTCCATGTACCCTGTCATCACAGTGCACCATGCCCTTCATCATAATGCTTCATGCTATTCCCATCAGAGTGAAATCAAAATGCACCAAGACCTCTGTCATCATAATGCTCCAAACCCTTGTGATCACATTGTTCCATAACACTTGTCATCACAACGACCCATGATGCTCCTCATCACAATTATGCATGGTCTCCTCATCACAATGCTCCATGCCTTTGTCATCACAATGCTCCCTGACACTTGTCGTCAGTATGCTCCTTGAACCCTGTCATGACAAGGCTCCGTGTTATTTCATCACAATGATCCATGCCCTTTTCATCACAATGCTCCAAGACCCCTGTAATGACGATGCTCCATGCCCTTGTGATCACAAAGCTCCATGACCCCTGTCATCACAATGCTACATGCCCTTATCATCACAATGCTCCATCACTCCTGACATCACAATGTTCCATAACACTTGTCATCAAAATATTCCATGACCCTTTTCATCAAATTGCTCCATGACCCTGTCATCACAATGCTCCCTGCCCTTCTCATCACAGTGCGCCACACACTTGTCATCAAAATGCTCCATGACCTTTGTCATCACAAACCTCCATGACCCTTGGCATCACAGTGCTCCACGCCATTGTCATCACAATGCTCCAGGAACCCTCTTATCACATTGCTCCATGCCCTTTTCATCACAAAGCTCCATGACGCTTGTCATCACAATGCTTGATGCACTTCTCATCACAATGCTTCATGCCCTTCTCATTACAATGCTCCATGACCCATGTATCACAGTGTTCCGTGCCCTTGTCATCACAGTGCTCCATGCCCACTCTCATCACAATAATCCATGAAACTTTGCAGACCAATGTTCCATGCCCTTGTCATCACAATGCTCCATTGCCCCTGTCATAACAATGCTCCATGTCCCCTGGCATCACAATATTCCATGGCCTTGTCATAACACTTCCCCATGACCCTTGTCATCACAAAGCTCCATGACACATGTCATCAGAATGCTCCATGGCTTTCTCATCACAATGCTCCATGCCCTTGTCATCTCAATGCTCCATGAACCCTGTCATCACAATGCACCATGCCCATCATCATAATGCTTCATGCTATTGTCATCACAATGAAATCAACATGCTCCATGACCTCTGTCATCACAATGCTCCAAACCCTTGTGATCAAAATGTTCCATATCACTTGTCCTCACAACGCCCCATGACGCTCATCATCACAATTATCCATGGTCTTCTCATCACAATGCTCCATGACACCTGTCATCACAATGTTCCATAACCCTTCTAATCACAACGCTCTCTGACAATTGTCATCGCAGTGTACCATGACACTTGTCATCACAATGCTCCATGCCTATGTCAGCAAAATGCTACATGACTTGTCCTCACAATGCTCCATGTGCTTGTCATCACAATACTTCTTTACCATTGTCATTCACAATCCTCCATGAACATTGGCATCACATTACTTCATGCCCTTGTCATCACAATGCTCCATGCTCCTTGAAATCAAAATGATCCATGACCTCTGTCATCACAATGCTCCAAACCCTTGTGATCACAATTTTCCATAACACTTTTCATCAAAACGCTCCATGATTCTTTCATCACAATACTCCATGCACTTGTCATCACAATGCTCCATGAAATTTGTCATCACAAGGCACAATAAACATGTCATCACAATGCTCCCTGACACTTGTCGTCAAAATGCTCCTTAAAACCTATCATGAAAATCTCCATGCCTTTTTCATCACAAGGATCCATGCCCTTTTCATCACAATGCTCCATGCCATTGTCATCACAATACTCCACAAGCTACTCATCACAATGCTCCATAACTTTGTCATCACAATCCTCCATGACACTTGGCATCACAATGCTCCATTCCATTGTCATCACAATGGAGCATGACATATGTCATCACAATGCTCCCTGACACCTGTCTTCACAATACTCCATGACCTTGTCATCACAATATTCCATGCCCTTGTCATCACAATGCTCCATGACCGCTGTCATCACAATGTTCCGTGACTCCAGTCATCACAATGCTTCATGACTCTTGTCATCACAATGGTCCATGCCCTCGTCATCACAAGGCTCTCTGACATTTGTCACCACAATGCTCCATGAAATTTTCATCACAAAGCTCCTTGACCCATGCCATCACAATGCTCCATTCCTTTGTCCGCACAATGCTCCATGACCCTTGTCATCACAATGCTCCATGCCCATGTCAGCAAAATGCTCCATGACCCATGTCATCACAATAAGCCATGCGCTTGTCAACACAATGCCCTACAACATTGTCATCACAATGCTCCATAAAACTTGTCATCACAATGCTCCATTCTCTTCTCATCAAAATGCTCTCTCACAACTGATATCACAAGGTTCCATCACTAGTCATCACAATAATCCCTCACCCCTGTCATCACAATGTTCCATGACGCCTGTCATCACAATGCTACATGCCCTTATCCTCACAATGCTCCATGACCCCTGACATCTCAATGTTCCATAACCTCTGTCATCAAAATATTCCTGGACACTTTTCATCATATTGCTCCTTGATCCTGTCATCACCGTGCTTCCTGACCTTCTCATCACAATGCACAACGCCCTTGTCATCAAAATGCTCCATAACCTTTGTCATCACAAAGCTCCATGACCCTTGGCATCACAATGCTCCATGACGCTTTTCATCTCTATGCTTGATACACTTCTCATCACAATGCTTCATGCCCTTCTCATTACAATGCTCCATGAACCATGTATCACAGTGTTCCGTGCCCTTGTCCTCACAGTGCTCCATGCCCACTCTCATCACAATAATCCATGAAATTTTGCAGACCAATGTTCCATGCCCTTGTCATCACTATGCTCCATTGCCCCTGTCATAACAATGCTCCATGAACCCTGGCATCACAATATTCCATGGCCTTGTCATAACACTTCCCCATGACCCTTGTCATCACAAAGCTCCATGACACATGTCATCAGAATGCTCCATGGCTTTCTCATCACAATGCTCCATGCCCTTGTCATCTCAATGCTCCATGAACCCTGTCATCACAATGCACCATGCCCATCATCATAATGCTTCATGCTATTGTCATCACAATAAAATCAACATGCTCCATGACCTCTGTCATCACAATGCTCCAAACCCTAGTGATCAAAATGTTCCATATCACTTGTCCTCACAACGCCCCATGACGCTCATCATCACAATTATCCATGGTCTTCTCATCACAATGCTCCATGACACTTGTCATCACAATGTTCCATAACCCCTCTAATCACAACGCTCTCTGACAATTGTCATCGCTGTGTACCATGACCCTTGTCATCACAATGCTCCATGCCTAGGTCAGCAAAATGCTACATGACTTGTCATCACAATGCTCCATGCGCTTGTCATCACAATACTTCTTTACCATTGTCATTCACAATCCTCCATGAACATTGGCATCACATTACTTCATGCCCTTGTCATCACAATGCTCCATGCTCCTTGAAATCAAAATGATCCATGACCTCTGTCATCACAATGCTCCAAACCCTTGTGATCACAATTTTCCATAACACTTGTCATCAAAACGCTCCATGATTCCTTTCATCACAATACTCCATGCACTTGTCATCACAATGCTCCATGAACTTTGTCATCACAAGGCTCAATACACATGTCATCACAATGCTCCCTGACACTTGTCGTCAAAAAGCTCCTTGAAACCTATCATGAAAAGTCTTCATGCCTTTTTCATCACAATGCTCCATGCCCTTTTCATCACAATGCTCCATGCCTTTGTCATCACAATACGCCACAAGCTTGTCATCACAATGCTCCATAAAACTTGTCATCACAATGCTCCATTCACTTCTCATCAAAATGCTCTCTCACAACTGATATCACAAGGTTCCTTCACTAGTCATCACAATAATCCCTCACCCCTGTCATCACAATGTTCCATGACCCCTGTCATCACAATGCTACATGCCCTTATCCTCACAATGCTCCATGACCCCTGACATCACAATGTTCCATAACCTCTGTCATCAAAATATTCCTGGACACTTTTCATCAAATTGCTCCTTGATCCTGTCATCAGAATGCTTCCTGCCCTTCTCATCACAATGCACAACGCCCTTCTCATTAAAATGCCCCTTAACCTTTGTCATCACAAAGCTCCATGACCCTTGTCATCACAATGCTCCATGACGCTTGTCATCACAATGTTCGATGCCCTTCTCATCAAAATACTCCATGGCTTTGTCATTACAATCCTCCATGACCCATGTCTCACAGTGTTACGTGGCCTTTTCATCACAATGCTCCATGTCCACGCTCATCATAATAATCCATGAAACATTTCAGACTTATGCTCCATGACCACTGATATCACAATGTTCCACAGCCTTGTCATCACAAGGCTCCATGACCCTTCTCATCACAATGCTCCAAGACCCCGGTAATCGCAATGCTCCATGCCCTTATCATCACAAAGCTCCATGATGCATGTCATCAGTATGCTCCATGGCTTTCTCATCACAATGCTCCATGCCCTTGTCATCACAATGCTTCAAGACCCCTGTAATCACAAAGCTCCATGCCGCTTTTCATCTCAATGCTCCATGAACCCTGTCATCACAATGCACCATGCCCTTCATCATAATGCTTCATGCTATTGCCATCACAATGAAATCAAAATGCACCAAGACCTCTGTCATCATAATGCTCGAAACCCTTGTGATCACATTGTTCCATAACACTTGTCATCACAACGCCCCATGATGCTCCTCATCACAATTATCCATGGTCTTCTCATCACAATGCTCCATGCCTTTGTCATCACAATGCTCAATACGCTTGTCATCACAATGCTCCCTGACACTTGTCGTCAGTATGCTCCTTGAACCCTGTCATGACAAGGCTGCGTGTTATTTCATCACAATGATCCATGCCCTTTTCATCACAATGCTCCAAGACCCCTGTAATGACGATGCTCCATGCCCTTGTGATCACAAAGCTCCATGACCCCTGTCATGACAATTCTACATGCCCTTATCATCACAATGCTCCATCACTCCTGACATCACAATGTTCCATGACACTTGTCATCAAAATATTCCATGACCCTTTTCATCAAATTGCTCCATGACCCTGTCATCACAATGCTCCCTGCCCTTCTCATCACAGTGCACCACACACTTGTCATCAAAATGCTCCATGACCTTTGTCATCACAAACCTCCATGACCCTTGGCATCACAGTGCTCCATGCCATTGTCATCACAATGCTCCAGGAACCCTCTTATCACATTGCTCCATGCCCTTTTCATCACAAAGCTCCATGACGCTTGTCATCA
Source organism: Mesoplodon mirus (assembly GCF_964341445.2). Taxonomy (NCBI): domain Eukaryota; kingdom Metazoa; phylum Chordata; class Mammalia; order Artiodactyla; family Ziphiidae; genus Mesoplodon; species Mesoplodon mirus. The sequence goes on along the minus strand of NC_138976.1, from coordinate 193,510,627 downwards.
CAATGCTTGATGCACTTCTCATCACAATGCTTCATGCCCTTCTCATTACAATGCTCCATGACCCATGTATCACAGTGTTCCGTGCCCTTGTCATCACAGTGCTCCATGCACACTCTCATCACAATAATCCATGAAATATTTCAGACCAATGTTCCATGCCCTTGTCATCACAATGCTCCATTGCCCCTGTCATAACAATGCTCCATGACCGCTGGCATCACAATATTCCATGGCCTTGTCATAACACTTCCCCATGACCCTTGTCATCACAAAGCTCCATGACACATGTCATCAGAATGCTCCATGGCTTTCTCATCACAATGCTCCATGCCTTTGTCATCACAATGCTCAATACACTTGCCATCACAATGCTCCCTGACACTTTTCGTCAGGATGCTCCTTGAACCCTGTCATGACAAGTCTCCGTGTTATTTCATCACAATGATCCATGCACTTTTCATCACAATGCTCCAAGACCCCTGTAATGACGATGCTCCATGCCCTTGTGATCACAAAGCTCCATGACCCCTGTCATCACAATGCTACATGCCCTTATCATCACAATGCTCCATCGCTCCTGACATCACAATGTTCCATGACACTTGTCATCAAAATATTCCATGACCCTTTTCATCAAATTGCTCCATGACCCTGTCATCACAATGCTCCCTGCCCTTCTCATCACAGTGCACCACATACTTGTCATCAAAATGCTCCATGACCTTTGTCATCACAAACCTCCATCACCCTTGGCATCACAGTGCTCCATGCCATTGTCATCACAATGCTCCAGGAACCCTCTTATCACATTGCTCCATGCCCTTTTCATCACAAAGCTCCATGACGCTTGTCATCACAATGCTTGATGCACTTCTCATCACAATGCTTCATGCCCTTCTCATTACAATGCTCCATGACCCATGTATCACAGTGTTCCGTGCCCTTGTCATCACAGTGCTCCATGCCCACTCTCATCACAATAATCCATGAAACATTTCAGACCAATGTTCCATGCCCTTGTCATCACAATGCTCCATTGCCCCTGTCATAACAATGCTCCATGACCCCTGGCATCACAATATTCCATGGCCTTGTCATAACACTTCCCCATGACCCTTGTCATCATAAAGCTCCATGACACATGTCATCAGAATGCTTCATGGCTTTCTCAACACAATGCTCCATGCCCTTGTCATCTCAGTGCTCCATGAACCCTGTCATCACAATGAACCATGCCCATCATCATAATGCTTCATGCTATTGTCATCACAATGAAATCAACATGCTCCATGACCTCTGTCATCACAATGCTCCAAACCCTTGTGATCAAAATGTTCCATATCACTTGTCCTCACAACGCCCCATGACGCTCATCATCACAATTATCCATGGTCTTCTCATCACAATGCTCCATGACACCTGTCATCACAATGTTCCATAACCCCTCTAATCACAATGCTCTCTGACAATTGTCATCGCAGTGTACCATGACCCTTGTCATCACAATGCTCCATGCCTATGTCAGCAAAATGCTACATGACTTGTCATCACAATGCTCCATGCGCTTGTCATCACAATACTTCTTTACCATTGTCATTCACAATCCTCCATGAACATTGGCATCACATTACTTCATGCCCTTGTCATCACAATGCTCCATGCTCCTTGAAATCAAAATGATCCATGACCTCTGTCATCACAATGCTCCAAACCCTTGTGATCACAATTTTCCATAACACTTGTCATCAAAACGCTCCATGATTCCTTTCATCACAATACTCCATGCACTTGTCATCACAATGCTCCATGAACTTTGTCATCACAAGGCTCAATACACAAGTCATCACAATGCTCCCTGATACTTGTCCTCAAAATGCTCCTTGAAACCTATCATGAAAAGTCTCCATGCCTTTTTCATCACAATACTCCACAAGTTTGTCATCACAATGCTCCATAACCTTTGTCATCACAATCCTCCATGACACTTGGCATCACAATGCTCCATTCCATTGTCATCACAATGGAGCATGACATATGTCGTCACAATGCTCCCTGACACCTGTCTTCACAATACTCCATGACCTTGTCATCACAATACTCCACGCCCGTGTCATCACAATGCTCCATGACCTCTGTCATCACAATGTTCCGTGGCTCCAGTCATCACAATGCTTCATGACTATTGTCATCACAATGGTCCATGCTCTCGTCATCACAAGGCTCTCTGACATTTGTCACCACAATTCTCCATGAACGTTTCATCACAAAGCTCCTTGACCCATGCCATCACAATGCTCCATTCTTTTGTCAGCAAAATGCTCCATGACCCTTGTCATCACAATGCTCCATGCCCATGTCAGCAAAATGCTCCATGACCCATGTCATCACAATAAGCCATGCGCTTGTCAACGCAATGCTCTACAACATTGTCATCACAATGCTCCATAAAACTTGTCATCACAATGCTCCATTCACTTCTCATCAAAATGCTCTCTCACAACTGATATCACAAGGTTCCATCACTAGTCATCACAATAATCCCTCACCCCTGTCATCAAAATGTTCCATGACCCCTGTCATCACAATGCTACATGCCCTTATCATCACAATGCTCCATCACTCCTGACATCACAATGTTCCATGACACTTGTCATCAAAATATTCCATGACCCTTTTCATCAAATTGCTCCATGACCCTGTCATCACAATGCTTCCTGCCCTTCTCATCACAATGCACAACGCCCTTGTCATCAAAATGCCCCATAACCTTTGTCATCACAAAGCTCCATGACCCTTGGCATCACAATGCTCCATGATGCTTGTCATCACAATGCTCGATGCCCTTCTCATCAAAATACTCCATGGCTTTGTCATTACAATCCTCCATGACCCATGTATCACAGTGTTCCGTGGCCTTTTCATCACAATGCTCCATGTCCACGCTCATCATAATCATCCAAGAAACATTTCAGACTTATGCTCCATGACCCCTGACATCACAATGTTCCACGGCCTTGTCATCACAAGGCTCCATGACCCTTGTCATCACAATGCTCCAAGACCCCTGTTATCGCAATGCTCCATGCCCTTATCATCACAAAGCTCCATGACGCATGTCATCAGTATGCTCCATGGCTTTCTCATCACAATGTTCCATGCGCTTGTCATCACAATGCTGCAAGACCCCTGTAATCACAAAGTTCCATGCCGCTTTTCATCTCAATGCTCCATGTACCCTGTCATCACAGTGCACCATGCCCTTCATCATAATGCTTCATGCTATTCCCATCAGAGTGAAATCAAAATGCACCAAGACCTCTGTCATCATAATGCTCCAAACCCTTGTGATCACATTGTTCCATAACACTTGTCATCAAAACGACCCATGATGCTCCTCATCACAATTATGCATGGTCTCCTCATCACAATGCTCCATGCCTTTCTCATCACAATGCTCCCTGACACTTGTCGTCAGTATGCTCCTTGAACCCTGTCATGACAAGGCTCCGTGTTATTTCATCACAATGATCCATGCCCTTTTCATCACAATGCTCCAAGACCCCTGTAATGACGATGCTCCATGCCCTTGTGATCACAAAGCTCCATGACCCCTGTCATCACAATGCTACATGCCCTTATCATCACAATGCTCCATCAATCCTGACATCACAATGTTCCATGACACTTGTCATCAAAATATTCCATGACCCTTTTCATCAAATTGCTCCATGACCCTGTCATCACAATGCTCCCTGCCCTTCTCATCACAGTGCGCCACACACTTGTCATCAAAATGCTCCATGACCTTTGTCATCACAAACCTCCATGACCCTTGGCATCACAGTGCTCCATGCCATTGTCATCACAATGCTCCAGGAACCCTCTTATCACATTGCTCCATGCCCATTTCATCACAAAGCTCCATGACGCTTGTCATCACAATGCTTGATGCACTTCTCATCACAATGCTTCATGCCCTTCTCATTACAATGCTCCATGACCCATGTATCACAGTGTTCTGTGCCCTTGTCATCACAGTGCTCCATGCCCACTCTCATCACAATAATCCATGAAACTTTTCAGACCAATGTTCCATGCCCTTGTCATCACAATGCTCCATTGCCCCAGTCATAACAATGCTCCATGACCCCTGGCATCACAATATTCCATGGCCTTGTCATAACACTTCCCCATGACCCTTGTCATCACAAAGCTCCATGACACATGTCATCAGAATGCTCCATGGCTTTCTCATCACAATGCTCCATGCCCTTGTCATCTCAATGCTCCATGAACCCTGTCATCACAATGCACCATGCCCATCATCATAATGCTTCATGCTGTTGTCATCACAATAAAATCAACATGCTCCATGACCTCTGTCATCACAATGCTCCAAACCCTTGTGATCAAAATGTTCCATATCACTTGTCCTCACAACGCCCCATGACGCTCATCATCACAATTATCCATGGTCTTCTCATCACAATGCTCCATGGCACTTGTCATCACAATGTTCCATAACCCCTCTAATCACAACGCTCTCTGACAATTGTCATCGCTGTGTACCATGACCCTTGTCATCACAATGCTCCATGCCTAGGTCAGCAAAATGCTACATGACTTGTCATCACAATGCTCCATGCGCTTGTCATCACAATACTTCTTTACCATTGTCATTCACAATCCTCCATGAACATTGGCATCACATTACTTCATGCCCTTGTCATCACAATGCTCCATGCTCCTTGAAATCAAAATGATCCATGACCTCTGTCATCACAATGCTCCAAACCCTTGTGATCACAATTTTCCATAACACTTGTCATCAAAACGCTCCATGATTCCTTTCATCACAATACTCCATGCACTTGTCATCACAATGGTCCATGAAATTTGTCATCACAAGGCACAATAAACATGTCATCACAATGCTCCCTGACACTTGTCGTCAAAATGCTCCTTAAAACGTATCATGAAAATCTCCATGCCTTTTTCATCACAAGGATCCATGCCCTTTTCATCACAATGCTCCATGCCATTGTCATCACAATACTCCACAAGCTACTCATCACAATGCTCCATAACCTTTGTCATCACAATCCTCCATGACACTTGGCATCACAATGCTCCATTCCATTGTCATCACAATGGAGCATGACATATGTCATCACAATGCTCCCTGACACCTGTCTTCACAATACTCCATGACCTTGTCATCACAATATTCCATGCCCTTGTCATCACAATGCTCCATGACCGCTGTCATCACAATGTTCCGTGACTCCAGTCATCACAATGCTTCATGACTCTTGTCATCACAATGGTCCATGCCCTCGTCATCACAAGGCTCTCTGACATTTGTCACCACAATGCTCCATGAACTTTTCATCACAAAGCTCCTTGACCCATGCCATCACAATGCTCCATTCCTTTGTCCGCACAATGCTCCATGACCCTTGTCATCACAATGCTCCATGCCCATGTCAGCAAAATGCTCCATGACCCATGTCATCACAATAAGCCATGCGCTTGTCAACACATTGCCCTACAACATTGTCATCACAATGCTCCATAAAACTTGTCATCACAATGCTCCATTCTCTTCTCATCAAAATGCTCTCTCACAACTGATATCACAAGGTTCCATCACTAGTCATCACAATAATCCCTCACCCCTGTCATCACAATGTTCCATGACGCCTGTCATCACAATGCTACATGCCCTTATCCTCACAATGCTCCATGACCCCTGACATCTCAATGTTCCATAACCTCTGTCATCAAAATATTCCTGGACACTTTTCATCATATTGCTCCTTGATCCTGTCATCACAGTGCTTCCTGACCTTCTCATCACAATGCACAACGCCCTTGTCATCAAAATGCTCCATAACCTTTGTCATCACAAAGCTCCATGACCTTGGCATCACAATGCTCCATGACGCTTTTCATCTCTATGCTTGATACACTTCTCATCACAATGCTTCATGCCCTTCTCATTACAATGCTCCATGAACCATGTATCACAGTGTTCCGTGCCCTTGTCCTCACAGTGCTCCATGCCCACTCTCATCACAATAATCCATGAAACTTTGCAGACCAATGTTCCATGCCCTTGTCATCACAATGCTCCATTGCCCCTGTCATAACAATGCTCCATGAACCCTGGCATCACAATATTCCATGGCCTTGTCATAACACTTCCCCATGACCCTTGTCATCACAAAGCTCCATGACACATGTCATCAGAATGCTCCATGGCTTTCTCATCACAATGCTCCATGCCCTTGTCATCTCAATGCTCCATGAACCCTGTCATCACAATGCACCATGCCCATCATCATAATGCTTCATGCTATTGTCATCACAATAAAATCAACATGCTCCATGACCTCTGTCATCACAATGCTCCAAACCCTTGTGATCAAAATGTTCCATATCACTTCTCCTCACAACGCCCCATGACGCTCATCATCACAATTATCCATGGTCTTCTCATCACAATGCTCCATGACACTTGTCATCACAATGTTCCATAACCCCTCTAATCACAACGCTCTCTGACAATTGTCATCGCTGTGTACCATGACCCTTGTCATCACAATGCTCCATGCCTAGGTCAGCAAAATGCTACATGACTTGTCATCAAAATGCTCCATGCGCTTGTCATCACAATACTTCTTTACCATTGTCATTCACAATCCTCCATGAACATTGGCATCACATTACTTCATGCCCTTGTCATCACAATGCTCCATGCTCCTTGAAATCAAAATGATCCATGACCTCTGTCATCACAATGCTCCAAACCCTTGTGATCACAATTTTCCATAACACTTGTCATCAAAACGCTCAATGATTCCTTTCATCACAATACTCCATGCACTTGTCATCACAATGCTCCATGAACTTTGTCATCACAAGGCTCAATACACATGTCATCACAATGCTCCCTGACACTTGTCGTCAAAATGCTCCTTGAAACCTATCATGAAAAGTCTTCATGCCTTTTTCATCACAATGCTCCATGCCCTTTTCATCACAATGCTCCATGCCTTTGTCATCACAATACGCCACAAGCTTGTCATCACAATGCTCCATAAAACTTGTCATCACAATGCTCCATTCACTTCTCATCAAAATGCTCTCTCAAAACTGATATCACAAGGTTCCTTCACTAGTCATCAAAATAATCCCTCACCCCTGTCATCACAATGTTCCATGACCCCTGTCATCACAATGCTACATGCCCTTATCCTCACAATGCTCCATGACCCCTGACATCACAATGTTCCATAACCTCTGTCATCAAAATATTCCTGGACACTTTTCATCAAATTGCTCCTTGATCCTGTCATCAGAATGCTTCCTGCCCTTCTCATCACAATGCACAACGCCCTTGTCATCACAATGCTCCATGACGCTTGTCATCACAATGTTCGATGCCCTTCTCATCAAAATACTCCATGGCTTTGTCATTACAATCCTCCATGACCCATGTCTCACAGTGTTACGTGGCCTTTTCATCACAATGCTCCATGTCCACGCTCATCATAATAATCCATGAAACATTTCAGACTTATGCTCCATGACCCCTGACATCACAATGTTCCACGGCCTTGTCATCACAAGGCTCCATGACCCTTCTCATCACAATGCTCCAAGACCCCGGTAATCGCAATGCTCCATGCCCTTATCATCACAAAGCTCCATGACGCATGTCATCAGTATGCTCCATGGCTTTCTCATCACAATGCTCCATGCCCTTGTCATCACAATGCTTCAAGACCCCTGTAATCACAAAGCTCCATGCCGCTTTTCATCTCAATGCTCCATGAACCCTGTCATCACAATGCACCATGCCCTTCATCATAATGCTTCATGCTATTGCCATCACAATGAAATCAAAATGCACCAAGACCTCTGTCATCATAATGCTCCAAACCCTTGTGATCACATTGTTCCATAACACTTGTCATCACAACGCCCCATGATGCTCCTCATCACAATTATCCATGGTCTTCTCATCACAATGCTCCATGCCTTTGTCATCACAATGCTCAATACGCTTGTCATCACAATGCTCCCTGACACTTGTCATCAGTATGCTCCTTGAACCCTGTCATGACAAGGCTGCGTGTTATTTCATCACAATGATCCATGCCCTTTTCATCACAATGCTCCAAGACCCCTGTAATGACGATGCTCCATGCCCTTGTGATCACAAAGCTCCATGACCCCTGTCATCACAATTCTACATGCCCTTATCATCACAATGCTCCATCACTCCTGACATCACAATGTTCCATGACACTTGTCATCAAAATATTCCATGACCCTTTTCATCAAATTGCTCCATGACCCTGTCATCACAATGCTCCCTGCCCTTCTCATCACAGTGCACCACACACTTGTCATCAAAATGCTCCATGACCTTTGTCATCACAAACCTCCATGACCCTTGGCATCACAGTGCTCCATGCCATTGTCATCACAATGCTCCAGGAACCCTCTTATCACATTGCCCCATGCCCTTTTCATCACAAAGCTCCATGACGCTTGTCATCACAATGCTTGATGCACTTCTCATCACAATGCTTCATGCCCTTCTCATTACAATGCTCCATGACCCATGTATCACAGTGTTCCGTGCCCTTGTCATCACAGTGCTCCATGCCCACTCTCATCACAATAATCCATGAAACTTTGCAGACCAATGTTCCATGCCCTTGTCATCACAATGCTCCATTGCCCCTGTCATAACAATGCTCCATGACCCCTGGCATCACAATATTCCATGGCCTTGTCATAACACTTCCCCATGACCCTTGTCATCACAAAGCTCCATGACACATGTCATCAGAATGCTCCATGGCTTTCTCATCACAATGCTCCATGCCCTTGTCATCTCAATGCTCCATGAACCCTGTCATCACAAGGCACCATGCCCATCATCATAATGCTTCATGCTATTGTCATCACAATGAAATCAACATGCTCCATGACCTCTGTCATCACAATGCTCCAAACCCTTGTGATCAAAATGTTCCATATCACTTGTCCTCACAACGCCCCTTGACTCTCATCATCACAATTATCCATGGTCTTCTCATCACAATGCTCCATGACACTTGTCATCACAATGTTCCATAACCCCTCTAATCACAACGCTCTCTGACAATTGTCATCGCAGTGTACCATGACCCTTGTCATCACAATGCTCCATGCCTATGTCAGCAAAATGCTACATGACTTGTCCTCACAATGCTCCATGCCCTTGTCATCACAATACTTCTTTACCATTGTCATTCACAATCCTCCATGAACATTGGCATCACATTACTTCATGCCCTTGTCATCACAATGCTCCATGCTCCTTGAAATCAAAATGATCCATGACCTCTGTCATCACAATGCTCCAAACCCTTGTGATCACAATTTTCCATAACACTTCTCATCAAAACGCTCCATGATTCCTTTCATCACAATACTCCATGCACTTGTCATCACAATGCTCCATGAACTTTGTCATCACAAGGCTCAATACACATGTCATCACAATGCTCCCTGACACTTGTCGTCAAAATGCTCCTTGAAACCTATCATGAAAAGTCTCCATGCCCTTTTCATCACAATGCTCCATGCCATTGTCATCACAATACTCCACAAGCTTGGCATCACAATGCTCCATAACCTTTGTCATCACAATCTTCCATGACACTTGGCATCACAATGCTCCATTCCATTGTCATCACAATAGGAGCATGACATATGTCATCACAATGCTCCCTGACACCTGTCTTCACAATACTCCATGACCTTGTCATCACAATACTCCATGCCCTTGTCATCACAATGCTCCATGACCCCTGTCATCACAATGTTACGTGACTCCAGTCATCACAATGCTTCATGACTCTTGTCATCACAATGGTCCATGCCCTCGTCATCACAAGGCTCTCTGACATTTGTCACCACAATGCTCCATGAACGTTTATCACAAAGCTGCTTGACCCATGCCATCACAATGCTCAATTCCTTTGTCAGCACAATGCTCCATGACCCTTGTCATCACAGTGCTCCATACCCATGTCAGCAAAATGCTCCATGACCCATGTCATCACAATAAGCCATGTGCTTGTCAACACAATGCTCTACAATATTGTCATCACAATGCTCCATAAAACTTGTCATCACAATGCTCCATTCACTTCTCATCAAAATGCTCTCTGACAACTGATATCACAAGGTTCTCTCACTAGTCATCACAATAATCCCTCACCCCTGTCATCACAATGTTCCATGACCCCCGTCATCACAATGCTACATGCCCTTATCCTCACAATGCTCCATGACCCCTGACATCACAATGTTCCATATCCTCTGTCATCAAAATATTCCTGGACACTTTTCATCAAAGTGCTCCTTGATCCTGTCATCACAATGCTTCCTGCCCTTCTCATCACAATGCACAACGCCCTTGTCATCCAAATGCTCCATAACCTTTGTCATCACAAAGCTCCATGACCCTTGTCATCACAATGCTCCAAGACCACTGTTATCGCAATGCTCCATGCCCTTATCATCACAAAGCTCCATGACGCATGTCATCAGTATGCTCCATGGCTTTCTCATCACAATGCTCCATGCCCTTGTCATCACAATGCTTCATGACCCCTGTAATCACAAAGCTCCATGCCGCTTTTCATCTCAATGCTCCATGAACCCTGTCATCACAATGCACCATGCCCTTCATCATAATGCTTCATGCTATTGCCATCACAATGAAATCAAAAGGCACCAAGACCTCTGTCATCATAATGCTCGAAACCCTTGTGATCACATTGTTCCATAACACTTGTCATCACAACGCCCCATGATGCTCCTCATCACAATTATCCATGGTCTTCTCATCACAATGCTCCATGCCTTTGTCATCACAATGCTCAATACACTTGCCATCACAATGCTCCCTGACACTTTTCGTCAGGATGCTCCTTGAACCCTGTCATGACAAGTCTCCGTGTTATTTCATCACAATGATCCATGCACTTTTCATCACAATGCTCCAAGACCCCTGTAATGACGATGCTCCATGCCCTTGTGATCACAAAGCTCCATGACCCCTGTCATCACAATGCTACATGCCCTTATCATCACAATGCTCCATCGCTCCTGACATCACAATGTTCCATGACACTTGTCATCAAAATATTCCATGACCCTTTTCATCAAATTGCTCCATGACCCTGTCATCACAATGCTCCCTGCCCTTCTCATCACAGTGCACCACATACTTGTCATCAAAATGCTCCATGACCTTTGTCATCACAAACCTCCATCACCCTTGGCATCACAGTGCTCCATGCCATTGTCATCACAATGCTCCAGGAACCCTCTTATCACATTGCTCCATGCCCTTTTCATCACAAAGCTCCATGACGCTTGTCATCACAATGCTTGATGAACTTCTCATCACAATGCTTCATGCCCTTCTCATTACAATGCTCCATGACCCATGTATCACAGTGTTCCGTGCCCTTGTCATCACAGTGCTCCATGCCCACTCTCATCACAATAATCCATGAAAATTTTCAGACCAATGTTCCATGCCCTTGTCATCACAATGCTCCATTGCCCCTGTCATAACAATGCTCCATGAACCCTGGCATCACAATATTCCATGGCCTTGTCATAACACTTCCCCATGACCCTTGTCATCACAAAGCTCCATGACACATGTCATCAGAATGCTCCATGGCTTTCTCATCACAATGCTCCATGCCCTTGTCATCTCAATGCTCCATGAACCCTGTCATCACAATGCACCATGCCCATCATCATAATGCTTCATGCTATTGTCATCACAATGAAATCAACATGCTCCATGACCTCTGTCATCACAATGCTCCAAACCCTTGTGATCAAAATGTTCCATATCACTTGTCCTCACAACGCCCCATGACGCTCATCATCAAAATTATCCATGGTCTTCTCATCACAATGCTCCATGACATTTGTCATCACAATGTTCCATAACCCTTCTAATCACAATGCTCTCTGACAATTGTCATCGCAGTGTACCATGACCCTTGTCATCACAATGCTCCATGCCTATGTCAGCAAAATGCTACATGACTGGTCATCACAATGCTCCATACGCTTGTCATCACAATACTTCTTTACCATTGTCATTCACAATCCTCCATGAACATTGGTATCACAATACTCCACGCCCTTGTCATCACAATGCTCCATGACCGCTGTCATCACAATGTTCCGTGACTCCAGTCATCACAATGCTTCATGACTCTTGTCATCACAATGGTCCATGCCCTCGTCATCACAAGGCTCTCTGACATTTGTCACCACAATGCTCCATGAACGTTTCATCACAAAGCTCCTTGATCCATGCCATCACAATGCTCCATTCCTTTGTCAGCACAATGCTCCATGACCCTTGTCATCACAGTGCTCCATGCCCATGTCAGCAAAATGCTCCATGAACCATGTCATCACAATAAGCCATGTGCTTGTCAACACAATGCTCTACAACATTGTCATCACAATGCTCCATAAAACTTGTCATCACAATGCTCCATTCACTTCTCATCAAAATGCTCTCTGACAACTGATATCACAAGGTTCCATCACTAGTCATCACCATAATCCCTCACCCATGTCATCACAATCTTCCATGACCCCTGTCATCACAATGCTACATGCCCTTATCCTCACAATGATCCATGACCCCTGACATCACAATGTTCCATAACCTCTGTCATCAAAATATTCCTGGACACTTTTCATCAAATTGCTCCTTGATCCTGTCATCACAATGCTTCCTGCCCTTCTCATCACAATGCACAACGCCCTTGTCATCCAAATGCTCCATAACCTTTGTCATCACAAAGCTCCATGACCCTTGGCATCACAATGCTCCATGACGCTTGTCATCACAATGCTCGATGCCCTTCTCATCAAAATACTCCATGGCTTTGTCATTACAATCCTCCATGACCCATGTCTCACAGTGTTCCGTGGCCTTTTCATCACAATGCTCCAAGTCCACGCTCATCATAATAATCCATGAAACATTTCAGACTTATGCTCCATGACCCCTGACATCACAATGTTCCACGGCCTTGTCATCACAAGTCTCCATGACCCTTGTCATCACAATGCTCCAAGACCCCGTTTATCACTATGCTCCATGCCCTTATTATCACAAAGCTCCATGACGCATGTCATCAGTATGCTCCATGGCTTTCTCATCACAATGCTCCATGCCCTTGTCAACACAATGCTTCAAAACCCCTGTAATCACAAAGCTCCATGCCGCTTTTCATCTCAATGCTCCATTAATCCTGTCATCACAATGCATCATGCCCTTCATCATAATGCTTCATGCTATTGCCATCACAATGAAATCAAAAGGCACCAAGACCTCTGTCATCATAATGCTCCAAACCCTTGTGATCACATTGTTCCATAACACTTGTCATCACAACGCACCATGATGCTCCTCATCAAAATTATCCATGGTCTTCTCATCACAATGCTCCATACCTTTGTCATCACAATGCTCAATACACTGGCCATCAAAATGCTCCCTGACACTTGTCGTCAGTATGCTCCTTGAACCCTGTCATGAAAAGGCTCCGTGTTATTTCATCACAATGATCCATGCCCTTTTCATCACAATGCTCCAAGACCCCTGTAATGACGATGCTCCATGCCCTTGTGATCACAAAGCTCCATGACCCCTGTCATCACAATGCTACATGCCCTTATCATCACAATGCTCCATCACTCCTGACATCACAATGTTCCATGACACTTGTCATCAAAATATTCCATGACCCTTTTCATCAAATTGCTCCATGACCCTGTCATCACAATGCTCCCTGCCCTTCTCATCACAGTGCACCACACACTTGTCATCAAAATGCTCCATGACCTTTGTCATCACAAACCTCCATGACCCTTGGCATCACAGTGCTCCATGCCATTGTCATCACAATGCTCCAGGAACCCTCTTATCACATTGCCCCATGCCCTTTTCATCACAAAGCTCCATGACGCTTGTCATCACAATGCTTGATGCACTTCTCATCACAATGCTTCATGCCCTTCTCATTACAATGCTCCATGACCCATGTATCACAGTGTTCCGTGCCCTTGTCATCACAGTGCTCCATGCCCACTCTCATCACAATAATCCATGAAACTTTTCAGACCAATGTTCCATGCCCTTGTCATCACAATGCTCCATTGCCCCTGTCATAACAATGCTCCATGACCCCTGGCATCACAATATTCCATGGCCTTGTCGTAACACTTCCCCATGACCCTTGTCATCACAAAGCTCCATGACACATGTCATCAGAATGCTCCATGGCTTTCTCATCACAATGCTCCATGCCCTTGTCATCTCAATGCTCCATGAACCCTGTCATCACAATGCACCATGCCCATCATCATAATGCTTCATGCTATTGTCATCACAATGAAATCAACATGCTCCATGACCTCTGTCATCACAATGCTCCAAACCCTTGTGATCAAAATGTTCCATATCACTTGTCCTCACAACGCCCCATGACGCTCATCATCACAATTATCCATGGTCTTCTCATCACAATGCTCCATGACATTTGTCATCACAATGTTCCATAACCCCTCTAATCACAACGCTCTCTGACAATTGTCATCGCAGTGTACCATGACCCTTGTCATCACAATGCTCCATGCCTATGTCAGCAAAATGCTACATGACTTGTCATCACAATGCTCCATGCGCTTGTCATCACAATACTTCTTTACCATTGTCATTCACAATCCTCCATGAACATTGGCATCACATTACTTCATGCCCTTGTCATCACAATGCTCCATGCTCCTTGAAATCAAAATGATCCATGACCTCTGTCATCACAATGCTCCAAACCCTTGTGATCACAATTTTCCATAACACTTCTCATCAAAACGCTCCATGATTCCTTTCATCACAATACTCCATGCACTTGTCATCACAATGCTCCATGAACTTTGTCATCACAAGGCTCAATACACATGTCATCACAATGCTCCCTGACACTTGTCGTCAAAATGCTCCTTGAAACCTATCATGAAAAGTCTCCATGCCTTTTTCATCACAATGCTCCATGCCATTGTCATCACAATACTCCACAAGCTTCTCATCACAATGCTCCATAACTTTGTCATCACAATCTTCCATGACACTTGGCATCACAATGCTCCATTCCATTGTCATCACAATGGAGCATGACATATGTCATCACAATGCTCCCTGACACCTGTCTTCACAATACTCCATGACCTTGTCATCACAATACTCCATGCCCTTGTCATCACAATGCTCCATGACCGCAGTCATCACAATGTTCCGTGACTCCAGTCATCACAATGCTTCATGACTCTCGTCATCACAATGGTCCATGCCCTCGTCATCACAAGGCTCTCTGACATTTGTCAACACAATGCTCCATGAACTTTCCATCACAAAGCTCCTTGACCCATGCCATCACAATGCTCCATTCCTTTGTCAGCACAATGCTCCATGACCCTTGTCATCACAGTGCTCCATGCCCATGTCAGCAAAATGCTCCATGACCCATGTCATCACAATAAGCCATGCGCTTGTCAACACAATGCTCTACAACATTGTCATCACAATGCTCCATAAAACTTGTCATCACAATGCTCCATTCACTTCTCATCAAAATGCTCTCTGACAACCGATATCACAAGGTTCCATCACTACTCATCACAATAATCCCTCACCCCTGTCATCACAATGTTCCATGACCCCTGTCATCACAATGCTACATGCCCTTATCCTCACAATGCTCCATGACCCCTGACATCACAATGTTCCATAACCTCTGTCATCAAAATATTCCTGGACACTTTTCATCACATTGCTCCTTAATCCTGTCATCACACTGCTTCCTGACATTCTCATCACAATGTACAACGCCCTTGTCATCCAAAAGCTCCATAACCTTTGTCATCACAAAGCTCCATGACCTTTGTCATCACAATGCTCCAAGGCCCCTGTTATCGCAATGCTCGATGCCCTTATCATCACAAAGCTCCATGACGCATGTCATCAGTATGCTCCATGGCTTTCTCATCACAATGCTCCATGCCATTGTCATCACAGTGCTTCAATACCCCTGTAATCACAAAGCTCCATGCCGCTTTTCATCTCAATGCTCCATGAACCCTGTCATCACAATGCACCATGCCCTTCATCATAATGCTTCATGCTATTGCCATCACAATGAAATCAAAATGCAACCAGACCTCTGTCATCATAATGCTCCAAACCCTTCTGATCACATTGTTCCATAACACTTGTCATCTCAACGCCCCATGATGCTCCTCATCACATTTATCCATGGTCTACTCATCACAATGCTCCATGCCTTTGTCATCACAATGCTCAATACACTTGCCATCACAATGCTCCCTGACACTTGTCGTCAGTATGCTCCTTGAACCCTGTCATGACAAGGCTCCGTGATATTTCATCACAATGGTCCATGCCCTTTTCATCACAATGCTCCAAGACCCCTGTAATGACGATGCTCCATGCCCTTGTGATCACAAAGCTCCATGACCCCTGTCATCACAATGCTACATGCCCTTATCATCACAATGCTCCATCACTCCTGACATCACAATGTTCCATGACACTTGTCATCAAAATATTCCATGACCCTTTTCATCAAATTGCTCCATGACCCTGTCATCACAATGCTCCCTGCCCTTCTCATCACAGTGCACCACACACTTGTCATCAAAATGCTCCATGACCTTTGTCATCACAAACCTCCATGACCCTTGGCATCACAGTGCTCCATGCCATTGTCATCACAATGCTCCAGGAACCCTCTTATCACATTGTTCCATGCCCTTTTCATCACAAAGCTCCATGACGCTTGTCATCACAATGCTTGATGCACTTCTCATCACAATGCTTCATGCCCTTCTCATTACAATGCTCCATGACTCGTGTATCACAGTGTTCCGTGCCCTTGTCCTCACAGTGCTCCATGCCCACTCTCATCACAATAATCCATGAAATTTTTCAGACCAATGTTCCATGCCCTTGTCATCACAATGCTCCATTGCCCCTGTCATAACAATGCTCCATGACCCCTGGCATCACAATATTCCATGGCCTTGTCATAACACTTCCCCATGACCCTTGTCATCACAAAGCTCCATGACACATGTCATCAGAATGCTCCATGGCTTTCTCATCACAATGCTCCATGCCCTTGTCATCTCAATGCTCCATGAACCCTGTCATCACAATGCACCATGTCCATCATCATAATGCTTCATGCTATTGTCATCACAATGAAATCAACATGCTCCATGACCTCTGTCATCACAATGCTCCAAACCCTTGTGATCAAAATGTTCCATATCACTTGTCCTCACAACGCCCCATGACGCTCATCATCACAATTATCCATGGTCTTCTCATCACAATGCTCCATGACATTTGTCATCACAATGTTCCATAACCCTTCTAATCACAATGCTCTCTGACAATTGTCATCGCAGTGTACCATGACCCTTGTCATCACAATGCTCCATGCCTATGTCAGCAAAATGCTACATGACTTGTCATCACAATGCTCCATGCGCTTGTCATCACAATACTTCTTAACCATTGTCATTCACAATCCTCCATGAACATTGGTATCACATTACTTCATGCCCTTGTCATCACAATGTTCCATGCTCCTTGAAATCAAAATGATCCATGACCTCTGTCATCACAATGCTCCAAACCCTTGTGATCACAATTTTCCATAACACTTGTCATCAAAACGCTCCATGATTCCTTTCATCACAATACTCCATGCACTTGTCATCACAATGCTCCATGAACTTTGTCATCACAAGGCTCAATACACATGTCATCACAATGCTCCCTGACACTTGTCGTCAAAATGCTCCTTGAAACCTATCATGAAAAGTCTCCATGCCCTTTTCATCACAATGCTCCATGCCATTGTCATCACAATACTCCACAAGCTTCTCATCACAATGCTCCATAACCTTTGTCATCACAATCCTCCATGACACTTGGCATCACAATGCTCCATTCCATTGTCATCACAATGGAGCATGACATATGTCATCACAATGCTCCCTGACACTTGTCTTCACAATACTTCATGACCTTGTCATCACAATACTCCATGACCTTGTCATCACAATACTCCATGCCCTTGTCATCACAATGCTCCATGACCGCTGTCATCACAATGTTCCGTGACTCCAGTCATCACAATGCTTCATGACTCTTGTCATCACAATGGTCCATGCCCTCGTCATCACAAGGCTCTCTGACATTTGTCACCACAATGCTCCATGAACGTTTCATCACAAAGCTCCTTGACCCATGCCATCACAATGCTCCATTCCTTTGTCAGCACAATGCTCCATGACCCTTGTCATCACAGTGCTCCATGCCCATGTCAGCAAAATGCTCCATGACCCATGTCATCACAATAAGCCATGTGCTTGTCAACACAATGCTCTACAACATTGTCATCACAATGCTCCATAAAACTTGTCATCACAATGCTCCATTCACTTCTCATCAAAATGCTCTCTCACAACTGATATCACAAGGTTCCATCACTAGTCATCACAATAATCCCTCACCCCTGTCATCACAATGTTCCATGACCCCTGTCATCACAATGCTACATGCCCTTATCCTCACAATGCTCCATGACCCCTGACATCACAATGTTCCATAACCTCTGTCATCAAAATATTCCTGGACACTTTTCATCAAATTGCTCCTTGATCCTGTCATCACAATGCTTCCTGCCCTTCTCATCACAATGCACAACGCCCTTGTCACCCAAATGCTCCATAACCTTTGTCATCACAAAGCTCCATGACCCTTGGCATCACAATGCTCCATGACGCTTGTCATCACAATGCTCGATGCCCTTCTCATCAAAATACTCCATGGCTTTGTCAGTACAATCCTCCATGACCCATGTCTCACAGTGTTCCGTGGCCTTTTCATCACAATGCTCCAAGTCCACGCTCATCATAATAATCCATGAAACATTTCAGACTTATGCTCCATGACCCCAGACATCACAATGTTCCACGGCCTTGTCATCACAAGTCTCCATGACACTTGTCATCACAATGCTCCAAGACCCCGTTTATCACAATGCTCCATGCCCTTATCATCACAAAGCTCCATGACGCATGTCATCAGTATGCTCCATGGCTTTCTCATCACAATGCTCCATGCCCTTGTCATCACAATGCTTCAAGACCCCTGTAATCACAAAGCTCCATGCCGCTTTTTATCTCAATGCTCCATGAACCCTGTCATCACAATGCATCATGCCCTTCATCATAATGCTTCATGCTATTGCCATCACAATGAAATCAAAAGGCACCAAGATCTCTGTCATCATAATGCTCCAAACCCTTGTGATCACATTGTTCCATAACACTTGTCATCACAACGCCCCATGATGCTCCTCATCACAATTATCCATGGTCTTCTCATCACAATGCTCCATACCTTTGTCCTCACAATGCTCAATACACTTGCCATCAAAATGCTCCCTGACACTTGTCGTCAGTATGCTCCTTGAACCCTGTCATGAAAAGGCTCCGTGTTATTTCATCACAATGATCCATGCCCTTTTAATCACAATGCTCCAAGACCGCTGTAATGACAATGCTCCATGCCCTTGTGATCACAAAGCTCCATGACCCCGGTCATCACAATGCTACATGCCCTTATCATCACAATGCTCCATCACTCCTGACATCACAATGTTCCATGACACTTGTCATCAAAATATTCCATGACCCTTTTCATCAAATTGCTCCATGACCCTGTCATCACAATGCTCCCTGCCCTTCTCATCACAGTGCACCACACACTTGTCATCAAAATGCTCCATGACCTTTGTCATCACAAACCTCCATGACCCTTGGCATCACAGTGCTCCATGCCATTGTCATCACAATGCTCCAGGAACCCTCTTATCACATTGTCCCATGCCCTTTTCATCACAAAGCTCCATGACGCTTGTCATCACAATGCTTGATGCACTTCTCATCACAATGCTTCATGCCCTTCTCATTTCAATGCTCTATGACCCATGTATCACAGTGTTCCGTGCCCTTGTCATCACAGTGCTCCATGCCCACTCTCATCACAATAATCCATGAAACTTTTCAGACCAATGTTCCATGCCCTTGTCATCACAATGCTCCATTGCCCCTGTCATAACAATGCTCCATGACCCCTGGCATCACAATATTCCATGGCCTTGTCGTAACACTTCCCCATGACCCTTGTCATCACAAAGCTCCATGACACATGTCATCAGAATGCTCCATGGCTTTCTCATCACAATGCTCCATGCCCTTGTCATCTCAATGCTCCATGAACCCTGTCATCACAATGCACCATGCCCATCATCATAATGCTTCATGCTATTGTCATCACAATGAAATCAACATGCTCCATGACCTCTGTCATCACAATGCTCCAAACCCTTGTGATCAAAATGTTCCATATCACTTGTCCTCACAACGCCCCATGACGCTCATCATCACAATTATCCATGGTCTTCTCATCACAATGCTCCATGACACCTGTCATCACAATGTTCCATAACACCTCTAATCACAACGCTCTCTGACAATTGTCATCGCAGTGTACCATGACCCTTGTCATCACAATGCTCCATGCGTATGTCAGCAAAATGCTACATGAGTTGTCATCACAATGCTCCATTCGCTTGTCATCACAATACTTCTTTACCATTGTCATTCACAATCCTCCATGAACATTGGCATCACATTACTTCATGCCCTTGTCATCACAATGCTCCATGCTCCTTGAAATCAAAATGATCCATGACCTCTGTCTTCACAATGCTCCAAACCCTTGTGATCACAATTTTCCATAACACTTGTCATCAAAACGCTCCATGATTCATTTCATCACAATACTCCATGCACTTGTCATCACAATGCTCCATGAACTTTGTCATCACAAGGCTCAATACACATGTCATCACAATGCTCCCTGACACTTGTCGTCAAAATGCTCCTTGAAACCTATCATGAAAAGTCTCCATGCCTTTTTCATCACAATGCTCCATGCCATTGTCATCACAATACTCCACAAGCTTCTCATCACAATGCTCCATAACTTTGTCATCACAATCTTCCATGACACTTGGCATCACAATGCTCCATTCCATTGTCATCACAATGGAGCATGACATATGTCATCACAATGCTCCCTGACACCTGTCTTCACAATACTCCATGACCTTGTCATCACAATACTCCATGCCCTTGTCATCACAATGCTCCATGACCGCTGTCATCACAATGTTCCGTGACTCCAGTCATCACAATGCTTCATGACTCTCGTCATCACAATGGTCCATGCCCTCGTCATCACAAGGCTCTCTGACATTTGTCAACACAATGCTCCATGAACTTTTCATCACAAAGCTCCTTGACCCATGCCATCACAATGCTCAATTCCTTTGTCAGCACAATGCTCCATGACCCTTGTCATCACAGTGCTCCATGCCCATGTCAGCAAAATGCTCCATGACCCATTTCATCACAATAAGCCATGTGCTTGTCAACACAATGCTCTACAACATTGTCATCACAATGCTCCATAAAACTTGTCATCACAATGCTCCATTCACTTCTCATCAAAATGCTCTCTCACAACTGATATCACAAGGTTCCATCACTACTCATCACAATAATCCCTCACCCCTGTCATCACAATGTTCCATGACCCCTGTCATCACAATGCTACATGCCCTTATCCTCACAATGCTCCATGACCCCTGACATCACAATGTTCCATAACCTCTGTCATCAAAATATTCCTGGACACTTTTCATCACATTGCTCCTTAATCCTGTCATCACACTGCTTCCTGACATTCTCATCACAATGTACAACGCCCTTGTCATCCAAAAGCTCCATAACCTTTGTCATCACAAAGCTCCATGACCTTTGTCATCACAATGCTCCAAGGCCCCTGTTATCGCAATGCTCGATGCCCTTATCATCACAAAGCTCCATGACGCATGTCATCAGTATGCTCCATGGCTTTCTCATCACAATGCTCCATGCCATTGTCATCACAGTGCTTCAATACCCCTGTAATCACAAAGCTCCATGCCGCTTTTCATCTCAATGCTCCATGAACCCTGTCATCACAATGCATCATGCCCTTCATCATAATGCTTCATGCTATTGCCATCACAATGAAATCAAAATGCAACCAGACCTCTGTCATCATAATGCTCCAAACCCTTGTGATCACATTGTTCCATAACACTTGTCATCTCAACGCCCCATGATGCTCCTCATCACAATTATCCATGGTCTTCTCATCACAATGCTCCATGCCTTTGTCATCACAATGCTCAATACACTTGCCATCACAATGCTCCCTGACACTTGTCGTCAGTATGCTCCTTGAACACTGTCATGACAAGGCTCCGTGTTATTTCATCACAATGATCCATGCCATTTTCATCACAATGCTCCAAGACCCCTGTAATGACAATGCTCCATGCCCTTGTGATCACAAAGCTCCATGACCCCTGTCATCACAATGCTACATGCCCTTATCATTACAATGCTCCATCACTCCTGACATCACAATGTTCCATGACACTTGTCATCAAAATATTCCATGACCCTTTTCATCAAATTGCTCCATGACCCTGTCATCACAATGCTCCCTGCCCTTCTCATCACAGTGCAAAACACACTTGTCATCAAAATGCTCCATGACCTTTGTCATCACAAACCTCCATGACCCTTGGCATCACAGTGCTCCATGCAATTGTCATCACAATGCTCCAGGAACCCTCTTATCACATTGTTCCATGCCCTTTTCATCACAAAGCTCCATGACGCTTGTCATCACAATGCTTGATGCACTTCTCATCACAATGCTTCATGCCCTTCTCAATACAATGCTCCATGACTCATGTATCACAGTGTTCCGTGCCCTTGTCCTCACAGTGCTCCATGCCCACTCTCATCACAATAATCCATGAAATTTTTCAGACCAATGATCCATGCCCTTGTCATCACAATGCTCCATTGCCCCTGTCATAACAATGCTCCATGACCCCTGGCATCACAATATTCCATGGCCTTGTCATAACACTTCCCCATGACCCTTGTCATCACAAAGCTCCATGACACATGTCATCAGAATGCTCCATGGCTTTCTCATCACAATGCTCCATGCCCTTGTCATCTCAATGCTCCTTGAACCCTGTCATCACAATGCACCATGCCCATCATCATAATGCTTCATGCTATTGTCATCACAATGAAATCAACATGCTCCATGACCTCTGTCATCACAATGCTCCAAACCCTTGTGATCAAAATGTTCCATATCACTTGTCCTCACAACGCCCCATGACGCTCATCATCAAAATTATCCATGGGCTTCTCATCACAATGCTCCATGACACTTGTCATCACAATGTTCCATAAGCCCTCTAATCACAACGCTCTCTGACAATTGTCATCGCAGTGTACCATAACCCTTGTCATCACAATGCTCCATGCGTATGTCAGCAAAATGCTACATGACTTGTCATCACAATGCTCCATGCGCTTGTCATCACAATACTTCTTTACCATTGTCATTCACAATCCTCCATGAACATTGGCATCACATTACTTCATGCCCTTGTCATCACAATGCTCCATGCTCCTTGAAATCAAAATGATCCATGACCTCTGTCATCACAATGCTCCAAACCCTTGTGATCACAGTTTTCCATAACACTTCTCATCAAAACGCTCCATGATTCCTTTCATCACAATACTCCATGCACTTGTCATCACAATGCTCCATGACCGCTGTCATCACAATGTTCCGTGACTCCAGTCATCACAATGCTTCATGACTCTTGTCATCACAATGGTCCATGCCCTCGTCATCACAAGGCTCTCTGACATTTGTCACCACAATGCTCCATGAACTTTTCATCACAAAGCTCCTTGACCCATGCCATCACTATGCTCCATTCCTTTGTCAGCACAATGCTCCATGACCCTTGTCATCACAATGCTCCATGCCCATGTCAGCGAAATGCTCCATGACCCATGTCATCACAATAAGCCATGTGCTTGTCAACACAGTGCTCTACAACATTGTCATCACAATGCTCCATAAAACTTGTCATCACAATGCTCCATTCACTTCTCATCAAAATGCTCTCTCACAACTGATATCACAAGGTTCCATCACTAGTCATCACAATAATCCCTCACCCCTGTCATCACAATGTTCCATGACCCCTGTCATCACAATGCTACATGCCCTTATCCTCACAATGCTCCATGACCCCTGACATCACAATGTTCCTTAACCTCGGTCAACAAAATATTCCTGGACACTTTTCATCAAATTGTATCTTGATCCTCTCATCACAATGCTTCCTGCCCTTCTCATCACAATGTACAACGCCCTTGTCATCCAAATGCTCCATAACCTTTGTCATCACAAAGCTCCATGACCCTTGGCATCACAATGCTCCATGACGCTTGTCATCACAATGCTCGATGCCCTTCTCATCAAAATACTCCATGGCTTTGTCATTACAATCCTCCATGACCCATGTCTCACAGTGTTCCGTGGCCTTTTCATCACAATGCTCCATGTCCACGCTCATCATAATAATCCATGAAACATTTCAGACTTATGCTCGATGACCCCTGACATCACAATGTTCCACAGCCTTGTCATCACAAGGCTCCAAGACCCCTGTTATCGCAATGCTCCATTACCTTATCATCACAAAGCTCCATGACGCATGTCATCAGTATGCTCCATGGCTTTCTCATCACAATGCTCCATGCCCTTGTCATCACAATGCTTCAAGACCCCTGTAATCACAAAGCTCCATGCCGCTTTTCATCTCAATGCTCCATGAACCTGTCATCACAATGCACCATGCCCTTCATCATAATGATTCATGCCATTGCCATCACAGTGAAATCAAAATGCACCAAGACCTCTGTCATCATAATGCTCCAAACCCTTGTGATCACATTGTTCCATAACACTTGTCATCACAACGCCCCATGATGCTCCTCATCACAATTATCCATGGTCTTCTCATCACAATGCTCCGTGCCTTTGTCATCACAATGCTCAATACACTTGCCATCACAATGCTCCCTGACACTTGTCGTCAGTATGCTCCTTGAACCCTGTCATGACAAGGCTCCGTGTTATTTCATCACAATGATCCATGCCCTTTTCATCACAATGCTCCAAGACCCCTGTAATGACGATGCTCCATGACCGTGTGATCACAAAGCTCCATGACCCCTGTCATCACAATGCTACATGCCCTTATCATCACAATGCTCCATCACTCCTGACATCACAATGTTCCATGACACTTGTCATCAAAATATTCCATGACCCTTTTCATCAAATTGCTCCATGACCCTGTCATCACAATGCTCCCTGCCCTTCTCATCACAGTGCACCACACACTTGTCATCAAAATGCTCCATGACCTTTGTCATCACAAACCTCCATGACCCTTGGCATCACAGTGCTCCATGCCATTGTCATCACAATGCTCCAGGAACCCTCTTATCACATTGCTCCATGCCCTTTTCATCACAAAGCTCCATGAGGCTTGTCATCAAAATGCTTGATGCACTTCTCAACACAATGCTTCATGCCCTTCTCATTACAATGCTCCATGACCCATGTATCACAGTGTTCCGTGCCCTTGTCATCACAGTGTTTCATGCCCACTCTCATCACAATAATCCATGAAAATTTTCTGACCAATGATCCATGCCCTTGTCATCACAATGCTCCATTGCCCCTGTCATAACAATGCTCCATGACCCTGGCATCACAATATTCCATGGCCTTGTCATAACACTTCCCCATGACCCTTGTCATCACAAAGCTCCATGACACATGTCATCAGAATGCTCCATGGCTTTCTCATCACAATGCTCCATGCCCTTGTCATCTCAATGCTCCATGAACCCTGTCATCACAATGCACCATGCCCATCATCATAATGCTTCATGCTATTGTCATCACAATGAAATCAACATGCTCCATGACCTCTGTCATCACAATGCTCTAAACCCTTGTGATCAAAATGTTCCATATCACTTGTCCTCACAACGCCCCATGACGCTCATCATCACAATTATCCATGGTCTTCTCATCACAATGCTCCATGACATTTGTCATCACAATGTTCCATAACCCTTCTAATCACAATGCTCTCTGACAATTGTCATCGCACTGTACCATGACACTTGTCATCACAATGCTCCATGCCTATGTCAGCAAAATGCTACATGACTTGTCATCACAATGCTCCATGCGCTTGTCATCACAATACTTCTTTACCATTGTCATTCACAATCCTCCATGAACATTGGCATCACATTACTTCATGCCCTTGTCATCACAATGCTCCATGCTCCTTGAAATCAAAATGATCCATGACCTCTGTCATCACAATGCTCCAAACCCTTGTGATCACAATTTTCCATAACACTTCTCATCAAAACGCTCCATGATTCCTTTCATCACAATACTCCATGCACTTGTCATCACAATGCTCCATGAACTTTGTCATCACAAGGCTCAATACACATGTCATCACAATGCTCCCTGACACTTGTCCTCAAAATGCTCCTTGAAACCTATCCTGAAAAGTCTCCATGCCTTTTTCATCACAATGCTCCATGCCCTTTTCATCACAATGCTCCATGCCATTGTCATCACAATACTCCACAAGCTTCTCATCACAATGCTCCATAACCTTTGTCATCACAATCCTCCATGACACTTGGCATCACAATGCTCCATTCCATTGTCATCACAATGGAGCATGACATATGTCATCACAATGCTCCCTGACACCTGTCTTCACAATACTCCATGACCTTGTCATCACAATACTCCATGCCCTTGTCATCACAATGCTCCATGACCGCTGTCATCACAATGTTCCGTGACTCCAGTCATCACAATGCTTCATGACTCTTTTCATCACAATGGTCCATGCCCTCGTCATCACAAGGCTCTCTGACAGTTGTCACCACAATGCTCCATGAACTTTTCATCACAAAGCTCCTTGACCCATGCCATCACAATGCTCAATTCCTTTGTCAGCACAATGCTCCATGACCCTTGTCATCACAGAGCTCCATGCCCATGTCAGCAAAATGCTCCATGACCCATGTCATCACAATAAGCCATGCGCTTGTCAACACAATGCACTACAACATTGTCATCACAATGCTCCATAAAACTTGTCATCACAATGCTCCATTCACTTCTCATCAAAATGCTCTCTCACAACTGATATCACAAGGTTCCATCACTAGTCATCACAATAATCCCTCACCCCTGTCATCACAATGTTCCATGACC
Source organism: Mesoplodon mirus (assembly GCF_964341445.2). Classification (NCBI taxonomy): domain Eukaryota; kingdom Metazoa; phylum Chordata; class Mammalia; order Artiodactyla; family Ziphiidae; genus Mesoplodon; species Mesoplodon mirus. The sequence goes on along the minus strand of NC_138976.1, from coordinate 193,483,080 downwards.
CCTGTCATCACAATGCTACATGCCCTTATCCTCACAATGCTCCATGACCCCTGACATCACAATGTTCCTTAACCTCTGTCATCAAAATATTCCTGGACACTTTTCATCAAATTGCTCCTTGATCCTGTCATCACAATGCTTCCTGCCCTTCTCATCACAATGCACAACGCCCTTGTCATCAAAATGCTCCATAACCTTTGTCATCACAATGCTCCATGACCCTTGGCATCACAATGCTCCATGACGCTTGTCATCACAATGCTCGATGCCCTTCTCATCAAAATACTCCATGGCTTTGTCATTACAATCCTCCATGACCCATGTCTCACAGTGTTACGTGGCCTTTTCATCACAATGCTCCATGTCCACGCTCATCATAATAATCCATGAAACATTTCAGACTTATGCTCCATGACCCCTGACATCACAATGTTCCACGGCCTTGTCATCACAAGGCTCCATGAACCCTGTCATCACAATGCATCATGCCCTTCATCATAATGCTCCATGCTATTGCCATCACAATGAAATCAAAATGCACCAAGACCTCTGTCATCATAATGCTCCAAACCCTTGTGATCACATTGTTCCATAACACTTGTCATCTCAACGCCCCATGATGCTCCTCATCACAATTATCCATGGTCTTCTCATCACAATGCTCCATGCCTTTGTCATCACAATGCTCAATACACTTGCCATCACAATGCTCCCTGACACTTGTCGTCAGTATGCTCCTTGAACCCTGTCATGACAAGGCTCCGTGTTATTTCATCACAATGATCCATGCCCTTTTCATCACAATGCTCCAAGACCCCTGTAATGACATTGCTCCATGACCGTGTGATCACAAAGCTCCATGACCCCTGTCATCACAATGCTACATGCCCTTATCATCACAATGCTCCATCACTCCTGACATCACAATGTTCCATGACACTTGTCATCAAAATATTCCATGACCGTTTTCATCAAATTGCTCCATGACCCTGTCATCACAATGCTCCCTGGCCTTCTCATCACAGTGCACCACACACTTGTCATCAAAATGCTCCATGACCTTTGTCATCACAAACCTCCATGACACTTGGCATCACAGTGCTCCATGCCATTGTCATCACAATGCTCCAGGAACCCTCTTATCACATTGCTCCATGCCCTTTTCATCACAAAGCTCCATGACGCTTGTCATCACAATGCTTGATGAACTTCTCATCACAATGCTTCATGCCCTTCTCATGACAATGCTCCATGACCCATGTATCACAGTGTTCCGTGCCCTTGTCATCACAGGGCTCCATGCCCACTCTCATCACAATAATCCATGAAACTTTTCAGACCAATGTTCCATGGCCTTGTCATCACAATGCTCCATTGCCCCTGTCATAACAATGCTCCATGACCCCTGGCATCACAGTATTCCATGGCCTTGTCATAACACTTCCCCATGACCCTTGTCATCACAAAGCTCCATGACACATGTCATCAGAATGCTCCATGGCTTTCTCATCACAATGCTCCATGCCCTTGTCATCTCAATGCTCCATGAACCCTGTCATCACAATGCACCATGCCCATCATCATAATGCTTCATGCTATTGTCATCACAATGAAATCAACATGCTCCATGACCTCTGTCATCACAATGCTCCAAACCCTTGTGATCAAAATGTTCCATATCACTTGTCCTCACAACGCCCCATGACGCTCATCATCACAATTATCCATGGTCTTCTCATCACAATGCTCCATGACACTTGTCATCACAATGTTCCATAACCCCTCTAATCACAACGCTCTCTGACAATTGTCATCGCAGTGTACCATGACCCTTGTCATCACAATGCTCCATGCCTAGGTCAGCAAAATGCTACATGACTTGTCATCACAATGCTCCATGTGCTTGTCATCACAATACTTCTTTACCATTGTCATTCACAATCCTCCATGAACATTGGCATCACATTACTTCATTCCCTTGTCATCACAATGCTCCATGCTCCTTGAAATCAAAATGATCCATGACCTCTGTCATCACAATGCTCCACACCCTAGTGATCACAATTTTCCATAACACTTGTCATCAAAACGCTCCATGATTCCTTTCATCACAATACTCCATGCACTTGTCATCACAATGCTCCATGAACTTTGTCATCACAAGGCTCAATACACATGTCATCACAATGCTCCCTGACACTTGTCGTCAAAATGCTCCTTGAAACCTATCATGAAAAGTCTCCATGCCTTTTTCATCACAATGCTCCATGCCCTTTTCATCACAATGCTCCATGCCATTGTCATCACAATACTCCACAAGCTTCTCATCACAATGCTCCATAACCTTTGTCATCACAATCCTCCATGACACTTGGCATCACAATGCTCCATTCCATTGTCATCACAATGGAGCATGACATATGTCATCACAATGCTCCCTGACACCTGTCTTCACAATACTCCATGACCTTGTCATCACAATACTCCATGCCCTTGTCATCACAATGCTCCATGACCGCTGTCATCACAATGTTCCGTGACTCCAGTCATCACAATGCTTCATGACTCTTGTCATCACAATGGTCCATGCCCTCATCATCACAAGGCTCTCTGACATTTGTCACCACAATGCTCCATGAACTTTTCATCACAAAGCTCCTTGACCCATGCCATCACAATGCTCAATTCCTTTGTCAGCACAATGCTCCATGACCCTTGTCATCACAGTGCTCCATGCCCATGTCAGCAAAATGCTCCATGACCCATGTCATCACAATAAGCCATGCGCTTCTCAACACAATGCTCTACAACATTGTCATCACAATGCTCCATAAAACTTGTCATCACAATGCTCCATTCACTTCTCATCAAAATGCTCTCTCACAACTGATATCACAAGGTTCCATCACTAGTCATCACAATAATCCCTCACCCCTGTCATCACAATGTTCCATGACCCCTGTCATCACAATGCTACATGCCCTTATCCTCACAATGCTCCATGACCCCTGACATCACAATGTTCCTTAACCTCTGTCATCAAAATATTCCTGGACACTTTTCATCAAATTGCTCCGTGATCCTGTCATCACAATGCTTCCTGCCCTTCTCATCACAATGCACAACGCCCTTGTCATCAAAATGCTCCATAACCTTTGTCATCACAATGCTCCATGACCCTTGGCATCACAATGCTCCATGACGCTTGTCATCACAATGCTCGATGCCCTTCTCATCAAAATACTCCATGGCTTTGTCATTACAATCCTCCATGACCCATGTCTCACAGTGTTCCGTGGCCTTTTCATCACAATGCTCCATGTCCACGCTCATCATAATAATCCATGAAACATTTCAGACTTATGCTCCATGACCCCTGACATCAAAATGTTCAACGGCCTTGTCATCACAAGGCTCCACGAACCCTGTCATCACAATGCATCATGCCCTTCATCATAATGCTCCATGCTATTGCCATCACAATGAAATCAAAATGCACCAAGACCTCTGTCATCATAATGCTCCAAACCCTTGTGATCACATTGTTCCATAACACTTGTCATCTCAACGCCCCATGATGCTCCTCATCACAATTATCCATGGTCTTCTCATCACAATGCTCCATGCCTTTGTCATCACAATGCTCAATACACTTGCCATCACAATGCTCCCTGACACTTGTCATCAGTATGCTCCTTGAACCCTGTCATGACAAGGCTCCGTGTTATTTCATCACAATGATCCATGCCCTTTTCATCACAATGCTCCAAGACCCCTGTAATGACATTGCTCCATGACCGTGTGATCACAAAGCTCCATGACCCCTGTCATCACAATGCTACATGCCCTTATCATCACAATGCTCCATCACTCCTGACATCACAATGTTCCATGACACTTGTCATCAAAATATTCCATGACCCTTTTCATCAAATTGCTCCATGACCCTGTCATCACAATGCTCCCTGGCCTTCTCATCACAGTGCACCACACACTTGTCATCAAAATGCTCCATGACCTTTGTCATCACTAACCTCCATGACACTTGGCATCACAGTGCTCCATGCCATTGTCATCACAATGCTCCAGGAACCCTCTTATCACATTGCTCCATGCCCTTTTCATCACAAAGCTCCATGACGCTTGTCATCACAATGCTTGATGAACTTCTCATCACAATGCTTCATGCCCTTCTCATGACAATGCTCCATGACCCATGTATCACAGTGTTCCGTGCCCTTGTCCTCACAGTGCTCCATGCCCACTCTCATCACAATAATCCATGAAACTTTTCAGACCAATGTTCCATGCCCTTGTCATCACAATGCTCCATTGCCCCTGTCATAACAATGCTCCATGACCCCTGGCATCACAGTATTCCATGGCCTTGTCATAACACTTCCCCATGACCCTTGTCATCACAAAGCTCCATGACACATGTCATCAGAATGCTCCATGGCTTTCTCATCACAATGCTCCATGCCCTTGTCATCTCAATGCTCCATGAACCCTGTCATCACAATGCACCATGCCCATCATCATAATGCTTCATGCTATTGTCATCACAATGAAATCAACATGCTCCATGACCTCTGTCATCACAATGCTCCAAACCCTTGTGATCAAAATGTTCCATATCACTTGTCCTCACAGCGCCCCATGATGCTCATCATCACAATTATCCATGGTCTTCTCATCCCAATGCTCCATGACACTTGTCATCACAATGTTCCATAACCCCTCTAATCACAACGCTCTCTGACAATTGTCATCGCAGTGTACCATGACCCTTGTCATCACAATGCTCCATGCCTATGTCAGCAAAATGCTACATGACTTGTCATCACAATGCTCCATGTGCTTGTCATCACAATACTTCTTTACCATTGTCATTCACAATCCTCCATGAACATTGGCATCACATTACTTCATTCCCTTGTCATCACAATGCTCCACACCCTATTGATCACAATTTTCCATAACACTTGTCATCAAAACGCTCCATGATTCCTTTCATCACAATACTCCATGCACTTGTCATCACAATGCTCCATGAACTTTGTCATCACAAGGCTCAATACACATGTCATCACAATGCTCCCTGACACTTGTCGTCAAAATGCTCCTTGAAACCTATCATGAAAAGTCTCCATGCCTTTTTCATCACAATGCTCCATGCCCTTTTCATCACAATGCTCCATGCCATTGTCATCACAATACTCCACAAGCTTCTCATCACAATGCTCCATAACCTTTGTCATCACAATCCTCCATGACACTTGGCATCACAATGCTCCATTCCATTGTCATCACAATGGAGCATGACATATGTCATCACAATGCTCCCTGACACCTGTCTTCACAATACTCCATGACCTTGTCATCACAATACTCCATGCCCTTGTCATCACAATGCTCCATGACCGCTGTCATCACAATGTTCCGTGACTCCAGTCATCACAATGCTTCATGACTCTTGTCATCACAATGGTCCATGCCCTCGTCATCACAAGGCTCTCTGACAGTTGTCACCACAATGCTCCATGAACTTTTCATCACAAAGCTCCTTGACCCATGCCATCACAATGCTCAATTCCTTTGTCAGCACAATGCTCCATGACCCTTGTCATCACAGTGCTCCATGCCCATGTCAGCAAAATGCTCCATGACCCATGTCATCACAATAAGCCATGCGCTTGTCAACACAATGCTCTACAACATTGTCATCACAATGCTCCATAAAACTTGTCATCACAATGCTCCATTCACTTCTCATCAAAATGCTCTCTCACAACTGATATCACAAGGTTCCATCACTAGTCATCACAATAATCCCTCACCCCTGTCATCACAATGTTCCATGACCCCTGTCATCACAATGCTACATGCCCTTATCCTCACAATGCTCCATGACCCCTGACATCACAATGTTCCTTAACCTCTGTCATCAAAATATTCCTGGACACTTTTCATCAAATTGCTCCGTGATCCTGTCATCACAATGCTTCCTGCCCTTCTCATCACAATGCACAACACCCTTGTCATCAAAATGCTCCATAACCTTTGTCATCACAATGCTCCATGACCCTTGGCATCACAATACTCCATGACGCTTGTCATCACAATGCTCGATGCCCTTCTCATCAAAATACTCCATGGCTTTGTCATTACAATCCTCCATGACCCATGTCTCACAGTGTTCCGTGGCCTTTTCATCACAATGCTCCATGTCCACACTCATCATAATAATCCATGAAACATTTCAGACTTATGCTCCATGACCCCTGACATCACAATGTTCCACGGCCTTGTCATCACAAGGCTCCATGAACCCTGTCATCACAATGCATCATGCCCTTCATCATAATGCTCCATGCTATTGCCATCACAATGAAATCAAAATGCACCAAGACCTCTGTCATCATAATGCTCCAAACCCTTGTGATCACATTGTTCCATAACACTTGTCATCTCAACGCCCCATGATGCTCCTCATCACAATTATCCATGGTCTTCTCATCACAATGCTCCATGCCTTTGTCATCACAATGCTCAATACACTTGCCATCACAATGCTCCCTGACACTTGTCGTCAGTATGCTCCTTGAACCCTGTCATGACAAGGCTCCGTGTTATTTCATCACAATGATCCATGCCCTTTTCATCACAATGCTCCAAGACCCCTGTAATGACATTGCTCCATGACCGTGTGATCACAAAGCTCCATGACCCCTGTCATCACAATGCTACATGCCCTTATCATCACAATGGTCCATCACTCCTGACATCACAATGTTCCATGACACTTGTCATCAAAATATTCCATGACCCTTTTCATCAAATTGCTCCATGACCCTGTCATCACAATGCTCCCTGCCCTTCTCATCACAGTGCACCACACACTTGTCATCAAAATGCTCCATGACCTTTGTCATCACAAACCTCCATGACACTTGGCATCACAGTGCTCCATGCCATTGTCATCACAATGCTCCAGGAACCCTCTTATCACATTGCTCCATGCCCTTTTCATCACAAAGCTCCATGACTCTTATCATCACAATATTCCATGCCCTTGTCATCCCAATTGTCCATGAACCCTGTAATCACAATGCTCCTTGACCCTTGTCATCACATTGCTCTATGACCCCTGTAATCACAATGCTCCGTGATGCTTTTCATCACAGTGCTCCATGACCCTTGTCATCACAATGCTCCATGTCTTTGTCAGCACAATGCTACATGACATTGTCATCACAATGCTCCATGCACTTGTCATCACAATACTCCATTCCCATTGACATCACAATCCTCCATGTACCTTGGGATCACATTGCTTCATACCCTTGTCATCACAATGTTCCATGGTCCTTGAAATCAAAATGATACATGACCTCCGTCATCACAATGCTCCAAACCCTTGTGATCACAAAGTTCCATAACACTTGTCATCACAAAGCCCCATGACGCTCGTCATCACAATTACCCATGGTCTTCTCATCACAATGCTCCATGAACTTTGTCATCACAATGCTCTATACACTTGTCATCACCATGCTCCCTGACACTTTTCGCCAGAATGCTACTTGAACCCTGTCATGACAATAATCCATGCCTTTTTCATCACAATGCTCCATGCCCTTGTCATCACAATGCTCCAAGACTCCTGTAATCACAATGCTCCATGCCCTTTTTCATTAGATTCCTCCATGAGACTTGTCATCACAAGGCTCCAAGGTCTTCTCATCACAATGCTCCAGGACTTTGTCACCACAATGCTCCATTCCTTTGTCATCACAATGCTCCATGACCACTGGCATCACAGTATTCCATGAATATTTTCACCTAGTGCTCCATGACCTTCTCATCACAATGCTCCACGACCCCTCTCATCACAATGCTCCATTACACCTGTCATCAAAATCCTCCTTGACCATTGTCCTCAAAATAATCCATGCAGTTGTCATAACAATGCTACATGAAACCTGTAATGACAATGCTCCGTGATGCATGTCATCACTGTGCTACATTACACTTGTCATCACAATGCTCCATGACTTTGTCAGCAAAATGCTACATGACGTTCCCATCACAATGCTCCATTCCCAATGTCATCACAATCCTCCTTGAACCTTGGGATCACATTGCTTCATACCCTTGTAATCACAATGCTCCTTGCTCCTTGAAACCAAAATGATCCATGACCTGTCATCACATTGCTCCAAACACATGTGATCACAATGTTCCATAACACTTGTCATCACAATGTTCCATGATGCGTGTCATCACAATACTCCATGCCCTTGTCATCACAATGCTCCATGAACTTTGTCATCACAATGCTCAATACAATTTTCATCACAATGCTCCCTGACACTTGTCATCATAATGCTCCTTGAACACTGTCATGAAAAGGCTCCATGCCATTTTCATCACAATGATCCATGCCCTTTTCTTCACAATGCTCCATGCCATTGTCATCACAATACTCCACAAGCTTGTCATCAGAATTCTCCATGACACTTGTCATCACAAATCTCCATGACCCCTGTCATCACAATGCTCCATGCCCCTTGTCATTACAGTGCTCCATGATGCTCTTCATCACAATTATCCACGGTCTACTCATCACAGTGCTCCACGTTCTTGCCATCACAATGCTCCATGCCTTTCTCAGCAAAATGCTACATGACCACATCATCACAATGCTCCATGTGCTTGTTATCACCAATACTCCATTCCCATTGTCATACCAATCCTCCATGCCCATCTCATCATGCTCCATGCCGTTTTGGTCACAGTGCTCAGTGACCCCTGTCATCACAATGCTCTGTGACTCCAGTCATCACAATGCTTCGTGACGTTTGACATCACAATGGTCCATGACCTCATCATCACAAGGCTCTGTGACCTTTGTTACTACAATGCTCCATGAACTTTTCATCACAATCCTCCATGAAACTTTTCATCACAATGCTCCATGCGCTTGTCAGCACAATGCTCCATGACATGTCATCACAATGTGCCATGCGCTTGTCATCACAATGCTCCACAACCTTGTCATCACAATGCTCCATCAACCTTGTCATCACAATGCTCCATGCACTTCTCATCAAAATGCTCTCTCACCACTGATATCACAATGTTCCATCACTAGTCATCAAAATACTCCCTCACCCCTGTTATCACAATGTTCCATTACCCCTGTCATCACAATGCTACATGCCCTTATTGTCACAATGCTCCATGATCCCTGACATCACAATGTTCCATAATCCCTGTCATCAAAATTCTCCATGACCATTTTCATCAAATTACAACATGACCCTGTCATCACAATGCTCCCTGCCCTTCTCATCACAGTGCACCACACACTTGTCATCAAAATGCTCCATGACCTTTGTCATCACAAACCTCCATGACCCTTGGCATCACAGTGCTCTATGTCATTGTCATCACAATGCTCCATGAACCCTCTCATTACATTGCTCCAAGCCCTTGTCATCACAAAGCTCCATGACGCTTGTCATCTCAATGCTCTATGCCCCCTCTCATCACAATAATCCATGAAACTTTTCAGACCAATGATCCATGCCCCTGTCATCACAATGCTTCATTACACCTGTCATAGCAATGCTCCATAACCGCGGCCATCACAATGTTCCACGGCCTAGTCATCTCATGTCTCCATGACCCTTGTCATCACAATGCTCCAAGACCCCTCTAATCACAATGCTTCATGCCCTTGTCATCACAAAGCTTCATGAGGCCTGTCATCAGAATGCTCCATGCCCTTCTCATCACAATGCTCCATTCTCTTGTCATCACAATGCTCCAAGACCCCTGTAAATCCAATGCTCCATGCCCCTTTTCATCTCAATGCTCCATGAACCTTGTCATCACAATGCAGTATGCCCGTCAACATAATGCTTCATGTAATTGACATCAAAATGAAATCTAAATGCTCCATGACCTCTGTCATCAAAATGCTCCAAATCATTGTGATCACAATGTTCCATAACACTTGTCATCACAACGCCCCATGACACTCGTCATCACAATTATCCACGGACTTCTCAACACAATGCTCCATGACCTTTGTCATCACAATTATCAATGCACTTCTCATCACAGTGCTCCCTGACACTTGTCATCACTATGCTCCTTCAACTCTGTCAAGAAGAGGCTCCAGGCCGTTTTCATCACAAAGATCCATGCCCTTTCCATCACAATGCTCCAAGACACCTGTAATCACAATGCTCCATGCCCTTGTCATTAAAAAGCTCCATGACACATGTCATCACAATGTTCCATGGCCTTTTCATCAAAATGCTCCATACCTTTCTCATCACAATGCTCCAAGACCCCTGTAATCACAATGCGTCATGCCCCTTTTCATCAGAATGCTCCATGAGACTTGTCATCACAAGGCTCCATGGTCTTCTCATCACAATGCTCCAGGAACTTGTCATCACAATGTTCCATTCCCTTGTCATCACAATGCTCCATAACACCTGTCATCACAATACTCCATGAATATTTTCAGCCCAATGCTCCATGACCTTCTCATCACAATGCTGCATTACCCCTGTCATCACAATGCTCCATGGCCACAGTCATCACAATGCTCCATGACCCCTGACAACGCAATGATCCGGGACTCTTGTCATCAAAATGCTCCATGACAATTGTCATCACAATGATCCATGCCCTTGTCATCCCAATGGTCCATGACCCCTGTAATCACAATGCTCCATGACTCTTGTCGTCACAGTGCTCCAAAACACTTGTCATCACAATGCTCCATGCCTTTGTCAACAAAATGCTACATGACCTTGTCATCACAATGCTCCATGCGCTTGTCATCACAATACTTTATTCCCATTGTGATCACAACCCTCCATGAACCTTGGATTCACATTGCTTCATGCCATTGTCATCACAATGCTCCATGCACCTTGAAATCAAAATGATCCATGACCTCTGTCATCCCAATGCTCCAAACGCTTGTGATCACAATGTTACTTAACACTTGTCATCACAACGATCCATGAGGCCTGTCATCACAATACTCCATGACCTTGTCATCACAATGCTCCATGACCTTTGTCATCACTATGCTCAATACACTTTTCATCACAATGCTCCCTGACACTTGTCGTGAGAATGCTTCTTGAACCCTGTCATGAAAAGTCTCCATGCCGTATTCATCACAATGCTCCATGCCATTGTCATCATAATACTCCACAAGCTTGTAATCAGAATGCTCCATGACAATTGGCATCACAGTGCTCCATCATCCCTATCATCACAATGCTCCATGACACCTGTCATCACAATGCTCCATGCCCCTTGTCACTACAGTGCTCCATGACTATCATTATCAAAATTATACATGGTCTTTTCATCACAATGCTCCACGGACCTGCCATCACAATGCTCCATGCCCTGGACATCACCATGCTCCATGTCCCTTGTCATCACAATTATCCACGTCCATGTCATCACAATGCTCCATGACACTTCTCATCAAAATGTTACATGCTTTTGTCATCACAATGCTCCATGCACTTGTCATCGCAATGCTCCATGACACCTGTCATAGCAAGCTCCATGCACTTGTCATCACAATGCTTCATGACCTTGTCATCAAAATTCTCAATGGCCCTTGTCATCACAATGCTCCATACCCTTGTCATCACATTGCTCAATGACCCTTGTCATCACAATGCTCAAAACCCTTGTCATCACAATGCTCCATTACCTTTGTCATCAAAATCCTCCATGACACTTGTCATCACAATGCTCCATGCCATTGTCATCACAATGGACGATAACATGTCATCACAATATTCCCTGACAACTTTCTTCACAATACTCCATTACCTTGTCATCACAATGCTCCATGACCTTGTCATCACAATGCGCAATGCCAACTGTCATCTCAATAATCCATGAAACTTGTCAGACAAATGTTCCATGTCCCTGTCATCACAATGCTCCATGTCCTTGTCATCACAATACTCCATGACCCCTGTCATCACAATGCTACATTCCCTTATCCTCACAATGCTCCATGACCCCTGACATCACAATGTTCCATAACCCATGTCATCAAAATGCTCCATGACTTTTTTCATCACAATGCTCCATGACCCCTGACATCACAATGTTCCATAATCACTGTCAGCAAAATATTCCATGACACTTTTCATCAAATTGCTCCATGACCCTGTCATCACAATTCTTCCTGCCCTTCTCATCACAATGCTCCATGCCCTTGTCATTACAGTCCTCCACGACCCATGTATCACAGTGTTCCTTGCCCTTGTCATCACAATGCTCCATTCCCACTCCCATCACAATAATTCAAGAAACTTTTCAGACCAATGATCCATGCCCTTGTCATCACAATGCTCCATCAACCCTGTCATAAGAATGCTCTATGACCGCTACCATCACAATGTTCCACGGCCTTGTCATCACAGGGCTCCATGATCTTTGTCATCACAATGCTCCAAGACCCCTGTAATCACAATGCTCCATCCCCATTTTCATCAGGATGCTCCATGAGACTTGCAATCACAAGTTCCCATGGTCTTATCATCACAGTGCTCCTGGACATTGTCATCACAATGCTCCATTCCCTTGTCATCACAATGCTCCATGCCTTTGTCTGCAAAATGCTACATGACCATGTCATCACAATGCTCCATGCACTTGTCATCACAATCCTCCATGAAACTTGGGATCACATTGCTTCATGCCCTAGTCATCACAATGCTCCATGCTCCTTGAAATCAAAATGATTCATGACCTCTGTCATCACAATGCTCCAAACCCTTCTGATACCAATGTTCCATAACACTTGTCATCACAACGCTCCATGATGCCTGTCATCACAATACTCCATGCCCTTGTCATCACAATGCTCCATGACCTTTGTCATCACAATGCTCATTACACTTGTCATCACAATGCTCCCTGACACTTGGTGTCAGAATGCTCCTTGAACCCTGTCATGAAAAGTCTCCATACCTTTTTCATCACAATGCTTCATGCTGTATTCATCACAATGCTCCATGCCATTGTCATCACAATACTCCACAAGCTTGTCATCAGAATGCTCCATGACCCTTGTCATCACAATGCTCCATGGCCCCTTGTCATTACAGTGCTCCATGTCCTTTCTCATCACAATTCTCCACATCCTTGTCATCACAATGCTCCATGACACTTCTCTTCACAATGTTACATGCATTTGTCATCACAATTCTCCATGCACTTGTCATTGCAATGCTCCATGACACCTGTCATAGCAAGCTCCATTAGCTTGTCATCACAATGCTTCACGACCTTGTCATCAAAGTTCTCAATGACCCTTGTCATCACAATGCTCCATGCCTTTATCAGAACTATGCTCCATAACCCTTATTATTACAATGCTCTATTACCCCTGTCATAACAATGCTCCATGACCCCTTCCATCACAATGCTACAAGCACTTGTCATCACAATGCTCCGTTACCTTTGTCATCACAATCCCCCATGACACTTGGCATCACAATGCTCCATGCCATTGTCATCACAATGGACCATGACATATGTCATCACAATGCTCCCTGACACCTGTCTTCACAATATTCCATGACCTTGTCATCACAATGCAACATGCCCTTGTCATCACAATGCTCAATGCCCTTGTCATCACAATGTGCAGTGCCCACTGTCATCGCAATAGTCCATGAAACTTGTCAGACCTATGCTCCATGCCCCTATCATCACAATGCTCCATGCCCTTGTCATCAAAATGCTCCATGTCCCCTGTAATCACAATGCTCCGTGACTCCAGTCATTACGATGCTTCATGACTTTGGCATCAAAATTGTCCATGCCCTATTCATCACAAGGCTCTGTGACCGTTGTCACCACAATGCTCCATGAACTTTTCATCACAATGCTCTCTGACCCTTCTCATCACAATGCCCCATGCCTTTATCAGCACAGTGCTCCATGACATGTCATCACAATGCTCCATGCGGTTGTCAGCACAATGCTCCATGAACTTTTCATCACAATGCTCTCTGACCCTTCTCATCACAATGCCCCATGCCTTTATCAGCACAGTGCTCCATGACATGTCATCACAATGCTCCATGCGGTTGTCAGCACAATGCTCCATGACCCATGTTATCACAATGCGCCATCCGCTTGTCATCACAATGCTCCATTACATTAGTCATCACAATGGACCCTGACATATGTCATCACACTGGTCCATCATTAGTCATTACAATATTCCATCACACCTGTCATCACAGTGCTATATGCTCTTATCATCACAATGCTCCTTGACCCCTGCCATCACCGTGTTCCACAGCCTTGTCATCACAAGGCTCGTTGACCCTTATCATCTCAATGCTCCAAGACCGCTGTAATCACAATGCACCATGCCCATCAGCATAATGCTTCATGCTATTGTCATCACAATAAAATTAAAATGCTCCATGACCTCTGTCATCACATTGCTCCAAACCCTTGTGATCACAATGTTCCATAACATTTGTCATCACATGCCCCATGACGCTCATCATCAAAATTATCCATGGTCTTCTCATCACAATGCTCCATGAACTTTGTCATCAAAATGCTTAATACACTTGTCATCACAATGCTCCCGGACACTTGCCATCAGTATGCTCCTTGAAACCTGTCATGAAAAGGCTCCATACCATTTTCATCACAATGATCCATGCCCTTTTCATCACAATTCTCCAAGACCCCTGTAACAACAATGAGCCATGCCCTTGTCATCACAAAGCTTCATGACACAAGTCATCAGAATGCTCCATGGCCTTCTGATTACAATGCTTCATGCCCTTGTCAACACAATGTTACAAGACCCCTGTAATCACAATTCTCCATGCACCTTTCAGCAGAATGCTCCATGAGACTTGTCATCACAAGGCTCCATGCTCTTCTCATCACAATGCTCCATGACCTTGTCATCACAATGCTCCATTCCCTTGTCATCAAAATGCTCCATGACATCTGTCATCCCAATACTCCATGAACATTTTCAGCCCAATGCTCCATGACCTTCTCATCACAATACTCCTTGTCCCCTGTCATCACAATGCTCTGTGACCAGTGTCATCAAAATGCTGGATGACCCCTGCCAACTCAATGATCCGGGACTCTTGTCATTAAAATGCTCCATGACACTTGTCATTACAATGATCTATGCCCTTGTCATCCCAATGCTCAATGAACCCTGTAATCACAATGCTCCGTATCGCTTGTCATCACAGTGCACCGTGAACCTTGTCATCACAATGTTCCATGACTTTGTCAGCAAAATGCTACATGACCTTGCCATCACAATTCTCCATGCGCTTCTCATCATAATACTCCATTACCATTGTCATCAAAATCCTCCATGAACCTTGGGATCACATTGCTTCATGCCCTTGTCATCACAGTGCTCCATGCTCCTTGAAATCAATATGATCCATGACCACTCTCACCACAACGCTCCATGACCCCTGACAACACAATGATACGGGACTCTTGTCATCAAAATGCTCCATGACACTTGTCATCACAATGATCCATGCCCTTGTCATCCCAGTGCTCCATGACCCTTGTAATTACAATGCTCTGTGACATTTGTCATCACAGTGCTCCATGACATTTGTCATCACAAGGCTCCATGTCTTTGTCACCCAAATGCTACATGACCTTGTCATCACAATGCTCCATGCCCTGGTCATCACAATTCTCCACGTCCTTGTCATCACAATGTTCCATGACACTTCTCATCACAATATTATATGCTATTGTCATCACAATTCTCCATGCACTTTTCATTGCAATGCACCATGACCCCTGTCATACTAAGCTCCATGCGCTTGTCATCACAATGCTTCACGACCTTGTCATCAAAATTCTCAATGGCCCTTGTCATCACAATGCACCATGCCCTTGTCATCACAATGCTCCATTAACCCTGTTGTAACAATGCTCCATGACCGCTACCATCACAATGTTCCACGGCTTTGTCATCACAGGGCTCCATGACCCTTGTCATCACAATGCTCCAAGACCCCTGTAATCAAAATGTTCCATGCCCTTATCATCACAAAGCTACATAACGGATGTCATCAGAATGCTCCATGGCCTTCTCATAACAATGATCCATGCCCTTGTCATCACAATGACCCAAGACCCTTGTAATCACAATGCTCCATGCCCCTTTTCATCTCAATGCTTCATGAACCCTGTCATCACAATGCACCATGCCCATCATCATAATGATTCATGCTATTGTCATCAAAATAAAATCAAAATGCTCCATGACCTCTGTCATCACAATGCTCCAAACCCTAGTGATCACAGTGTTCCAAAACACTTGTCATCACAACGCCCCATGACGCTCGGCATCACAATTATCCATGGTCTTCTCATCACAATGCTCCATGACCTTTTTCATCACAATGCTCAATACACTTGTCATCACGATGCTTACTGACACTTGCCGTCAGTATGCTCCTTGAACGCTGTCATGACAAGGCTCCATGCCATTTTCATCACAATGATCCATGCCCTTTTGATCACAGTGTTCCAAGAACCCTGTAATCACAAAGCTCCATGCACTTGTCATCACGAAGCTCCATGACGCATGTCATCAGAAGGCTCCATGGCCTTCTCATCACAATGCTCCATGCCCTTGTCATCACAATGCTCCAAGACCCCTGTAATCACAATGCTCCATGCCCCTTTTCATTAGAATGCTCCATGAGACGTGTAATCACAAGGTTCCATGGTCTTATCATCACAATGCTCCTGGACATTGTCATCACAATGCTCCATTCCCTTGTCATCACAATTCTCCATGCTTTTGTCAGCAAAATGCAACATGACCTTGTCATCACTATGCTCCATGCGCTTGTCATCACAATCCTCCATGAACCTTGGGATCACATTGCTTCATGGCCTTGTCATCACAATGCTCCATGCTCCTTGAAATCAAAATGATCAATGACATCTGTCATCACAATGCCTCAAACCCTTGTGATCACAATTTTCCATAATACTTGTCATTACAACACTCCATGAATCCAGTCATCACAATACTCCATGCCCTTGTAATCACAATACTCAATGACCTTTGCCATCACAATGCTCAATACACTTGTCATCACAATGCTACCTGACACTTGGCGTCAGAATGCTCCTTGAACCCTGTCATTAAAGGCTCCATCCCTTTTTCATCACAATGCTTCATGCCGTATTCATCACAATGCTCCATGCCATTGTCATCACAATACTCCACAAACTTTTCATCAGAATGTTCCATGAGCCTTTTTATCACAATTCACCATGGCCCCTGGCATCACAATGCTCCATGACACCCGTCATTACAATGCTCCATGCCTCGTGTCATTACAGTGCTCCTTGACGCTCTTCATCACAATAATCCATGGTCTTCTAATCACAAAACTCCACGGTCTTGCCATCACAATGCTCCATGCCCTGGTAATCACAATGCTCCATGTCCTTTGTCATCACAATTCTCCACATCCTTGTCATCACAATGCTCCATGACACTTCTCATCACAGTGATCCATGCCCTTGTCATCACAATGTTCCATGATCACTGTCAACACAGTGCTACATGACCCCTGACCACAAAATGATCCGGGATTCTTGTCATGAAAATGCTCCATGACCCTTGTCATCACAATGATCCATGCCCTTGTCATCCCAGTGCTCCATGACCCCTGTAATCACAATGCTCCGTGACACTTGTCATCACAGTGCTTCATGACATTTGTCATCACAATGCTCCATGCCTTCCTCAGCAAAATGCTACATGACCTTGTCATCACAATGCTCCATGCGCTTGTCATAACAATCCTCCATGAACCTTAGGATCACATTGTTTCCTGCCCTTGTCATCAAAATGCTCCATGCTCCTTGAAATCAAAATGATCCATGACATTTGTCATCACAATTCTCCAAACCCTTGTGATCACAATGTTCCATAACACTTTTCATCACAACGCTCCATGATGCCTGTCATCACAATACTCCTTGACCTTGTCATCACAATGCTCCATGACCTTTGTCATCACAATGCTCAATACACTTGTCATCACAATGCTACCTGACAATTTTCGTCAGAATGCTCCTTGAACCCTGTCATGAAAAGGCTCCATGACTTTTTCATCACCATGCTCCATGCCCTTTTCATCACAATGCTCCATGCCCACTGTCATCACTGTAATCCATGAAACTTGTCAGACCAATGCTCCATGCCCGTGCCATCACATTGCTCCATACCCTTGTCATCACAATGCTCTGTGACTCCAGTCATCACAATGCTTCATGACCTTTGTCATCACAATGCTCCAAGACACTTGTCATCACAATGCTCCAAACCCTTGTCATCACAATGCTCCATTACCCCTGTCATAACAATGCCCCATGTCCCCTGCCATCACAATGTTCCAAGGCCTTGTCATCACAAGGCTCCATGACCCTTGTCATCACAATGCTCCAAGACCCCTGTAATCACAATGCGCCATGCACTTGTCATCACAATGCTCCACAACTTTGTCATCGCAATGCTCCATAAATCTCGTCATCACAATGCTCCATGCACTTCTCATCAAAATGCTCTCACCACTGATATCACAATGTTCCACCACTAGACATCACAATACTCCCTCACCCCTGTCATCACAATGTTCCATGACCCCTCTCATCACAATGCTCCATGACCTTGTCATCACAGTGCTCCATGCCCACTCTCATCACAATAATCCATGCAACTTCTCAGACCAATGGTTCTTGGCCTTGTCCTCACAATGCTCCATTACAACTGTCATAACAATGCTCCATGACCCCTGCCATCAGAATGTTCCACGGCCTTGTCATCACAAGGCTCCATGACCCTTGTCATCACAATTCTCCAAGACTACTATAATTACAATGCTCCATGCCCTTGTCATCACAAAGCTCCATGACCCCTGTCATCACAATACTCCATGAACGCTTTCAGCCAAATTCTCCATGACCTTCTCATCACAATGCTCCATAACACCTGTCATCACAACACTCCATGACCCCTGACAACACAATGATCCGGGACTCTTGTCAGCAAAATGCTCCATGACACTTGTCATCACAATGATCCATGTCCTTCTCATCCCAAAGCTCGATGAACCCTGTAATCACAATGCTCCATGACGCTTGCCATCACAGTTCTCCATGACCCTTGTCATCACAATGCTCTATGCCTTTGTCAGTAAAATGCTACATGACCTTGTCATCACAATGCTCCATGCGCTTGTCATCACAGTCCTCCATGAACCTTGGGATCACATTGCTTCAGGCCCTTGTCATCACAATGCTCCATTCTTTTGTCAGTACAATGCTCCATGACCCTTGTCATCACAATGCTCCATGCGCTTGTCAGCACAATGTTCCTTGACCCATGTCATCACAATGCTCCACAACATTGTCATCACAGTGCTCCATAAAACTTGTCATAACAATGCTCCATGCACTTCTCATCAAAATGCTCTCTCACCACTGATACCACAATGTTCCATCACTAGTCATCACAATACTCCCTCACCCCTGTCATCACAATGTTCCATGACACCTGTCATCAGAATGATACATGCCCTTATCATCACAATGCTCCATGACCCCTGACATCACCATGTTCCATAACCCCTGTCATCAAAGGCTCCATGACCCTTTTCATCACAATGTTACATAACCACTGTCATCAACATGTTCCATGACACTTTTCATCAAATTGCTCCAAGACCCTGTCATCACAATGCTCCCTGCCATTCTCATCACATTGCACCACGAGCTTCTCATCAAAATGCTCCATGATCTTTGTCATCACAAACTCCATGACCCTTGGCATCACAATGCTCCATGCCATTGTCATCACAATGCTCCATGAACGCTCTCATCACATTGCTCCATGCCTTTGTCATCACAAAGCTCCATGACGCTTGTCATCACAGTGCTCGATGACCTGCTCATCACAATGCTCCACGCCCTTGTCATTACAATCCTCCGTGACCCATGTATCACAGTGTTCCGTGCCCTTGTCATCACAATGCTCCATGCCGACTCTCAGCACAATAATCCATGAAAATTTTCAGAACTATGCTCCATGCCCTTGTCATCACGATGCTCCATTACCCCTGTCATAACAATGCTCCATGACCACTGCCATCACAATTTTCCATGGCCTTGTCATCACAAGGCTCCATGACACTTTTCATCACAATGCTCCAAGACCGCTGTAATCACAATGCTCCATGCCCTTTTCATCAAAAAGTTCCATGACTAATGTCATCAGAATGCTCCATGGCCTTCTCATCACAATGCTCCATGCCCCTTTCATCACCATGCTCCATGACCCCTGTAATCAAAATTCTCCATGCCCATTTTCATCAGAATGCTCTATGAGCCTTGTCATCACAAGGCTCCATGGTCTTCTCATCACAATGCTCCAGGACCTTGTCATCACAATGCTCCATTCCCTTGTCATCACTATGCTCCATGACCCCTGTCATCACAATGCTCCATGACCACTGTCATCACAACACTCCATGACCCCAGACAACACAATGATCCGGGACTCTTGTCATCAAAATGCTCCATGACCCTTGTCATCACAATGATCCATCCCCTTGTCATCCCAAAGCTCCATGACTCCTGTAAACAAAATGCTCCGTGACGCTGGTCATCACATTGCTCCATGGCCCTTGTCAGCACAATGCACCATGCCTTTGTCAGCAAAATGATACATGACCTTGTCATCGCAATGCTCGATGCACTTGTCATCACAATCCTCCCTGAACCTTGGGATCATATTGCTTCATGACATTGTCATCACAATTTTCCATGCTCCCTGAAATCAAAATGATCCATGACTTCTGTCATAACAATGCTCCAAACGCTTGTGATTGCAATGTTCCATAACACTTGTCATCACAATGCTCCATGATGACTTTCATCACAATGCTCCATGACCTTTGTCATCACAATGCTCAATACACTTTTCATCACAATGCTCCCTGACACTTGTCGCAGAATGATCCATGAAACCTGTCATGAAAAGGCTCCATGCCTTTTTCATCACAATGCTCCATGCCCCTTTCATCACAATGCTCCATGCTATTGTCATCACAATACTCCACAAGATTGGCATCACAATGCTCCATGACCCTTGTCATCACAATGCTCCATGTCCCCTTTCATAACAATGTTCCATGAACCCTGTCATCACAATGCTCCATGCCCATTGTCATTACAGTTCTCCATGATGCTCATCATCACAATTATCCATGGCCTTCTCACAACAATGCTCCACGGTCTTGCCATCACAATGTTCCATGCCCTGATCAGCACAATGCTCCATGCCCTGATCAACACAATGCTCCATGTCCATTGTCATCACAATTCTCCACGTCCTTGTCATCACAATGCTCCATGACATTTCTCATCACAATGTTACATGCCCTTGTCATCACAATTCTCCATGCAATTGTCATCGCAATGCTCCATGACCGCTGTCATAGCAAGCTCCATGCGCTTGTCATCACAATGCTTCACAAAAGTGTCATCAAAATTCTCAATGGCCCTTGTCATCACAATGCTCCATGCCCTTGTCATCACAATGCTCCATGACCCTTGTCAACACAATGCTCCAAGCCCTTGAAATCACAATGCTCCATTAAGTTTGTCATCACAATCCTACATGACACTTGGCATCACATTGCTACATGCCATTGTCCTCACAATGGACCATGACATATGTCATCACAGTGCTCCCTGACACCTGTCTTCACAATACTCCATGATCTTGTCATCACAATGCTCCATGCCCTTGTCATCACAATGCACCATGCCCACTGTCATCACAATACTCCATGAAACTTGTCAAAACTATGCTCCATGCCCTTGTCATCACAATGCTCCATGACCCCTGTCATCACAATGTTCCATGGCCTTGTCATCACAAGGCTCCATGACCCTTGTATTCACCATGCTACAAGAACCCTGTAATCACAATGCTCCATGCCCTTCTCATCACTAAGCTCCAAGACGGATGTCATCAGAATGCTCCATGGCCTTCTCATCACAATGCTCCATGCCCTTGCCATCACAATGCACCAAGACCCCTGTAATCACAATGCTCCATGCCCTTCTCATCACTAAGCTCCAAGACGGATGTCATCAGAATGCTCCATGGCCTTCTCATCACAATGCTCCATGCCATTGTCATCACAATGCTCCATGAACGCTCTCATCACATTGCTCCATGCCTTTGTCATCACAAAGCTCCATGACGCTTGTCATCACAGTGCTCGATGACCTGCTCATCACAATGCTCCACGCCCTTGTCATTACAATCCTCCGTGACCCATGTATCACAGTGTTCCGTGCCCTTGTCATCACAATGCTCCATGCCGACTCTCAGCACAATAATCCATGAAAATTTTCAGAACTATGCTCCATGCCCTTGTCATCACGATGCTCCATTACCCCTGTCATAACAATGCTCCATGACCACTGCCATCACAATTTTCCATGGCCTTGTCATCACAAGGCTCCATGACACTTTTCATCACAATGCTCCAAGACCGCTGTAATCACAATGCTCCATGCCCTTTTCATCAAAAAGTTCCATGACTAATGTCATCAGAATGCTCCATGGCCTTCTCATCACAATGCTCCATGCCCCTTTCATCACCATGCTCCATGACCCCTGTAATCAAAATTCTCCATGCCCATTTTCATCAGAATGCTCTATGAGCCTTGTCATCACAAGGCTCCATGGTCTTCTCATCACAATGCTCCAGGACCTTGTCATCACAATGCTCCATTCCCTTGTCATCACTATGCTCCATGACCCCTGTCATCACAATGCTCCATGACCACTGTCATCACAACACTCCATGACCCCAGACAACACAATGATCCGGGACTCTTGTCATCAAAATGCTCCATGACCCTTGTCATCACAATGATCCATCCCCTTGTCATCCCAAAGCTCCATGACTCCTGTAAACAAAATGCTCCGTGACGCTGGTCATCACATTGCTCCATGGCCCTTGTCAGCACAATGCACCATGCCTTTGTCAGCAAAATGATACATGACCTTGTCATCGCAATGCTCGATGCACTTGTCATCACAATCCTCCCTGAACCTTGGGATCATATTGCTTCATGACATTGTCATCACAATTTTCCATGCTCCCTGAAATCAAAATGATCCATGACTTCTGTCATAACAATGCTCCAAACGCTTGTGATTGCAATGTTCCATAACACTTGTCATCACAATGCTCCATGATGACTTTCATCACAATGCTCCATGACCTTTGTCATCACAATGCTCAATACACTTTTCATCACAATGCTCCCTGACACTTGTCGCAGAATGATCCATGAAACCTGTCATGAAAAGGCTCCATGCCTTTTTCATCACAATGCTCCATGCCCCTTTCATCACAATGCTCCATGCTATTGTCATCACAATACTCCACAAGATTGGCATCACAATGCTCCATGACCCTTGTCATCACAATGCTCCATGTCCCCTTTCATAACAATGTTCCATGAACCCTGTCATCACAATGCTCCATGCCCATTGTCATTACAGTTCTCCATGATGCTCATCATCACAATTATCCATGGCCTTCTCACAACAATGCTCCACGGTCTTGCCATCACAATGTTCCATGCCCTGATCAGCACAATGCTCCATGCCCTGATCAACACAATGCTCCATGTCCATTGTCATCACAATTCTCCACGTCCTTGTCATCACAATGCTCCATGACATTTCTCATCACAATGTTACATGCCCTTGTCATCACAATTCTCCATGCAATTGTCATCGCAATGCTCCATGACCGCTGTCATAGCAAGCTCCATGCGCTTGTCATCACAATGCTTCACAAAAGTGTCATCAAAATTCTCAATGGCCCTTGTCATCACAATGCTCCATGCCCTTGTCATCACAATGCTCCATGACCCTTGTCAACACAATGCTCCAAGCCCTTGAAATCACAATGCTCCATTAAGTTTGTCATCACAATCCTACATGACACTTGGCATCACATTGCTACATGCCATTGTCCTCACAATGGACCATGACATATGTCATCACAGTGCTCCCTGACACCTGTCTTCACAATACTCCATGATCTTGTCATCACAATGCTCCATGCCCTTGTCATCACAATGCACCATGCCCACTGTCATCACAATACTCCATGAAACTTGTCAAAACTATGCTCCATGCCCTTGTCATCACAATGCTCCATGACCCCTGTCATCACAATGTTCCATGGCCTTGTCATCACAAGGCTCCATGACCCTTGTATTCACCATGCTACAAGAACCCTGTAATCACAATGCTCCATGCCCTTCTCATCACTAAGCTCCAAGACGGATGTCATCAGAATGCTCCATGGCCTTCTCATCACAATGCTCCATGCCCTTGCCATCACAATGCACCAAGACCCCTGTAATCACAATGCTCCATGCCCCTTTTCATCTCAATGCTCCATGAACCCTGTCATCACAGTGCACCATGCCCATCATCATAATGCTTCATGCCATTGTCATCACAATGAAATCAAAATGCTCCATGACCTCTGTCATCACAATGCTCCAAACCCTTGTGATCACAATGTTCCCAAACACTTGTCATCACAACGCCCCATGACGCTCGTCATCACAGTTATCCATGGTCTTCTCATCACAATGGTCCATGACCTTTGTCATCACAATGCTCAGTACACTTGTCATCACAATGCTCCCTGACACTTGTCGTCAGTATGCTTCTTGAACACTGTCATGACAAGGCTTCATGTCTTTTTCATCACAATGATCCATGCCCTTTTCACCTTAAAGCTCCAAGAAACCTGTAATCACAATGCTCCATGCATTTGTCATCACAAAGCTCCATGACGCATGTCATCAGAATGCTCCATGGCCTTCTCATCACAATGCTCCATGCCCTTGTAATCACAATGCTCCATGACCCCTGTAATCAAAATCTTCCATGCCCATTTTCATCAGAATGCTCCATGAGACTTTAATTCACAAGGCTCCATGGTTTTCTCATCACTATGCTCCAGGACCTTGTCATCACAATGCTCCTTTCCCTTGTCATCACAATGCTCCATGACTACTGTCATCACAATACTCCATGAATATTTTCAACCCAATGCTCCATGATTTTCTCATCACAACGCTCCATGACCCCGTCATCACAACGCCTCATGACCCCTGACAATACAATGACCCGGAACTCTTGTCATCAAAATGCTACATGAAAATTGTCATCACAATGATCCATGCCCTTTTCATCCCAATGCTCCAGGAACATGAGTTTTAAGGCTAGGGCTCAGTGCTTGGTTCAGGATTAGAGGTCAGAGCAATATGGTTGGGGGGCTCCCTCTTTCCCAGGTTTCTCCTTACTCCCACCTCTTCTCTGTGGTCCTAAGTCTACTGGAGAAAGATAGGACACAGCTGGTCCCCCAGATTCCCTGAGGACAATGGCAAGTAGCATGGTAAGACTGGGGAAGATCTCACCAAGGTCTCCATAGGACTATCACAGTGACGGCATATCCCTCATCTGAGACCTATGCCTCTCTTCGACAAGCAGGGCTAGAGGGAAAGTTCTTTGAAAGCAGGTCCATCTCCATATCACCCATCTCAGGACTCTAAGGCTTCAACCTTCTGGGACAACCAGTACTGTCCCTCTCCCCCATTATTTTCCTGTGCCCCAAACTGAGTCAGAGAATTATCGATAGCATGAGGGGAACCTGGCTTAGAACACCCCCTTCTGCCATGCCTTCCCTATCCTGGGAATTGAGAGGGGATTTCTGAGGAGAGGGGCTGGTGAGCTCCCAGGGACACAAGGAAACTAGAGCTGAGGGAGGGGAGCAAGTGTTTCCCACACCTGATGAGAGGGATCCAAGAGACAGAGACCAGAGGAGGAGACCTCTCAGGAGACACCAATTGTAGAGTGCTGTCCCTTTAACTTAATTCTGTGGCGCCCTCCCCGGTGCTGGGGCCAGTCCCTAACTGAAAGCAGACCCACTAGGAGTCCCTGACCCTTCATCACTTCAGTTGCTAGTCGATTTCAGCCCAACTCGGTGACAAGACAGAAAGGAAAGGTAGGGAGCAGTGGCCCTTGGGTTCTCCTAGGGAGGTTACACTTCGGGGGACTGATGCCAAGTATCTATGTACCTTTTTATTTTTATCTTTTGGCTGCACCGCGCAGCATGCGGTATCTTAATTCCCCAGCCAGGGATAGAACACATACCCCCTGCAGTGGGAGCATGGAGTCTTATCCACTGGACCATCAGGGAAGTCCCTGATGCCCAGTATCTTTCAACTCGGGATCCAACTGAAGGAGCCAGAAGCTGGGGTGTTAACTGTAGGAAAGACCTCCAACAGTTCTCAGTCATTCCCCTATGGCAGGCCAAGGGTGGCAGCTTCTAGGAATCTTTTCCTCCTCTCACAGCCTACTTCCTACAACTATGGGCTTGAAATAATTTCGATCCACTCCCAGGAGGAGAAGATGCTTCAGGCACCAGGCAAAGTCCTGTCTAGGAGGAAGGTGGCAGCAGAGTGCTGGGATTGTGAGGATTTATGGACGTGGGGACAAGGCTGGGAGGAAGATAAAGCCAGGATTATTGAGCTCCCTCCATACAGGCCACTCACAGAGGCGAGTGTGTGTGTGGTGGGGCGGGGGGCTTAGGTGGTGGAAGGCAATCACTGGTACTAAGGGGAGGCCTGACTCTGATGAGGGGCCCTTAGGAATAATGGGAGCCTGGACACGGATGGACACCTTATCAGGGAGAGAGGCCCTGTCGATATGGAAACAGCCGGCATGGAGAATGGCTCCCAGCCCGAATGGCAGCAGCGGCGGCAGAATCAGGAGGGCAGGACGGTGGCTTCGGTTTAAATCTTTAACTCACCAGCTGGCTAGGCAGCGGCAGCAGGGGTGCGGTGGGGGATGTTGCGACCGGAGCCCTGGAGAGCAGTGCCCAGTCCGCCTGACAAACAGCTCATCAGGCCCCGCAGAAGCTCCAGCTTCTGCTCCTGAGGGTGCGCTGAGCTGTGTGGGGACCCGACACAGGCATGAGGCAGGGCGGGGGCTCCCGGCTTCCCCGCGACCGGTTCTCCCGGACTTAGCCTCGTCCATGCCCTGGGCGGGTGCACGGTATCCCAAGCCCTTCGCCTCCGCTCCCTCCACCACATGTGCAGCCAGGGGAAAAAGTAGAAACAGCCCCTGCAGATCCTGGAAAGAGAAGGCAGAGCAGGGCGTGGCGGGGCGGGGCGGGGCGGGGCTGACTCCACTGACACCGCCCCTTGGACGCTTCTACCCTCTCGTGGAAGGCTCCACCCTTTTAGAGGCGGTTAGAGGCGGTTTACAGGCGGTTTACAGGCGGTCTTTAGAGGCTCCGCCCTTTTAGAGGCGGTTAGAGGCGGTTAGAGGCGCTTTACAGGCGCTTTACAGGCACTTTTTAGAGGCGGTTCCTCCAGTCCACGCCCCCTAAGAGGCCCCTCCCCTCCCGCTTCTCCCGCCCCAGAGAACTCGCGCCCTCCCCGCCCCTTCCCCACCAACCGGGAGCGGCTAGGTTCCTCCTCCGCAGAACCCCGCCTCCACTCACGCCTCCTCCTACTCCTCCTCAGCTTCCTGCATCCCCTTGTATCTCCTCAATCCCGACATGTCCTGGGTTCCCAACGTCTCCTGGTGAGCGGCATGATTGGATCAAGGATTCCCCAAATCCTTGGGAGGATCCCCTTCTCTGTCATTCTCTGGACCAGTCTGACTTGTTCTCAGATAATATGAGACAGGTGCCCCCGGGAAGACTCAGTTGCCACATTGGGACAGGGTTGGATTGAAGATTTGGGAGGCACTAGTCGTTAAGGGATTGGGTGGTAGGGCCTCTCGGGGGCATGGGGCATTTAGGGGGTTAGAGCCAAAGGCCTTCGAGGCCATGGGGCTGGGATACTTGGGGTCCCGCGTGAGGATTTTTGGGGATTGTGGTCACCCGGATGGGGGTTGAGGGTTCGGCACAGCCTAAATGCCCACCCTCTCTGGCTCCACCCTGGAAACACGCCGGTGCATTAGGTCACAAAGACAGCATCACGCACTAGGGGTGGGGCTTACCTATTACCAGGAAGGGGCGGGACCAGGGCATTTCTTCAGAGGAGGGGTAGTCCAGAAGGTGGAGCCAGAGCCTATCAATAAAGAGGTGGAGTTAGGGTTTGTTACAAAGAGGCAGGGCACGGACCCTCTTTTATAAGGGTGGAGTCAGATTTCAGAGCTGCACCCTGGGAAGACGGAGACCTCAGCACCAGGCAGCAAGAAAAGAGCTTTGGGACGCTGTCCAGTACTGTTTTGCCAATCCCCTCTCCTCTGTCTTCCTGGCTTCTGCTCCGACAATTACCTTTCTTGTCTGCCCCATTCTGTTTGTACGATTCTGGGCAGAGGAGGAATAGGGCTCCAGAGAGGGCCCAGTCTAGACAGGCCAGGCTATGGGAACACTTGTTGGCTGAGTGGCCTTGGCCAAGTCACTTCATGGTTAGAGGGTCACAGCCCTTCCTCTCTGAGCTGAGACCTCCTTTCATGTGATTTTTGTTCCGGCAGTCACTAATCAACAAATATCTATCGAGTGACTACTAGGTGCCGGGTGATGTGCTTGGGCATGAGGATACAGCAGAGAAGACAGGCACAGACTCTGCCCTCAGAGAGCTTGTCATCTGGGTTGGACAGGGCAGGGGAATCAAAAGAGACAATAAGATCACTACAATAGACGAAGCTGACTGGCTGGGGGCCGTGGAGGGTGCTTTGGCAAAGCCAAGAAAGAGCAATTAACCCACTGTGGGAGGTTGGAAATAGCTGCCCTATTTGGTCTGGGGAGGGGGGAAGGGAGCCTTGTGGCTGGACGGTATGGGAGAGAATGACCAGAAATGAGTGAAATAAAAGTTCCCTCAGGCTGAAGTGTGGAGAATGGATTCACCTATCCTCTTCCCACCAGTCCACACTCTTTTCCCCTCTCATACCTATCGTCCCCTGCCTGGGCTACATACAGACAGGTGACAGACAGATCCACGGATGCCAGTGGGAAGCATTGCAGTCTGGGCATGGAGAAGCTGTGCTTCCACCGCACTCACCCTCACTTACACTCACACTCACAGTGACACTCCTGCCCTGCTGCAGCTGGGTCAAGTCTGGTGCACGGGAAGAGGAGGCCTGGTCCCCAGGGCTTCAGTAATTCACATCCCTTCACTCAGATGCAGGGCTCTGTCTGTTGTATACTAAACAATTTGGCTTTTGTCCCTGGTTCCTGAGAGGGAGACTCTAAATCTTTGGAATACCTCAAGTAATACGAGTGTCTTTGTTATCTATGAGTCCCTCGGCTCACACCTGAGTTGATGCTAAGAGATGAGGTGACTTGGGCTGGGGCCTGGTCAGCAGAAAGACCAACCATATCATTGCAGAATTGGGGTTTTGAGCCAATCCGTCAGAGGAGATCGAGTCATGTTGCCAACAATTCATTCCTGCCTATGTATGAAATCTCAGTAAAAACTCTGTACACCAAAGCTCATGGAACTTCCTGGTTGGTGAACATATTGATGTACTGGGAGGGTGACATGCCCTTTGTGTCTCCATGGGGAGAGAGCATGGGAGCTCTGCACTGAGACCCTCCTTGTGTGTCTTTTCATTTGGATGTTCCTGATATATGTACTTTATAAAAAACTAGTTGTCAGGATAGCACTTCCGAGTTGTGTGGGTCATTCTAGTGAACCATTGGACCTGAGGGGGGTTTGAAGACCTCTGGACTTGTAGCTAGTTAGGCAGAAATGCAGGTGTCCTGGGGACCCCACTTGTGACTGGCAGCTCAAGTGGAGGCAGGCTTGTTGGGACTGTGCCCTTAAACCTGTGGAGTCTAACACTAGCTCTGGGTAGTTAGTGTCTGCATTGAATTGCAGTACATGAGTTGGCGGCAGAATACCTTTCCACTGAGTGCACTCCCCACTGTCTCCATCTATCTGGAACCTTTTCTCCCTTTTATAACTCCTTAGTAGCCTCCCTGTCCCCATTTCCCACTCTTTGTCTTTAGCTCTGAGAACCTCAGCACTCAACATTTTGGACAAGGGAAGTGGGTTGCATTGTCCCTGTTAGGGGAAGGTTTGCAGTGTCGTCCCCTTGAAGGCATTTGAACATCAGTTTTAAGGCTAGGGGTCAGAGCTTGGTTCAGGAGTAGAGGTCAGAGCAATATGGTTGTGGGGCTCCCTCTTTCCCAGGTTTCTCCTTACTCCCACCTCTTCTCTGTGGTCCTAAGACTACTGGAGTGGGAAAGATGGGACCCAGCTGGTCCCCCAGATTCCCTGAGGACAATGGCAAGTAGCAGGGTAAGACTGGGTAAGATCTCCTCCCAGGTCTCCATAGGCCTATCACAGTGACTACACATCCCTCATCTGAGACCTACTCCTCTCTTCGACAAGCAGGGCTAAAGGGAAAGTTCTTTGGAAGCAGGTCCAGCTCCCATATCTCACATCTCAGGACTCTTGGGCTTCACTCTCCTGGCCCAGCCGGTACTGTCCCTCTCCCCCATTATTTTCCTGTGCCCCAAACTGAGTCAGAGAATTATCGATAGCATGAGGGGAACCTGGCTTAGAACACCCCCTTCTGCCATGCCTTCCCTATCCTGGGGATTGAGAGGGGATTTCTGAGGAGAGGGGCTTGTTAGTTCCCAGGGACACAAGGAAACTAGAGATGAGGGAGGGGAGCAAGTGTTTAACCCACCTGATGAGACGGACCCAAGAGACAGAGACCAGAGCAGGAGACCTCTCAGGAGTCACCAATTGTAGAGTGCTGTCCCTTTCCCGTTCCCAGCCCTAGAGCATATGATGTGACAAACTTAACTGTGACCCCTTTTTTTTCTGCCTTATCTTTCCATCATCCATCCATCCATTTATCAATTGATCGATCCGTCCATCTATGTGTCCATATGTCTCCCCATCTTTGTCTCTTCATTGGTCCATTCTCCCATCTTTACTTTCATCTGTGTTTTCACATCTTTCTTTTCATTTATTCATCTGTATGTTTAACCATTAGCTGTGTATTTAATGCATCCATTCATCTATTTATCAGTTACGGTAATAATGAACATTTGTTGATACTTAAGTGCCATGCACCATGCTAAGAGCTCTAAAATCATTTTCTCATGACAAATATATGAAGTAGAATGCTGTGAGTGATGTTTTTGTTCATGCAGACACTTTTTTATACTCCTTTTCCTGCTTCCTTTAGGGAAGTTCTCTCTCACTTCACGTGGTCTCTGTGGCTATGTTCACAGTAGTGATCTGATCAGAGTACTCCATTCCCTGGGCACTGTAATATATTGAAGAACTGAGTGTGTGTCACAAGCACAGTTCAAAGCTTTTCATGAGCTTTGATGTTAGGAGAAAGAGGCCCTGCGTTTTGGATCACTCACTATACAAATGTGGACTTGAGGCTTCCAGTGGTCATATTTTCTGCTGCTAGAAGATCACCTGTCTATAACCGGAATGAAGCCTCCACATAAAAAAAAAATAGAGATAATTCGGGGCTTCCCTGGTGGTGCAGTGGTTGAGAGTCCACCTGACGATGCAGGGGACGTGGGTTCGTGCCCCGGTCCGGGAAGATCCCACATGCCGCAGAGCAGCTGGGCCCAAGAGCCCTGGCCACTGAGCCTGGGCATCCGGAGCCTGTGCGCCACAACGGGAGAGGCCACAGCAGTGAGAGGCCTGCTTGCCACAAAAAAAAATTAGAGAGAAGTCAAGTTAAAAGATGGAGATAACATAATTTGATTCCCTGAGTCCAACCAGTGCTGAAGTAGACCAAATCTTAATCTAGTTATGTGATATGACAAATTTAACTTTTTGCTTAAGCTACTTTAAGTTGGGTTTTTTTTCACTCGCAATAGAAAGAGCCCTAGATAATGATCATTGTATTATTATCCCCATTTTACAGATGAGGAAACTAATATCCAGAAAGATTAATTTACCCCATGTTTCACCGCTTATAAATGGCAGAACATTGGTACATATTTGGAGCAAAACTCTGACATATTACCCATATATGTCTGTCCATCTGTTGGTTCAGTCCATCCATCTATCCATCCATCCCAGTTATTTATTTATCTGACCATCCTTCAATGCCAAGGCACCAAAGGCAATAAGACTTGCCAACTCCAATTTGAGGCTGGGTTTGGATCAGAGGTTAGCAAACTTTTGTGTTAAAGGTTCAGCTAGGAAATAAGGTTTTGCAGGCCATACTGTCTCTGTAGTCACTTGTCAGCTTTGCTGTTGTAGCCCCAAAGCAGCCATAGACAATATGTAAATGAACAGGCATGGCTATAGTCCAATAAAGTTTTATTTACAAAAACAGGCAGCAGGCTGGCTGGGCCATAGTTTGCCAATCACTGATCTGGATCAGTGGGGAAAACATATACGTTCTGTCATTGTTGGGAACATGAGTAGGGAATGGAAACGTATATTCCTTGCATTTGCCATTACTAATGTAGTGGAAACAACAGGGTTTTTATACTCAAACTCTTGTATTTGAATCCGATTTTAGAACCCTGGACAGTCGAGGGAACAGGATCTGTAAAATGGGAATAATATGCATCTTGTGAGGTGGTCCATGTGCCTGACACACAGTGGGTGCATTCAGTGGTGGTTAGGTCCATCCCCTTTTCTCATTCATCACCTCCCATATATTACCAGCATCAGGAGGCCTCTCTCTTTTTAGGGTGTCCTGGGATGCAGTGAGGATAGTTCAATCTGGCTTTCTGAGTTCAGGAGCCCAACTTCTAAGAATGTGCTTTCATACAAGTTATATAGATTAAGCTCTTGCAAACTCCAAATTTCTCGTTTTAGTAGCTCTACCCCAACTCTTGTCCATACTGTTCCACAACTGTAACCACTCCAGTGCCCAGCAAAACAAAAGGCTCTCTAGTCAACAGGCCCCATTAGACTGAGAGGCAGTTTAGGTACCTTCTTTTATAAAGTCCACCATTCATGATATTACCCTGTTCCCCAGGTGGCTTTTTAACCTATTTATTCCAAACAAATACTCTTCTCTGGGAGGAAGGATTGTGTCCATATGTGTCTTTGTGTCTGTGTGCCCATGACGGTTTGTGTGTAATTGTGTATGTGTGTCTATATGTCTCCTTGTGTCCGTACTGTGATTATATGCTTAACTGTCTGTGGTGTGTCCTTGGTAGATGCGAGTGATTGGCTGTGTGATTGATTATATGCCTGTGTATGTGTGCGTGGGTATGGACGTATGTAAGTGGGTA
Source organism: Mesoplodon mirus (assembly GCF_964341445.2). Taxonomy (NCBI): domain Eukaryota; kingdom Metazoa; phylum Chordata; class Mammalia; order Artiodactyla; family Ziphiidae; genus Mesoplodon; species Mesoplodon mirus. The sequence continues at coordinate 193,449,658 of NC_138976.1, read as the reverse complement.
AGGGTGTCCCCACTTTTGTGCTTGTGTGTATATGTGTGTTCTGTTTAATCCATCCCATTGTGGCTCTCAACCTCACAAGGCCTGCAGGGGGCATCCAGTGCACAGGGAAAGCGGATGTGAGTCCCCTGGCCTGTGCTCCAACCTCATGGGGCCTGCAGAGGGCATATAGTGTCTAGAGAAAAATAGATTGTGTGGCCTGTGGAGGTGGGGCTCTTGTCTGAGGAGCCTGGCCTCTTATTCCAGAAAGGAGCTGGAAATGAGCAAGAAGCCTGATGACTCAGCTTCTGAAAGTCCCTGATCCTAGGAGGGGGTCTGCTTCACCCCGCAAATCCTTCTCCAAACCCTCTGTCCACATCCAGAGGTTCCTGACCCAGCCTGCAGGGCAGAGCTTGTCCCTTTAGTCCAAGTGTGGGTAGGATATTGCACAGCACTTCTGGAGGTGACTGGACATCAGGATGGGGGGAAGTCTTGAGCAATAGTACACCCTCCTTCTCTGCCTCCTGCCCTCAGCATCTTGAAGGACTGCCTCAGTCACTGCCAGGATTTCCTGAACACCCCCTCTCTTTCATTTTCTGCAGTTTGGGCCACTCTGGGCCCCAGGATTTCTGGGCCTGGACTGAGCCTTCTCAGGAGACGTGCAGGAAACAAGGGCCTCTGAAACCAAGCAGAAGGTGACCTGTGTCACTGGTGATGAGCCTGGTGGGTAGGGTGGCCAGAGGGAAGGCAAGGGAGGCTCCATGTAACAGGGAGCTCTGCAGAGCCTTGAGGATGGGTGAGGCAGGAAGTAGGACATTCCAGGTGGAATGAACAGCAAGCACAGAGGCTCAGGAGGGACAGGGCTTTGTGATTAATCCTGATGTGGGTGAGGCAGCGGAAGGCAAGTGGTGTGAGAAGCTATGTATGTGGGGGTAATCCCTGGGTACTTGGGGCACCTCCTAGTGATGCCATGCCCAGTGGTCAAAGTTCATGGAAGACCCCTGTAACCTTAATCAGGCAGGACCATCAGGGACCAGTATTCCCTAGGCATGAAGGTTTGGGTCCCTTAGCAGGCATAGAATGTCTACCAGCTGAAGAGCCAGTTGGAGGTAAAGGGAATGAATCATAGAGGAAGTGTGGCAAACAGAATTTAAGAGTCCTCCCTCCTGGTGTGCATATCCTGTATAATCTCGCTTTGAGGGGATCCCCTTGGCCTCCTGGCCTGTGAATATGATGGGATATCAGTGATGTGGTTAGGTTATGCTATATGGCAAAAATGAAGGGGCTTTGCAGATGTAATTAAGGACGCAAAATCAGTTGACTTTGAGTTACTTGAAAGGGAGACTACCCTGGGTGGGCCTGACCTAATCAGGCGAGCCCTTTAAAAAAAGTGTCTAGGGCTAAGAAATAAAAAGCAGCAGCAGGGAGGAAGATGGTGGAAGAGTAAGACACGGAGATCACCTTCCTCCCCACAGATACATCAGAAATTCATCTACACGTGGAACAACTCCTACAGAACACCTACTGAACGATGACAGAAGACCTCAGACCCCCCAAAAGGCAAGAAACTCCCCACATACCTGGGTAGGGCAAAAGAATAAAGAATAAACAGAAACAAAAGGATAGGGAAGGGACCTGCAACAGTGGGAGGGAGCCGTGAAGGAGGAAAGGTTCCACACACTAGAAGCCCCTTCACGGGCGGAGACTGCGGGTGGCGGAGGGGGAAAGCTTCGGAGTAGTGGAGGAGATCACAGCAACAGGGGTGTGGAGGGCAAAGCAGAGAGATTCCGGCACAGAGGATCGGTGCCCTCAGTCACACACCAGCCCGAGAGGCTTGTCTGCTTGGCCGCCAGGGCGGGTGGGGCTGGGAGCTGAGGCTCGGGTATCGGGTTTCAGTTGGAGCGCAGGGAGAGGACTGGGGCTGCTGAAGAGGCAAAAGACTTTTTCTTCCCTTTTGTTTCCTGGTGCACAAGGAGAGGGCATTAAAAGCGCTGCTTAAAGAAGCTCCAGAGATGGACGCGAGCCACGGCTAAAGGCACGGACAACGGAGATGGGCGTGGGATGCTGGGGTTCCTGCTGCCACAGCCACAAGGCCTGTGTGCGAGCGTAGGTCACTATCCACCCCGCCTTCCGGGGAGGCTGTGCACCCCGCCACTGCTGGGATTCCGAGACGCAGGGATGGCTTCCCCGGGAAAGCGCACGGAGCACCTTGGGCTGGTGCAACATCACGCCGGCCTCTGCCGCCGCAGGCCCACCCCGCACTGCGTGCCCCTCCCTCCCCTCTGCCTGAGTGAGCCAGAGCCCCAGAATCAGCGGCTCCTTTAAACCCGTCCTGTCTGAGCGAAGCTTTTTTCATTCACTTTTTCTCCCTTTTATTCTGAGCTGTGTGGATGAAAGGCTCTTGATGCTCCAGCCAGGCATAAGTGCTGTGCCTCTAAGGTAGGAGAGCCAAATTCAGGACACTGTTCCACAAGAGACCTCCCAGCTCCATGTAATATCAAATGGCGAAAATCTCCCAGAGATCTCCATCTCAACACCAAGACCCAGCTTCATTCAACGACCAGCAACCTACAGTGCTGGACACCCAATGCCGGGGTCAACAATATGATGACAGTTGACAACTAACCTTTTGGTGGTGAACACACTGTAGTTTATATAAATGTCAAAATATAATATTATACACATGAACCTTATGTGTTATAAACCCATGAAAATATAAATAAATAAAACTTTAATAAATAAATTTACTTTCATTAACTTATGAAACAGCAACATACTTTGCCCAATTTACTTAGCTTCAGAATTTTCATTTGTACAGTTGGAACCAGAAGAAGTACCTTTATTGGTTTATTTCTTTTCTAAAATTCTAAGACTAAATTGTTATTACAATGTCTTCAAAAAATTATTAATAGAATGCTTTCATAATTATCTCACGTAAATATTTAGGTAAATAGCTATGTAATAGCTGAATTTTCTCAAACTGTTAAAATATTATTTCTAAAGGTATATTTCAGGTTAAGAAGGATTAAGCTGCAGAGATATAACGTTTAATGATATTTCTCAAGTGATAAGAACTTACTATCAGAAGCATGTAATATATTAGTACCCTCATTATGAAGTTCAGATTCTCCAGCAGAAAATGCTCAGGGCATATGTGAGTGATGATAATTTTTTTTCTATGCCTATATTCCTATAGCATTTCTTATCATGATGTCATTGTGTAACTGCATTTAAAGTGGGCTCTTAGGGACTTCCCTGGTGGCGCATTGGTTAAGAATCTGCCTGTCAATGCGGGGGACACAGGTTCGAGCCCTGGTCCGGGAGGATCCCACATGCCGTGGAGCAACTAAGCCCATGCACCACAACTACTGAGCCCGTGTGCCACAACTAGTGATGCCCACGTGCCTAGAGCCCGTGCTCTGCAACAAGAGAAGGCACCGCAATGAGAAGCCCGTGCACCGCAACGAAGAGTAGCACCCACTCCCCGCTACTAGAGAAAGCTCATTGGACTTTTTAAAACTTACTATCTGCACTTCATAGAGACACAAGTATTTTGCTTTTGTAGGACACTCAACAGTCAAAGTAGTCTTTCAAAAAGCACAAATCAGATGCTATTATTGCACTGCTTCTAACCTCTAAAGGCTATCTGTTGTAAAGAGATTAAATTTTCAACTACTTATGCAGGCTCACAGGGACCATGTGCTCTGGTCACTTACTACATCTTTCCCTGACCTTCATGGGGTTCGAGGCACAGTTGTCTTTTTCAGTCCCTCAGATGCAACAAGCTCTACTTCTTGCTCTCCCAGCTTTAGATTGGCTAATCCTTCTACCCAGACCAATTTCCCTCTGATCATTAAGGTCTCGGTTCAAACGCCACCACTACTATCTTGACCAAAGAGACCTGCCTCCTCAGTGCTTCTCCGTCCCATTGTCCAGTCGTATTTCTGTCGCTGTACAAAATTTATTTACATGTTTACTCTGTCTTCCTCCACCACTGGACATTTGCTTAAGAGCAAGGACTTTGTAATTTTTTGCTCACCGCTGAATCTTCCAAGGCTTGCAGCAGACACTGGCACATAGAAGGAAATGTGTGGCTAATAAATGAATAAATATGTGAATAAAAAAAACTGAAACACTAACACAAGACTATTCTCCTTTCAAAAGAATAATGAAAAATAATTTCATTCAATAAGAGTCATTCTTAGTTACTGATACATGACTTAGTAGTTCCCAGTCAATTTAAATTGTTCCAATTTTTTCTGATACTTCACAAGTCATTAATTAAATGTTGCTCACATTTAGGGCCAATCTGTGAGACATTATTAACTTGTCTACTCTAAAGTTCCAGCATTAACTCAGGCGTAGCTTCACCAAATACTGATCATGTGACCTTTGCCTCTCATTGCCTCAGTTTTCTCATTTGTAACACGGATATAATAATAGGCTTATTTCATAGGCCTAAGAGGAAAACCTCATATATATATATATATATATATATATATATATATATATATATATATATATATATATATATATATATGTGTGTGTGTGTGTGTGTCTATATATATGTATTTAAACAGTGTCTTAGAATAGTGTCCGGCACATGATAAGCATTACAGAGTATTGCCTGCTGCTACTAGTACTGTTATTATGAGAACTAACTGTTGAGAATAATCCTTCATATACTGGTTTATTCCACTGAAGATAAAGGAAACTAATAGAGTGTTAGAAATCAGATTAAACACAGAAAGCCAGTAAAATATACCAAGACAGAAGATGATGAGAGTGTAAAAGCATAGAAGAAAAAAATGGTTTTTGTTTTTCTTATTCTTTTTTCTTTTTTAAAGAAGGAAAGAGCCTAGAAATAGGACAAAAACTATTCATTGGCTATACTGACATGGGAATCGCTGGTGACCTTCATAAGTAAAATTTCAGGACAGTGGGCAGTGAGATTACGGAGAGAGAAGTCAGATGGATGTAAATTATGGAGTAAATGGGACGTGAGGAAATGGAAACAATATATGAAGATAACAATTTTGAAAAGTTCAGACATGAATTGACTAAAGAAGATATGCAGGGATTAGGGGAGGAGGGAGGCTTTCATGTTACACGTATAGAATTTTACATTTTAAGTTGGAGTTAATAGTCTAGAATGAGGTTGAATTGTGGCAAGAATCATTCATAAGGAGTAGATGGGCTGTAGAAAATGCAGTGCTGTGAAGTACTTGAGAAGATGAGAGAAAATGAAATGCTATCCGTAGTGCACATGGCCTTTTAACTTTAACTCCTGTAGTAAAAGGGAACACAAAGATCAATGCAAATGCTAATGAATTAATGGATTTGGCAGTGGACTATTTACTGACTTCTGTGTTCTTAACGAGTTATGAAGCACCTCACCGGCTCAGAATGAAGGAAGTAGAGAGGATGGAGGAACATTTGAGGAGGGCAGGTAAAGCTTCTCAGAAAATAGTCCTTAAGGAGAATTAGAAAGAACGTACTGTAGGTCAGAGCAATATTTCCAGTCTTGAAAATCCATTTGAAGCTGGTGATTATTAATTTATTGGAATACCAATTTGCCCTGCCACATGATTTTTCTCCAGCTACCTGGATATAAGTTACACAGAGGCAGAAGAGAGTGAGAGATAACAATCGAGGGACAATACAATTAGTATGTTTTTTACCTTTTTCTACTTCCCCGCTCCAACTCTGGGGAGCCTTCATGGACATAGCTGCCCTCCCAGCCTCCAGCAGCACTCTGTTATCAAAGAATTCAAAGAAATGGAACATAGGTTTCCAACTTATTAATTTAGCAAAATCAAAAATTATATATAATGTCTTCTGTTGGCAAAGATTTTTGCAATATAATTTGGTTCCATCTTTTGACAAGTAATTTGGCAATGTCTAGCAAGATAAAAATGTTAATAGCTTTTTACACATTAATTCTAATTCTGGACACTTATGCCAATAAATACTTTATAATCCAGAAAATTATTATATAAAGATGCTCATTGTCATGTCATTTGCAATAACAAAAAATTAGAAACACCTTTAATTGTTAACAGTAGGAAAACAGTTTAGGAAATTATATCCACTTAGTAGAAAATTACACAGTTACTATAGTATAATTACAAGATGATGGAGCAAAATAGAATAATGCTTAATAAAGAAAGAATGAAGAAAGCTTACCTAAAATTGTGTCTTCCTTATAACTAATTATGTAAACATATAAATATTTATTAAAACTTAAAACCAAAATAAAGTTTTAAAAGCTCTGTACCAGTAATGGGGATTTTATGTTTGTTTCAAAATATTTTTAACATAACTCTTAAAATTTTGTTTTTTCTACTCCTTTTCTTAAGAATTTCTGATTATTACCTTTTTCATTTCATAGTTTCAAATAAAGTCAGCAATTTTATCATCAGAGAAGATTAGACTTATTTGACAGTTCATAACTCCAAGTTATTTGGTATAAAAAGACCATATACACTTGTAGGTGCTTTCAAAATAAAACTTCGAGAATTTTTTTTTTTTTTGCTTAATCTTTCCTAGTATGGAGATTCAGCAAACTACCTAAAATTGCTAGCCATTCTTTTTTCATTTTTCTCATTTTATTCATTTATCTTGCCCTTCACAGAAATGATAACAAATGAGTCTGCAGTTGATTCTGCCAATTTCTTAAATCCTCTATTATCCACATTATGAAATCATACTTATATGAATGCTTCCAGTATTTTCAGAGCTCTTTAGTTATTATACTTTAGCATTCTGTATGAAGTATCTTATGTAAGTGTAAAATTTAGACTCAACTTCTGGAAGCTTTTCATGTCTTAGTTCAAAAGTGAGAGATGCTTAATCCAGCCATATGATTAACAATTACTTGTATAGTAAGAAGCTCCTAAATTATTGTTTTATGGATACCTGGCAGTTTTCTTGCCATTTCTCAGAGGTTCTCTATTAAACACATTCTCTCTCTCTCTCTCTCTCTCTCTCTCTCTCTCTCTCTCTCTCTCTCTCTCTCTCACACACACACATTGTGATTAAAAGCACAGACTTTGGCATTATGAAGTCTAAGGTTCAATTTCCAGTTCTGTAGTTTCTGGGCCACTTCACTTTAGGCAAGTAACCTAATGTCTCTAAACCTTGTTATTTTCATCTGTAAAATGGAGATTACAATTATATCAGACAATCATCAGAACATCCGTAATGATTTTAGAGTTTCAGAGTCAGGTACAAGCAGGCACTCAGTAAATGGCTAGTGCTTTTATTACTTTATTATTATTTAGGTCTTGGTTTTCCTTGAGTCTGTGAGTCCCCATAATGAAATGTAATTTCCAGTAGATTGAGTAATACCTATTTTCACCTAAAATTTTAACTGAGTTCATTACTTTCTGTGCAACCCAGATTAGTTTTCTGCCTTTTTTCCTGTGCCGTATGTAGGTGTTCAATAGATTTATTTAATAAATGTATGAATGCATAGATGAATTTTTGAATGCTTCTTTTTGAGAAGGTAGAACAAATGTGACACAGTAGAACAGATAAGAAAATAGTCCATGGAAAAAAGGGCAAAGTCACATATGTGCCCAGGGCCAGCCTAAGAAGAATTGCTTTTTTTTTTTAAGGGAAAATATGCTGAATGGCTTATTTTACATATTTTTATAAGTTAAGTACAGGTACTTCCCTGGCGGTCCAGTGGTTAAGACTTCGCCTTCCAATGCAGGGGGTGTGTGTTCAATCCCTAGTCGGGGAGCCATGGTCCCACATGCCTCGCAGCCAAAATACCAAAACATAAAACAGAAGGAGTATTGTAACAAATTCAATAAAGACTTTAAAAAGTGGTCCACATGAAAAGAAAAGTTAAGTACAAAAATTTGCTGATGATTTACATATTTAGCACCAATAAAATAATGTGAGATTAACTGTACTAAAACAGAATGTTGAGCTACATTCACTTTAAGTGACATTATATAATCTAAATTTGTGGAAAACTTCTGAGATGGCTGATAAAAAGTAAGATGGTGAGTGACCTTTGAGCAGAAAAAGACAGAAAGAGAAATGGCCTTTTCTACATTCTATTGTGCCTCTAAGTAAAATGCTTGGTAACCTAGCTACAAAGCTATATGTCATTTGGCTTTAGGCACCTACTTGTGAAGATCAGATTTTGCCATGGAGAGGATTTGTAAAAGTATCACACATTCCAGTACCATTGGCAACCACAGCTACCAAAAACTCTAATATAACTTGATGAACCTAATGTCAGAAGATAGTATCATTTCTTGTGGGTATTTTGGGAAAACGTGGGTAGGAAATGTATAAAAGTGAATACTTTATTGACTGAAATAACAATTCATCATTTTGAAAACATTAAATATAATAAAGTTGTTATAGCATCAGGCATTAACATTTCACTGTACTTTAGACATTGCCTACAATCAACGTTTGCTGCCCTTTGAAACAGAATCATGCTTGTGGTATGCATTAATCATATAAAAGATTAAACACTGAAAAGAAATTCAGCCTTTAAAGACAATTTGCTTTGATTTATTCAGTGGGTTCTTCCAAAAAGTTAATACCAATAATTATTGCTTGTTGAATTGGAGTTACAAATTCTTTCAGAGTTACTTAGTATTTTCTTTAATATCAGTATCAAGGAAGGTAAAGCAAATTTACATATTTATTAGGAAATACAGGCACATAATCATAAAACAAGAAACACGATGTTTTTATAGACTTTATTTTTTAGAAGTGTTTTAATTTTACAGAAAAATTGAGAAGATAGTATAAAGTGTTTCCATATACACTATACCCATTTCCCTCTATGATGATCCACTTATATTAGTATGTTACATTGTTACAATCAATTAACAAATATTGATACATTATCATTTATTATAGCCCATCCATTAGTCCAGTTCCTTAGTTTTTACCTAATGTCCTTTTTCTATTCCAGGATTTCATCCAAAACATCACATTACCTTTAGTTGCCATGTTTCCTTAGGCTCCTCTTGGGTTTGATAACTTCTCATATTTTCCTTGGATGACCTTGACAATTTTGAGTAGTTAGTTTTTTTGTAGGATGCCCACTACTAGAATTTGTTTGATGCATTTTTCATGATCATATTGGGATTATGTGTTTTGGGGAGGAAGACCACAGAGTAGAAGGGTTATTCTGTCAGATCACATCAAGTGTACAAAGTATGAATATGCATTATGAATGCTGAGGTCGACTTTGATCACCAGGCTGAGGTAGTGTTTTTCAGGTTTCTCCATCCTAAGATTACTGTTTTCCCTTTTTCATACTGTACTTTTTGGAAGGAAGTCAGTATGCTCAGCCCACAACTAAGGAATAGGGAGTTATGCTTAAGATGGAGTACTACATAAACTATTTGGAATTCCTTTGCACTGGAGTTTTATCTATTCTCCTGCATTTATTTATGTATCCAATTATTTATTTATATCAGAAGAACTCATGGATTTTTATTTTATACTTTGGGTTATAATCTAATTCTGCTTTAGTTACTTTGTTCCTCAAATTGCTCTAGTCCTGACCCTTGTGAACTCTTTTCAGTTGGCTCTTGTGCCACTCTGAGGTATCCCCATCCTATATATTTTTTTGGAACTTCCTTACTTTCTGACACTATAAGATGGTCTTGTCTATAAATCTTGTATATTTACTGCCCCAGTCCTAGAATCAGCTATTTCTTCAAGGATAACTAGGTCTTTTTAGTGGAGAACGGTATTAGACAGGAGGATCTGGGTGTGGGGTGTGCTAATTGCTGCTCGGATGTCATTGCTTCTAGATCTTCTCAGCTGACAGAGCAAAGAGATAATATGTGTGTACATGACCCATGTATACGCACATATCTATAAGTATCTCTCTACATAACCATGTGTATTAAGGTAATATGAAGCAATATTAAGCTAAACATGAATGTATATTGATGTTTCCAACTTTAATCTGTTACCACATAGATCATCTTAGCCTCATCTCTTGCTTATCATTAAATTTCAACTCCAGCAAAACATTTGACTTTTAGAAGTATGAAAATCAAATTGTAGCAACTTTGGGAAGCCACATCATCTAGCAGAATAATTCTTAAAGGGCAAGGTGTTTATCATCAAATTTTAATTTACAATCAGCAGTACTTTTTAACATCAGTAGGCCTCCAGACCTCTGCTTCCAAGAAGATGAAGTAGCCCATTTCTCCCAGGTTCTCCCACTTAAAACTAAAACCCTGAACATAACAACAAACAAACATAGGAAGACGCTGAAAGGTGGAAATGAGAAGGCAGACTTAACTAGGGACTTTGGGACTTGAGGAATAATATGGTGATGAGTCCCCTGTGTTTCCTGTTACTTCCCATACATCCTGGAGAGGGTATTACAGGAACCCCCAATCAATAACCACCAACAGAACAACAGACAAAAAAGCTTCAGAAAAAAACACAAAACCCTGTTCCCCCTAGCCAAAGTATGAGGAAAGGGGTTGCTAAAGACAGAAGACCATTTGGGCAATAATATACACACTACTCGAGCCAAGTGCCAGTGGAATATTGCACCCACCCCCTATGTCCTGTGGTTTCAGTTGGGCCAAGCTTGGATTTGATCTTCCACACTACCCCACTCCTACCCTCCAGAAGAGGCAGCACTCTGAAACAACCCACCAGGGTTGTTTCAGTGTGGTCCAGTGGTGAGCTGAGCCTCCACCACTTTCCATTAGCAAACAGACTTTAAAAGGTGGTGCCTGACAGGCTACTTAACACTGGGCTGCCCTCACACAGTCGTGGGGTCCAATGGTGGGACTTAGCCTCCGTCTCTCCCTGACATCAATAAGAATAGGATGTTACAGGTTGGAGGGAGTAGGCACTCCACTAACCCCCAACACATGGTGTCAGTGAGACCCAGTGGGGTGCTGAATCCCCATAACCATCCTGAGGCAGTAAGACAGAATGAGATGGCACAAGCAGGGCTAGTTGGCAGTTCTCTTCCTCTTACCTTGGAGTCAGTGGGGCCAGCACGTAGCTGACCCTCTACACACACCCGGCATCAACAAGAAGGAATGGAGTGGGAGGAAGGACAGCAAACACTTCACTTCTCCCCTCCCCTGGTGTCAAGAAATCTACTGGGGTGATGAACTTCCACTCCTACTAAAAGGCAACACAATGATATTAATGTTCCCACTTTTGGGGGAAGGTGTCAGAAGGGCCATAGGATAGCTGAACTTCTACTTGATCTGTCTGTAGTAAGGCAATGTAAGTGCCCGCTTTTGCTGGGGTATTGTCAGTAGGGCCCAATGGAAATCTATACGTAACCCCCCAGTCCTCATACTACATCTCAAATAGGATGACTTCCTTCTAAAAAGTAATAATAAAATTAAATGGGATGCAGAGTCATATAACTCACAATGTTTAGAATACAATGGAAAAATACTCATGACACTAAGAACCAGAAAATCACAGAATAAATGAGAAAAGACAATAAACATACACCAACACTGAGATAAAACATCTATTGAAATGATCAGACAAGGATTTTAAATAAGCTGTCACATAAATGCTTCAATTAGCAATTATGTGTTCCTTGACAGAAATGGGAAAAATAGAAAATGGAAACAAAGAACTAGATGTTACAACAATAAAGACAAATGAGAACAGTAGAACTGAAAAATACAACAATCAAAAAGCTTTGCTCAAGTGTAGAGTGGAGATTACAAAGCATAGAATCATGAACTTAGAAGAGATCAATACAATGTACCACATGTACAGAGAAAAATAGACTGAGGGGTAGAGACGGGAGAAAGAACAGGATCTCAAGAACGTGTAAACAGTAACAAAAGCACTAACATTCATATCATCAAAGTTCCAGAATGAAAACAGAGAGCAAGTAGGACTGACAAAGTATTCAAAGAAATCATGACTAAAAATTTCCCATTTTTTTAGAAGACATAAACACAAATTCAAGAATCTGTGCAAACCCAAAGAGGAAAAACGCAAAGATATCCTTGCCAAGGCGTGTCATAATTAAACTTCTGAAAAGTAGAAACAAAGAAAATCTCGAAAGTGGACAGGCAGAGACAATGCATTACTTATTGAGAAACACCAATTCCAATGACAGCATATTTCTTGTCTAAAACTCTGGAGTCAGAAGCACTGACATAACATTTTTCAAGTGCTAAAAGAAAAGAACGCTCAGCCACAAATTCACACTTTCTATATCCACTTTCTTGTTTGACTTACGTTAATGGACTACTAACTCATCTTTCTATATCCGGGACTGCCATCACCCTTCTCCAAAAATCTAGTCACAGTATTTCCAGAGTGATCTTTCTGAAAATGAAACAAATTTTTCTTATAAAAATACCTGATTGTGTTTCGAAACTTTTCTCTCTTCTAAGTTACCAGTTAAAATCCTTCAATGGATTCCCATCTTTCTTGGAGTAAAATCTCACATCCAAACTCTCTTTGTCCTTTTGGGCTGCTGTAAGATTATGGTGCAGGTTGGGTGGCTCATAAACAACAGGCATTTTTTTCTCACAGTTCTGGGGACTGCAAGTGCAAGAATAGTGTGCCAGTATGGTCAGATGAGGGCCCTCTTTTGAGTTACAGACTTCTCATGGTAACCTCACATGGCAGAAGAGCTTCAGGAGCTCTGTGGCGTCTCTTTTATAAGAGCACTAATACCTTTCTCATTTCCCAAAGGCCCCACCTACTAACACTATCACCTCCGGAAATTAAGATTTCAACATATAAATTTGGAGGGGAACACAAAGAATACACCATAGCACTTACTATACATACATGGACCATTCATGGTCTGGCTTCAACCACCCTCTCCATTGTCTTCTTTTCTTACACTCCTGTGAGCATTTATTTTCTTTTCTTTTCTTTTTTCTTTTTTTTTTTTTTGCGGTACGTGGGCCTCTCCCTGTTGTGGCCTCTCCCATTGCGGAGCACAGGCTCCGGATGCGCAGGCTCAGCAGCCATGGCTCATGGGCCCAGCTGCTCCGTGGCAGGTGGGATCTTCCCGGCCCGGGGCACGAACCCTTGTCCCCAGCATCGGCAGGCGGACTCTCAACCACTGCACCACCAGGGAAGCCCCAGTGACCTTTCTTATACTGATTATGAATGAAACTCCTTTCTGGACTGATCCTTAACCATTCATTTTCTGGCAAACATGAATTTATCTTCTCTTTTCCTCAAAAATTCACCCTTCCTTCATGTTACGTATCCATTTCAATTGCCTTCTACAGGAAGCCCTACTGATATCCCCCATATACTACTGTCCACGGCATGAATTAAGGTCTTACCGTGTCTTCCTATATCACTCTGTAATAATTTTTACGGTAACTATGGATTTTCTTATTTGAGTGTCACAATACATTGACTTCTAGATGGCACGATGATGATTTTAGTAATAGTAACACTGGTGCCTAGTTTAACCCATGGCATACTTTAGGTGTTCAATAAATGTTTGTTGAATGAGTGAATGAATGAATGAATGAATGGTCAGTTTGAAATCTTAATCATGTTACTTTTCAAAAATCTGTTAAAAAGATCCCCACAGTTTTCCAGAAGATTAGGGACTTAGGATCTTCAACTTGATTTAATAGAGGAAATTTTTACTCATACATCATGCTTAAATACCTCAAAGTAAAACCATTAACCCAGGAATTTAAGGTTACCCATTTGGACTTGCAAGCCAATAATTAATATCTCCTGCCCCCACTGTATTAGATGGTTTCAATGCTCCACTCATATCTCCCCAGCACTCATCATTCCAGTATATGCTGATAGACTCATGCTACCACCTGCAATTATCCACCTTAGGGCAGGCCAGAAATGTACAGGAGTTAACGTGTCTGGATGTAGCTTTCAACCAAGGACAGAGGGGACTGGAAGATAAGTACTTCAAGTTTCTCACCAATTCTTGGGATAACTCTGAGACATGTTCTATAGAGTTTCACAGAACTCCCCTGAAGTACTGGCAGCAGTTCCCTGCAGGAGTAATTGATTCAGTAATGCACCTCTGTTGGCTTCCTTCCATGCCTCCATTCTCAATTCCCACTCCACTTCTGAGTCTTCTGGAAGCACCTCCCAGATGAACAGTTTGCATTGAAATTATTGCCTCAGGTTCTGCTTCTAGGGGAATTCAATTTATAGCCTCCTAACAATCCAGTGCTCCTTACAGAGCCATCACTGGTACAAGTACCAAGGCATGGCACATTATGTATCACCCCTCCTAAATCCTAATATTTTTAAACAGATAGGAAAGAGCACGACCTTGAAGAGAAAAATCATTTATATGAGAATAGCCAATGGATAAAGGGAAGGAGAGACAGTGCCATTTGTTTTCCATTAATGATTGTGTGAAATTTATGGGCAGATGGTCTAACAGGTGTGACTATAATTTGAGGAGCCTGCTCCCTTGGTTACAGAAGACTGCTATTGTTATTATTATGGAAGCACAACCTCATGACTTTATTGCTTCACTTGATGTAGCCTTTTCCTTTACCCTTAAATCTTTCTACATCACTGAATTGCAGCCAATAGATTTATTTTCTCCCTATGGCTCCATAACAAAAAAAAAGAAACACATGTGCACACACACACACACACACACAGAGTTTTGTGTATGCCAGTGCTAGAAAAGACAAGCTCATGGTGCATGTATGCGATGGATATTGTACATTACAGGTCTCTGTGAAATAGATTTCTGCAGGTACGTATGTTTATTTTATGAATAATTAACTTTAGTAAAGTTAATTTCCTGAAGATCTTGATGAAGGCTGAAGAAAGGAAGTAAATTTTAACGAAAAAGACTTAGAAACTTGCCCTTTTTGCCCTCTCTTTGTGTCTTAATGAACAAAGGATAATTGGGCCTTTTTTGAAGTCTTTGCTTGAGTTGAAGACACAAAATGCAACCTGTACTTTTATCATTATATGTTCAGTTTATGAGTACACAAACTTATAAACTGTGAATTTCCCTAAAGTTATTATACCATTTAGAAGATGTTTGCTTGGACGTTTACTTAAAACCAAACAATTGAGGTCTATATGTCCAAATAATTTCCTTCTCTCTTGCTGTCTCCATTTCAGTTTCCTGAGTTTCTGGGAAGGCCTGGTTTCCCCAAAGGAACGATTTCTGGTAGAATTCTGGAGGTCTGACCCAAGAAAAATAATCCAGTATAGCCAATGAATTGAGGACAAGAAGGTTTCCAATCAGGTAGGAACATTTAATCTCATACATTACAATCACCTTAAGTAAGGTGTGCTGATAGCTGGATATGATATAACTGCTTGGAAAAAGATGCATATCTAACCTACCCCACAAGGAAGCTGTTCTCAATTCCCTTAGAGGTTGTGGTGTTTATCAGAGAGTGCCTTGGGGTAAATGAATACAATAACAGTATGATGCTTTTTTTTTTCCATTTTTAGCTCATTGTTGCCAAGTACACTTGGTGATCTTGGTGCCTGTGGTTTAATCCCAGGAGGTTAGACATGTGGAACAGCACATTAACCCTTTTTAGTATTTTCTCCCAAGACAAATCATTTTTTTTTTTCTTTTTGTGGTATGCGGGCCTCTCACTGTTGTGGCCTCTCCCGTTGCGGAGCACAGGCTCCGGATGCGCAGGCCCAGCGGCCATGGCTCACGGGCCCAGCCGCTCCGCGGCATATGGGATCCTCCCAGACCGGGGCACAAACCCGTATCCCCTGCATCGGCAGGCGGACTCTCAACCACTGCGCCACCAGGGAGGCCCGACAAATCATTTTTATATGTTGTCTCCATGGACTTCTAGTTGCTTATCAAAATTAAGCATCAAGTCTTCTAAGTGAGCAATAGCCCCTGTCAGTGTGAGGAAATCAGCTTGGTTCTTATTGGGGCACAAATTCTTGGTCTTGGCACAAAGTGGGTTCACATAGGGAGTTAGAAGGAGAAGAATGGGGCATGCGAAAGGGGAGTTCAGTGTTCTCATTTATCTATGCATGTTGAAACTCCACTAACAGTTTTATTTTCATTAGCAATTTGTGATAAAAACTTAGGGTAAAGGGAATAATGAAGCTGTCCCATTATATGGCAGGACAAAAGATAGTAGTGACATCAAAATCAGGGCCTACCCATCTCATTTGCAGTTATATACTCAGTGTTTAGCATAGCATTTGACCCCTCATCAGTATTCAATAAGAAGATGCCTGTTGAATGATTTAGGGATGAATTAATGAATGAAAAAAGTTAATATGGTAGAAAATGTGTTTTATCCTTGTATTTTCGTGTGTTGACTTCTATATTTCAAGACCCAGCACTGTAACTGACACATAGAATATAAGCAATAAAATTTGCTGAAAGAATGAATGAGTCCCCACAATTCTAAGAATAATTTTAAGACCAACACAGACCCCATATCTACCAAGGTCTATGACAGAAGTATCCAGAGATGAAAGCCTGATCTCAGCTAGTGGTAGAGCTGACAGAATTTATCTAGTTTTAATAATTTACAGCTCATCCCATTACATCTAGGCATAGTACCTACGTGAGCCATACAATTAAATGTTGACTGAAAAAAATACACAACCTAAAAGTTGAGAATTATGTTTCATTTGGAGGACATACTGAGGACTTAAATCAGGAGACAGCCTCTCAGATAGCTCTGAGGGACTCTTCCGAAGAGGTAAGGTAGAGCACAGGATATTTAGGGGTTCTTGCAAAAAAAACCCAGGTATTTGGAACATCAAAAGATTACTGTTAAGTAAAGAAACTAGACATCTTAATTTAATAAATTTAGCAATTTTCTATATATGGTGAGATGCAAGAATCTGGTCTCATGGAAATCATTCCCTTGAAATGCACTTTAATTATCTAGCGCCAGTATCCTGTTTTCTCCATCCTGAATCCCCTCAGGGTGGAGCATTGGGGGTGGCTTCAGTGGCTGATGGCTTGATGGCTATAACATCCTTTGTACTGATACCGCAGGCTACATTCTTTGTCCACGTAAATGACTTGAATATGGATAGTAAATCTGTGGATTTGCAAAACGTAATTCTTGGAGCATTTTTAGAAGGACAAAGTTAAGGGCAATTTCAGAATCACTAGCAGCTAAAATTGCTATTTATACTTTTCCACCGGTAGGTAGTAATCTGTTGTTGCTATCTTCAGTATTCCCAAGGGATAACAAAAGCCATTTAATTCTAGAAAGAAATGTAAAATTTAGCACAATGCAACTTCCATAAAACCAAACACACAAACACACACCAACTCTCGCAGATATGAAGTAATAATCTAAAATAGAATCCTGGAACTAATTGCAAAAAAAGAGCAAATGTACTCATATTGGATTTTATTCTTTTATTAATGTTTGATATATATATATATATATATATATATATATATATATATATATATATATATATATATATGTTTATTAATAAAATTCAGAGTTGCTATATGGAGAAATAGCTTTGTACCAATATTGTCTTTGTATGTGTTTATCAATAATGTATGAGATTGCCTCCTATGCTCCTTTTCCTTTATTCTCTTGCAGGCAGTAGATGTAGTTATCAGTTGTTTTTAAAATTTCTAGGCAGCCAAAGAACTAGTATCACTTAAATAAAGAAGGCAAATTGTCCTAAAGTAGGAACAATTTTCCTTCATTATGGAACATAAAGTCCTCATATGAAGGGGGAAGAATTTCATAGCTAAAAGCTTTGAACTACAGAAGATTTGTGAGTAACTATGTATGTTGTTTCAAAATGGACTCTCTATAATTAATGTCTAGGGGTTATCTTTGGTATATAATGGATTTTGATTTTTTAAATATTATAAGATAATATACAAAAGAATATATTTAATTGTATGTAAGTTATGAGAAATAATAAAAACTCCTGCAAACACACCACCAAAACTAAGA
Source organism: Mesoplodon mirus (assembly GCF_964341445.2). Lineage (NCBI taxonomy): Eukaryota > Metazoa > Chordata > Mammalia > Artiodactyla > Ziphiidae > Mesoplodon > Mesoplodon mirus. The sequence goes on along the minus strand of NC_138976.1, from coordinate 193,431,782 downwards.
ACTAGAATCAAAACTGCTGAGTCTTCTCTCTGTTCTCTACCCTGATCCCACCTTCCTGCTTTCACCAAAGAAATCACTCTGATCTTGGCTTTATGTTGAACATCCACATAATTTTTATCTGATTTTGCTTATTATTGAGATTTATGAAATTGATATCATACTTGAGTCTTCTGTGCTTGCTTTTTTTACTCAACATTATGTTTCTAAGGTTCATCCACTTTACTTTAACTAGTGTTCATTCATTTGTACTACTGTATAATATTTGATTGTATAAATACAAGAAAATGTGTTTATTCTATTAATGATATTTGGGTTGTTTGGGGCCTATTACAGACAGTACTTCCATGAACATTTATTTTAATGTTTCCTGGTACACATGTGCAAGATTTAACATAAGTAAAAGAGTAGACATACTAAGAGTAGAATTGCTGAGGTGTAGGAAATTCAAATATTCAACTCTAAAAATTCATGTCAAAATGTTTTCCAAAGTTATGGAATCAATTTTCAGCCCTTTTGCTCTATAGCTTCACCAGTTAGAATGGCCATTCTAGTCTTTTGTTCCTTGTATTAGTCTGCTCAGGTTGTCCTAGCAAAATACCTCAGATTCAATGGCTTAAAAAACAAGAGATTTATCTTCTCACAGTTCTGGAGGCTGGAAGTCCAGGCTCAGGATGTTGGCAGTTTTGGGTCCTCCTGAGGCCTCTGTCCTTGACTTGCAGATGACCACTGCTTCCTTGCTATGTCCTCACATGGCCTTTTCTCTGTGTGTATACATCCCTCTTATCTCTTTCTCTTCTTACAAGGACACCAGTCATATCAGTTAGGGCCCCACCATTATGACCTCATTTAACCATAATTATGTTTTTAAAGTCCCTGTCTCCAAACAGCCACATTGGGAGATGAGGCATCAACATACGAATTTTAGGGAACACGATTCAGTCCATAACAATTTTAATTTGTATTTCTCTAATTACTGATAGGCTGAGAATCCTTTCATTTGTTTAACAGTTGCCTATGTTTCCTATTCTGTGAAGTCCAGAGAATATCTTTTGTCCATTTTTCTACTGTTTATCTTTTTCTTACTTATTTGTATTGTTTTTTAAATACAAGCAAATAATCTTTGGTCAGCTATATATGACACAAATAAGTTATTTCATACCTTCTAACTTTTTTAATGTTGCCTTTTGATAAATAGCGGCTCTCAATTTTAATGAAATCAAATTTATCTTTTAGCTTAGTGTCTTTTTGTTCTACTTAAAATGTCCTTCCCTAGTTTAATGCTACCCAGATATAGTATATTTTCTTCTGAAAGTTCTAGTGTATCTTTGTTTTATAGTCAAGCCATTAATGCACTTACAATCGACTTGTCTGTATTATCCAATTTCTTTGTTTTCTTATGAATAGTTAAGTTTTCCAGGACCATTTTGGAATGAATGGATTTTTTAGGTGTGTCTGAGCTGTTCTTGACCATTCACATAAATTTCAGAATTGGCAATCCTGTAAAACCTCTATTAAGTATTTTTATTGTAATTGTATTGACTATATAAATTAAGTTGGGGAAAACTTACACCAATATGATGAGTCTTTTCAATCCATAAACAAGATGTACCTCTCCATTTATTTAAGACTTCTTTAATATCTTTCAATAAGGTTTCATTTTCTCCATAAATGTCTTGCACATTTTTATTTAGATTTATTCCTAGGTAGTTTTTTTTTTCCATTTTAAATAATTTTTAAGCTCTCTCTTTGTTCCTGGATTATAGAAATCCAATAGATTTTTGCATCTTGAGCTTATATCTAGTCATCTTGTTAATATTGTTTTTTAGTAAGAGAGAGGATTTTCTTAGCAAAGAGGAATAAATGTAAAATTAAGTAAAAAGGTTATGGGTCAGCTCTGGTCAATAGAACTTTCCATGATAATGGAAATGTTCTTAGTGCTGTCAAAAACTACAGCCATTAGTCACATGTGTTTTTAAATTTTTAAATGTAAGTTCAATAAAATTAAAATTTCAGTTCCTAAGTCAAACTTGCCCACATTTCAAGTATTTAATAGCCACTTGTGACTAATGGACACTATCCTGGACATTGTATCTCTAGACTATTAGACTGTGAAGCCATGGCATCCCGGGATTTTATCTTTGTCAATGGCATAGTGAGATCTTTCATGTGACAGTTATTCTGTTATTAAAAAGAGAAGTTACTTAACCTAGTCATCCCTAACTTTTTGAAATAATCCAACATAGCTTTCACCATCCATGGATTTCTTCAATCATATTTATGTTTCTAAACTATTTCTTATGTCATGTGTTCACTTTGTAGCAAGTTCATTGTCCTAAAATGGCACATACCAAAGTATCAAGAGGTTCCCTTATTCCTGATAAGCTGTGATGGGATGAAGAAGACCTTGTTACCCTGCCGATCTGATTTTTATTATAATCAGATGTTAATCTGTATCAGTCTCCATATTCAAAATTCACCTTCAAAATTATATGTTATTCACATGATGGTTGTCTTTATTTCATTTAGCTAGTATCATGACCTTATAAATGCAGTTTTGGTCATTTTCTACTAAAACCTCATATTTATCTGTGTGGAAATACATCTCCTACTTGTTTGCCCTCTTATAAACTCTTCCTGTAATTTAATCCTCATGAGCTTTATTTCCCCTAATTTTAATTACTTAATATTTTGTAAAACATTCAAGAGATAACTGGTATGCTCATTTTTCTATCATCTATACATTTAAACAGTGTGTTGCAATAAGAAATAGTACTGGTAATCAGAAGACCAGAGTCCTAGTTTTACCGGTAAAAATGAACTATATGTGCATTTAAATAAGTTTTATGTAAGGTTATATAAGGTTTATCCTGATTCTAAAATTGTTATGATTATTTAGAAAATTATGTTTGAAATATGACATTATTCAAAACCAATAGAGGTTTGAAATCTATTAAAAATCTACAAAGAATTCAACTATTTCACCTTTTTCCCTGATTTGATATTAAACTGTAATCCTTCATCTTTCACTTACAGAATGCTGTAGCTGCTGTTGACACAAAGACAAAATATAATGTCTAAATATTGTGTACTTGTGATTTAAATGAATACTTTTGTTTAAAATTGTCTTTTACATAGATTCTTGATTCCCTTTTCACAACTTTTCCATTCCCCATGCTACTGCAATCAATCACTCATGATAGAAAAGTATTCTCTTTTCTGTTTGCTAAAGCTCTTTTTAAAATACCAAGTTTCAAATGATCATCAATTCAAGAAACTTTGGGAAATGAACCTCATAATTTCCAGAATGAATATTTTGTTTCACTGGCTACCAGGACACCATCCTCTCCTAGATTTCTCCCCTCCTCACTCACCATTCCTTGGCAGTCTCCCTTAGTGATGCCTCCCATACCTCAACGTCTTTTAGAATGCCCTAAGGCTCATTCCTGGCCCCCTTCACTCTGCATCTACCTTAACTACTCATGAGTTTTAATCTAGTCCCATTACTTTAATGGGAAGATGACTTATGATTCCCCAATTCGTACTTCTAGCCCTAAGCACTCACCTAACCTCCAGACTCCTAATTCCAATTTCCCACTAAATATCTCCAATCTATGCATAATAGACATTTCAAACTTAGCAAATAAAACTAAATATTTTGCTTTGATCCATCCATTGCACTCCCGTTTTTCCTGGCTCCATAACTCATCCAGTTGCTCAGGCCAAAAATGTTAGATTCATCCTTAAACTCTCACTTTCCCACAATTCCTGTGTCCAGTCCATCAGAAATTCTTGCCAGTCTAACTTGAAAATACATCCTGAATGCACCTACCTCTCACCTTACTCTTGCCGTCTTTACTTACTCCAAGCCATCATTGCTTGCCTCATCTAATGCAATAGGCAGCCTCTTCCACAACCTCCTTGCTTCCTCCCCTCTTGCCCCAATCCTTAGAGTCTATAACCAATACAATAGCCAGAATAATCACAAAAAAAACATGAATCATATCACATTATTTTCCAAAACCTGTTCCCATCACTTTAGAATAAAAAATTAAACTCTTCACCTGTCCCACATGCTTTATTCAGTATTTCTTCTGCCCTACTCTCCAAGCTCGTTTACTACTACTATTCTCTCACACACACATCCAGATTTTCTTTCTGAAGTGGCTTTCCCAACATCAGGGCCTTTGCACTTGCTATTCCCTAAAACCTGGAAGATTTTAAAAATCTGTAAGATTCCTCCAAGCAAGATCTTAGAAGGTATTTACATTTCATTTTGTAGAGACATTTGGTAGAAGACATTTTTGCAAAAGGTAGATACATTTTACTTTGGCGGCTCTTCACACATCTGGCAATTTCCAAGTTGGTTAAATAACAAATGTGAATTGATGAAGCTAAAATAAAAGAACTGTATTTGGTGAGACCTATGTGTTTTGAACCGTGAACTTTGAGGAATTGTAGACATGCAAACTCCACCATGGTTTCAGTGTTAATGTGTGAGAATTAGCTAAGGTATTTTCCAAATACTCATTACTCTCTAAAGAGCTTCTGAGCAGGAAATCAGAACAGGGCCTGTGGACCTGAATTTTATCTAGTACCACAGTTGATTCTGTTGCAGGTGGTTTTCAGTCAGCCCTTTGAGAGACACCAAGCTGGGGTATTTGCCCAGATATGATTACCAATGGTTATGCAAATCACCAATGAGATACAATCGAGATTCAACAAATGACTGAAAAGAGTGACAAAAGAAGAAGAAGATCCAGTAAGGACCAGTAGAGACGCTATCCCAAGCACTCTTGGCTAGGAGTTTTACAAATCCATTCATATAAATGGATGATAGTTAACAGCCAAATGGCACTGCACATTTTTTTAAGTTGCTGAGTATTAAAGTGTATGGCTAAGCATCATAAGTTTTGTTAAATTATATTTTGGTTGCTATAAAATTAGGTGTACATTGTGTGTCATAGATGTAGGGATACAGATGTGTAAATATATGTCATTGTTTCAGTTCTTCAGCTGATACTTCATAATGTCTTTGCAACTTCTAAATGAAGGACCTCTTCAAATATTGTTTAGAAAGGAAAGATACCTGTTCATCCCTGTCCACCTCCCTTTCTTCATCCCCGCCTTGTCCCTTCCCTTCTTTTTTTTATATCTTTATTGGAGTATAACTGCTTTATAGTGTTGTGATCCCTTCCCTTCTTGAACAAATTAGTCCATTAAGTGAGGTAAAATAACACTTTGTCAGCATGGGGGAGGTGGGCATTCAAGGAACCACATGACTTGGCATTGGGTCTCAGCGTCTGAGAAAGGGGAGAGGATGTCTGCATAAGGGAGCCTGGAGTTGACTGCTGAAGTCTGATTCGTGTGAAAGGGCATCCACATGAGGAAGTGGCCTTGGCAACCACTCTGTACAGATTGTCCTAACCCATGCCAGGTGGAGAAAATGTGTGGATGGGAAAGTGGCAGCTACAAGAATTTACTTAAATACAGGAAGATTGATCAAATAATTAAGGATATTAAGAATATGGTAATCAGTGTTATTTTAATATCTGTGGAGGGAGTTAAAATATGAAAAGGGCAAAAACTAGAATGAAAGGGTGTTAAAAGGGAATGGAGGATGTTAATGTGAGCACATGATTTTCAATATAGAGACATTATAGAAAAAAAATAGACTATATGTATGCATATGTTAATGAATGTGTTTGTGAATATGTGTAAATGGTTATGAATATGTGTTTTCATATGTGTGTATGTATATATGTACATAAATCCCCTATCTCTGCCTATTGAGAGTACCTGGGACCACTGCTTCCCAAGAGCAATGAATACACCTAGTGTCCAGATCTTGGTTTCTAAATACAGCTCTCCAACTGAAGGAACTAAAGCTCTTTGGAGAAATGGCTGATTCTAGAACCACTACAGGGAAAATATAAGATGACCCTAGAACATATTATTGTTTCAAGAAGTAAGGGATCAGCCATAAAAAGAAGCGAAATTGAGTTATTTGTAGTGAGGTGGCTGAACCTAGAGTCTGTCATACAGAGTGAAGTAAGTCAGAAAGAGAAAGACAAATACCGTATGCTAACACATATATATGGAATCTAAAAAAAAATGTCATGAAGAACCTAGGGATAAGACGGGAATAAAGACACAGACCTACTAGAGAATGGACTTAAGGATATGGGGAGGGGGAAGTATAAGCTGTGACAAAGTGAGAGAGTGGCATGGACATGCATACACTAGCAAACGTAAAATAAATAGCTAGTGGGAAGCAGCTGCATAGCACAGGGAGATCAGTTCGGTGCTTTGTGACCTAGAGGGGTGGGATTGGGAGGGTGGGAAGGAGAGCGATGCAAGAGGGAAGAGATATGAGGATACATGTATAACTGATTCACTTTGTTATAAAGCAGAAACTAACACACCATTGTAAAACAAGTATACTCCAATAAAGATGTTTAAAAAAAAGAAGGGAGATATCACAGAATAATTGGGAAACATCAAAGGATATAGAAGCCAAACTGAAGGGGTTTCCACTGGACAAATCTTGAACAATCTCAGCCTCAAAATAAATAATGGCAGAAATGTGTTAAAGTCAGTTGAATAAAATAGGAGTCTATGAGTTCATACTGATTTAAATAATTAAACTGAGTAAATTATGTTTGATGAGGAACAGGATATTTACATAATTACAAAGTGCCTTACCACAAAATTTATTAATAATGAAGGAGAAAAAATAACTTTACAATGGAGAAGACTGGGTGATACACCTTAATCAAATGAGTAACATGATATTCCAGTAAGGTTACAAGTTAAAAGTTTGCCAAAATTGTTTGATAGGAAGCAGTGAGAAGAACAGAGCTTCACCACTGTGTTATTCCTGCCAACTACACATATCCTGAATAATCATGAGACAAATACAAACAGCTAAATCCTACAAAATAACTGATCCATATTCTTTAAAACTTTCTAGTTCATGAGATTCAACGGAAGCCTGAGAAAATTTTCCAGATTAAAAAACTAAAGAGACAGGACAGCTAGATGCAACATGTGACACTGGGCTGATCCTTTTATTATGAAGGACATGATGGGGATAATTGACAAAACTTGAAAGGGGTCTGAGGATTAGTAGCTCTGTGGTCATGTGTCAGTGTTAATTTCCTTATTTTCATGATTATATTTGGATATATGTTTGTAGGAAATACTAGAGGATTTGGGGGAGACATTGCATTGTGTTAGCAACTACTCTCAAATGGTTTGGGAAATAAATTATTTTTATTGTCATTTCAATCTTTCTTTAATTTTCGAGATTGTTAAAAGAAGGCAAAAAAAGAGGAGTAACCCTCCTTTTCCTGGCGACTGCCATAGTTAAAAGCTCAGTTTACAATGGTGGTCAGTTTTTCCGTCTATTTGTGCTAATTTCTGTTACTAACAACATAGCATCTTATTTTCTATTTGAGGTTTTTGGATTTCTCTGAATTATGCTTTTGCTTTTTATTCTATCAAATGTCTATGAATTTGACAAAGTCCTCGGTATTAAAACAAAATCTGTAAGATTCATAAAAATAAAAATAAGTTCTTGGAGAAATTTATAAATTTCTACCTGCATTCAAATTGGAGTAAGTTGGCAAGGAATTTATAAGGGGAAAATACTATAAGGAGCACTCCCATTCAGAAACTCAAAATGGTTGCACGTGTTTATCTTGGCTATATGTCCAAACTTAAATGCAATCTTTTAAATCGCCTTTCATGTCAGGCCATGTAAGAACTGGGCAGTTCAAGAAGTAAATTAGAACAATTCTTATTTTCAATAATTTCTTAGGTCAACACTTAGAATAATGAAAAACTTATCTTTAACTCCAAGAAATCTGGACAGTTATTAAAGCAAATGTGTTGTCCTACTGGCCTACACCTGGTTACAAACAGCAGTACGACTTCAGAAAACCCTGTACACTGATTGGGCTTTCTAAATATAGCTTTTTCTTTCTATAAAGGTGTTTTACAAGAATGCTATCTTTTGTGAAAATGTGGCCTTTATAAAGGGTACACTAAGGTCTGTGACTTCTAGACCTAGAAAAGATTTGAAATATTTTCTTAGCCTGGGAATCCACATTTTAGAGGCATAGAAAGAGAAACCCAATGAAATTAAATATTTTGCCCACCATCAAATGGCAAACAAGTAATAATGACAGCACTCAAGCCTCTGTCTTCTAAATCCATTGAATGCAGCATAAATAGATTGCAATAACTGCTGATTTTCATTGTCCCCAACACTACATTTCTTCTGTGCCTTATCCCTCTTCTTTTAAGAGGGATGACAACATTATCTGCAAACTTTATCTATAACTATTTTTTTTTAATTTTGCTGTTTTGTAAACTTTTTGTTTCTATGTTGAAAATGTGTAAGGACATTTACCTTCTTTCTTGAAACACCTTTGCCTGCATTTATCACATTTTATTGTTGAACTATTGTGTAGCAATAAGTACAAAAGTGCCTCTAGTAGAGGAGATAATATCAGAGGCAACAAGGTGTGTGTATGGGGGGGGCGGGGTTACAGTTGACATACCATAAGGGAGATGAGGAGAGAGGGAAGAGAATAGAAAGTTTATTTATTTGAAAAAATATGGCAAGTTAGAGAATTTTGGCTAAACTTTATACAATATAGCTTTCCTTAACTTAAATTCCGGCTTAACTTCCACTCTTTACATTGCCACAGACTAGGGAATAAACAAATCAAAAAGATTTTTGGTACCACCATTTTGTGTTAATTTCATAAAGATTTCTACAAGACTTTTAAAAAATAAATTGAAAAACGAAAGTCTTGTCTTTAGCTTATTTTCCCTGCATGCTTGCACTTTAATAAGTTGATAAATGGCATTTAAACGCAATAGTTATGATTAATTCTGTCCCACAATTTTTAAAAGAACTGGGGATTGTGTGCGTGTGCATGTGCCCACCTTTACAACCAGTAAAATAAAGTTCTTGATCCAAAAATTATTATCACTTAGACTATTGAATAAAATCAGATATGATAGAGGGGCCAGCTGTTGGTAGGTTTAAAAGTCACCCTAGGTGATGAATTCATGCAGCAGTGTTGCACGTCTCTCTTTAGATGAAGCACTTAGAAGTATAACCAAGCATGGATCTAATTTCATATCTGAGATGTGTTTTATTTAGATTTCTTTGGCAAGTGCTTGCTCTATGTGTTTTTATAGTCTTTGGTTGTGCTATAAAAATGTCAAAATTATGAATTAACAGATATGCAAAAGTGAAATCCTAGAAGATAGGATAAACATGAAGTCCTCTAATTATCACTCAAATAAGTTTGGTTGACACAGAACTGGGAATCAGATAAAGACATTAATAATTCATAATGCTGAAGTTAAAATCTTCTAGTTACAGTACAAAAGAAATCCTCATTTGTACCACAAGGTAATGAATTCAGTACTTTTCATTTGTTAAACATTTGCTTATTACCCTGCACCGTGCATATAAAACTGTTCCCAAATTTGGAGGGCAAACAGGAAAAACAGACACTCTCTACCCTCAAGTTGTTTATACTGCAGTCAGTGAAATTTCTCTACTTTGAGATCTTTTAATTCCTCAGCTCACTGTAACATCTTCTTCAGATGAGTTGTTTTTTATTTGTTAAAACCAATGTTTAGCACTTTAAATAGTTTCTTCAATGTTCCTGATAGTGAAATAGAGTCATCATGGTAATTTCCAATACTAATTATAGAGTTGATAGGAGAAATGCTCAAGATTGATAGTAAAGTGGTTTCGATAATCTACAAAATGTCTTGAGGTTTCCCAGATAACAACTTGTCTCCCAGGCAAAAATGCGCTTATTATTTATATTCCAAGCTTATAAAAATGTTTGTACTTTAATCATATAGAGATTTTACAACATCTTTTCATTCATATTTTAAGATATTTTGTTCAGTAGATTATCTCATTTAGAAACTATTGATTTATATATACATACTATGTAAATATTAGTATACATTTCTCAGTGACTAGATTAGTGCTTTCTTAACTACTTAAATTTGTTTAATTCATATTGTTGTTCTTCAGCATTTCTTTTACTCACTGGAGCCTATCCTACTGACTTCAAAAAGCCTGAAAAATCTGAAAATCCCGTTTAAAGTAACTGTATGGAAAATCTTTAAAATAACATATAATAATGATAGAGAAGAAGTGTATTTAACATTGTGCTGAGATTATTCCATTAATAAAGAGATTAATCAATAATTCTAATATTCAGACATATAATAAATATGAAAAACAATCATAATACTGAGCACTGACATTTTCAATAAAGGGAGATATTAAATATTGTATAGGAAACTAGAATCTGCAAAGCAGACAAGTTGGCAATGATTATACATATATTTAAAATATGTTGAAACAGTCATAGACAGTTTTTCTTTTTGGCTGAAAAGAGGCATATTGAAGTGTTTAAGCACTACTTCAACTGGCATAGATATTTAGACACTATACAGAAAACACATGATTGCAGAAGAGCAGATATTAGCAGGTGTGTGAATGTGTGTGTCGTTTTTTTTTTTTTTTTTTGTGGTACGCGGGCTTCTCACTGCTGTGGCCTCTCCCGTTGTGGAGCACAGGCTCCGGATGCGCAGGCTCAGCGGCCATGGCGCATGGACCCAGCCGCTCCGTGGCATGTGGGATCTTCCCAAACTGGGGCACGAACCCGTGTCCCCTGCATCGGCAGGCGGACTCTCAACCACTGTGCCACCAGGGGAGCCCGTGTGTGTCTTTAATTAATGTATTTTCATTCATTCAAAAAGGAGAAGAATACCAAATTTACTTTAAAGGTGGCATTGTGATATGTTAAAGTTCCATTCTTAGACTTTTGCTGCTGTTGCTGTTCCTTTAGTATTCACCAAAGAGTACCGTCCTGTCATTTATCCAAGTTAGAAATCTAGGAGCAATCCTAGGATTCTCATTATAGGGTCCACTACCTTCATGGTCCCCCCTCAATAAGTAACAAATTCTTGGCTCTCCTATATAGGAAAGCTCTCTCCAATGTACGCCTGCTCTGTCACTCTCCGGGTCCAGCATCTCTGCCTCAGCCTCCCATTGAAGTCACTTCTAGTTCATTCTGTGCAGGGCCATTTTTAAACCTTCCTCAGTCCTAGGCAATTGCCCTTTTAGAAGCTTTACCCTAAATGTTATCAAATGCATTAAAATGTGCCCAAGTCACATATCCAATATAATTTATAGATAACTATATGAAAGCTGAGTAACATTGCTGTTGTAGTAATATTAGTTGAAAATATTAATTACACAGGTTTTGATCTCAATTTTGCAGATTTGTTTTCATATTCTGGAGCCATTTTTTTTCAGGTTCCAAACAATTTTCTAAGTCCTTCTCAAACTCCTAGTCCCTAGTGAGTGTGCTTTTACTGTCACAGGGTTGAACAGCCCAGACAGCAAGATGTCTGAAGATGAAGACCATCACAGGGATGAGTAAATCAGATACGTGGAAGTTGGAATGCAAAGTGTTTGTAGAAAAAAATATACAAATCAACTAAGAAATTGCAGTGTCAATTAATATGATGTATATCAGATGATAGTATTAAAAAGCCAGGTGAAAAGAAAATAACTTAATAATGTACATATTTGTCTGATTGTTTACTAGTGATATACTGCTCAGTGTAAGGTGAGAACCTCAGATATTATCTTCTGGAAAAAAACCCTTTAAGCCCTAACAGTTTCAGTTTATAAATTTCCTCTCTAATAAATGAGGAATAAAATAATTTACAATAAATTAATTATTTCCTCTTCTGAAGGTACCAATGCCACAAATTCAGTCAGAAGATGGATCAAGTTTTTCATACATTTCTCTCATTTCACATTTTTTAAATAAATGAGACTATATTTTGTCTAATGACTACCAGAACAACTATCTGGAAACTGTGACTTCATTATATGTGAGAGAGTATTTTAGGAGATATAGATGTATATTTAGATGGAGATATAAATACATAGCATATATACACAATATTTAATCAGACACAGGAAATGTAGGATAGCTCCAGAGTGGTACACCCTATGTTCTGAGCTGCTCCGAAATGCAGTTCCTTTTTTTTTTTTTAACATCTTTATTGGAGTATACTTGCTTTACAATGGTGTGTTAGTTTCTGCTTTATAACAAAGTGAATCAGTTATACATATACACATGTTCCCATATCACTTCCCTCTTGCGTCTCCCTCCCTCCCACCCTCCCTATCCCACCCCTCTAGGTGGTCACAAAGCACCCAGCTGATCTCCCTGTGCTATGTGGCTGCTTCCCACTAGCTATCTGTTCTAATGGGAGTTCTCTGGGCACAAAGGGCACTATTTTCTGTAATGAGATTAGAAGAAAGGATTTGCTAATAATTGCTTCTATAGCAACTAAAAATCTTGGAATCCCACCTTTCAGCATTTTGAAAATCTTAAAGGGGATGTTGTCAGTAACAAAAAAATTGAAGACTGATTATGTATTTAAATTAATGATTCTTTAAATTCATCTGCCCTTTCATATTTTAAATTGATTCATGCTTCTCAGAAAATAAAATATGCTAATCCGTATATCATTTTTCCACTGCGTAGGGCAACTATATCTAAAAACAAAAATACTATCATTTTACTTTCCTTTACTCTATTCCTCCACAACTTGTGTTGTACTTTCATGTTTTCGTTTCATTCTGCTAGTGAGATATATATACATATATGTATGTATACATATATGTATATATACACATAATATTTAGATTTTAGATATTTGCATTATGCAGGGCAATCCATAAAATGGATAGATGCTTCATTTTAATACCATTGAATACAATTTTCATAATTTTATACTTTAATTATTTTTGGAAGCACAAACCAGAAAGGGTAAAGCAAACTTGAAATGGAAAAAGATGACCAAGCTGGCATTTTGCATTTCAGACTTTATATTTGGACTACTCAGTGGGACAGATTATAATAACAAAATTTTGCTTTTGCAGGGAGGTCAATCTTTGCTTCTGCATTGCCTCATCTCTTTTAATTCCATCCAGTTTATTTTTCATCTCAGAAACTATATTTTTCATCTCTAGGAACTCAATTTGGGTTATTTTTATATCCTCTATATGTCTATTTAAGATGTTGATGCTTTCCTTTAAACTTTTTGAACCTATGAAAATTAGTTATAATAACTGTTTGAATGTCTTTGTTTACTGATTGTACCATTTTTCAGTCTGTTTTCATTAATTAATTTTTCTCCTTGTTATGGGTTATATTTTCCTTCGTCTTTGCATCCCTAGTAATTCTAGATTGCATGTCAGATACTGTGAATTTTACTTTACTGGTTGCAGGGCGTATTTGTATTTTTTTAAAATATTTGTAACTTTGCTCAAAGAGGTAGTTAAGAAATAGTTTGATCATTTTGAGGCTTCCTTGTAAGCCTTATTAGGCTGCAAGTGAAACAATTTAGTCTAGGGCTAATTTGGTCCCACTACTAAGCCTATACCCATTGAATACTCTGTGTATTGAATACTCTAGTTGATGCTGCATGTATTAAATTATATCAAAACATATTTGTATAATCTTAAAGCAATAAATGCAACACATAAAAATATAAAAAATTTTAAAAATTAACTCTTATTAAATAAAACAAAAATGTTTTCTTCTAGTAATTGTAGTATTTTAACATATTTAAATACTGCATCCCTATGAAATTCATTTTGTTAATAAATATGAAAAGAGAATCCACCTTTATTTTTCACAGGTGACCAGGGACTTGTTCAAACACCAACATTTAACTGTATTACACAAAACATTATGCCACTGGTTTTTATGGGTTATCATTATAATTAAAGCTTTATACAACCGTTGTCTTGTGCTGTTTGTTGTTCAATGTCTAAAAGTATTGTTTAATATATATATATTTTTTACTTTTAGCAGTTTAAGCCAGGAGAGTAAATCCAGTTCCTATTACTCCATCCTGTCCAGAAGCACAGGTCTTAAGTGAAATTTAATACCAAAGAAACAGCTCCAAATTTTACAACGGATCTATCACTGGTTGTTAGCATATCTTCCCACACCCAAGACACCAAGATACCTTCTACTCACTGTTAAAGCTTTATGATGAGCAAAACTTCCACCACTGTGCTTCCTTAGCATGTGAGTATATTTTTAATTTACTGGTTATATATATTCTCTAATTATCCATTATTTTCTCCTTCTTTTTGATTAGATATTGATATCCACATTTTTTTTTCTAATAGCTCACAGAAATTTCTCTCATTAACAACACCAATAGAAATAACAATAAAAATCGCCTTGGGGGACCAAATTTATATCACATTATCAAGTTTTTATTTTGCTCCCATAAAACTTCTGCAAAATACAACCACTGTCTATCATCAGTATCATTAGAACAAAACCAAGTCATTCTAATCTCAAAAGCACAATATTTTATTTAACTTAATAAATTTCACATTATAAAAGTTTTCTCATAGCATCATCCTTAATTCCTCAGTATTCACTAATATTGGGGGATTTTTCTTTCAGTTATTTGAGACTAAGGATGATTTTATTCATCTCTACAACCTGGTATATATATGTACAATGTTTGTCAAAAGTGGATATTCAAAAAAATTCTTGACTAAATTACGGTAATTCATGTGATCAGTTCTGCAGTTCTTAAAACTTTAAATTACTTGTTAATTCTAAGAGAAAGTCAGATACTTTTTAGAAGGATTTCCAAACCATGCTAAAGTGTCAGCCTTCATTTCCTTGTCTGAGGGAAACAGGAGAGAAATAGATGGTTTTAAAGTTCTCCAAGCTTCTGTGTCCTTTATACATCCACAATTTTAATCCTTATCATTTTCAAGATTTGCTAAATTATTTGAGGTGATCCATTCTCTTATTAAAGTTACATATTTTATGTCACATACTGAGCATATTAACAAATAACTTACTGATAAATGACAATGCCCATAACATCAGGTTAATCTGATTTCCATGAAATGAGCTATAACTTCAAGAATATTAATTCATCTAATAAGGGTGATGATTTACATAATGTTGCCTAAACTATTTCTCTTGATTATTTAAGAGAGTTTTCCTAGGGGAAAATAGCTGGGAAGTCTATAGAAAAAAAAATACAACCATGATTAATTTAATTCCAGTCTAAAGGACTCCATATATAATGTATTTGAGAAAACCAAGTCACTATTATAGATTCCGATAAATGGTTGTATATATGAGATATTTTTAATGTAATCCAAATTATAAGAAATAGTTTTTTTGGTATAGAAGCAACCACTCTTTTACCTAAAGGAAAATATAAAATCTGAGTTCATTGAAAATTTGCCTCATTGCCCTCTGTTAGTTTGTGCCTGCCCCATCCTTAGGGGCCCAGTTAAGGACTATTCTATCATCCATACATCAGAAGAGAATGTCTGTGTTCTATGTTGATAGTCAGTCTAAACAAATATTTATACAGTTGAGATCAGAGATATAAAATGTCAGTTCCAAATCCACCCATGATGGCACATATACCAGACAGATGACAAAAGTTATAAAGGCCTGTGAAATACTTGAATCATATTTTGCAACCCTTGAAAGAAGTCAAGTTGGAGATTAGCAGAAACCAGGCTCAGTTCTGTCCATAATCCCCTTTATCTGTCTTCTAGCCAACAATAGGAAAACCTGAAGCCAAGCTGACAAATAGAGTGTGAAGGGCCTTCTACTGCATTTAAGAAAAAACTGAGACTTGCTATAGGTAGAAATTATCTTTTCTATTACTATTATTGTTGATGTTGTTGTTATTCATAGAAATAATGGAAAAAATACCCTAAATAACATTATTCTGCTGGATTCTTTACTATATGCAACACAATAAATTAACTCGCTTCATATTACACTGGGCATATAACATGAAAACATGTGCAGAGAACAGAAATCAGTATCTGTACAGACAAAGGCCCCTGTGATAGAGAAATCTATTATTTTAAGTCCAGACAATTAGATCTATTAAGGTGTAAGAGTGTTTCAGTACAGTCTTGCTAAAAGTAAACCTTAAAAGTAAATCGAAAAAAAAAAGGAAAACTGATGCCAGTTAGATACAAAATATAAGATTATGCTATGTATATGGGACAGGATAGAACTCTCAATGCACTCACATGTAGGGAAAGCAATATTAGTGACAAATCAACTAATGTCCTTATTGAGCATAGACGTTCCAAGAAGGGTGAAGAGTACTGTACATTAGATGTAAGACTCACAATATTCAAGTTAGTTGTAAAAGAAACAAGGTTAATGCTTTCAGTCAATAGGATAGGCTGAACTGATATTGAGAATCCTTTCTTCCAACCTGAACACACAGTTTGTTATACTTGTGTTTTCTTTTATATGTTGCTTTTACATGTAGCAGCACATAAAAAGAAAATGAACAAGCTTACAAAAAATGGGGGGATCCCCAGTCTCAGGATTTAAGGAGAAAAAACAAATTCAACATTAGAATAGTGAGGAGGAGTTGAAACCAAGAAATGCAAGGGGGCCCTGGAAATAATAAGCCTTGTTTTTGAGGTCTGGCTTTAAATATCTGTTGTCTTATCAGAAAACAGGTAGATGCTGTTGTCTTATCAGAAAACAGGTAGATGCTGGAAAACAATAGAATAATATCTTCAAAGTACTGAGCACATATAGCTGTCCAAATTAAAATTCTACACCTCATTTTAAAAAACTACTCAAGAACAAGAAGTAAAGAAATTTTCATTCCTAGACAAAGAGGAATTACCACCCACAAACTGTAACAACAACAACAACAACATGACTAAAGCAGTAGCAGCAGCTATTGGAATTGTCTGAAGGCATTAAAAGTATTCTGATGCCTGAAGCCAATACTTGGAGATTTTTTTTTTAACCAAAGTGATCTAGGCGGTGTTTCAATAATGGGAGCTTTAAAAAGTTCTCACAAAGATGGCGGAAGAGTAAGCCGTGGAGATCACCTTCCTCCCCACGGATACACCAGAAATACAGCTACACGTGGAACAAGTCCTACAGAACACCTACTGAACGCTGGCAGAAGACCCCAGACCTCCCAAAAGGCAAGAAACTCCCCACATACCTGGGTAGGGCAAAGCGGAGAGATCCCCACACAGAGGATCGGTGCCGAGCGGCACTCACCAGCCCGAGAGGCTTGTCTGCTCGCCTGCCGGGACGCGCAGCGCTGGAAGCTGAGGCTCGGGCTTCGGTCAGAGCGCAGAGAGAGGACTGGGCCTGGAGGCGAGAACTCAGCGTGAAGGGGGCTAATGTGCCACAGCTAGCTGGCAGGGAGTCCGGGAAACTCTGGAGCTGCCGAAGAGGCAAGAGACTTTTTCTTCCCTCTTGGTTTCCTGGTGCGCGAGGAGAGGGGATTAAGAGCGCTGTTTAAAGGGGCTCCACAGACGGGCGTGAGTCGCGACTGAAAGCGCGGAGCCCAGTGACGGGCATGGGACGCTGGGGCTGTTGCTGCCACCGCCAAGAAGCCTGAGTGCGAGCGCTGGTCACTGCCCACAACGCCCTTCCGGGATCCTGTGCAGCCAGCCACTGCCAGGGTCCTGGGATCCAGGGGCGGCTTCCCTGGGAGAACGCACGGTGCGCCTCGGGCTGGTGCAACGTCACGCCGACCTCTGCCGCTGCAGGCTCGCCCCGCACTCCGTCCCCCTCCCTCCCACCCGGCCTGAGTGAGCAAGAGTCCCCGAAGCGGCTGCTCCTTTAACCCTGTCCTCTCTGAGCGAAGAACAGACGCCCTCCAGCGACCTACACGCAGAGGTGGGCCAAATCCAAAGCTGAGACCCAGGAACTGTGAGAACAAAGAAGAGAAAGGGAAACCTCTCCCAGCAGCCTCAGAAGCAGCGGATTAAAGCTCCACAATCAACTTGATGTACCCTGCATCTGTGGAATACATGAATAGACAACACATCATCCCAAATTGAGGAGCCCGGAGTCAGTGCTGTGCCTCTGAGGTGGGAGAGCCAACTTCAGGACACTGGTCCACAAGAGACCTCCCAGCTCCACATAATATCAAACGGCGAAAATCTTCCAGAGATCTCCATCTCAACACCAGCACCCAGTTTCACTCAACGACCAGCAGGCTACAGTGCTGGACACCCTGAGCCAAACAACTAGCAAGACAGGAACACAACGCCACCCATTAGCAGAGAGGTGGCCTAAAATCATAAAAAGTCCACAGACACCCGAAAACACACCACCAGACGTGGACCTGCCCACCAGAAAGACAAGATCCAGCCTCATCCACCAGAACACAGGCACTAGTCCCCTCCACCAGGAAGCCTACACAACCCACTAAACCAACCTTAGCCACTGGGGACAGACACCAAAAACAACAGGAACTACGAACCGGCAGCCTGCAAAAAGGAGACCCCAAACACAGTAACATAAGCAAAATGAGAAGACAGAAAAACACACAGCAGGAGAAGGAGCAAGATAAAAACCCACCAGATCTAACAAATGAAGAGGTAATAGGCAGTCTACCTGAAAAAGAATTCAGAATAATGATGGTAAAGATGATCCAAGATTCTATTTCCCAGATACAAAATCTTGGAAATAGAATAGACAAAATGCAAGAAACAGTTAACAAGGACATAGAAGAACTAAAGATGAATCAAGCATCGATTAAAAACACAATACATGAAATAAAAAATACTCTAGACGGGATCAAGAGCAGAATAACTGAAGCAGGAGAACGGCTAAGTGAGGTGGAAGATAAAATAGTGGAAATAACTGCTGCAGAGCAAAATAAAGAAAAAAGAATGAAAAGAACAGAGGACAGTCTCAGAGACCTCTGGGACAACATTAAAAGCACCAACATTCGAATTATAGGGGTTCCAGAAGAAGAAGAGAAAAAGAAAGGGACTGAGAAAATAGTTGAAGAGATTATAGTTGAAAACTTCCCTAATATGGGAAAGGAAATAGTTAATCAAGTCCAGGAGGCACAGAGAGTCCCATACAGAATAAATCCAAGGGGAAATACGCCAAGACACATATTAATCAAACTGTCAAAAATTAAATACAAAGAAATCATATTAAAAGCAGCAAGGCAAAAACAACAAATAACACACAAGGGAATCCCCATCAGGATAACAGCTGATCTCTCAGCAGAAACTCTACAAGCCAGAAGGGAGTGGCAGGACATAATTAAAGTGATGAAGGAGAAAAACCTGCACCCAAGATTACTCTACCCAGCAAGGATCTCATTCAGATTTGATGGAGAAATTAAAACGTTTACAGACAAGCAAAAGCTGAGAGAGTTCAGCACCACCAAACCAGCTTTACAACAAATGCTAAAGGAACTTCTCTAGGCAAGAAACACAACAGAAGTAAAAGACCTACAATAACGAACCCAAAACAATTAAGAAAATGGGAATAGGAACATACATATCGATAATTACCTTAAATGTAAATGGACTAAATGCTCCCACCAAAAGATACAGATTGGCTGAATGGATACAAAAACAAGACCCATATATATGCTGTCTACAAGAGACCCACTTCAGACCTACAGACACATACAGACTGAAAGTAAGGGGATGGAAAAAGATATTCCATGCAAATGGAAACCAAAAGAAAGCTGGAGTAGCAATTCTCATATCAGACAAAATAGACTTTAAAATAAAGACTACTAGAAGAGACAAAGAAGGACACTACCTAATGATCAAGGGATCGATCCAAGAAGAAGATATAACAATTGTAAATATTTATGCACCCAACATAGGAGCACCTCAATACATAAGACAAATACTAACAGCCATAAAAGGAGAAATCGACAGTAACACAATCATAGTAGGGGACTTTAACACCCCACTTTCACCAATGGACAGATCATCCAAAATGAAAATAAATAAGGAAACACAAGCTTTAAATGATACATTAAACAAGATGGACTTAATTGATATTTATAGGACATTCCATCCAAAAACAACAGAATACACATTTTTCTCAAGTGCTCATGGAACATTCTCCAGGATAGATCATATCTTGGGTCACAAATCAAGCCTTGGTAAATTTAAGAAAATTGAAATTGTATCAAGTATCTTTTCCGACCACAATGCTATGAGACTAGATATCAATTACAGGAAAAGAGCTGTAAAAAATACAAACACATGGAGACTAAACAATCCACTACTTAATAACGAAGTGATCACTGAAGAAATCAAAGAGGAAATTAAAAAATACCTAGAAACAAATGACAATGGAGACACGACGACCCAAAACCTATGGGATGCAGCAAAAGCAGTTCTAAGAGGGAAGTTTATAGCAATACAATCCCACCTTAAGAAACAGGAAACATCTCGAATAAACAACCTAACCTTGCACCTAAAGCAATTAGAGAAAGAACAAAAACATCCCAAAGTTAGCAGAAGGAAAGAAATCATAAAAATCAGATCAGAAATAAATGAAAAAGAAATGAAGGAAACGATAGCAAAGATCAATAAAACTAAAAGCTGGTTCTTTGAGAAGATAAACAAAATTGATAAACCATTAGCCAGACTCATCAAGAAAAAAAGGGAGAAGACTCAAATCAATAGAATTAGAAATGAAAAAGGAGAAGTAACAACGGACACTGCAGAAATACAAAAGATCATGAGAGATTACTATAAGCAACTCTATGCCAATAAAATGGACAACCTGGAAGAAATGGACAAATTCTTAGAAATGCACAATCTGCCGAGACTGAACCAGGAAGAAATAGAAAATATGAACAGACCAATCACAAGCACTGAAATTGAAACTGTGATAAAAAATCTTCCAACAAACAAAAGCCCAGGACCAGATGGCTTCACAGGCGAATTCTATCAAGCATTTAGAGAAGAGCTAACACCCATCCTTCTAAAACTCTTCCAAAATATAGCAGAGGGAGGAACACTCCCAAACTCATTCTACGAGGCCACCATCACCTTGATACCAAAACCAGACAAGGATGTCACAAAGAAAGAAAACTACAGGCCAATATCACTGATGAAAATAGATGCAAAAATCCTCAACAAAATACTAGCAAACAGAATCCAACAGCACATTAAGAGGATCATACACCATGATCAATTGGGGTTTATTCCAGGAATGCAAGGATTCTTCAATATACGCAAATCAATCAACGTGATACACCATATTAACAAATTGAAGGAGAAAAACCATATGATCATCTCAATAGATGCAGAGAAAGCTTTCGACAAAATTCAACACCCATTTATGATAAAAACCCTGCAGAAAGTAGGCATAGAGGGAACTTTCCTCAACATAATAAAGGCCATATATGACAAACCCACAGCCAACATCGTCCTCAATGGTGAAAAACTGAAACCATTTCCACTAAGATCAGGAACAAGACAAGGCTGCCCACTCTCACCACTCTTATTCCACCTAGTTTTGGAAGTTTTAGCCACAGCAATCAGAGAAGAAAAGGAAATAAAAGGAATCCAAATCGGAAAAGAAGAAGTAAAGCTGTCACTGTTTGCAGATGACATGATACTATACATAGAGAATCCTAAAGATGCTACCAGAAAACTACTAGAGCTAATCAATGAATTTGGTAAAGTTGCAGGATACAAAATTAATGCACAGAAATCTCTGGCATTCCTATATACTAAGGATGAAAAATATGAAAGTGAAATCAAGGAAACACTCCCATTTACCATTGCAACCAAAAGAATAAAATATCTAGGAATAAACCTACCTAAGGAGACAAAAGACCTGTATGCAGAAAATTATAAGACACTGATGAAAGAATTTAAAGATGATACAAATAGATGGAGAGATGTACCATGTTCTTGGATTGGAAGAATCAACATTGTGAAAATGACTCCACTACCCAAAGCAATCTACAGATTCAATGCAATCCCTATCAAACTACCACTGGCATTTTTCACAGAACTAGAACAAAAAATTTCACAATTTGTATGGAAACACAAAAGACCCTGAATAGTCAAAGCAATCTTGAGAACAAAAAATGGAGCTGGAGGAATCAGGCTCCCTGACTTCAGACTATACTACAAAGCTACAGTAATCAAGACAGTATGGTACTGGTACAAAAACAGAAAGATAGATCAATGGAACAGGATAGAAAGCCCAGAGTTAAACGCACGGACATATGGTCACCTTATCTTTGATAAAGGAGGCAGGAATGTACAGTGGAGAAAGGACAGTCTCTTCAATAAGTGGTGCTGGGAAAACTGGATAGAGACGTGTAAAAGTATGAGATTAGATCACTCCCTAACACCATACACAAAAATAAGCTCAAAATGGATTAAAGACCTAAATGTAAGGTCAGACACTATCAAACTCTTAGAGGAAAACATAGGTAGAACACTCTATGACATAAATCACAGCAAGATCCTTTTTGACCCACCTCCTAGAGAAATGGAAATAAAGACAAAAATAAACACATGGGACCTAATGAAACTTAAAAGCTTTTGCACAGCAAAGGAAACCATAAACAAGACCAAAAGACAACCCTCATAATGGGAGAAAATATTTGCAAATGAAGCAACTGACAAAGGATTAATCTCCAAAATTTATAAGCAGCTCATGCAGCTCAATAACAAAAAAACAAACAACCCAATCCAAAAATGGGCAGAAGACCTAAATAGACATTTCTCCAAAGAAGATATACAGACTGCCAATAAACACATGAAAGGATGCTCAACATCTTTACTCATTAGAGAAATGCAAATCAAAACTACAATGAGATATCATCTCACACCAGTCAGAATGGCCATCATCAAAAAATCTAGAAACAATAAATGCTGGAGAGGGTGTGGAAAAAAGGGAACACTCTTGCACTGCTGGTGGGAATGTGAATTGGTACAGCCGCTATGGAGAACGGTATGGAGGTTCCTTAAAAAACTACAAATAGAACTACCATATGACCCAGCAATCCCACTACTAGGCATATACCCTGAGAAAACCATAATTCAAAAAGAGACATGTACCAAAATGTTCATAGCAGCCCTATTTACAATAGCCCAGAGATGTAAACAACCTAAGTGTCCATCATCGGATGAATGGATAAAGAAGATGTGGCACATATATACAATGGAATATTACTCAGCCATAAAAAGAAATGAAATTGAGCTATTTGTAATGAGGTGGATAGACCTAGAGTCTGTCATACAGAGTGAAGTAAGTCAGAAAGAGAAAGACAAATACTGTATGCTAACACATATATATGGAATTTAAGAAAAAAAATGTCATGAAGAACATAGGGGTAAGACAGGAATAAAGACACAGACCTACTAGAGAATGGACTTGAGGATATGGGGAGGGGGAAGGGTAAGCTGTGACAAAGTGAAAGAGCAGCATGGACATATATACACTACCAAACGTAAGGTAGATAGCTAGTGGGAAGCAGCTGCATAGCTCAGGGAAGATCAGCTCGGTGCTTTGTGACCGCCTGGAGGGGTGGGATAGGGAGGATGGGAGGGAGACGCAAAAGGGAGGGGATATGGAAACATATGTATATGTATAACTGATTAAATTTGTTATAAAGCAAAAAAAAAAAAAAAGTTCTCACATAATTCTCATGTGTTTTAGGCAAGATTGGAGACCATTGTACAAAGAATGTTCTTCAGTAAGAAAGAAAATAAGCATAAAAAGAAGTAGGAAGGTGCACTGAACAGTGACCAGCAAAGAAATTTGTAATGTTGGAATGAATCTGAATAACGGTTGAGTGTAAAAAATAATAGCCAATGGGGGTGTGTACAAAGTAAAACTAAAACACTAGATAATATACTGAAATACTGGAGATCAGATTTAAAATTTGAGGGGTCCATGAACCGCTTAGGAGGAAGATGAGATAATTAGTTTTAGACTTTTTCAAGTTAGACATATATGTCAAATTTTTCAGAAAACACTAAAAATGAAGACTTCATATATGATTCATAAAAAGGTAGACCATAAAAAGAGAATGAAAAATGTGTTTAAACGAAGTTAGTACCGGGAGGGATAAAACATGGAAAAATAAAGGAGAAATAGATCAATAATCACCATACATTTGATCACAGAGACAATAAAAATAAATTTTAAAATTCCATTTTATGCTGCTTACAAAAGACATATATAAACTATTTTTAAGATGCAATGCAATACTTCACTCGAAGTAATTAATTATATACATGATAAATGATTTTTAAGATTACATATTTGGCATGATGACATGTATATAAATTTTTAAAACTCAAAGCAGTCATGTGTTTTTCATGGATTCATTTGCATATAGTAAAAAGTTCAAGCATGGATTCAAAGTATTTATATTCAATTCATGATACCAGTTACCTAAGAAGAGGAAAAATGGGCCTGAAATGAGAATAGAGAGGAGAGAAAAGAAATGTGTGTGTATCTGTGTGTTTGTGTGTGTGTGTGTGAACACATGTACAACAAATATGTGCTTCTTTCACAGCATGATTCACTGTATTCCATCACAATATTAATAAGATTTCATACAATATGGGCATCTCTGCAGAAATTAAAATTGTCACATGCTTATGTGTATTGGGCAATGAGCTCACCTTACTATTTCCATCCATTCTTCAATTAAAATCTAGAAATGTGAATGGGCTGTTAGAATTTAGTTAGTGAGCCAATTATCTTTACAGAACATGCTAGTTATGCACAGCTTTTCCTTGGCTTAACTATGTTTTCAAATAGCAGGCATTCATTTTACGTCTTTAATTGATGGCTATCACACACAATTAGTTTGAAATTTCTTATCAATATGCTTGAAATATATTTGGTTGAATCATTGGAGTAATCTTTTTTGAACTTACCCAAAAGTATGTGTTTAGCCTTCCTAAACACAGTGGCACATTTCCAAATACAAAGTAGTTGCATTAGAATTATTCCTAATATGAAGTCATTCAATATTTGTGGCAACAAATTTTCTCTTGAAAACTTAGCTTCCAGATGGAAGAAAAATAAGGGTAGAAATGTATTTAAAGGCAAATTTGAAGATGAGAAATCAAAATTCACATTCCATAGTGAAAGAAAAAGGGTTAGTAATTACAGAGAGAAAGGCAAATACAATGCAAAAATTATTGGAACATATTTTGCTCAATTACAAACAAACTTACGTGGTAAGTTGTAGCTTCCATTATTGCACGAATTTGTAGCATATTTTAATATTTTCATTTTGAAAGGAAAAATTTAAAAAGTCATCTATTTTTTTTAGAAAGTATCTAGAGTGGTTGAAGTGAAATAACTTTCAGAAAATGTGTTAAAATGGGGCTACAAAAGACTTAGGAGGACATAAGCTTGGTTCTTATTATTGACAGTTTGCAAATCAGCCATGGGGATACACATTATTTCCAATTTAAAATGAATGATGATTCTATATACATATATATGCATCTTATCATATTGATTATAAACCAAGTAAAATCTCATGAAATCTAAGTATGTTTGAAAAACTTAAACCTATTTTTATGTTTTTCCAAACACTAGAAAATGAAAGCTATTTCTGTTGTTTGTCATTTTCTTTTGGACTCTCTTGGCTTCCTGAAAATGATTATGTCAAGATATTGGAGAAATATTCATAGGAAGCAACAGAGGCCATGAGAATAGAGACCTACACTGCTTCCTCATTAGAAAAAATAAAACAAAAATTCCTGTCTATCCATTTCAACTTACACTCAGGGATGCTTATAATATAGAATTTGAAAGTTGAATACATACTAGTTGTCAAGTAGTCAGCCCCATTGATTATTCATGCATTCCCTCCTAAGTATGTTGTTCTTAGAATTCAGAGGGGTCCTTTAATCACACCCCCCATCTTGACCACTCACATCTCCAGATTTTCCTACTTCACGGCATATTGGTGTTTAACTTATTAAACAAACATTTGTTGAACACTTACTATGCATGCTAAGCAAAGGGGATCAAAGATGAATGAATATTCATTTGTCTTTAAGAAGACACAGTCTACTGGAGAGAGGCAGAACTGTGAGCAGATGACTGCATAAAGAGGCAAAGTCAAGTCTTATTTATTCAGAGGAAGAAGTCCCCGTGATCAAGCAACAAGTAAAATCATTTCAGTGTGCAAGACATGGATTTGTGATTGAAAATGCACAAGCATATTTATTATCCATCATAGATGATCACCTATTATAATCAGTGAGATTTCTTAATGGCACAGCATCTAGAGGAGGACGTCATGCATGAACCTGTCATATTCAGAAAGTAAGGAAGTGGCACAGTGGGAACAATTCAGGAAAGTAAATAAACATGACAGTAGATTTAAAATCTACTTTAACTGTTCTTACTATTATTAATCTATTTGGGCAAGTAGTAGTTTTCATTGATGTTAGCATTTTTTCACCCACGACTTGAAATCAGACATTAAATATTAATATTATAAAAATGTTACAAATCGAATTCATTCACAAATTTATAAAAATAGATCAGCACCAGAGACCTATTTATTGGAAACAAAGTAGGTAGAACAATGAAACTCATTTATAGTTCCTCCTCAACCAAAGTGGACAGAAGTTTTATATGTAGAGGTCAATCCTGGGCCAGAGGCTATTTAATATTTTCATCAAGTCTAGGATGATAGAAAAGCATGTGGATTTAGTCATTTACAGTTCTCTTTAGTTGATAAGACTGATTAATACTTTGTCAAGATCAAAATTCAACATGACCGTAATATGACCTTGACAAATTGGAGAAGTGGTTTAAAACAATGCAATTTAATAAGTCTAAGGGTCAGATATGGGCTTTAAAGGGATTGGGAAGGAAATGGAAATTATAATAATATAGGTGATACCATGCCAGTGAGAATGCATTTGTGTGTGTAATATAATATGTAACAAATAATATTGAGTATGACTTGAGTCAAGAATATAGCAATAGCTTTTAGTTTTTTTCTCTCTCTCACCATGGCATAGTGCTTACTCACTCACAAATATTTCTAATACATGTCATCAAAATTTCATCATTAAATCCTGTATCCCTGCTGATAAAATTAAAAGTAATTCTAAGATATATAAATGAAGAGAAGGGTATAAAGGTACAAATAAGTGGGTGAATATTAATGAAATTACTTTGTATTGTGCTTTACAAATACGATTTATGCATTTATCTTGTTACTAACACATTCATTCATTCATTCATTCAGCAATCATTACATATTTATAGAACTTCTACTATGTCCCAGGCACTGCATTAGGTGCTGGTAATACAAGGTGTGGAAAAGCAAGCATTGTCCATATTTCTTAGAGCCTGCAGTCTAAAGAATAATTACTAATTGTAGTAAATATAGACAGGGTACTATGAGCCATGGGACAGGGAACCTTTCTCACCTGGAAGGATGAGGAAAGGCATCCCTTGTGAAATGTCTTCTTAACTGAAGTATGACGTAGGTAGCCTAAGGGGACAAGGGAGTAAAGGAGTAAGTATTTCTTGCAAAGGGGAAAGCAAGTGTTAAGAATTTGAGCTTCAAAAAAGGAATGCTTCACGTTGATATTACAGTCTCAACAAATACAATTAAATTTCTGGTTGTTAATACATTGCATAAAAGTGGAGGAGTGGATTTCTGCCAAAATTAGGGCATATAGTTAGGATTAGAAATGTGCTCTGTGATATCAGTGACTTTAACATTGCAGTGAGACTGGGAGAAAAAAAACGTACAAAGAGGCTATCCTCTGGACCCAATGGCACTGATGTACATCAAGGCTTTTGCTGAAGTAGAAAACCTGCTATTGATATTGAGATGCTCTTGAATGAAACAATGACTTCAAATAAGAGTTCCAAACTGAAACTCAGAAAGACCAGCAATCTGACATGACTTAAATTTGAACTGCTTCTCAGATAGGCAATTTATACTTTGGGGTAAATGGACACTGGGCTTGGTTTCACTAATGATATCAAGGACATTTTGCTATTAAATTTGGTTTAATATTTTCATTTTACAAATCCCTAACTTCAAAAACTCTCTAAGGGAAAGTAAGGGGAAAAGGATAGGACTAACTTGTTTAGTTACATTACCTTGAATTTTACATTTAAATTGAGCTGCGCTATCTCCACCAATGCTTGACTAGAAGCCTGCACAGTGAGTAGTTGTAATGGAGGAGATTGGCTCATTTTAATGGCCACATCTGATGGATCTCAAAGAAATTCAGGTAAAACAACTCTCTGCATAGTTCATAGTCAATTATTTATACTTACAGAAAAATGCCAAAACCTAGAAAACTTTAAATGGTGGATAATCAGCAACATTCACATTTTTCCTTGAGGTTTTCAGGATTGTACAAACACATTTAGGCTTTGAAAGACACGTTTTGGAACTTTACTGGAGGTATTCTAAGAAATACCTTCATGTTAAAACAATCTCCAAATATTTTAGGAATAACTAGTATCTCTCCGCAAATAATTCATGCCTTAATTAATTATTATCATTGTTAGAAATTCATACTGAAGTATTTCAGAAAAAGATGACATATTAAGAATGTGACACTGCTTCCATGTCATATAAGAGCATGAGGATATCTCTATTATGAAACTTACTGCATTTTGCTACAACAAATTTGTCTATCTTCTCTTCCAGATTACAAGCTTCTTTAAAAATAGACTGTGCACAGATCTAACTTTCTGGCCTACATTTGCAGCACTGGAGACTACTATTGAAATATTAATTCAAAGGATATTTTAGAAAACATTATAGACAGAACTCTACCATAAAAGAGCATATATAAATATAGCATATTTTCTGATGTTATTGAATCATCTTAAATATTGGTTAATGCAAATTTCAATCTCTAAGGCACTTCTACAACATACCTGAAAAATGATCGTCATCTTGTACTTGAATGTCCTCACTGAGAAAGAAATTGCCAACTCAAAATAAGTTTATTTCATTTTTAGGAAGCTCTAATTGCTAGAAAACTCACTCTTAAAATAAGTTAAAATCTCTATTCCTCAACTTCTATGCATTTTCTTGGTTTTTAAATTAGGGGCAACTTGATCTTTTTTTGATTTTACAGCTCTAACATAGCTAAAGCTGGCGTTCAGGTCCTTTGCCCACTTACCTACTCTTCATAATTATTTTATTAAAAGAAATATATTGTGGTATAATATAAAAAATATACTAACTTGAATGTCCACTTTAATGAATTTTGACAAATGTAAATATTTTATAACTCTGTTTCCATCAAGGTAGACAATTTTCCTATTACTCCCCTTTGCAGTTTTCCCTTTCCTCTTTGCAGTCACTCTCTACTCCATATTTGATACAGGCAACTGCTGATATGTTTTCTGTCGCCATAGATTCATTTTTCCTTTTCTAGAAAGTCATATAAACAGAAACATAAAGTACATACTCTTGTGTGTCTAGCTTTTTTCTCAGCATAGTGTTTCTGAGATTCATCCTTGTTGCATTCCTCATAATTCTATCCTTCTACTGCTGTATGATATGACATTGTATGGATATACCACAACTGGTTCACCCATATAAATCTTGTTGGAGATTTTCTGATGATGGCCATTCTGACCGGTGTGAGGTGATACCTCAACGTAGTTTTGATTTGCATTTCTCTAATGATTAGTGATGTTGAGCATCCTTTCATGTGTTTGCTGGCAATCTGTATATCTTCTTTGGAGAAATGTCTATTTAGGTCTTTTGCCCATTTTTAGATTGGGTTATTTGTTTCTTTGATATTGAGCTGCATGAGCTGCTTCTAAATTTGGGAGATAAATCCTTTGTCAGTTGCTTCATTTGCAAATATTTTCTCCCATTATGAGGGTTGTCTTTTCGTCTTCTTTATGGTTTCCTTTGCTGTGCAAAAGCTTTGAAGTTTCATTAGGTCCCATTTGTTTATTTTTGTTTTTATTTCTCTAGGAGGTGGGTCCAAAAGGATCTTGCTGTGATTTATGTCATAGAGTGTTCTGCATATGTTTTCCTCTAGGAGTTTGATAGTGTCTGGCTTTACATTTAGGACTTTAATCCATTTTGAGTTTATTTTTGTGTATGGTGTCAGGGAGTGTTCTAATTTCATACTTTTACATGTAGCTGTCCAGTTTTCCCAGCACCACTTATTGAAGAGGCTCTCTTTTCTCCACTGTATATTCTTGCCTCCTTTATCAAAGATAAGGTGACCATATGTGTGTGGGGTTATCTCTGGGCTTTCTATCCTGTTCCATTGATCTATATTTCTGTTTTTGTGCCAGTATCATATAAATGCTGGAGAGGGTGTGGAGAAAAGGGAACCCTACTGCACTGTTGGAGGGGATGTAAATTGATACAGCCACCATGGAGAACTGTATGGAGGTTCCTTGAAAAACTAAAAATGGAACTACCATACAACCCCGCAATCCCAGTACTGGGCCTATACCCTGAGAAAACCATAATTCAAAAAGAGTCATGTACCAAAATGTTCACTGCAGCTCTATTTACAATAGCCAGGACATGGAAGCAACCTAAGTGTCCATCATCGGATGAATGGATAAAGAAGATGTGGCACATATATACAATAGAATATTACTCAGCCATAAAAAGAAACGAAATTGAGTTATTTGTAGTGAGGTGGATGGACCTAGAGTCTGTCATACAGAGTGAAGTAAGTCAGAAAGAGAAAAACAAATACTGTAGGCTAACACATATATATGGAATCTAAGAAAAAAAAAGGTCATGAACAACCTAGGGGTAACACGGGAATAAAGACACAGACCTACTAGAGAATGGACTTGAGGATATGGGGAGAGGGAAGGGTAAGCTGTGACAAAGTGAGAGAGTGACATGGACATATATACACTACCAAACGGTAAATAGATAGCTAGTGGGAAGCAGCCGCATAGCACAGGAAAATCAGCTCGGTGCTTTGTGACCACCTAGAGGGGTGGGATAGGGAGGGTGGGAGGGAGGGAGACGCAAGAGGGATGTGATATGGGAACATATGTATATGTATAACTGATTCACTTTGTTATAAAGCAGAAACTAACACACCACTGTAAAGCAATTATACTCCAATAAAGATGTTTAAAAAAAAATCTTGGATATTTTGGTCATATCCAGTTTTACCTATTATGAATAATGGTGTTACACATTTTTGTGAACAAATTTGTGTGACCTAAGACTTCATATCTCTTGGATAAGTATGAACTATTAGGTAATTGCTTGGTCATATGTAAATGTATATTTAACTTTAAAGCTTTCATGCTACAAGCCCATTAACAATGTATTCATGTTTCTCTAGGTCCACACCAAAACTTGATATTAACAGTTTTTTAAATTTTAGACATTATAGTGGTATGTAGTGGTATCTCATCATAATTATAATTTGTACATCTT
The DNA here is from genome assembly GCF_964341445.2 of Mesoplodon mirus. NCBI lineage: Eukaryota > Metazoa > Chordata > Mammalia > Artiodactyla > Ziphiidae > Mesoplodon > Mesoplodon mirus. The sequence continues at coordinate 193,400,453 of NC_138976.1, read as the reverse complement.
TGATGGAGCAATCTCTAAATATATATAAATTATATATACTTAATATATATGTTGTATACAATATATGTAAATATTTTAATTAATTTTTTTGGAGTATAGTTGATTTACAATGTTGTGTTAGTTTCTGCTGTACAGCAAAGTGAGTCTGTTATACATATACATATATCCACTCTTTTTTAGTTTCTATTCCCATATAGGACATTACAGAGTACTGAATAGAGTTCCCTGTGCTATACAGTAGGTTCTTATTAGTTATCTATTTTATATGTAATAGTGTATATATATATATATATATATATATATATATATATATATATATATATAATGTAATTAGGCACTTAAAAATAAAAGGAAGACATGCAAATTGCCAATAGGCATATATTCATGGATACATATACTTTACATTTATATATATAACATATCCATAAATATATTTTTGCCATTTTCTCCCATTGGATTGTCTTTTTATTTTTGAAGTGTAAAAATTATTTCATCTGTATCTAAGTTCTTTGCCATATATTGATATTGCAAACATTTTCCAAGTTTGATCTTTCCTGTTGATTTTCTTAATTTTGATTTTTATTCAGCAGAAAGTTCCCTTTCCTCTGTGGCTGTCACTGCCTTGTCAGGGTTGGGTTCTGATCCCTAGTCGTTGGAGCAGAGGCCCTCAGGTCTGTTTCTTGGCTGTGTTTCTGATCTGCGGTGTGAGGTCGGGAGGACTGGCACACCCCCACTGGGATAGAAGCCGTTGAGTATTCCTCCTCTGGAGGTGTCCACCTGTGGGTGTGCTCTGTTTTGTCTCCTTTCCACCCATTGTGTGGGTTTACAAAGTACACTGCTGTTGGTACTACTCCCAGTCCCACCTTAACCATGGTTATGGCGGCAACTGGCCCTGGTGACTCAGGCATCATTTTCACCAGGCCACTGGCCCAGATCCACTGAGGTCAGGTCCCAGGACTGCGGTAATTATGTACCTGGACCCACTATGTGAGATACGGAGGCAGCTCAGACTCTGGCCTGGCCAAACCCCGGTGTATATGTGCCCACAAAACCCACAGCTGCTAAAGCCAGACCTGTCTCAGCTGCAGGAGCACTTGTCCATTGGGATGTTCCCAGGTGCTGAATTTAGGAAGCCATCAGAGGAAGTGTAATGCCATGATTTGCACAGCCATGAGGAGAGGTTTCAGCTCTTCTTCCTTAGTGGCATGTCCCCTGGAACTCAGCTGTGGTTTCAGCCCCATCTCTGCATGTGGGCCACCCACTGGCCTCTGCTCCCAAGGCTGCTGGAGCACACGAGCTTGTCAGGCAGGAGGATGTAGAAGCGGCAATCAGGGCAGGCAGGCTGCCCAGGTGAGAGGGTGCTGGGTGGCTATGGGATGTACGAGCCTGTCAGGCAGGAGGGAGTCAAGGTGGCAAGGTGGGCAAATGGGCCACCCAAGCAGGAGAGTGCTGAGGTGATGATGGCTGTGGCCCCGTGAGCCACTCTGGCAGGAGCCCTTCCTAGTGCCTGTGGAGGTAGGGGCCAGTGAGTGAGGAGAGAGGCTGCAATGGGGGCCCCGCCCTTTGTGCATCACGCAGCAGTGGCACTTTGCTTCTCTGCTGGTCTGGGCTTCCTCCAGGAGCATTCCTTGTTGTGGAGCTCCTCACTCCTATCCCGTTGAGCTGTCTCCTCACAGCCAACATCATTCCCCTTCCTGGGTCTGCTCTTCAAACCCCACATTCCAACACTCAGCCCCCCGTGTGCACCAGTGGTCCCCAGTGGCTGGGGCATGCAGAGCTGTGGCCAGACCACTTGTGTAGGCCTCACTCTCTCCTGCCTGCCACAGACTGGTTGCTGCACTGTTCTCTGAGCCACCAAATTTCTCCTTCTGCCCCAGCTTCTCTCCCCGCTGCTTCCCCAGATGCGGGAACCTCTTCTCACCTTCAGCTCCGCTCCCCCGCCCAGGGTCACAGGTCACGTCCCACTTCATCTGCTCTTCCCTTTTCCCTTCTTCTTTCTTTCATCCTACCTGCTTACGTGGGGATCGTTCTTGTCCTTTCAGGTGCCTGAGGTCCTCTGCTAGTGTTTATCAGGTGCTCTGGGAGAATTGTTCCATTTGTAGATGTATTCTTGATGCATTTGTGGGGAGATATGAACTCCACATCTTCCTACTCCTCCGTCTTCTTGACTGACTAATCAGCAGTTTGAGTTTTAAAAGGCCACTTTTTCCCCTTTTTTAACCTTGGTTTCAGGTTCTACCTAATTTAGCTAATTAGGCTCAGGTCATTGTGGTCTGTATTAACATTTCTGATTTGTACCGATTTGCAAGACAAAGACAGTTGCTTTTAATTCCCCAAAGAACTGGCCTGTCACCTAAATAATATTAAAAGATTGATTTGCCCAACTACGTTTTCTTTAACTTGCTTTTCTGTATCAGTGAGAAGATTTCCAACTAGACTGAAATTTCAGAATTCTATAGTCTAGAACTTTATGGTTTAATTGATCATACCTTCTAAACTTGCATAAGGCATTCAACAAAGACCCTCTTTCTGAGTGCACAGGTTAGACCCAGAGTAAGGTCTCCATTATTTATTTTTATTATCCCTTAAATATTAGCTGTCAGTTCTTACTTTATATTGTATAGGCTCAGGTATTCCCACTGGTTTCCTTTAGTATGTTTAATTAATATTTCCTTCATATGCCGTCTTATAATATCAGGCAGGGGAAGAATTCCCCAGTGAAACATGTCTATCCCACACAATATAATTAGGCAAAAGAGAGGTAATTATCTTACACAATGCCCTTTTAAACATACCAATTTTTATAAAGACTCTGGGTTCCCCAGAGAGTGGTTGAACCAAGGGACTCAGGCACTTTTGTCAATCTTTTAACTTGATTAATTGGTCTAACTTTTGCCCCAAGTAATTGTTGGTCAGGTATCTCAGTGTAATTTTACGTGTATAAAATTTACATGTAATAAAATATACATACTTTAAACTGGGGTAAATAGGGCAGACTTGTTTGGGTCTGGCCCTTTAATGTTGATGACAAGTAGGAGATCCCTTTGGCCCATCCAATCTTAGGCAGTATTGTATCCAATCTTTGATTTATCTCAGTAATGTCTGTTTTATTTATCCCACTTTAAAATAACCATCTAAAGATTTCTTATTCGTTTAGGAGAAGTCCCTTTAAAATTTCCACCTTGTTGGGAAAAAGTTTTTAGGCTTTTCCTTCAGTTTTTTTCCCTGTTACTTAACCTAATTAACAATAATTATTCTAATGTTTTTATTAGCATCTGTAAGACCCATTTAGGGGAAGCAGAGACCACAAATAAGGTTTCCCAAACCAAGTTTTTGGGTTTGTTTGAAACTAAAGGAGTTTTTAGGTTAACCATTATATGACTAATTTCCAGCATTTCCGCCCCCCCATAGGAGCCAATGAAACAGCTGTTTATAATGAGAGCTCTCTAAAAATTTACCAATTTAGAAGTTTCTCCAATTTGAAGGATCCATCATCTGGCCATAAATGAGGTATACCTTAATAGTGACTCAAACCAATAAGACGCAAGAGGCTTCCCCACAAAAGAGTGTAAAGGATGCTGTCTAAATAAGATCCAGAAAGTTTACTCTCAAAAGTAGTTTAAGAAAGTAATGGTCTTTGTTGTACAGGCTGACACAATGAAGGTTAAGATGGCAAAAAGCCCCTGAGAGTTGTACAGTCAGACAAAAGACTGCTCAGAATCCCAGTCTATTTGACTGGCTGCCAATGTACACCATATAAGTACTTTTGGATGGTAGTGACCAAGTTCTCAAAACACACACACACACACACACACAGAAGAATATCAGAACACTTACATTTCAAAGACACGGGAAGAGAAATGCAAGTTTCCCCTAGAAAGCCTTTTGTTTTTTTGAAGTCAGAATTCTGAAAAGATGTTTTTATCGAGCCAGCTTTTTCTAACTTAACTGCATATGCAATAAAAGAGTCCTATCTTAGTCATTTTTAGGGCAAGATTTTCTTTAAGTCCCACGTAAGTAAGCACTTGTAAATGTAAATTTTGTATGGACATAAACCTGGCCAGGATATCCGTTGGAGGCTGGAAATCTGTTGTTCCTTTTTCTTTTGTATTGAAAGCTAAGTTCCCCATTCTGAGTTCAATTTGTGAAGATCACTTTTATTTTGACAAACTCTATTAAAGTAGCCAATTCAAGGAAGACAGGTTAGTCTTCCACCTAATTACCCAGTCCAACTTTTACTCAGTGTCTTTCACCTGAGCAAAGTCTCCCCAGTCTTTCAGCTGAGGATAAACCACAGTGTCTACACTGAGCAAGATCTTCCCAGTGTCTTTTAAGTGAGGCTATCCCACTTGAGCAGAAGTCTTCCCAGTGTTTTTCTACTGAGGATAAGCCCTCAGTGTTTAAACTGAGTAAAAATCTTCCCAGTGTCTTTCACTGAGGATGACCCAAGTACTTCTTCTTGAAACCAAGTTTCAAGGATAACCTACTACTCAAGAGAAGAGTTGAACACCACTGCATAAAACTTAGGATCATCAACCAAAACTGGAGATCCAAGAACCAGGAGATACTCACCCAAAGTCGTCTGGACTCTCTGAGAAAGCGGACAGGCCCAAGAAGCCTCTGCTGGTGCCAGGACTCTGGATCCTCATAGAGTTCAGGCAAAGAAGAAAAGTCTGCTCTGGGCCCCTTCATTGGTTGCCAAGACTGCTGACTGAAAACTATGCACAACCCAAAAGGAGAATTATGTTTTATTTGGCAGATTTTCTGAGGACTTAAGCCCAGAACACAGCCTGTCAGATCACTCTGAGGAACTGCTCAGAAGACCTAAGGGAGGAGTCAACAAAAACCAGGTAGTCAGAACATCAAAAGGTTACTATTAATTAAAGAAAACTAGACATCTCAAGTTAAGGACTTTAGCACTTTTCTATGTATGAGAAGATGAAAGAATCTGGGCTCTGTGAAATCATTCCTTTGATGTGCACCTTAACTCTAGAATCAGTACCCTGTTTTTCTCCATCCCGAATCCCCTCAAGGTGCACAGTTGAGGGTTCCTGCTTTGACATCTGACTTGATGACTGCAACATCCTTTGTCTACTGATATGGCAGGGAACATTTTTCATCCACGGGTAAGAAATTGAGGAGAAAATTAACATAATTCAAGATATAAAACCATTACAATATTAAAAATTCCCAAATGTCAAACAAACATAAGTACCCTTGACCTGTAAAATGGAACATGCCAAAGAAGGGAAAAAAAGAAACAATAAAGAAAATGTAGAAAATAAAGCATAAAATAAGATGGCAGAAATCAATAACAGTAGAACAATAATTAAATAAATCAAGGTAAATGTTATCATAAGATTTTTAAATTTCAAAAAAAAAACCCCATCAAACAAAACATATTGAAAATAAAGTAATAGAGAAAATTTAGAGAGCAAATATGAATGCAAAGAAGACCTGTTAGGTAGTTAGTCAGACATTAGCAGCAAGGAGGTGACAGTGGTGAGAAAGACAAGAAGAAGAAATTGAGTCACACGCAGCCATCTGAGGACTCTCCCTTGACTCCACCCAGAACGGGAGAAACTATGGTCTGGTGGTGGGCAGCTTATCCTGATAAAGAGAGGCACAGTAACACAGGGGACTTCTCCAGGCTGTGCATGCCCAGACCAGACAGGCATATAACCTATAGTAAATCCAAACTCATTATACCATAATTACAAGAAATTACATGTGGTTTTGCCCCTCCCCCCACCCAGTAGGCATTTCTTGGGGATTCAAAGATGAGAGCATGCGCAGCAGAAAACTTGTTCCATAGCTCAGGACTGTCAATCAAATAATGATCCTTGTCACTCACCCCCGCCTCTCTGCCAAATGCTCCTTAAAAGCGCTCGTAAGGGGCTTCCCTGGTGGCGCAGTGGTTTAGAATCTGCCTGCTAATGCAGGGGACACAGGTTCGAGCCCTGGTCTGGGAGGATCCCACATGCCGCGGAGCAACTAGGCCCGTGAGCCACGACTACTGAGCCTGCGCGTCTGGAGCCTGTGCTCCGCAACAAGAGGCCGCGATAGTGAGAGGCCCGCGCACCGCGATGAAGAGTGGCCCCCACTTGCCACAACTAGAGAAAGCCCTCGCACAGAAATGAAGACGCAACACAGCAAAAATAAATAAATTAATTAATAAAAACTCCTACCCCCAACATCTTCTTTAAAAAAAAAAAAAAGCGCTCGTAAGCCTTTATAGGAATGCTGCTTTCAATTTGCCGAAACAGTACACCCATCCCCCCCCCATCCCGAGAGTGTACCTTTGCTTCGATATACTTTGCTTTGGGCTTGCTTCACTTCGCTGAAATAGCCTGTTCTCAGAAACAGCCTGCTCTTTCTCTCTCCTTCTCTCTCTCCCTCTCTGAGAGTGTACCTATGCTTAAATCAACTTTGCTTTGTGCTTAAGCTTAACCTGGTAGTTTGCGATCCTTTGCTTACTATCATGGAACCAAGATAGCTGGTCCAAGGCCTTCCACTGACCTCCTCGGTTGAAGCTATTTTCTTACAAAGCATGTCCACATGGTGACAGACCTAAGTCTAAATTTTGATAAAAGGTTGAATTAAGGTGAGAATATCATATGGGAGGAAAAGACTAGGAAAAATAGTAGATGTAGGAGATATGTTTGTGAAAGTGCACATTCATGGCAATATAGCCAAATAAACTCACATGCCCACGTTCCCACTAAAACTGTATAAAATTATGACCAACAAGCAGAGAATACACATTATTTTAAAGCCCTCATGGGACATTAAGACATATTTACCATGTGAATCCTTCATTGAATCTTGTGTTACTGCTAAGGGATGTCATAAGGGAATTTTGTGTAAGACTCAAAGCTCCCTTTCTATATGGTTCAGGCTGGACTTGAAGCTTCAGGGGCCTGGGAGGATGGGGCAGGAAAGGCAAGGCACACTCAGAAAAGAGAATACATCCATAACACACTAGGAATATCTGAAGAGGCTGCTCAAGACCTGGCTCAGCCCCAAGGGTTTGACCCCTAGTCCTACTCTTCACCCTACAGCCCTTTAGGGTCAGGACCTTGGCTCACCCTAACCCATTCCTAGCTTCCGGGTATAGAATGAGTGCACATGTCTGAATGTTAATGTTCTCTCAAAATTTACCTGTTGAAATCCTACCTCTTAAAGATAGGAGGCGGGGCCGTGCAAAAGTGCTTATGAGCTTTCATGAATGGGATTAGTGCCTTATGAAAGAGACTCCAGAGATATCTGTAGCCTCCTCCCATCATATGAGGATACAGAGAGAAGGCTCCAGCTGTGAACCAGGAAGAGAGCTCTCACTACGAGGTGGCCATACTGGTGACTTGATCTTGGGCTTCCCAGCCTCCAGAACTGTGATAATAAATGTCTGTTGTTTTTAATCTACCCAGTCTATGATATATTGTTATAGCAGCCCTAATGGATTAAGACCACATATTTCAAAATTTATCTGGAGAGTGGGGACTGTCTTATCATTGCAAACTAAGAAGTTGGGTTGAGACAACATATGAAAGATTATTTTAAGTAGAAAATTATGGATTATTGGATTTGAAAGTACTAGATTGGTTAAGGAACATGAGTACGTGTGTGTGTGCGTGTTTGCAGTGTGTCCCAAAAGTTTTTGTGCAGTTTAAAGATTTACTAACTCCAGAATTATAAACACTACAAACTTACAAAAACATCATTTGAAGGTTTAACTGTTACCAGATGCAAGTCTGTGTGCCTGATGCACAGTGAGGCTAAATACTGAAACATCAGAGTTTGAAGCAGAGAAAGGTTTACACAGTGCCATGCAAGAAGACATGTGGCTCATGCCCAGGAAAAACCCCAAGCTCCCTGAAGGCTTTCAGCAAAGCCTTTTTAAAGGCAAGGTGAGGGAGGGGCATGACTAATTGTTGCAAATATCTTGGTGTTGGATCCTTTGTTCTAGACGCTGGCCAGATGGGTCAGATCCTGGTCAGGTCATGTGTTCCTGTAAACCTCCAAGAAAACAATTATTATTCTCTGTTCTGCAACTTTTTATCTCCATGAATGGGCTCTTAAAAGTCAGAGCCTTAGAAATAGTCTATCCTGTATATTTCAGGCTCTAGGCAACATTGTTTTACAAAAAGTGCAGAGCCAGCCTGGATCACAGGGATGGACAGAGTTAGCTCAGGCAACAGAGCATAAAGATTAAAGTAAAAAAGATCTCATGTGGAGGCAGATTTGTTCTTCCCTATTACATAACTATTTATAATTCTTTCATACTTATGAATTTTGAAAAATAAATTATTTCAATTTTTGTGTGTAGTTCCCTCTGATAGAAAATGAGGCAAAACATACACTATTCAAAATTCACAAAACTAAATAAGTGTAAAAGAAATTCAAGTTCTATCCCTGGGTTTACACAAGACACATACATGATGTGGGAAATTTGGAGCTGAGGACAAAGGAAATCCTGAGTAAAAATGTCTGTGAAACAGCCAGTCTTCCAGGGTCAGCTTAAGATGTTCAAGAGTTATCAAGTTGGTGGGCCTCAAGTAAAGGTCTCTAATGGATGAAGGAATCAGGTTCCAGATGGAATGAAGAGAAAATTGGCTAAGGTCTCTCTGACAGGATGAGAGTAGTTGGAAGGAGGGATCTGGAAGCCCCAGGAGGGTGCAGGTGTCTGTGGGTGTGGATGGGAAGGGAAGGAGGGGCAGTGATTCAGCCTATTTCTCTTATTGCCCCTCCCCCACACTCAGGAGCCCTTTTGACAAGGCCACAGCTCTGTGACGCAGGCCTGGGGTTCTGCCATCAAGTGAACTCCCAGTGCTCTGTTGCCTGAGGGCAGCAATGCAGTTCAGAAGATGGAGAATCTCTTTTCTTTGAAAGACATTGTTGCTATCTGGCTGAGATCCAGCCCAACTTCCTGGGTGATTGATATCATCCTTGGGTTCCTGTGTGGACTGGAGCTCTTCCTAATGTTACTCCACTGCTTCCAGAGTAATCTATTCTTAGCACCACCTAGGAAACATAGAAACATCAGGAAGGTAAGAAACCTTTGGCTTAATCCCAGCAGAGATTCTCTCTTTTTTTCTTATTCTTATTTCCACTTTTCTAAACCACGTAGCGAGACTCCTGAGATGGGAACTCTCAGAAAAGTATAGAACATCATCCTTCTAGGGAAAAGCCAGGCCAGAGAGGGGTTAGAGTGGGCATGAGGATTTCTAGCCTAAGATCTTAGACCAGGAGTTCAGGTATGGTAGAGGGCTCCAGGGCAAGTCCCAAATGCAGTGACTAATGGTTAAGGACTGGTTACTAAGAGTTCAATCTCTGCAGGAAGGCTGACCCCTGAGCCCTGGTTCACCAGCCACCTTCCCACAGCGGGTGTCTCAAGTGAGACCTTCCTCTGTGTTGGGGCTGAGCCCCTGAGAGCCTGAGAGAAGAGGCTGGAGTGGAGGTCTGGCCTTGGGAAGCAGAATCCTATCTGACAAAGCTCACGTGTGCATCTAGGTCTGAGAATGTGTGTGTTTCTTGATCAGAGGAACAGTGACAGAAGAAATCTATGGTGATTAAAACTTAAAAAATCCTTCTTGGGCTTCCCTGGTGGTGCAGTGGTTGAGAGTCCCCCTGCCAATGCAGGGGACGCAGGTTCGTGCCCCGGTCCGGGTTGATCCCATGTGCCACGGAGTGGCAGGGCCTGTGAGCCATGGCCGCTGGGCCTGTGCGTCCGGAGCCTGTGCTCCTCAACGGGAGAGGCCACAACAGTGAGAGGCCCGCATCCCCCCCAAAAAAAAAATTCTTTGCACTCTTCAAAGAAGAAAAACTGAATATATTGTTATCCACTTTAAAAATAAGTAAAAGGGGAAAAAACCCCACAGAGTTTTAGTTAAATGTAGAAAGAAAGTCATGTTGTTCATGAACACAGCTTGCCTAGATAGAGGACAGTGAGAGTTGGGTGTTAGCCCCTCACTTTTTCTTATCTCTCAGCATCAAGTAAAGCTGAAGGGGAGGAGCAGGAGTAGGAAGAAAAGTGGATCTTTGAAAGGTAAGCCTTTGCCATTCAGCCCTGCGTGACCCGAGAGTTAGCTTCCATCTCTCCTAATCCTGAGGGCCCAGCTTCACGGTCTCTGAGGATGCCAGTGGCAGAGTTTATTCCTCAGGAAACAGAGCCTGAGCCTAATTAACAGAGCCTAATGAACGTGGAAGCACTTTGCAAAGGACAAACCCTTTTCAAGTGAGACTTACCATCACTGTCAGGGACATGTGGCCTTGGACACTGATACTTGGGCTCCAGAGTCTAATCCTCCAAAGATTTCCCTTAAAGGGCCATTGCACTCAGCCTCCTGAAAGACTCTTAGGCCTCTGCCTTCACCACCATGACCCAGTCTCCTGATTTCCAGCTTGCAGGGATTGCCTGGAAGAACTGGAGGGGACTCACGACCTGGTTTCACTTCTGCAAAGGTAAAGAACCTTTCCCCTTCTCTCCTGGGTCGTCCTTCCTCCCAGAGCCTATAATGTGACCCCAGCCCTGGGAGGGGGAGCCATGGGAGGGCATGGCTAAGGCCCTAGGGTGAGGGAGAGCAGGAGCATTATGAAGTCAGTGTGGGGGCAGAGGAGGGTTCTTGGGCTGCAGGTGCCCACCCCTGCCTGTCCTGTCCAGCCATCCTGGCCCCATCTGCTCTCCTACAGCTGCCTGGGGAGGCTTCCTGGCAAGGGCAACGTTCATCAGCTCTCATGTCAAGACCCTCCTGGTGAGACGTGCAAAGCAGTGCCTGCTGGAGCCTGTGGAAGATACTGCTTGAAGGGTTCGGAACCCTGCATGAACACCTCCTGTAGCGTTTCCTTCCTTGATCCAGACACTCGAGAGGTGCTGGAAGCACATATTAAAAGGTTTTGGGTAAAGCACAGGTGGACCCTACCCCTCAAGGTCCTCAAGCCCATAAATCTCTTTAAGTCGAAAAAGTTCCAACCCTCCACCGTTCTGCAGTTTGCCACTTCCCCTTCAGCCACCTGTGTGTCTGGGTCCCACTCAACAGTCAAGTTTGCTGAGTTCCTGGAGAAACCTCCTCGGGCTCATTCAGGAGAGAAGGTGATAACAGAAGAGTCAGTTCCTACCCTGAAGAGGCCTCTCCTTGTCCCCTCCACTGTGTGTAAGGAAATCCAGAGTACCCTGGGAGCGGTTCCATCTGTTGACTACCATGGGCCCTCAAAGGCTTCTCTGACTGGACAGGAGGGCAGGCCACCTTCTCAGTCCCTCACACTCAGCCTTGTGGGCAGAACCTGGAAGAGTGAGAGTGTGGAATGGGTCAAGAGGGACAGCCTAGAGCCAGGTCCAATTTCAGCAGTGGTCAGGAATGAGCCAAGAGAGGAGAGTGGTGGTCAGGCCTCACGAGACCCCTGCCATAGGGTAACAGTGATGGAGGTGAACTTAGGATCCCAATCTTTGAGAGGTGAAGAGGCCAGGGAGGCTGTGGAGGCCAAGGAGTCTCCTGCTCTTCAACCACAGTCTAGTGTTATCTTGGAAACCAAAGTGTTGACAAAATCCCAAACCACAAATGTACATATGAGGAGTTTAGAGGTGCCAGGGGCCAGTAGAAGTTTCCTACTACCTAGACTGTCTGTTTTCCAACATCCAGGTGAGCCATGCCTTAACATGGAGGTTGCTAGTGAGTTTAACTCCAAAGTAAAGGTACAGTCAGACAACCAGCTTCAGGACTTTCCCAAACACAGGTTCCTTGCTGCAGACAACTTGGCTTCTCAGGTGCCTCAGTGCCATCCCCAGAGAGTCCCCACCAGAGACAGGTTAGCTTCCCAGGAGCCAAGTGGCTTTATGGAAGCCCAAAGGAGCCACCTAGGGCAGCAGGAGCCCAAAACTTCAAAACTCCAAGACTCATGGAAGAGCCAGAGCAAGATGATTGCCCCTACTTACAAAAGAGAGGACCGTAGGAGGCATAAACCAGGAGAGCATGAAGAAAGGTTTAAAGAATTAGGGACCTCTCAAGCTGGAAGTATGAGCCGCCCTGCCCAGGTCAGGGGAATAACAGACTCTATTGGGAGCAGATGTCTCCAGCTCATGCCAGAGAAGAAACATAGCCCTCCAGAAAGCCTCTTCAGAAAAAGGATGAGGCTATTTTTAAAGTGGATTTCCCCCAAGAAAAATGTCAATGGTCGAGATGCTCTGCAAAAAAAAAAAGCCCATATCAGCCACTGCCCAGAGTCACGGATCAGTCAAAAGCAGATCGACCTTGAAGAGTGAGACTGCTGAGGGTCGGGCACGCATGACAGCTGTTGGACAGATCCCAGAAGAAAAAAGAGCAATTCACCATGGACTTCATGCCACAAAGTTAAATGAACACAAACTGGAATTCCAAGTCCCAGTATGTGGGTGTTTCGGCTACCATAGGCTTACCTCCTACCCAGAGCAAGGGAGAATGATGGGTTATACAGCCTGCAGTCATAAAGCCACCTCCAAGGGCCAGAGTTGTTCTATCAGGGAAAGGGAAGTCAGACACCAACATAGTTTGAAAAGTGTAAGGTTCGACGATGAGCAGCTGGGCCTAAGGTGCCTCCCATCCTTGCCCCCCAAGAAGAGTTTGTTTCCAGTTAGTACCTGCCAGTATGGGCCAAGGATTCCAGGTGCCCCAGCCCGCCATCAACACTGTCCAAGGCATTGTCATCTTTGGGGAGGTGTCTTGCCTGCTCGACAGTAAAATCCTTCTTTAGTCTTCCCTTTAGTAGGAAAACATGTCTCCAAGTAAAAATTCAGTCCATGTAGAGAAAATGATTTTCTCATTAGCACATCCAAGATATTTAATGTTCCCCAATACATATATATATATATACATATTTATATTTTTTGCTAATAAAAGCATAGTGTAATGGCTGCTGTCTGTGCTGTGCACTTTGTCTTCTAGAAGGGAGGGGCATGGAGGGAGGTGGACAGTAGCATCACAAGCTTGCTCCTTGTCTCGTGTCCCTTCATTGCACCTTATGATACTGTCATTACACAAACCAAAATTACTCTAACAATGAGATGGGAAAAACCTATGAAGCCCACACCCAAGGATCTGGTTCAACCAGTCTTTCTCCTTCTTCTATGCTACTTTGAACTTTATGCAACTGTAGTGGATAGGTTTACACGATAGGGCCGGACATTGCAATTCAGGCTTCAGGAAGTGTCAGAGCAAAGTGGATGGAAGTTTGGGGGGAATAGAGTATGGGCTCTGAGTTCAGAAACAGGAGAAATCTTGCCCCTGGATCTCTTGGTAGGGAATATCCAACATCTGCTCTTAAGAGTTCCTTCTCTCTCTGATGAAGGCTGGGATTGAGATATGCCCTATGACCCCCTTTTAGCTTAGGCATAATAAAATGTACAGCATCACCCTCCCCCACCTCTGTTTCTCCTAGACTTTAGAGCAGCAGCAAGGATGGCATTTCCAGCTCTGTGTGTGTAGGTGGGGGGAGTATCAGGGAGGCTGCAGAGGGCTGTGTTGAGTCCAGTCCCATATAAATGAATGGCTATGTTCATGGGTCACCTACCTTCCACTTTATGTTAACCCCAGAGAAGGAGTTTTGGATGAATGGAATAGGGGTGTGACTGTGGGTAGTAACTATCTGATGGTCAAACACTGTGAATTTAGGGTGGGACGTAGGTGTAGAAAAATCCCTGGATCCAAGGAAGGAGGCAAAGTGGTACCAGATTCCCATAAATGTGCAGTTCTGAAAGAGCAGCCCCCTGACATACAACCACCATCTAAAGGCCTAAAGGGGAGGAAAAGTTAAGGGTCCAGTAGCTCATCATGGCCCCACCCCAGGGTCTCTACCCTATTCCTACTCTAAGATCACAGACCTAGAGAAACCACCTTTAGGTCAAAACAGAAGGTCAAACTTATAGAAGTAAAGCAAATCAGGGAAGGTTAATCTCTTAATACTATATTTAATAAGCTTACACATCATCACCTCTTGACTTTTAGGAAGGATAACTTAACAATAGGTGTAAAAGCCAGGACTAGGGAACTTGGGATGTGACTCCTAGTCTGGTGACCTTCACATAAACACATGGCCCAAGGACTGCTCCAGGGGAGAGGTGGGGACTGGCCTGTGATTGTGTAGTAAGCCTTGCCTGTCTCTCAGTCCTTGATCACCCCAGAGCCTGGCAGGTGAAGAAGCAATCAGACTGGATTTGTGGTGGTGTGGAGGTGACCTGTGCAAAGTGGATGGGGCAGGGTGCAATCCAGGGGTGTTCCACTGATCTGCTTCTAGCACAGCTTTTCTTGTCTTCTGACCCCCATCCATATGGAAAAGCAGGGCGATGAGGAAGAATTTCTCTAGAGTGATTTGATGCTTTCTGCCATGTGTAGGGCGCATGGTGGACACAGCTCCAGGTGGTGTCTTTCTCATTGTGGAGATTTCTGTTCCAGCTGATGCCCCTGATCCAGATGACAACAGAAATGGACCCCATCCCCCATCCCTGTCAGGCCCCTCAACACGTGGAAATGCTGTGACCTGGGGTGGAGGGGGCAGAGTGAGCACAGGACTGCTCACACCCCTGGTTTCTCCCTGGAGCTAGGCCCTACCTCTGGGCCCCAATTCCCAAGGCAGCCTCCAGAATGGGCAGAGCAGTGAGAGTGGAGCCAGGACTTGTGGGAGGGGTCGGTACCCAGAGGAAAGAGTTGACAGGGCTGGGACCTGAGCCTGGCTGCTGCTGGGTCCTCTCAGGGGCACCCAGAAGTGAGTTCTGGGAATATGGGGAAGCTGGACTTGGACCCCCCTGGCTCCTGCTGGGAGAGTGCCACAGACAGGTGATGCTGATGGAACAGCAAGAAAACAGAAAGAATCAAGTCCCTTTGCCTTTCTCTTGCTGCTCCGTCTTCCATAAGGTACAGTAAGACAAGAAATTGAGAGACCAAAAGAAAAAAAGAAATGGAGAGACCCAGAGACAATACACAAAGACTTCACAGACACACCTCTCAAGAGACACTTCTCACACAAACACCTTTCTCAGAGATCACATACTGAGACCTCACACAGGGACCTCATGTTGCTTCACAGACCCTCAGACAGCAACCTAGCACAGATTTAACAGATTTCCCAGAGATACCTTCCAAAGGGACCTCATACAGAGACTTCACACAGAGATCTCACCCAGAGACAACACACAGAGACTTGGCACAAAGACCTCACAGAGACCTCACATCTATTCTTCAGTATCCATTGACAAGCCTTTCTTAGTGAATATGAAACCACTTAGCAAACTGGCAGCATGATAAATATATTATCAGTTGTGCCCCTCTGAGATCCACCAGACACTCACTGTCAGCATTACTCTAAATGGGGACATGTTTGAGAAGTTTTGTTCTTTTGTAATGTCACTGCCTCTGAACAAAAGAATTATACATTCCAAATGTAGATTTTCAAATTTCTTTCTTAGGTGTTCATTAGCTTGAAAATCACATATTACATTATTTTATTTTTATTTATTTTAGAAGAATAAAGAAAATAATGTTTATTTCTTAGAAATGCATGTAGTACTCTATTTTTTTATTTTAAAAAATTTTTATTGGAGTATAGGTGAGTTACAAATTTGTGTTAGTTTCAGGTGTACAGCAAAGGGAGCCAGGTATACATATACATATGTCCACTTTTTTTAAAGATTCTTTTCCCATAGAGGCCATTACAGAGTATTGAGTAGAGCTCCCCATGCTATACAGTAGGTTATTATTATCTATTTTGTATATAGTCGTGTGTATATGTCAATCCCAATCTCCCAATTTATCCTTCCCCCCTTATCTCCTGGTAACCATAAGTTTTCATTTGTACCCTTTTTTTAGGAGAATCACAAATTTTAAGCACAACTAAAACACTGTCAGTCTCCAGTGAGAGAAAATATTTGTCCAGTTTTAGTTATCATCCAGTCAAATGGTATCTGGCACATTTTTTACTTTATTGAGGACAGAACTTAAACTTGAGATGGCTTACTTGTTTCCTTTGGGAACATAAGAAAAACCTGCAACAAAGGTACTCTAGGAATGAAATAAACCAAGAAAGAAGCATCTGGACTCACATTCACTTTTCAGAGGGCTGTGTAACTAGCACATTATTTTGCACATAATAGCTTGCATCAGGTTTGTGGGGTTTGCTTTACTTTTTAACAGGCCAATAATCATGTGAGGATTTTTCACAAGTCAAATTTCTGGTTTTAAATTTTACATTCTGGCAAAATTATGCTTCTGAATATTATTTTATTTCTTAAAATGTGGTAATGCCCTAAAATGATATTACACAATCATAACGTTCAGCTAACATACTTAAAAAGATGGGCTATTAAGGATTCATTCTTAAATAATTCTATGAAATGCACATTTTCTAAGACATGCAGTTAGGATCCACTTTATATTCATTATAGGGTTAACACATTGCTTAAAAAATTTTTGAAAGATTATAAAATATATGACTTAGCCTATGCTTGACATTCTACATGTTACCTCATAAAATTACTGAGGGAAGGATATCTTAATATCTGAATTGAAGGTAGTGTACATTTAATCTACATTTGGCTTATAACAATGAATAATGAAAGGCTTTCATTTATTATATATCTCACACTTTCCAAAGGGTACACTTCTAAAAGACTACTGATTTCTCACTGCTAATAAGCAACCTATTGTCCTTGCCTTGGTAAAATCTATCTTAATGACAGCTGGTTGTCTCCCAGATTATCCACTGGTATTACAGCGTCACGGTCTTTTAAGTGGAACAGGGCTGACACAAGGACTCTTTGGGCTTATTTCTACAAGAAATTTAGTTTTTCTATTCTCCTATTTAAAAAATGTATAATTATTAATTTTTCCCTTTACTCCTTTATGTCATTGAATCAGAAAACAATGGACCATGGTCATGTATGTCATCTAATACTCTATCAGATCACTTTTTTTTTAAATAGTGCAGCTTGGGCTTCCCTGGTGGCGCAGTGGTTGAGAGTCCGCCTGCCGATGCAGGGGACACGGGTTCGTGCCCCGATCCAGGAAGATCCCACATGCCGCAGAGCGGCTGGGCCCGTGAGCCATGGCCGCTGAGCCTGCACTCTGCAACGGGAGAGGCCACAGCAGTGAGAGGCCCGCGTACCGCAAAAAAATAAAAAATAAAAAAATAAAAATAAAAATAAATAAATAGTGCAGCTTACTCAGGTAAGTTTACTGATCAGAACAAAATGGAATCAATTAGGAAAAAGTTCATACAGGAAAATATCCTTTTCAAAGTTGACTATTTTAACACAGTTAAATAAGTGATTATCTCTTAATCCTTTGAGTTAAATGTGTTCAGGGTGGCCAAGAAAGTCTGGAAACATGAAAAATGTCCATAAAAGCACTTTATTACTATAATACGTTGAATGTGTTGCTCCTCATTATTAATTCACAGTTCATTAACCTGGGCAAAATTACAATGAACAATGTGCACTAAAGCAAAATTCCCATCAACCATTTTCCATCTGTCATACATTGTGTCAGATGATTTGTGTGTCTAATTTTCATGGAAAAACATGTACCTTTACTCCAGAATAAGAAATCAAGGGGGATCAATCTATTAAAAAGATATTAATATTCCCAGACTCTGTGGCCTTCCGTATTTTCTTTTTAAGAAGATTCACCTAGTGCAAATCTTATAAATATTTTTACCATTTAATATGCCCAGACAAAATGCATACAAAAATTAGATAAAAGAGAAAACAACAAAAACAGATCCCCTTTGTTTTCAAAACATTTGATGTTTACATCCAAATATTTTGTTGAAAATGAAGTGATTTTTAATCTATAGTTAAAAGACACTATAATGATATTTAGAACATATTACAGATCTGGATTTTTACAAATAGATTTTTATTTAAAACAGGTCTCACACTGATATCAAGAAACCAGGCACTCTAGAACAAAATGTGGAGAGATGGCAATTATGCGATGACTTCTTAATACTCCAAGGGAAAAAGATTTTTTCCAAAGTAGTCCATCTACAATAGTAACCCTTAAGATCTACTCCCCCTGATAGGTGTCAATATTATTTTCTCTTTTATACACATTTACTTTATAATTAACTCCTACAGGAGGACATTTCTGGAAATGTTCCCAGATATCTACAGCCACACTTTCTGTCATGATCACACCATGGAAAAAGTAGGGAACATCCAGATCCTGATGATCCAGGGGTTTCATAATTACCCCTTTGAGGTCAGTCAGAATCATAATCATTCCCAGAACAGGGTCGGTCTTTACATTTGTGCCCCTAGACATGCAGATTGTAACACTACCTACCCAAAGGCAAGTTGTCTTCCTTACTCAGGTTTGCAGGGGCACCACTCACTGTGGTAGCTAGAAGAGTCCGTTGCCCCCAGCCCGGACCTGCATTCTCTACTCTCCACAGACACATCATACTACAGATATACCAGTGGTGCTGATGAAACTTCCAGAAAGCTATAAAATAATGCATGCCAGGCACGGTAGATGAGGATTTAGAAAATGCTAACATCTTCTCTAGGAAATAAAGGTGACATACCTATGTGGCTTTAAGCATTTTTGTGCATTAGCTGGCCCCCTGGATCTGGGAAAAAGCATCTGATTTTAAAGTTTCTCAGCCTCATTCTCTGCAATGAAATCTGAAGCTCTTCCTTCCTTCTCTGAGTCCAGAAGCTGGAATTGATACAGTCTGCTCTCTGTGATTTGTCTCTACCATTTGTTTCCAGTGACCACTTCAACTCAGATATCTCTCAATTCAGGGATCACTCCTAAACTTCAGGACGAAGGTCACTGCCCTTTTTATTCCCACCACAATTTTATGCTAGTAACCATTTACAGTGTCGATAAATTTATTTTGTAGAATGTGCCCCCTGGACTCCACCTGCTAAATCTGTTTTGTGGGCAAATCATTTGTTACTTAGCTAAACAAATTTTATAAAATCATATTTTATAAAATTGTATTTTATAAAATGTTACTTTCTTATTTTATAAAATTGGTAAATCCAGGGATTTAGGCTTAATTCTTATTTTTAAAAATGTTGGTACTCATTTTGCCAATTTTTCTCTTTTTACATGGATCAGAAAATATGTTAAGAACTCAACTGTGAAGATACCACTATTTTTATTTTTTCTCACTTTTTGTACTTAACTTTTATAACAAACCTTTATTATTGCACAGGAAACAGGAAAGTTTGTTCCTTGGAAAACATCAGTCCTAAGAACGTACTAAGTTAAAGCTTAGCATGTTAGATCTGCGAGTAGCCTTGTCTTTTTTTTTTTTTTTTTTTTTTTTTTTTTTTTTTTTTTTTTTTTGGTACACAGGCCTCTCACTGTTGTGGCCTCTCCCGTTGCAGAGCACAGGCTCCGGACATGCCGGCTCAGCGGTCATGGCTCACGGGCCCAGCCGCTCCGTGGCATGTGGGATCTTCCCGGACCGGGGCACGAACCCGTGTCCCCTGCATCGGCAGGCGGACTCTCAACCACTGCGCCACCAGGGAAGCCCAACCTTGTCTTATTTTTAATGATGCTTTTTTCTGAATTGGTAAAAAAAAAAAAAAAGCCTTAAGGCTTAGGAACAGAAGCAATTTGAGAATTAAAATCCAAATCATTCAAATGAAGTTTGTCAGAACAGTTTGTGTGTGGGGAGGACAGCTTCTAGGCACTTCAGAGAAACCAGCAGGACAGAATTGAGAATAGCCAGCACCTTACAGGGCTTCCCACAGAAATGCTTTAATGCAAAGAGGTGACTAGATTTCACAGGGAGACCAGGGAGAGGATGCAGAGAGAATTAAATCACATTCAAGCACCTGTTTACCTGGGAGGTAAGTTCCTTCATATTGTGGTCAGATGCTGTTTAGGGGGACACTGGTGCAGGGGAGGTGTTGGGAGGATGAACTCTTTTCTGAGTGATTTTGCAAGTGTGAAAATTCATCCAACAGAGATGCTAGAAAAAGTTGCTCCTAGTAGCGAGCATCCAACATGATATTTTGGGACAAAAATGTGTATTTGGAAGAATTTTTCACAAAAGAGCAGTGATGGGAGGAAAAGATTCATATGGGCCTGGCTAGTAATATTCTTCCTTCACAATTTTCTTGTGGGTTCCTGAGGCCTGTTGTGACTGCTTGGAGACCTGGTCCCCAAGCAATGGCCCTCTTTGTCATACTCAGGGTAACCCAGGAAGTTGCTTGTCTGAAGCAGAAAAGGTTCTCCCTTCCACTCATGTCCTCTGGCTGATCAGATGAACACATGGCATCATCTACAGCTGAGAGGTGTTTGTTAACTACCTTTGTTTCATAGGACACAACTCATATATACTCTACAGTAATGTTTATCACTGTCTTTTATAATCTCAAGGTAAGAAGTAATCAGTGTTAAAATCATTCTACTGGAATAACAAAGCACATGACTTTTTTTTCCCTAATAGTGATTGTATTTGTTTGCTAGGGCTGCCATAACAAAATACCATACTGGCTCCTAGGTGGCTTAAACAACAAAAATATATTTTCTCATAGCTCTAGAGGCTAGAAGTCCAAGATCAAAGTATCAAGTTTAGTTTCTTTGAGGTCTCTCTCCTTTGATGGCTACCTTCTCGCTGTGTCCTCACATGGTTGCCCCTCAGTCTGTGCATGTCTGTGTTCTAGTATTCCCCCCTTATAAAGATACAAGTCATATTGGATTAGAGTCCATCCATATGATCATTTTACCTTAATTTTCTCTTCCAAAGCAGTATTTCCAAGTAGAAGTTAAGCTTACTGTACAAGCAATCAGGTATTGAATAAGAGGCATTGCTATGGAGACAAAAAAACAATGGTTAATAATGGAGGCAAATTTCATACCAGTTTTTGAGTTCTGAGGGTAGACAGTTGAGAAGATCTCTAAATGTCAGGGTTAAAGCATCTTTTGTAGTTTGAATGTCCATCAGATGTTCAGGTAAACTTTCTGAGTGGTCCATAGAGCAACAGGAACGAAGAAGACTGTCTAAACATGAGCTGCTGTGGAGATTTCTCTGAAGTTTATATTAAGATATCTACCTTCAGTATGCAGGACTTCAGAAAAAAAAGGCAGTTTTAGTTTCAATGATTCCAAGTTAAAAGGGTGGGAGAAAATTTGGAAACACTAGTTTGGAGAGTTGTAGTCAGGTAGTGGAGGAAACTAGAAAAATTCAGGACACAGTCCAGTTTTCAGCTAATTAACAAAACTTCAAGGAAAATTAATAGCACTAGAATCTAATATCCACAATACGTATTTTGGTTTCTATCAAAAGATAATTTTTCTCTCTAAAATCACCCTCATTTCTATCAAAGATAGCCAAATTAAGACAAATTTGTTTGCAAAATAAGTCTAGATTCAATAAACTTGGTCTTATTTATATAAGTATAGCAAGGATTGTGACTGACCATATAGGCTTATTTTTTATTTTTATTTTTTGCTTTTATTAAGAGAATTTATTGCCTCTCTCTCCTCCCAATAGCTCAAACATGAAGAAGCAACATCAGAGGAAGACAGACAGAAAGTGGCTCTTTGAGTTTGTCCTTCTTGGCATTGGTGAAGGAAGAGGCAGCTTTCTCAAAGTTTTTATCTGCTTAATAGGATGTAGTGGAGAAAGGGAACAAGGAAAGTCAGAGGATAAGTGAACAGGCTCTGCACCTACCAAGGATGTGTTATCCTCCTAATCGTCCCAGTAGGAATATTCCATTCATGTTCTTTGATCTGATCCTTGCATTGGAAGACACTTCTTTTGTTAATCTCTTTTTTTAAGTTAATTTTTATTTTATATTGAAGTATAGTTGATTTACAATGTTGAATTAGTTTCAGGTGTACAGCAAAATGATTCACTTATACATATACATATATCCAGTCTTTTTCAGATTCTTTTGCCATATAGGTTATTACAGAATAGTGAGTAGAGTTCCCTTTGCTATACAGTAGGGTCTTGTTAATTATCTATTTTATATACAGTAGTGTGTATATGTGAATCCAAACTCCTAATTTATCCCTCCCCATACCTTTTCCCTTTAGTAACCAGAAGTTTGTTTTTTAAGTCTGTGAGTCTGTTTCTCTTTTGTAATTAAGTTCATTTGTATCATTTTTTTCAGATTCCACAGATAAGTGATATCATATGATATTTGTCTTTCTCTGAATTACTTCACTTAGTGTGATAATCTCTACGTCAATTCATGTTACTGCAAATGGCATTATTTCATTCATTTTTATGGCTGAGTAATATTCCATTGTATATATGTACCACATCTTCTTTATCCATTCATCTGTCAATGGACATTTAAATTGCTTTCATATCCTGGTTATTGTGAATAGTGCTGCACTGAACACTGGGGTGCATGTCTCTTTTGGAAGTATAATTTTCTCCAGATACATGCCTAAGAGTACGATTGCTGGATCATATGGTACTTCTATTTTTAGTTTTTTAAGGAATCCCATAATATTCTCCATAGTGGTTGAACCAATTTACATTCCCACCAACAGTGAAGGAGGACTCCTTTTCTCCACACCCTCTCCAACATTTTTGTAGTCTACAGTTTGTAGACATTTTGATGACGGTTATTCTGACTGGTGTGAGGTGATACCTCATTGTAGATTTGATTTGCATTTCTCTAATAATTAGCGATGTTGAGCAGATTTTCATGTGCTTTTTGCCCATCAGTATGTCTTCTTTGGAGAAATGTCTATTTAGATCTTCTGTCCATTTTTTGATTGGGTGGTTTGCTTTTTTGATATTGAGCTGCATGAGCTATTTGTATACTTTGGAGATTATTCCACTGTCAGTCTCATCATTTGCAAATATTTTCTCCCATTCTGTAGGTTGTCTTTTTGTTTTGTTTATGGTTTCCTTTGCTGTGCAAAAGCTTTTAAGTTTGATTAGGTCCCATTTGTTTATTTTAGTTTTTGTTTTCTTTCCTCTAGGAGGTGGATCCAAAAAGGTATTGCTGCTGTGAAAGAGTGTTCTGCCTGGATTTTCCTCTAAGAGTTTTATAATATCCAGTCTTACATTTAGGTCTTTAATGCATTTTGAGTTTATTTTTGTCTGTGATGTTAGAAAATTGTTCTAATTTCATTTTTTTACATGTAGCTGTCCAGTTTTCCCAGCACCACTTATGGAAGAGACTGTCTTTTCTCCATTGTATATTCCTGCCTCCTTTGTCATAGATTAATTGACCATAGTTGTGTGGGTTTATTTCTGGGCTTTCTATTGTGTTCCATTGATCTATATTTCTGTTTTTGTGCAAGTACCATACTGATCACTGTAGCTTTGTAATATAGTCTGAAGACAGTGAGCCTGATTCCTCCAGCTCCATTTTGCTTTCATAGTATGCTTTGGCTATTTGGGGGTTTGTGTTTCTATACACATTTTGAAATTTTCTGTTCTAGTTCTGTGAAAAATGCCATTGGTGGGGGCTTTCCTGGCGGTCCGGTGGTTGGGACTTCACCTTCCAATGAGGAAGATGCAGGTTCGATCCCTGGTCAGGGAGTTGGGATCCCACATGCCATGCAACCAAAAAAAACAGACAAAAAAAACAAAAACCAAAACATAAAACAGAAGCAATATTGTAACAAATTCAATAAAGACTTTAAAAATGGTCCACATGAAAAAAATCTAAAAAAAAAAATTCCACTGGTAATTTAATAGGGATTGCATTGAATCTGTAGATTGCCTTAAGTAGTATAGTCATTTTGACAGTATTGATTCTTCCAATCCAAGCACATGGTATATCTCTCCATCTGTTTGTGTCACTTTCGATTTCTTTCATCAGCATCTTAGAGTTTTCAGAGTGCAGGTCTTTTGTCTCCTTAGGTAGATTTATTTATAGGTATTTATTCTTTTTGATGTGATGGTAAATGGGATTCCTTCCATAATTTCTCTTTCTGATCTTTTGTTTTTAGTGTATAGGAATGAAAGAGATTTCTGTGTATTAATTTTGTATTCTGTGACTTTACTGAATTCATTGATGTGGTGTATCACACTGATTGATATGTGGAGATTGAAAAATCCTTGCATCCTTGGGATAAATCCCACTTGATCATGGTGTCTGAGCCTTTTGATGCGTTGTTGGATTCACTTTGCTAGTATTTTGTAAATGATTTTTGAGTCTATGTTCATCAGTGATGTTGACTTATTTTTTCTTTTTTTGTAGTACCTTTGTTTGGTTTTGGTATCAGGGTGATTATGGCCTCATAGGATGAGTTTGGGAATATTTCTTCTTCTGAAATTTTATGGAATAGTTTCAGAAGAACAGGTGTTTAGTGTTCTCTAAATGCGTGATAGAATTCACCTGTGAAGCTATCTGATCTTGGACTTTTGTTTGTTGGGAGCTTCTTTTTTTAAAATAAATTTTAATAAAATTTAAAAATAAATTTATTTATTTATTTTATTTTTGGCTGCATTGGGTGTTTGTTGTTGTATGTAGGCTTTCTTTTTTTAGTTGCGGCAAGCAGGGGCTACTCTTCATTGTGGTGCATGGGCTACTCATTGCGGTGGCTTCTCTTGTTGCAGAGCATGGGATCTAGGCATGTGAGCTTCAGTAGTTGTGTCATGCAGGCTCAGCAGCTGTGGTTCGTGGGCTCTAGAGAGCAGGCTTAGTAGTTGTGACCCACGGGCTTAGTTGCTCTGTGACATGTGGGATCTTCCTGGACCAGGGTTCGAACCCATGTCCCCTGCCTTGGCAGGTGGTTTCTTAACAACTGCGCCACCAGGGATGCCCTGTTGGAGTTTCTTCATCACAGTTTCAATTTCAGGACTTGTGATTTGTCTGTTCATATTTTCTATTTCTTCCTGGTTCAGTCTTCGAAGGTTGTACCTTTCTAAGAATTTGTCCATTTCTTCTAGGTTGTGCATTTTACAGGCATATAGTTTCTGGTAGTAGTCTCTTATGAGCTTTTGTATTTCTGTGGTGTCCATTGTAACTTCTTTTGTATTTCTAATTTTATCGCTTTGAGCTTTCCCCATTTTTTTCTTGATGATGCTGGCTAATGGTTTATCAATTTTGTTTATCTTTTCAAAGAACCAGCTTCTAGTTTCATTGATCTTTCCTACTGTTTTCTTCGTCTCTCATTTATTTCTGCTCTGATCTATATGATTTCTTTGTTCTACTTAATTTGGGTTTTGTTTGTTCTCCTTTCTCTAGTTGCTTTACGTATAACGTTAGGCTGTTTATTTGAGATTTTTCTTGTTTCCTGAGGTAAGATTTTATCACTATAAACTTCCCTCTTAGAAATGCTTCTGCTGCATCCCATAGGTTTTGGATCTTCGTGTTTTTGTTTTCATTTGTAGGTATTTTTTAATTTTTGCTTTGATTTCTTCAGTGATACATTGGTTGCTTATAGCATATTGTTTAGCCTCCATGTATTTGTGTTTTTTACAGTTTTTTTCTTGTAGTTGATTTCTAATCTCATAGCATTGTGTTTGGAATAGGTGCTTCATATGATTTCAATTTTCTTAAATTTACCAAGGCTCACTTTGTGGCGCAGCGTGTGATCTATCCTGGAGAATGTTTCGTGTGCACTTGAGGAGAATGTGTATTCTGTTGCTTTCAGATGGAATGCTCTCTAAATATCAATTAAGTCCTTCTGGTCTAATGTATCATTCAAGGCCTGTGTTTTCATATTGATTTTGTCTGGATGATCTGTGCATTGATGAAAGTGGGGTGTTAACATCCCCCAATACTATTGTGTTACTGTCAATTTCTCCTTTTATGGCTATTAGCATTTGCCTTATATATTGAGGCATTCCTATGTTGGGTGAATATATATTTACAATTGTTGTATCTTCTTCTTGGATTGATTCCTTGATCTTTATGCAGTGTCCTTCTTGGTCCTCGTTACAGTCTTTATTTGAGAGTCTATTTTGTCTGATATGACTATTGCTACTCTGGCTTTCCTTTGATTTCCATTTGTATGGAATACCTTTCTTTTACCCTCTCACTTTCAGTCTGTGTGGGTGTCTAGATCTAAAGTGAGTTTCTAGTAGGCAGCATATATATGGTTCTTGCTTTTGTATCTGTTCAGCCAGTCTATGTCTTTTGGTTGGAGCATTTAGTCTCTTTACTTTTAATGTAATTATCAATATGTATGTTCTTATTGTCATTTTGTTCATTGTTTTGGGTTTGTTTTTGTAGCTCTTTTTTCTTCCCTTCCTCTTTTGTTCTCTTCCCTTGTGGTTTGATGACCACCTTTAGTGTTGCATTTGGGTTGCTTTTTCTTTGTGTATCTATTGTAGATTTCTGGTTTGCATTTCCCATGAGGTTTTGATATAGCAGAGTGTATATATATATATATATATATATATATATATATATATATATATATATATATATATATATATATATATATATATATATATATATATATATATGAAAAGTTGCTTTAAGTTGCTGGTCTCTTAATTTCAAATGCATTTCCAATATCCTGCATTTGTACTCTCCTCTTCTCATGATTGCTTGTTTTGATATCA
Source organism: Mesoplodon mirus (assembly GCF_964341445.2). Taxonomy (NCBI): domain Eukaryota; kingdom Metazoa; phylum Chordata; class Mammalia; order Artiodactyla; family Ziphiidae; genus Mesoplodon; species Mesoplodon mirus. The sequence goes on along the minus strand of NC_138976.1, from coordinate 193,373,981 downwards.
TATTTGTGAGTGGATGATTTCCTACCTTTACTGTATGTTTGCCTTTAATGGTGAGCTTTCCCATTCATAATTTTCTTTTTTTCTAGTTGTGGCATTTTCTTTTTCATCTAGAGAAGTTCCTTTAGCATTTGTTGTAAAGCTGGTTTGATGGTGCTGAATTCTCTTAGCTTTTGTTTGTCTATAAAGCTTTTGATTTCTCTGTCAGGTCTGAATAAGAGCCTTGCTGGGTAGAGTATTTTTGGTCGTAGGTTTTTGCCTTTCATCACTGTAAATATATTGGCCACTCCCTTCTGGACTGCAGAGTTTCTGCTGCAAAAATCAGCTGATAAGCTTACTGGGGTTTCCTTGTATGTTATTTGTTGTTTTTCTCTTGTTGCTTTTAATGTTTTCTTTGTCTTTAGTTTTTGTCAATTTCATTCATGTGTGTTGGCATGTTCCTCTTTGGGTTTGTCCTGTATTTGACTCTCTGTGCTTCCTGGACTTGAGTGACTGTTCCTTTTCCATGTTAGGGAAGTTTTTGGCTATTATCTCTTCAAATATTTTTTCAGCCCCTCTGTCTCTCTCTTCTCCTTCTGGGACCCCTATAATGTGAATGTTGGCACATTTAATGTTGTCCCAGAGGTCTCTTAGACTGTCCTCATTTGTTTTCATGTTTTTTCTTTATTCAGTTCCAAAGCAGTGATTTTCACCAATCTGTCTACCAGCTCACTTATTTATTCTTCTGCCTCATTTATTCTGCTATTGATTATTTGTAGAGTATTTTTCATTTCAGTTATTGTTTATCTCTGTTTTTTAAAACTTCTAGCTCTTTGTTAAAAATTTCATCTATGTTCTTGGTCTGTGCCTCCATTCTTTTTCCAGTTACTTGTATCATCTTTACTATCATTACTCTGAATTCTTTTTCAGGAAGATTGCCTATCATCTCCACTTCACTTAGGTGTTCTTCCAGAGTTTGATGATGTTCCTTCATCTGGATCACATTTCTCTGCCTTCTGTGTTTGTAGCCTCCTTTCCTCAGGCTGCAGGATCTTGGCTCCTCTCACTTCTGGTGCCTGCCCCCTGATGGGTGAGGTTGGTCCAGGAGCTTGTGCTGTCTTCCTGGTGGTAGGGACTGGTGCCTGCCCACTGGTGAGTGGAGCTGAGTTTTCTCCCTCTGGTGGGCAGGGCTGTGTCAAGTGGTGTTTAGAGGCGGCTGTGAGATCAGAATAAATTTAGGCAGCCTGTCTGCTCATGGGAGGGTCTGTGTTCCCACCCTGTTGGTTGTTTGCCCTGAGGCATCCCAGAACTGGAGACTGCAGGCTATTGGGTGGGGTCAGGTCTCAGTGCCCAAATGGTGACCTCCAGGAAAGCTCACACCAAAAAATATTCCCTGGGTCCTCTGCCACCAGTGTTCTTGCCCCCACAGTGAGCCACAGCCAACTTCTTCCTCCCCAAGAGACCCTCCAAGACCCTCAGGTAGGTCTGGCCCAAGCTTTTATGGAGTTACTGCTTTGCCCTGAGTCCCAGTACACATGAAACCTTGTGTCACCCTCCAAAAGTGGAGTCTCTTTCCCCCAATCCTGTGGAGCTCCTGCCCTCAAGTCCCACTGGCCTTCAAGATCAAATGCTCTGGGATCTCCTCCTCTCATTGCCATGTCCCCAGGCTGAGGAGCCTCACGTGGGTCTCAGAGCTCTCACTCCTCTGGGAGAACCTCTGTGATATGATGATTATTTTCCACTTTCTGGGTCGCCCACCCAGCAGGTATGAGATTTGATTATATCATGAAAGCACCCCTCCTACCATCTAGTTGTAGTTTCTTCTTTGTCTTTGGATGTAGAGTGTCTTTTTTGTATGTTCAAGTCTTTTTTGTTGATGGTTGTTCAGCAGTTCGTTGTGATTTGGGTGGTTTCATGAGAGGAGGTGAGCTCACGTCCTTCTACTCTGCCATCTTTGTCTCTACCCTCTCTCCTGAATGTCACTGTGAGGAGTTCTGGCTTCTTAAAGTTCAATTTTGATTGAAATTCATGAAGGACTTCAGGCTTTACCTCTGGTCAACCACTATCTCTGCAGAATATCTCCAGGGTTAGAGGGAAATCTCCCATATAGGCTCTTTTAAATCTGCTTTGCTGGAACTTTTTATAAGGAATCTCCAGATTAAACTTTTAATAGTCCCTTGAGGCTAAGAAGCCAAGCCAATCATTTGACATCTATAGATTTGGGTGAATTCTTCTCCTCAATGTCCCCCACATATTCTGAGGTTCTTGCATTTGCCAGGAAGTGACCTTCCTTACTCAACTAGTAAGGCTGCTGGGAACTCTAAGCAAGGTACCACACTATTTTCCCAAGGGGCTTTATTGGCTCCATGAAGTCAACCTTAGTTTCTTAAAGCTGTTTGGTCAAACCCAAGTTTATGTATATCTCTCTCAAATATGACATTCTAGGCAAAACTTTAGTAATATAATCAATGTTTGCAATTATGTGCTATTATAAGGAGAATAGATTCTTATTGAAATTATGCAAATAACTATAATGCCAAGAAAACAAGAATGTTCACTGAAAGCTTCTGAATTCTGGAGGAATCGGGTAGGGAGAAAAAGACAAATGATTCAATTTTGTTTACAAGGGTATAATTTACCAAACTACTCTAAGCTTAAGAGAGAAAAACAAATTTTCCTACATTTGGAGAAACAAAAGTTAAAAAAAATAAAACCAGCAATGTTTCAAATGTAAAAATCATAGGGCTTCCCTGGTGGTGCAGTGGTTGAGAGTCTGCCTGTGATGCAGGGGACCCGGGTTCGTGCCCCGGTCTGGGAGGATCCCACATACCGTGGAGCGGCTTGGCCTGTGAACCATGGCCGCTGAGCCTGCGCGTCCGGAGCCTGTGCTCCACAACGGGAGAGGCCACAACAGTGAGAGGCCCGCGTACCACGAAAAAAAAAATCATAAAATGGGGCTTTCCTGGTGGCACAGTGTTTAAGAATCTGCCTGCCAGTGCTAGGGACATGGGTTCAAACCCTGGTCCAGGAAGATCCCACATGCTGCAGAGCAACTAAGCCCACGTGCCACAACTACTGAGCCTGTATTCTAGAGCCCATGAGCCACAACTACTGAAGCCCATGCACCTAGAGCCCATGCTCTACAACAAGAGAAGCCACTGCAATGAGAAGCCCACGCACCACAACGAAGGGTAGCTGCCATTCGCTGCAACTAGAGAAAGCCCACACACAGCAACAAAGACCCAATGCAGCCAAAAATAAATAAACTAAATAAATTTATTTTTAAAATCATAAAATATTATAACCATCTTCTTCAGTTTACTTAGTCCCATGTAATTAATTCTTGTTTTGTTTGATCTTTTGTTAGAAGTTTTATGAAACCGTCAATTTCTCCATTAGGGTTTTGTAAATCCTTACTCAGTTCAGTGTAATGATTTGAAATTCATCAGAAACTTGTGTTCTAGAATACTTGTTAGATCCTTTTCCATGAATTTCTCTGAACATGAAACACATTTTCAGGAAGCTTTTGTAAAAGCATCTGAGTAAAACCATTGTCTAAGTAATAAAAGACAAATATCCATTACTAAAAATTTGATTCATTCTAATGGAATTGACAAGAAAATTTATCTCTGTGACACAAAACATTTAAGATAATAACTAGAATTATGACTGATAACATTATACTAGGACATATCCAATTTTAGGAATTTCATATATTTTCCAGAACATTTATATTAATAACATTCACCCTTATGATATAACCTAGAGTTTATGATCATTTATTTAGCAATGCTTCCCACGTAAGTAACATACCAAATAAGCCTAATGAGTTTCATAGCTCTCTTTTCTAATAAGATAAAACAAATCTTTTAGGGTGTTCCAAGGGGCCTCTGGAAAACCTGAACATTATTTCCAGGTCAATAAGACTTCATTTAGAATTTGACTTGGGGGAAAATCTACTTTTTCAAAAATAAAAATGTTTTAAAACACTTTGTCAAATATGATCATATGTCACTGTGAATTAATATTTAGTTATCAATTTAATCAAAGTGACAAAGATTCACATGTAAATACAGACAGTTAAATAGTGTAAAAAGACTTCGCTCTTTTAATATTGAAAGCACTCAGTTTTTCTTCAAAATTATCAGACTCATCAAGACAAAATGTACAATATTTGTTTTGCTAGACAGATTACATTAAATGTAAAAAAAAAGTCTTTGTTTATAATTTCTCATTAAGAGCAGACCAATAATTAAGAAAATTTTGCAAAAAGAGAGAAAAAACAAATTTTAATTTTCTACCAGCTTACTTTGGATATTAAAACTCAATCACTTTATTAAATTCATTCCAATCTTAGACCTGACTACACATAAAATTCCTTTCTAAAGATTCCTTTTTAACAAACCTCTTACAACTTTCTCTGCCCATTTTGATTTGTCCCTTGTTCTCTTTCCCATTTAGAAGTTACCAGCTTTAGGACAAAAATCACTTAACAAAGTTTTTACATGAACAAAAACGTCTCCATAGCTTACACTTTTTCTTACCCCAAAACATATTCTAATTTCCTTATAATTCCTAGTAGCTTTAACCACATATATTATTTACAATTCTTAATCCTTTGAAGCTTTAATTTTTTTGTAAAGATAAAAATTATTAACTGTGTAAGTATTTTGTGGCTTGGCAAACTTATAAATACATTTCAAAATTTCTAGAAACATATTCTACTTCATAGTACAAGGTTTTTGTTTATTTATTTATTTATTTATTTATTTATGGCTGTGTTGGGTCTTCGTTTCTGTGCGAGGGCTTTCTCTAGTTGTGGCAAGCGGGGGCCACTCCTAATCGTGATGCGCGGGCCACTCACTATCACGGCCTCTCTTGTTGCAGAGCACAGGCTCCAGACGCACAGGCTCAGTAATTGTGGCTCACAGACCCAGTTGCTCTGCGGTTTGTGGGATCTTCCCAGACCAGGGCTCGAACCCGTGTCCCCTGCATCGACAGGCAGATTCTCAACCATTGCGCCACCAGGGAAGACCCATAGTACAAGCTTTTAATGAAGCACAAGACGTGTTTAGTAATAGAACCAAACATATTTAGTGTGTAATAAGAGGTCAAAAGTAGGTAAACTTAGACTCGTGCAGCAATTAATATTTCAGTATTTTGTCTTAGTTGGAAATGATCTAGACATTCAATTCATTTAATTTAACTTAGCAAAACTCTAAGGTTACAATTTGTCAAAGACATTTTGAAAACTATTTAAGTTGACATAGCAAAAACAATTATTGCTCAAAAAAAGTTTACCTAAAAGAATTCTTATCTTATGTCTATTTAATTAATTTGTCCTTAACAATCACTCAGATTACTCATGACAATTTCATAAGATGTTAAAGTAGTGTTAGCCTTCATCTAAAATTATTATTATTATTACTGTTTTCTGAGAAATTTTGTAAAAGAGATAACATGAGCTTATTTGACTTTTAGTAAAACTACATAGCATAAAGCTATTATACTTAATGCTGATAACTCTTAAGATATGTCTGTATTAATTAATCCATTAAACCTGAACTAGATTTTACTTACCAAAAATTATCCAAGATCATGTGAATTTGAAAAATATTTGTATTCGTTTTTGTTATATTTTTGAGAATTTTTAGATTGCTTGTTGGAATAAATTAAGTTTACTCACTCAGATAGCTACAGTCTTTTATCAGTTATGGAGAAGACTTTTAAGTCTTCTTCCCTTTAAGTGTACTTGCCCTTGATAAACAATTTTAAGGAGACTGTGATTTAGAGTTTGAGCAAGAGAGGGTTTTTTTGGTGGTTTTTGTTTAAAAAAAACAACTCTTTCCTTTTTTTTCTTTAAATTTAAGTTTCAGGTTCTAACAATTGAGATAATCTGGGCTCAGTCTCAGGCAATGTGACTGTGTTTACGTTTCAAAGACATGGTAAGATTTATAACTTTAAGGGACAGAGAAAAAAATGTAAATTTTCTTCTGTGAGTTTTGGAGTGTATTTTTCTATTATCATAAGTCTCAGGGTAATTATTATTTTAAAAACTTTTTCTTCTTAAGTACAGGACAATTTTGCTCCAATTATCCTCAACTTTTATAATATCTACAAGAATTTGAGAGGAATAGGTTTCAGGGTTGGTGAAGATAAATGGGCCTTGACTTGTTCCTAAGTTGCATTTCTGGTTTGGTAGAGATTTGGAAGACAAAGATAATTGTTTCTATTAGCTCTTGAATATTGGCTTCTTCCAACTGATCTTTTCCTAATTATTTGTAGGAGGGCCTAAGGAATTGCTGAGGAGGTGGGGCAATTTTTAAAATTTTTCTTAAAAAGGGGAATTCACGTTGGATCTTTATTTTAAGTCTAATTTCTGTTATTTCATCTTAATAACGATTCCCTAAGGCTAGCTGTTATACATTATTTTTCCTTTCAATTTGATCCTTCCATAAATACCAATACGACAGCTGTTCATGATGAGAGCTCTCAAAAAGGTAATCTTTTAAATACAGCAAATTTAAAGGATCCATCATCTGGCCATTGAGGAGTAAGACCTTTCATTAATTTCAAATAGTGACTCAAATCAGTAAGGCTTTTTATGGAACGACCCAGATGTAACTTTTCAGGCTTAGAATAAATCGTTACCATGGATGAAATAAGCATACTTTCAGATGGAGAGGGCACGGATGGTATAGCCCCTATAATGTGAAAATTCATTTCCAAGGATAATCTAAGAAAGCAAAGGCCTTCATTGCACAGGCAGTAAGGGTGGTATAGTGCAAACTGTGTCCCTGGTCTCTCCTGGGAATTTGAGGCACCTCTGATCCCAAACCTACTAATCTGTGACATCAGGCATATGCTGCTGGAATGGGACTTTTCCAACACTTACAAGGTAATGAAGGTTGAAACAACAAAGGCCCCTTATGGACTGGGTCCCCTTAGGACAAACTCCTCTGACAGCTGGCACAACAAGACTAGAGTGTGCTGTTTATGACTTTGTGTCTCAGAACCCCAGTCAATTCAACTAGTTACCAGATGCACCCCAGTAAATACACCATCCAGATGGTGGAGACCAGCGAGAATATTCTCACTGGACAAAAAGCCAAACTCTCAGGACAGAGAAAAATACAGAAGGAAAAATCTCATCCAGTTTTTATATAGAGGACTGACAGCAAAGTTTGTCTTAATAGGCACTGGACTGGAGAGAACTGTTAACTCACCAGTCTGTGAGGCTGTCTCCAACAGCAAGCTTATAGGGCTTATGCCTGTACTCTGCCCTATGGTTCTTTCTTCTTATGAAACATGACTCAGGAGACAGAGACAAAGAAAAACAGTGACTATCTCTGGGAGGAAAGGATTAAGAAAAACTGAGATGAGATTACTCATTTCCAAAAACCAGATTTTCTATGTCACAAGGATCTTGCTCCATAAGTATTTTCTTCTGCTAATCTAAATTTAGAGATAGAGAAAAGGAGACTCTTAAGCACTTTCCCGCCCACCAGACCTTACAGGCCTGGGAAGTTGAGGAGATAAGAAATTTTACCTTCTGCTGGCCTTTGTCATGTGTCCTAGGATCTCTCAGCTGCAGCAGTCTTGTGGTGGGAAGCAGGGTTTAGCCAGCCTCCTGGTTGTCTTGTCAGCTGTTGAGGAGGAAGAAATGTCCCTGCCAACCTTCTTGAGTTAAAGAAGTAACAAGGTTTATACAGCCTTCTTGACCCTGCATTCCCTATCTCTGGTGCTAATGATGTCTTTCTACCTCCTGGTACAGGCAGGGCACCATTCACATGAGATATTAATTTCCTGCTTTCATGGAGACAGATAGGAAGGTCAGTGTGTCTCTCTTGCATCAGTCATTTCTTCAGTAACATTAATTCAAAGTAATATTCCACTGAGGCATATTTTGGAGCATCCTGCCCTAGGCACCAACAAAGTCAAATGGTTTAGAGAGAAAGCAAGTCCCTTTGTCAGCAGTGACCTGTGCTCATGGTGATTGTTATTCCATCTCCACAATACCACTGGGCTGGGTGCTCAAGAAACAGAGCTGTGAAAACATGGCTCCTGTCTCTTATAATTTATAGTACCAATGTTTCAAAGAAAAACTTTTATGTAGTGCCTCCTTTGTGTTAGACAATAATGCTGGTATATTTTCAAGATATACAAATAATAGAAAGAGACATGTATGGTACTTGAATTGTAGTGAGACATTAAAAATTTCCCCCCCAAAAAAATCTTTTTCTTTATACTTATAAGAAAAAAAAATGTAGATTCATTTTGGACAAGATAAAGAAAATTTATGAAGTGATAAATCTAACCTGAGAAAGTAGAAAAGAACACAGTACATAGGCTCTGAGCATTCTACTCACAGAAAATATTGTCCTGTTCTTTTGCAATATGGACTTGTTCCCCTGTCCCTATGGCTGTCTCTTCCCCTCTCTGTTTCTGCCCCTCTTCTCTCTCTCCCTCACACATACAATTTTCCCCTACAGAAAAACCCATTGACTAAATGCTAATGGGCAGGCACTGTGCTCAAACTGAGGCTACAGTGGTGAGTTAAAAGCAGAGATCATTTTTCCATCCTCATCAAACGTATATTCCAAGATGGAGAAAGTGAATACTAACCAAAGAGTCACACAACCATAATATTGCAACCACAACTAACAACCATAACCACGGAGTTAAGCTAAGCAAGCCACTATTGTCAGCTTTCTCTCAACCCTCAGTAGAGTGTGTTCCACTTAAAGGCCTTGAGTAAGTCAATATTCTGTTGAGAAAATCCAGGAAATTTCTCAGTCTTCCACATCTGAAATTATGCAGTTTGGAATGTCAGGAACAAGAGTGAGGGGAAAGGTCATTCAGAAATGCAGCTAACCAGTTTCTCTCTTTCTGACTGCTGCAATAACCTCCTAGTCTATCCTGTGTTTACTCCTGTTCCTCAGGCCTGTTCACAGAGCTGCCAAAGTGGTCCCTTAAAATTTAAGCCTGATTGTGCCACTCTATACTCAAAATCGTCCAGTGAATTCAATTTAATTACAATAAATCCAAAGTTCTCACCAAGGCCTCAAAGTCCTTTTAGATCTGTTCTCCCCTTCTCCCATGTCTCTCTTGGCCTCATTCCTACCACTCCCTCCCTTGTTTTCTGAAATCCAGCCAAACTTGCTTCTTCTCCAGCTTTTACTAAAACACTACTTAGTAGACAAACAATTTATTTTTAATTAGGCAAAAACTTTAATAAGACACTTAACCAAAGAAGATACATGAATGGTAAATAAGCAACATTTTAAAATGTTCAGCATTATTAGTCATCAAAGAAAAATTAAAACCACAATGCAAATAACTTCACATCTACTAGAATGACTAAAATTAAAAAGATTGATAGCATCAAATGTTAGTAAGGATGGAGAACAACCAGAAGTCTCATACATTCCTGAAGAAAATGTGAAATGATGTACTACTTTGGAAAACAGTTTGGCATTAATGCAACCCCCTAATTTCACCCCCTAGGAATTTAAATGAGAAAAATATGTCCACACAAAATGTGTACATGAACGTTCATAGAAACAACTTTATTCATGATTGTGAAACTTAGTAGAATCCTGTGGGGCTTTCCCAGTGACAGACTCAAAGTGTTCCCTGCTTCTTGTTTGTAGAACAAAGCTTTAGTCTCCTAGGCCTCCCTTGATTTCCAAAGAGCAGTTAATGATTATAGAACTGACCAAATTCAGAAACAAAGGAAAAGCAGTCAAGCAAGAAAAGTAACAATAGATTGAAAAACAGTGTTGTCTATATCCCTTTCTCCTCAAGGGATATAGATAACAGTCTGACACATATCCTTGATGTGGTGCTCCAAGGACAATGGTGCTTCAAGGACAAAGGACAACCCTCTCTGAAAAAGTGTCAGCGTTACACCCCTTATCAGACCCTTAATTGCCCTCCCCACCATGTTGTGATGGTTATGAAATTCCTGAGCCCAGCTGGGCGATGAGACCTGTCCCAAATAAGAAAAGGCATCTTCCCTGTCCCACTGCCACTCTATAGAAGGAAATTATATGTGCCTCGACCAATCAGTAAATGAAATTTTCACCATGAACCATTCCTTTGATTTCTGGCTATAAAAACTGATCAATAGCACATGTTTGGGGTCGACTCCCCCAGACTACTAGGAAGTCAGCCTGCTGTTCTGGAAGAAAAACTTTCCTCTAATAAATTCTATCTTCTCTACATTCTGCCTTGTGTCCGGAAATTCTTTTCCAACCCACGTTTGGACCACGACACATGAGTGTTTTTTGTAGACACTAAGGCTCTCCACCTGATGGAGGATTTGACTACATGCTGATCACAAGCATGTAGGTCCCAGACTGTTTGGAAAAAGAAGGCTGATGATTAAGGTTCCCAAGACATCACCCTGTCACCTCTCCACCAACTAATCAAAAGAATGTCCATGAACTGATAATTCACCCTGAGACCCTCACTCCTAATGTTGTCTTTAGAAATACTTGCCCAAAAGTCTTCAGGGAGTTTGGGTCTTTTGAGCATTAGCTGCTTGTTATCCTTGCTTCGCATCCTGCAAATAAACACTGTATTTTCCTTCACCACAACTGGTATCAGTAGATTGGCTTTGCTCTGCATTGGGTGAGTGAATCTGTGTTTCGTTTGGCAATAATTTTGGCAACCATGAAGGGGCCACCATCCCCAGTGGGCATCTCAACCATAGCACACTGGCCACTGACCAGTGGCAGCTCATGGATACAACTCAGCAGCTGCTTGAGCACCTTTGTCTCAGAGATGGCCCTGAACACTTGCCACTGAGCAGGCATCATTGGCCCATGGCACTTTTGATTTCTGTGGTAAAGGGAAAAAGACACATGCTTTGCTGGTTGAGATTTCTCTAGTAAGTAGTGGAACTTGTGTGTGATAATACCAGGGTATTCATTCTCTTAGCCATCTGGGTCTGTCAGTGGCTAAACATTTGTTGGGATTTTCCCTTTTGGGCTGAGGAGTTTGAAACCCTGAGAGACAACATTTGTTTGCTTGTTTGAGATTTTAAGATTCCCAGCCATAAACAACTGAGAATGGGTAATCAGAGCTCTGTTTCATCTTATATTCCCTACGGTGTATTTTGCAGAATTGGGAAATTCTTAGCTCTTAGTTTCGTCGGCTCATACCTATGAAAAGGAGAAGGTGATATTTTTCTAAAAATCATGTGGTCACAGTATTCTTTAGGCTCTGGAGAATAATGCCCCAGATGGGGCACTTTTTGACATTCTAAATCTTGTTTTTGCATATGAAAAAGCTGGCTTGTTAAAAGTATCTCTTCACTCTTCTGACCAGAAGGAAACAAATCTTACTAGGAGGAACTTACATTTTTCTCCCTGTGCCTCTGAAATGTAAATGTTCTTCCCTGGGCTCTAATGTACTCTCACTCACTCTTGTCTATACCATTGCCAATTCCTGAGACTGAGGGGGGAAAAGGGAGAAGAGTCCTTTTTAAACTCAGGCAGGAAAACTGTGAGATCTCTGTTTGTCTGGAATGTATGTATGTCCATGTGTACATTATAAATATATCTCTTTTCCTTTGGATGGTATTATCAAAGTTAGTTTGTAAATGAGCTCTATTTAATTGACTTAAAGGAAATTAAGCACTTACAGAAATTCTCAGAAATATAAAAGAAACTAACTTGAATGAATTTCAGATTCATGTGATCTGAAAAATATTCAATATTCAATTTGGGATAATGGCTGACTTGGTCTAATGTGTCATAAAGTTTTCTTGGGTAATCTAAACATAATTTTTGAGAACAAGTGAATAAAATAGAAGTAAATGAGACAAGAGTTTTTAGGTGAACTCTGGGAATAATTATGTTTTAGGAATGTCTACTTAAAAATAGCTTTTCTGGAAGTTTTAGTAACTTGAAATTTTAGAGTTTAACTAAATTAAGCTAAAAGATGAGAATTCATTGAATATCGAGGTCTTTTCCAAATAAAATAATATACTGAAATATTAATTACTAAACATTGGCTTCCTTTCACAGAGAAAGTAAAGATATTTAAGACTATTAATAAATATGTTTGGTGTCACACTGAGACATTTTCCATAAGAAAGTACATATTTTTAGAAATTATAAATAGCATTTATTTATAAATTTGCCAATCTACAGAATGCTAATGTAAAGAACAGCTCATAATTGCTTACTTCTTAATTTTCACTAGGAATTTAGGTTTTTAAGACTTGAGAATTCTAATTAAATATGTAATTAAAGCCACTAGAAATAATGAGAACATTTTCGTATACAGGGTAATAGGGTGTGTGTTTTCATTAAAAGAAGGTATGAAGAATAGGAATTTATTTTGTTAAAGAAAAAGGAAGTAATTTTGTCTTAAAGCTGGTTATTTCTAAAGAGGAAATAAAATAAAGGGCAAGTTAATATGAATATAGAAAGTTGTAGATTTCTGGGGAAAAAGTAATCTTTAGAAAGAAATTCTATGTGTTGTCAGGACTCACTAAGATTAGAATGAATTTAATTGAGTAAATGAATTTTAAGATTAAAAGTAAACTGGTACAAAAACTTAAAAATTTTTTCTCTCTCTGTTAAGAGAAAAAAGTTTTCTTGGCATATTGATTTGCTTTTGATTACAGATTGTAAATTTTCTTTACCTTTTAAATAATCTGTTATAACTTTCTCTATTTGCTTTTAAAATCTTTCATTGTAACTTTGGTTAAATGGATACACATTGTTTCACAGTGATCTGTAATCCTATTTGACCAAGTGTCTTGAAACTTTTTAACATTTTGGATAAACTTCTCAAGGATAGAATCCTAATGAAAGATATTTTGGCCTCTAGATAGTTTTGGGATGTTTCAGAGGACCCCTAAGTCATCTCAAAGAGAAATATTAAACTAATTAGGATTATTTGGTATGTTATGGGAGGCACTGTCAATTGATTAGAGATAAATGTATCTCCAACATTTTAGGTTATACATTTAGATTATACTAAATATCATTAATATAGATATTCTTATGTTATATGAAATTAAATAAAATTTCTAAAATTTGAATATGTCAAATTTGTATGTTACAGAAGTAAACACATTTTTTGTCAATTGCATTTTAACCAGCTCTTTAACTGTGTCTTTTTAAGTCTTTTTATCATTCATAGATGGTTTTGCAAAAGTGCTTCATCTTCAGGAAGATTCATACTAAAGACTTTCTGACAAGTGCAGGTTTCTGATAACTTTCAAATCATACCGTTGAATTGGGTAAGAAATTAAAGAATTCTAATGGAAATCCCAATGGTTTCATAAAGGTTAAGGCTGCAAACTGTAAGCAGCTCAAATGTTCATCATCAAGTGAATGAGTAATTCACATCAGCAATAAAGGGGAATGAAATATTAATATACATAACATGGATGAATCTCAAAACATGCTGAGTGAAAGAAAACAGGAACCAAATACACACTGTTAGATTCTAGTTATGGAAATTTGAGAATGGGAAAACTATAGTCACTGAAAGCAAATCATCATATCACTTTTGTAGGAAGGTGAGGATTGACCACAAAGCAGCTTAAGGAAACTTTCTGGGTAATGGAAATTTTCTGTATCATGATTGTGGTAGTGATTACACAAATGTACATATTTGTCAAAATTTATCTAACTGTGCTATACACTTAACATGAGTGCTATTAGTTGTATGTAAATTGTACCCCAAAAGGGGTGATTAAAAGGAAATATATATTATGTATGACATATAAATATATGTTTACATATATTACCTATATATCATGACAATAGAATAAAATATGTTCTTAGTGATTAAATTGCCATTTAGCCAACATCCAGAATGCCAAACATCCTTATTTTTTTCTTGTTTTTCCTTTCTCTAACCTCTCAAAAAGCATCATTTTTAAGTCACATCAACATTGCTGATTAGATTGGCAGTAATTTGAAAACACAGAAGACATTCCTTTTACAAATATAAACAAAAGCTTCTTTCATCTGCTCTCTAGATCTTTTTATTCTTATGCCACATTCTTTACACCAGTTGACCAATTGAGTTAGGCACTCATTTCCTTTTTCACAAATCTTTGTTGTGTTTCTGCTAGTTCTGCATTAGGGACTATTAAGGAGGAAAACCACTGACACAAAATGGTTTCATTTGTGCTGAAGCCCACGATACCACGCATATATTTAATGCCTAACCTACTTGCAATTTCGACCTTCACCAGAAATGTTATCTTAATTCTGAAATCTGGAATTTTCTGGCCGGCACCAATGTGGTAATCTATCACAGGGGCCCTCTCCATCTCCCCCAAACCCAGAAGAAGAGGCAATCTGCATGATAAACTCAAGGCTTCCCTTCCCTACAAAGAGAAGATAGTACTGGTCCCAAATAACCTTTTTTTCTTTTGCTAATGACTTTCTTGCCCACCCTCCTTTCTATAAAAACCTTCCACTCTGTATAACTTCTCAAAGTGCCCTTCTATTTACTAGATGAGATGCTGCCCAATTCATAAAGCATCAAATAAGGCCAATCAGATTTTCAAATGTACTCAGTTGAACTTTGTTTTTTAACAAGACATGATCTTAAACAAGATAAACATTGCCCCTGTTTTCATCTCAGGTGGCCTCAGCCTGCAGCTGCTTGAAGCAGGATTTTGGTTCCTGGCCAGAGATTGAAGTCAGGCCGGGGCAGTGAAAGCACTAAATCCTAGCCACTAGACCACCAGGGACTAGTGGCCAGTGACAAGTTCCTGGCCTGTCTGCTGTGTAGAAATGAATTTCCACAGACATGGAAAGTAGTGAAACAAGTAAAGTGTTTATTAGGAGGACAAAGAATACATGTGGCTAGACACATGGGTGGGCTCAGAGAGAGAGTTGCGCTCACTTTAGGTAGTTTGAATCACTTTTATGGGGAATTTCTTCCAGGTTTCCTTTGACCAATCATCTTGCTTTGCCTGGTTCTGAGTCCATATTTGGTATACCTCAGGGTCCTCCCGTGTTCATGTGCATCTCTTAGCCAAGATGGATTCTAGCGAAGAGGCCTATGGGTAGTTGACATCACTTACTATGGGGTGGTGCCCTCTCCCTTTTTGACCTCCAAGGAACCTTTCTGCACATGTGTAGCTGGGAAGGTCTCCTTGACTACGAGAATGAGGAACATCTAGTCTTTTATCTCTTATCTGGGCAGGGCACAGCCTCCTTTCTCGATTGCCCTGTTATTGATATTTTGGAGTTTCTGTCCAGAGGGAATGAACTCCTGCTGCTTACCCTGGGGCCCATCTCTCTCCTGCCTCACTTTCACAGAACTCACAATCTGCTATGAGAGACAGTCAGAATATGAGCACACACACACAAATAATTTTAAAACCCGATAGATTTGAAGTCAATAGAAAAGACATTGAGGGCTTCCCTGGTGGCACAGTGGTTAAGAATCCGCCTGCCAGTGCAGGGGACACGGGTGCAAGCCCTGGTCCAGGAAGATCCCACATATCGTGGAGCAACTAAGTCCGCGAGCCACAACTACTGAGCCCGCATGTTGCAACTAGTGAAGCCCATGAGCCTAGAGTCCGTGCTGCGCAACAAGAGGAGCCACCACAATGAGAAGCCCTCAGACTGCAACGAAAACCCAATGCACCCATAAATAAATAAATAAATATTTTTTTTTAAAAAAGAAAAGACATTGAAAAAGAAATGGGCCTCCTTTTGATAAGGAAGTCAGAGGTTTCTCTGTAACTTCTTTTGAGAACAATAAACCATGTCTTTTCCTTCTTCTACATTTTCTCTCCCCACTGCTGACCCCAACAAAATGCTGAAGACAGAATTTGCACTCAATAGATTACCTTTTAAATTGATGTAAATGTATAAAGTATATTTATGTGTGTTAAAGTATGGAAGGGTATACATTTGGAGCATAAAAGCTCAGTACCTGCTGGAAATATCACATAATTGATGAATATAAAACTAATTATATAATAGGGAAATTAAAAAGAAATTTCAGGCTGTGTAGAGACTAAATTAAGAGAACAATAACATATATAATAGCTGAATATTTTGGCATTTGAAATTGGAATTTAAAAAATAGATAAGAGAGGAAGAAATAGGAGTCTTAATTAATAACTGAAGGACAAAGGGGGGATAGGTAGCTTATTTAGCTTATTTCTGCCTTTTTAGTTGCAGAAAATATCAGTTTTGAAACCAGATATGGTTGCAATGTATTAGTTCTGCACAAAGTGCTAGGATGAGTTTCCCCACACCCACGGTTTGGGGATAGTGCTTTACTCATAACTCATCTTTCATGCATTTGCCTAAATTCTCGTGGAATACAGCTGGACGTGCAGCTCATAAATATGACCTTTGGATGTGTTTTAAACACTACTGAACTCCATTTTAATTTTACATATTAAAGCCTCTGGGCTCTATTTACTCTTTCATTATATAACATTCATTTATCTTATGAAAAACGCTGTGATTCACTGTTGGTCTAGCATTTTTTTTTCCACTTATTTGGATGATTTTTAGAATCCAAACTGTATTGTTATTTATCTTGGAAAACAGAAACACTTTCGGGAGTCAATTCTCTGAGTCCCAAACCCCTCACCTGACACCCTCTTGTGGTGCTGTGCCCTGGGGGGAGGACACAGCAGGATCTGCAGGTGGAGAGGCCTAGAGAGCTGAGGGTATTATGTGTCTGGTTTATCGCCAAGATTAGTCAAGCCCCAAATTATAGTGTTGAGGGAGAAATTTTTCACCTAATGGGGTATGGGGAAGTCATTTAGGCTTATACATGGTTCAGTGTAAACTTTGTGTGAACTGAAAGAGCCTGTCAAACACACACAGCACATCTGCTTTAACCATTAAGGAAAAGAAATGTCTGATTCACAAAGAAGGATAAATGACTCCCTTCTTACGATGCCCATGTTAACACCCTCTCGAAGATGAGCTTCCTTTCCCACGTGCCAGGACCCTACTGTCTCACTAGATATGTCCTCAATCTGTCTCTTTTGAAATCTTTAAGGAATAGACCCCTGTCATGTTTGATGTATGTTCTTTGTTCTGATAAAGCATAAGACTACCATGCTTCAGTGGAGAAGTTCCTTAGAGCCTTTTGAGGGGCTGCCTCCCAGATTATAGCCCTCAGCTTGGCTCAAATAAAAGTATTTTCTGTTCCTATTATAAATTCTTTATTAGTTCCCTCCACAGTGTGTTATTCCTTATGAAGTCCAGCTGTTCTAGGCTGACACCAAGCCACCCTGAAGCAGCCATCGTGTCTTCATTGCCTCTTTCTCACATCTGGGTCCTTGAAGGTTGCTGAGATCACACTTGCTTGTCTGTGTCCATGGAACCCAGGGCAGAGCCCAGGTCCTCCCACCAGGGCCCTGGATTCTGGTACCAAACCCAGGAGAAGGTGTGCTCTAGTGATATCAGCCTCACCTGGCACCAAGGCCAAGATTGTCGTGTGTTTTTTCCCAGACTTCTTCTGTGGGAAAGGGTTTTGTGATGTTTTGTTTTCCCTAGTTCACCCTAGAGAGATGCAAGGAGGAAGTCTGATGCAGACTTTCCAGCTTACAAACATCTGAGGGCTGTGTCTCAGGTCAGGATCAATGTTCCCTTTTCCATGGGCATTCAAGTCAGTGAGGCAGCCTGACTTGAGAGCCAGGACTCTGCCTCTGTAGTCCTGGAGTTGATGGCTGAAGGCTGGGGACAGGGGCGCTGCAGTTCTGCCCAAGGGGAATTAAAGGCCAGAAAGCCCTGGTTTCTGCAGGAGTCTGATCATCGCCTGAAATGTATGCCAGTTAACATATAATTTCTTTATCCTATTTATTCATTATTGTTATTTCTCATTGTACTTTGGGACTCAATTTTTTATTGTTATAGAAATCCAATGTTTTCAAAGATTCTCCCTCAAGGATTCTACTGTTAACATTTTTCATTAAGAGAAATGCCTGTCTATTCCAATCTTTCTTTCCCTCCATTATTGACTGTGTCTTTTCTAGGTCTTGTCCTTGTCTCCTGGGCCACAGTCAGTAATGTCTCCACTTATGTATTCTGAGTGTGTAATCATTTGGTCCAAGGGATTCTGCTGAATGAAGTATAAATTCTGATATCTTTCTCTTGCAAACTTTCAAGAACTACAAATAAAATGAAGATATGGGCAATATAAAATGAAAATATGATTTTCCATTCTTATTAATATCTACCTCTATACTTCAATAGAATTCAATTATTGGCCCCTGGTGTCTATATTTTTCAAAAGAATTCCCTAAATAATTACCAGTAATTCACTACTCCAATGTAATGTAGAAGATATTCTTAGTGTATTCTTCAAATTCATGTTGATGGAATGCTCAAGTTCCCTATATCAAATTGAGCTCCTATATTCCCTCTGGATAATAAAACTAAGATATGTTTGCTAAAGGTTGTTGAAAAACAACATTTTAGCTTGACATGGATGGTACAAATATAGTATCACTAAGGGTGAAAATTTAGTATATGTCCTGTGGACTACCAGTTTCATGTTCCACAATCACAATCGAACCATTTAAATACAGAATTATTTCCTAATTCTGTTAAATAAACCTCATTATAAATAACAAGCATTTTGAAAGCTTTAAATTTTTAACTATAGCTAATTAATTTGTACCTTTTCTCCTCTATCAACAAAAATTGACTTTCATGGTTAACTCAGTTAAAAAATAAAACAGCACAATAGGAAAGAAGTAAAATACCTCCATTGCCTACAATATATAATAATATATATAAATATGTTGATGAAAAAACATGGGTCTGCT
This sequence comes from Mesoplodon mirus, assembly GCF_964341445.2. NCBI lineage: Eukaryota > Metazoa > Chordata > Mammalia > Artiodactyla > Ziphiidae > Mesoplodon > Mesoplodon mirus. The sequence continues at coordinate 193,355,215 of NC_138976.1, read as the reverse complement.
CTCCCATGTGCAGTAAAGCAAATCTACTGACACCAGGTTATGGCGAAGGAAAGTGCAGCGTTTATTGCAGGTGCCAGGCAGGGAGTTCAGGTCAGGTAGTGCTCAAAACACCTGAACCCCCTTTCCTGATGGGTTTCATGAAAGCATTTTTAAATACCAGGTGAGAGAGGGGAATCACAGGGTATGTGATCAGCTCCTGCACAATTCTTTGGTTGATGTGAGGTAACAGAGCAGTGTCACAGTGGTTAACATTATCAATCCTCAGGCTCCAGTAAAAGATCTCCTACTTAAAACAGTTTTAAAAGTTAATAAAAATAAACATTAACTGAGTAGAGGGAAGGTATCCTCAATTTCAGAACAGTGTAAAGTCAGCAAATATCACAACTGGTGCACCCCTTGAAGATACTGATCTTGACTGGTTGCAATTTTTAAGAAAACACATTTGGGTAAAATTAACTCTGCACTTAAAAAAATTGAGTCACTGGTTTTAGGTTTTCTAAATGCTCTAAAAGTACTTATTTTTCCTTTCCAAGAAGGGACTTTCAACCTCCCCCAAAGTAAAAGGGCAGTGCCTCTTGTATTGCTTCTCTCACTGAACACACCGAAGAAAAATTGCATCATGTTGGTGTCTATCTGAATAATGTGCTCAGGGCTCTCCCTGAGTCACTGCATGGTTCTCATTTGCACGTGGGAGCCAATGGGTCTAAGTGCTGGCCACCACAAGATGTGCCACTATGGCATGTGGATTATTTTGAGCTGAAAACAATCAAGGCCCAAAAGACTCAGGAAGAGCCTTTGAACTTCCCCCTTATTGCCTAAAATAATTTAAGACAGGAGGCCTGTCCCAGGAAGAAGCTATCACTAGAGATAAATGTAGTATAATACTAGGTGTGGTAGAACAGGAGGAACATTGAAAAGCCCATTTGATCAAAATCCTCTCTGTGGGGCTTCCCTGGTGGCACAGTGGTTGAGAGTCCACCTGCCGATGCCGGGGACACGGGTTTGTGCCCCGGTCCGGGAATATCCCACGTGCCGCGAAGCAGCTGGGCCCATGAGTCATGGCTGCTGGGCCTGTGTGTCCGGAACCTGTGCTCTGCAAGGGGAGAGGCCACAACAGTGAGAGGCACGCGTACCGCAAAAAAAAAAAAAAAAAAACCTCTCTCTGTCTCATTGTCTTTGGATAGATCAGCAAACATTTGTTTACCAAACATTAACTCTTTTTAACTTCCTGTGAATTACCTTACTTCCCCTTGAAATTTCAGACCCATACCTCCTTCTGATGCCGAAATTTGGCCTCTGTGCACTGGTATGGAATCGAAGTCGGGGGCAGAGTTTGGGTGAAGTAGAAAAGAATAGGTTTATTGTGTTGCCAGGCAAAGGGGGACACAGCAGGCTAATGCCCTCAAAACTGTGTGTCCCAACCTGGGGGGATTTGGTGAGGAGTTTTATAGCAATGGTTCAAGGTCAGGGTTGCTGATAAGGATTATGGTGTGTTCAGGGCCTGCAATCCTTTAATGTGGCCTCAGGTGGTCTCCTGATGAGCTTCTATGCTTCTCAAGGTTATCAAACTGTGACCTTCTCTCTAGAATGAAGGATGCTTCATCAAACAGTTAACATCTTCCATTTGTTGGGGGTATTAGTTCTGTAGAAGAGCTCAGTTATTGTTATATGTTTCCCTTGAGACAGAACCAGGATCTTGTCCCAAAGCTGCACTATTGTTTCTAGACAGTTCCTCCCTTGTCTCTGCAGCCCCTCCCTTCCCTGATTAGCAACTATTTGACCCTACCCTTTGGAATTCAGGGAAGGTTGTGGAGGCTGAAGCCTAGTCCCTGCAAACAAGAAATGGGGGACACAGAAAGACTTTAGTGCCCAGGAGCGCCACAGGGTCCTGCTCAGTGTCACTTCTCTTTAGTCAAGAATATATATATGTCACCTTTTCTTGCTGTCTTTGGAATTCTTCATACTTACGTGAATTCCCCATGTGCACATAATAATTTAATTTTCTCTTGTTAATCTGCCTTATGTCATTTTCATTGCCAGCCAAAGAGCTAATGTTACCCAAAAACCTGGGTTTGCCTCTTGGTGGGCGTCAAGCTGAAAGGCACAACAAAAACAAAGATTGGGAGAAGAAAGGATTTGTTACTTGCAGCAAGTAAAGAGAACACCGGGGGTCTTTCCCAAAGCAGTATCTTCCTGAACAGCAAAATGGGGGAATTTTTAAGCTAAGGGTATATGCATATTCATGAAGGTGTTTGGGTGGTCCACAGAGTCCAAGCTTTAGTGGACTGAAGTCATGAGGGTCAGAAAAGGTCAATATCATCATTCCTTATGTTCCCAGTTGGTCAGGCTAATCTTTACCATTGAAAGAGAACTGGGAGTCTTTACAATTATCTTTGTTATTGTTACTTCTTTGACCTGAAAACAGTCCTTTGATTCTGCATTATTTTGTTCCCTTAAGATCATTAATTACTGAGACCCTTTCAACGGCAAGCATCCTGGGCAGGCTTAGATTGCAAAATGGCTTAGGCCAAAAATGACTCCTAGATATACATATTATTAAACTTTTGTTTTATTTTCTCCTGTTAATCAGTCTCACGTCAATTTAATTCTTAGACCAGCTCAAAGTGTTACCTGAAACACTTCTTTTGTTGAGCCAAAAGACACAACCAAGCCAAAGGGCAGGAGAAGAAAGGGTTTATTACTTGCAGCAAGTAAGTAGAACAGCAGGGATTTTCCCAAAACGGTGGCTCCTTGAACAGCCAAATTGGGAAAGTTTTAAACTGTCAACTGACAAAAAAAAAAGCACAAACTGAGAGTTGTGAGTTAAGTTTTATTTGGGGCAAAATGAGGACTATAGCCAAGGAAACAGCCTCTCAGATAGCTCTGAGGAACTGCTCGAAAGAGGTAGGGGGAAGGTCAGCATGTATGTGATTTTGGTGAAGGGGGACACATGTAATCAGGGACACATTTTGGCAGAAATTTGCTGCTAGTCACGAAATGGTGGCTGCTAGTCACAAGGAGCAGATGTCTCCATTAATGATTTTAGTGCTTTTCTAGATATGAGAAGATAAAAGAAACTGGGCTCATAAAATCTGAAAATATCGAACTATCTGAAGGCCTGTTCTGCCGGGTTTTCTCAGAGCATAGACCACCTCATTTCTGATCTCAGTCCTGAATTCCATTCGGGGTGTGTTGAAGGTTGTGAAACAAAATTTATATTTTATGGCAAGACAAGAGAAATTTAAACATAAATTCTTCTCTGCCCTTTGGTCTCCTCTCTCCCCACACTGTGCGCTGTGCATCTGCATTATACATTGACCAAACCTCCCCCATAGGCAGGGACACTTGCTCAACCATAAAGAGCAACATTCTCCTAACATCAACAAGACAACTCCCTCCTTAAGAGCTAACATTTCTTCTTGACCTTGTAAGGGGTTACATGACCAGCAGGATGGCACTTAGATCTGAATTATGTAAACGTTCAATAAAATGTCATTTGATGTACAGCCCTCTGTCTCAAAAAAAACTTATACACCTCCCTGGGTTTCTAATGGGCAGAACAGTTTTCAGAGTTTTCTGAGATGCTCTTCCCAGGTTATAATCCTCAAATTTGGCTCAAAGAAAAATTTCCAGTTCTCTTTTAGATCAAGTGATTACTTTTTTGTCAAGGTCAGAGACTACAGTGGCTAGTGACTTTATTCTTATAGAACGAGATGGTAAGGGACAATTTTATTTCACAAGATCATTAATTACTGAGACCTGTACAAGAGCAGGCATCACGACCAGGCTGAGATCACAAATGATTTAGGCTTAAAATGGCTTCTCTTATGTCAAAAAGTTATATTTGATTCTTTTTCTTTGGGGACCCCCTACTCCATTTGCCTACAGAAGGGCAGAGGAAAAGTTCTTCCTCTCTGACAGTCTTCATGACTGCCTGGAGAAACAATGATGGACTCAGGATTTCTTCTCAGCCTCGATGTGCACAGAAATCTTTATGCCTATGGTAAAGGGGCATGGAAAGGAGAGGGTTCTCAATGTGTAGAAGTTCAGATGCTTTCAAAGGCAGGCAATGTGCCCTGCACTATAATGCCTGTTGGGCAGGAAGAAAGTTTCCTGTACCCTTCTAGATTTTTCTGATTAGTCTAGGAATTAAATTGACATGAGACAGATTAAGATTAACAGGAGAAAATCAAACAAAATTTAATAATATGTATACATGGAAGAGACCCAGGAGAACTCAGTAAATCTCCCAAATGGCTGAAATCCTCACCTTAAATACCACTTTCAACTACAGACAAAGATGTTGGGTGTAGTGGTTTGGGACTTCAAAGGGGAGGAAGGCAATTCTTCCTCGGACCTCATACGTGAAGTCACCATACCTCAAGGGGAAATTCAGTTTGCAGTACAACTTGAACTAAAGAACAGTTCTTCGTGTAACACTGCCGGATATTGGAAGATACACAGGCCCCTCGGGCGACCAAAGGCATTCCTTCATTGAGGCAGTTCGCTAACCGCAGAACACCCTGCTTTAAAAAGTTGATTCAGTTAAGGGCACAGTGGGTAGCTTGTGTCTCTTTTACTTGTTAGAAAACACACGTATTTAGGCTGCGTGTCAATCTAGACATGGCGTCTATAGCGAAAAGCCTGGTTTTCCCATTTTGAAAGCTCCATTCTTGCAGCCGGAAAAAACCTGAAAAACACTGTTGTTGCCGTGTTTCTAGTCCCTGCAGGCATGGCTCTGAGAAAAAAAAGAGTTTTCTCGAAAGAAAGAGGGTGCTTCCAGGTCCTGGGTGGGAGCTCTTCCTGCCCTGCTCTAGAGCTAAGGGGAATCTCAATGGGGGCCCTAGCCTCGACGTAAGGTCTTGATTTGGCATCCAGAAGGGTAGGCGTGAAGCAGGTTCCCTGAGGCCTTAGTCGCAGTTCTGCATTCGTTTAATGGCAGTAAGTGTCTAGAGACTCGCGGCCCCGTCGCGTCAGCGCCAGTTTCAGGACAAGAACTCTGAGGACCCGCCGGCTCCCCTGGGCTTGCTGGACCACACTCAGACGCGTAGGCCCTTCAGGGTGCCCCAGGGTAGGCCGAGGGAAGGGGAACACACTGCAGTCTACCTTGGGGGAGCTAGATGTTGATGTTCCAACTACCGAGTTTTTTTTTTTTTACAAGAACCCCTAAATATCCTGTGCCCTCCCTTACCTCTTCAGAACAGTCCCTCAGAGCTATCTGAGAGGCTGTCTCCTGACTTAAGTCCTCAGTATGTCCTCCAAATAAAACATAATTCTCAACTTTTAGGTTGTGCATTTTTTTTCAGTCAACATTTAATTGTATGGCTCACGTAGGTACTATGCCTAGATGTAATGGGATGAGCTGTAAATTATTAAAACTAGATAAATTCTGTCAGCTCTACCACTAGCTGAGATCAGGCTTTCATCTCTGGATACTTCTGTCATAGACCTTGGCAGATAGGGGGTCTGTGTTGGTCTTAAAATTATTCTTAGAATTGTGGGGACTCATTCATTCTTTCAACAAATTTTACTGCTTATATTCTATGTGTCAGTTACAGTGCTGGGTCTTGAAATACAGAAGGCAACACACAAAAGTACAAGGAAAAAACACATTTTCTACCATATTAACTTTTTTCATTCATTAATTCATCCTTAAGTCATTCAACACACATCTTCTTATTGAATACTGATGAGGGATCAAATGCTATGCTAAACACTGAGTATATAACTGCAAATGAGATGGATAGGCCCTGATTTTGATGTCACTACTATCTTTTGTCGTGCCATATAGTGGGACAGCTTCATTATTCCCTTTACCGTAAGTTTTGTTTTTTTTGCGGTACACGGGCCTCTCACTGTTGTGGCCTCTCCCGTTGCGGAGCACAGGCTTTGGACGCGCAGGATCAGCGGCCATGGCTCATGGGCCCAGCCGCTCCGCGGTATGTGTGATCTTCCCAGACGGGGGCACGAACCCGTGTCCCCTGCATCGGCAGGCAGACTCTCAACCACTGCGCCACCAGGGAAGCCCTACCCTAAGTTTTTATCACAAATTGCTAATGAAAATAAAACTGTTAGTGGAGTTTCAACATGCATAGGTAAATGAGAACACAGAACTCCCCTTTCGCATGCCCCATTCTCCTCCTTCTAACTCCCTATGTGAACTCACTTTGTGCCAAGTCCAAGAAGATGTGCCCCAATAAGAACCAAGCTGATTTCCTCACACTGACAGGGGCTATTGCTCACTTAGAAGACTTGATGCTTAATTTTGATAAGCAACTAGAAGACCATGGAGACAACCTATAAAATGATTTGTATTGGGAGAAAATACTAAAAAGGGTTAATGTGCTGTTTCACATGTCTAACCTCCTGGGATTAAACCACAGGCCCCAAGGTCACCAAGGGTACTTGGCAACAATGAGCTAAAAATGAAAAAAAAAAAGAGCATCATACTGTTATTGTATTCATCTTCCCCCAAGGCACTCTCTGATAAACACCACAACCACTAAGTGAATTGAGAACAGCTTCCTTGTGGGGCAGGTTATATATGCATCTTTTTCCAAGAAGTTAAATCATATCCAGCTATCAGCACACCTTACTTAAGGTGATTGTAATATATGAGATTAAATGTTCCTACCTGATTGGAAAATTTCTTGTCCTCAAATCATTGGCTATACTGGATTTTTTTTCTTGGGTCAGACTTTCAGACTTCTACCAGAAATTGTTCCTTTGGGGAAACCAGGCCTTCCCAGAAACTCAGGAAACTGAAATGGAGACAGCAAGAGAGAAGGAAATTATTTGGACATATAGACCTCAATTGTTTGGTTTTAAGTAAACGTCCCAGCAAACATCTTCTAAATGGTATAATAACTTTAGGGAAATTCACAGTTTATAAGTTTGTGTACTCATAAACTGAACATATTATGATAAGAGTACAGGTTGCATTTTGTGTCTTCAACTCAAGCAAAGACTTCAAAAAAGGCCCAGTTATCCTTTGTTCATTAAGACACAAAGAGAGGGCAAAAAGGGCAAGTTTCTAAGTCTTTTTCTTTAAAATTTACTTCCTTTCTTCAGCCTTCATCAAGATCTTCAGGAAATTAACTTTACTAAAGTTAATTATTCATAAAATAAACATAGGAACCTGCAGAAGACTATCTCACAGAGACCTGTAATGTACAATATCCATCGCATACATGCACCATGAGCTTGTCTTTTCTAGCACTGGCATACACAAAACTCTGTGTGTGTGTGTGTGTGTGTGTGTGTGCACATGTGTGTCTTTTTTTGTGATGGAGCCATAGGGAGAAAATAAATCTATTGGCTGCAATTCAGTGATGTAGAAAGATTTAAGGGTAAAGGAAAAGGCTACATCAAGTGAAGCAATAAAGTCATGAGGTTGTGCTTCCATAATAATAACAATAGCAGTCTTCTGTAACCAAGGGAGCAGGCTCCTCAAATTATAGTCACACCTGTTAGACCATCTGCCCATATATTTCACACAATCATTAATGGAAAACAAATGGCACTGTCTCTCCTTCCCTTTATCCATTGGCCATTCTCATATAAATGATTTTTCTCTTCAAGGTCGTGCTCTTTCCTATCTGTTTAAAAATATTAGGATTTAGGAGGGGTGTTACATAATGTGCCATGCCTTGGTACTTGTACCAGTGATGGCTCTGTAAGGAGCACTGGATTGTTAGGAGGCTATAAATTGAATTCCCCTAGAAGCAGAACCTGAGGCAATAATTTCAATGCAAACTGTTCATCTGGGAGGTGCTTCCAGAAAACTCAGAAGTGGAGTGGGAATTGAGAATGGAGGCATGGAAGGAAGCCAACAGAGGTGCATTACTGAATCAATTACTCCTGCAGGGAACTGCTGCCAGTACTTCAGGGGAGTTCTGTGAAACTCTATAGAACATGTCTCAGAGTTATCCCAAGAACTGGTGAGAAACTTGAAGTACTTATCTTCCAGTCCCCTCTGTCCTTGGTTGAAAGCTACACCCAGATACATTAACTCCTGTACATTTCTGGCCTGCCCTAAGGTGGATAATTGCAGGTGGTAGCATGAGTCTATCAGCATATACTGGAATGATGAGTGCTGGGGAGATATGAGTGGAGCATTGAAACCATCTAATACAGTTGGGGCAGGAGATATCAATTGTTGGCTTGCAAGTCCAAATGGGTAACCTTAAATTCCTGGGTTAATGGTTTTACTTTGAGGTATTTAAGCATGATGTATGAGTAAAAATTTCCTCTATTAAATCAAGTTGAAGATCCTAAGTCCCTAATCTTCTGGAAAACTGTGGGGATCTTTTTAACAGATTTTTGAAAAGTAACATGATTAAGATTCCAAACTGACCATCCATTCATTCATTCATTAACTCATTAAACAAACATTTATTGAACACCTAAAGTATGCCCTGGGTTAAACTAGGCACCAGTGTTACTGTTACTAAAATCATTATCGTGCCACCTAGAAGTCAATGTATTGTGACACTCAAATAAGAAAATCCATAGTTACCGTAAAAATTATTACAGAGTGCTATAAGAAGACACGGTAAGACCTTAATTCATGCTGTGGACAGTAGTATATGGGGGATATCAGTAGGGCTTCCTGTAGAAGGCAATGGAAATGGATACGTAACATGAAGGAAGGGTGAATTTTTGAGGAAAAGAGAAGATAAATTCATGTTTGCCAGAAAATGAATGGTTAAGGATCAGTCCAGAAAGGAGTTCCATTCATAATCAGTATAAGAAATGTCACTGGGGCTTCCCTGGTGGCGCAGTGGTTGAGAGTCCGCCTGCCGATGCTGGGGACACGGGTTCATGCCCCGGTCTGGGAAGATCCCACATGCCGCGGAGCGGCTAGTACCGTGAGCCATGGATGCTGAGCCTGCGCGTCCGGAGCCTGTGCTCCGCAACGGGAGCGGCCACAACAGGGAGAGGCCCGCGTACCGCAAAAAAAAAAAAAAAAAAAAAAAAAAAAAGAAATGCTCACTGGAGTGTAAGAAAAGAAGACAATGGAGAGGGTGGTAGAAGCCAGACCATGGATGGTCCATGTATGTATACTAAGTGCTATGGTCTAGTCTTTGTGTTCCCCTCCAAATTTATACGTTGAAATCTTAATTTCCAGAGGTGATAGTAGTAGTATATGGGGCCTTTGCGAAATGATAAAGGTATTAGTGCTCTTATAAAAGAGACCCCACAGAGCTCCCTAAGCTCTTCTGCCATGTGAGGTTACAATGAGAAGTCTGTGACTCAGAAGAGGGCCTTCATCTGACCATACTGCCACCCTATTCTTGCACTTGCAGCCTCCAGAACTGTGAGAAAAAAATGCCTGTTGTTTATGAGCCACCCAACCTGCACCATAATCTTACAGCAGCACAAAAGGACAAAGAGAGTTTGCATGTCAGATTTTACTCCAAGATAGATGGGAATCCATTCAAGGATTTTAACTGGTAACTTAGAAGAGAGAAAAGTTTCATAACACAATCAAGTATTTTTATAAGAAAAATTTGTTTCATTTTCAGAAAGATCACTCTGGAAATACTGTGACTAGATTTTTGGAGAAGGGTGATGGCAGTCCCGGATATAGAAAGATGAGTTAGTAGTCCATTAATGTAAGTCAAACAAGAAAGTGGATATAAAACGTGTGAATTTGTGGCTGAGCGTTCTTTTCTTTTAGCACTTGAAAAATGTTATATCAATGCTTCTGACTCCAGAGTTTTAGACAAGAAATATGCTGTCATTGGAATTGGTGTTTCTCAATAAGTAATGCATTGTTTCTGCCTGTCCACTTTCGAGATTTTTTTTGTCTCTACTTTTCCGAAGTTTAGTTATGACGCGTCTTGGCAAGGATATCTTTGCGTTTTTCCTCTTTGGGTTTGTTCAGATTCTTGAATTTGTGTTTATGTCTTCTAAAAAATTGGGAACTTTTTAGTCATGATTTCTTTGAATACTTTGTCAGTCCTACTTGCCCTCTGTTTTCATTCTGGAACTTTGATGATATGAATGTTAGTGCTTTTGTTACTGTTTACACGTTCTTGAGATCCTGTTCTTTTCCCATCTTTACCCCTCAGTCTATTTTTCTCTGTACATGTGGTACATTGTATTGATCTCTTCTAAGTTCATGATTCTATGCTTTGTAATCTCAACTCTACTCTTGAGCAAAGTTTTTTGATTGTTGTAGCTTTCAGTTCTACTGTTCTCATTTGTTTTTATTGTTATAGCTTCTAGTTCTTTGTTTACATTTTCTATTTTTCCCATTTCTGTCAAGGAACACATAATTGCTAATTGAAGCACTTATGTGACAGCTTATTTAAAATCCTTGTCTGATCATTTCAGTAAATGTTTTATCTCAGTGTTGGTGTATGTTTATTGTCTTTTCTCATTTATTCAGTGATTTCCTGGTTCTTGGTGTCATAAGTATTTTTCCATTGTATTCTAAACATTGTGAGTTATTATATGACTCTGTATCCCATTTAATTTTATTATTACTTTTTAGAAGGAAGTCATCCTATTTGAGGCATAGTATGAGGACTGTGAGGTTAGGTACAGATTTCCATTGGGCCCTACTGACGATACCCCAGCAAAAGTGGGCACTTACACTGTCTCACTGCAGACAGATCAAGTAGAAGTTCAGCTATCCTATTGGCCCTTCTGACACCTTCCCCCCAAAAGTGGGAACATTAGTATCACTGTGTTGCTTTTTAGTAGGAGTGGAAGTTCATCTCCCCAGTAGATTTCTTGACACAGGGGAGGGGAGAAGTGAAGTGTTTGCTGTCCTTCCTCCCACTTCATTCCTTCTTGTTGATGCCGGGTGTGGGTAGAGGTTCAGCTACCTGCTGGCCCCACTGACACCAGGGTAAGAGGAAGAGAACTGCCAACTAGCCCTGCTTGTGCCATCTCATTCTGTCTTATTGCCTCAGGATGGTTATGGGGATTCAGCACCTCATTGGGTCTCACTGACATCATGTGTTGGGGGTTACTGGGGTGCCTACTCCCTCCAACCTGTAACATCCTATTCTTATTGATGTCAGGGAGAGATGGATGCTATGTCCCACCATTGGACCCCACGACTGTGTGAGGGCAGCCCAGTGTTAACAAGCCTGTCAGGCACCACGTTATTTTTTTTTTAATAAGTAAATTTACTTATTTATTTGGCTGTGTTGGGTCTTCATTTCTGTGCAAGGGCTTTCTCTAGTTGTGGCGAGCGGGTGCCACTCCTCATCGTGGTGCTCGGGCCTCTCACTGTTGTGGCCCCTCTTGTTGCGGAGCACAGGCTCAGTAGCTGTGCCTCATGGGCCCAGCTGCTCTGCGGCATGTGGCATCTTCCCAGACCAGGGCTCTAACCTGTGTCCTCTGCATTGGCAGGTAGATTCTCAACCACTGCACCACCAGGGAAGCCCAGGCACAACCTTTTAAAGTCTGTTTGCTAATGGAAAGGGGTGGAGGCTCAGCTCACCACTGGACCACACTGAAACAACCCTGGTGGGTTGTTTCAGAGCGCTGCCTCTTCTGGAGGGCAGGAGTTGTGTGGTGTGGAAGATCAAATCCTAGCTTGGCCCAACTGAAACCACAGGACATAGGGGATGGGTGCAATATTCCACTGGCACTTGGCTCGAGTAGTGTGTATATTCCACTGGCACTTGGCTCGAGTAGTGTGTATATTATTGCCCAAATGGTCTTCTGTCTTTAGCAACCCCTTTCCTCATACTTTGGCTAGGGGGAACTGGGTTTTGTGTTTTTTTCTGAAGCTTTTTTGTCTGTTGTTCTGTTGGTGGTTATTGATTGGGGCTTCCTGTAATACCCTCTCCAGGATGTATGGGAAGCAACAGGAAACACAGGGGACTCATCACCATGTTATTCCTCAAGTCCCAAAGTCCCTAGTTAAGTCTGCCTTCTCATTTCCACCTTTCAGCGTCTTCCTATGTTTGTTTGTTGTTATGTTCAGGGTTTTAGTTTTAAGTGGGAGAACCTGGGAGAAATGGGCTACTTCATCTTCTTGGAAGCAGAGGTCTGGAGGACTTTTGATGTTAAAAAGTACTGCTGACTGTAAATTAAAATTTGATGATAAACACCTTGCCCTTTAAGAATTATTCTACTAGATGATGTGGCTTCCCAAAGTTGCTACAATTTGATTTTCATACTTCTAAAAGCCAAGTGTTTTGCTGGAGTTGAAATTTAATGATAAACAAGAGATGAGGCTAAGATGATCTATGTGGTAACAGATTAAAGTTGGAAACATCAATATACATTCATGTTTAGCTTAATATTGCTTCATATTACCTTAATACACATGGTTATGTAGAGAGATACTTATAGATATGTGTGTATACATGGGTCATGTACACACATATTATCTCTTTGCTCTGTCAGCTGAGAAGATCTAGAAGCAATGACATCTGAGCAGCAATTAGCACACCCCACACCCAGATCCTGCTGTCTAATACCGTTCTCCACTAAAAAGACCTAGTTATCCTTGAAGAAATAGCTGATTCTAGGACTGGGGCAGTAAATATACAAGATTTATAGACAAGACCATCTTATAGTGTCAGAAAGTAAGGAAGTTCCAAAAAAATATATAGGATGGGGATACCTCAGAGTGGCACAAGAGCCAACTGAAAAGAGTTCACAAGGGTCAGGACTAGAGCAATTTGAGGAACAAAGTAACTAAAGTAGAATTAGATTATAATATATAAAGCAATTCTCCTTAGGCTGGCCCTGGGCACATATGTGACTTTGCCATTTTTTCCATGGACTATTTTCTTATCTGTTTTACGGTGTCACATTTGTTCTACCTTGTCAAAAAGAAGCATTTAAAAATTCATCTACGCATTCATGCATTCATACATTTATTAAATAAATCTATTGAACACCTACAGACGGCACAGAAAAAAAGGCAGAAAACTAATCTGGGTTGCACAGAAAGTAATGAACTCAGTTAAAATCTTTGGTGAAAACAGTTGTTAATCTACTGGAAATTACATTTCATTATGGGGACACACAGACTCAAGGAAAACCAAGACCTAAATAATAATAAAGTAATAAAAGCACTAGCCATTTACTGAGTGCCTGCTTGTACCTGACTCTGAAACTCTAAAATCATTACGGATGTTCTGATGATTGTCTGATATAATTGTAATCTCCATTTTACAGATGAAAATAACAAGGTTTAGAGACATTAGGTTACTTGCCTAAAGTGAAGTGGCCCAGAAACTACAGAACTGGAAATTGAACCTTAGACTTCATAATGCCAAAGTCTGTGCTTTTAATCACAATGTGTGTGTGTGAGATATATATATATATATATATATATATATATATATATATATATATATATATATATATATAGAGAGAGAGAGAGAGAGAGAGAGAGAGAGAGAGAGAGAGAGAGAGAATGTGTTTAATAGAGAACCTCTGAGAAATGGCAAGAAAACTGCCAGGTATCCATAAAACAATAATTTAGGAGCTTCTTACTATACAAGTAATTGTTAATCATATGGCTGAACTAAGGATCTCTCACTTTTGAACTAAGAAATCAAAAGCTTCCAGAAGTTGAGTCTAAATTTTACACTTACATAAGATACTTCATACAGAATGCTAAAGTATAATAACTAAAGAACTCTGAAAATACTGGAAGCATTCATATAAGTATGATTTCATAATGTGGATAATAGAGGATTTAAGAAATTGGCAGAATCAACTGCAGACTCATTTGTTATCATTTCTGTGAAGGGCAAGATAAATGAATAAAATGCGAAAAATGAAAGAAGAATGGCTAGCAATTTTAGGTAGTTTGCTTAATCTCCATACTAGGAAAGACTAAGCAAAAAAAAAAAAAAATTCTCGAAATATTATTATGAAAGCACCTACAAGTGTATATGGCCTTTTTATACCAAATAACTTGCAGTTATGAACTGTCAAATAAGTCTAATCTTCTCTGATGATAAATTTGCTGACTTTATTTGAAACTATGGAATGAAAAATGAGGTAATAATCAGAAATTCTTAAGAAAAGGAGTAGAAAAAATAAAATTATAAGAGTTATGTTAAGAAATATTTTGAAACAAACATAAAATCCCCATTACTGGTACAGAGCTTTTAAAACTTTATTTTGGTTTTAAGTTTTAATAAATATTTATATGTTTACATAATTACTGTCATAGGAAGACACAATTGTAGGTCAACTTTCTTCATTCTTTCTTTTTAAGCATTATTCTATTTTGCTCCATCATCTTGTAATTATACTATAGTAACTGTGTAACTTTCTACTAAGTGGATATTTCCTAAACTGTTTTCCTATTGTTAACAATTAAAGGTGTTTCTAATGTTTTGTTATTACAAATGACATGACAATGAGCATCTTTATATAATAATTTTCTGGATCATAAATTATTTATTGGCATAAGCTTCCAGAATTAGGGTTAATGTGTAAAAAGCTATTAACATTTTTATCTTGCTAGACATTGCCAAATTACTTGTCAAAAGATGGAACCAAATTATATTGCAAAAATCTTTGCCAACGGAAGACATTATATATAATTTTTCATTTTGCTAAATTAATAAGTTGGAAACCTATGTTCCATTTCTTTGAATTCTTTGATAACAGAGTGCTGCTGGAGGCTGGGAGGGCAGCCATGTCCGTGAAGGCTTCCCAGAGTTGGAGCCGGGAAGTGGAAAAAGGTAAAAAAAAAATACTAATTGTATTTCCCTCGTTTGTTATCTCTCACTCTCTTCTGCCTCTGTGTAACTTATATCCAGGTAGCTGGAGAAAAATCATGTGGCAGGGCAAATTGGTATTCCAATAAATTAATAATCACCAGCTTCAAATGGATTTTCAAGACTGGAAATAGTGCTCTGACTTACAGTAAGCTCTTTCTAATTCTCCTTAAGGACTATTTTCTTAGAAGCTTTACTTAACCTCCATCCTCTCTACTTCCTTCACTCTGAGCTGGTGAGGTGCTTCATAACTCATTAAGAACACAGAAGTCAGTAAATAGTCCACTGCCAAATCCATTAATTCATTAGCATTTGCATTGATCTTTGTATTCCCTTTTACTACAGGAGTGAAAGTTAAAAGGCCATGTGCACTACAGATAGGATTTCATTTTCTCTCATCTTCTCAAGTACTTCACAGCACTGCATTTTCTACAGCCCATCTACTCCTTATGAATGATTCTTGCCACAATTCAACCTCATTCTAGACTAGTAACTGCAACTTAAAATGTTAAAAACTATACGTGTAACATGAAAGCCTCCCTCCTCCCCTAATCCCTGCATATCTTCTTTAGTCAATTCATGTCTGAACTTTTCAAAATTGTTATCTTCATATATTGTTTCCATTTCCTCACGTCCCATTTACTCTATAATTTACATCCATCTGACTTCTCTCACCATAATCTCTTTGTCCACTGTCCTGAAATTTTACTTATGAAGGTCACCAGTGATCTCCATGCCAGTATAGCCAACGAATAGTTTTTGTCCTATTTCTAGGCTTTTTCCTTCTTTAAAAAAGAAAAACAAAAACCAAAACCATTTTTTTCTTCTATGCTTTTACACTCTCATCATCTTCTGCCTTGGTATATTTTATTGGCTTTCTGTGTTTAATCTGATTTCTAATATTCTATTAGTTTCCTTTATCGTCAGTGGAATAAACCAGTATATGAAGGATTATTCTCAACAGGTAGTTCTCATAATAACAGTACTAGTAGCAGCAGTCAATACTCTGTAATGCTTATCATGTGCCGGACACTATTCTAAGACACTGTTTAAATACATATATATAGACACACTCACATATATATGAGGTTTTCCTCCTCATAGGCCTATGAAATAAGCCTATTATTATACCCGTGTTACAAATGAGAAAACTGAGGCAATGAGAGGCCAAGGTCACATGATCAGTACTTGGTGAAGCTACGCCTGAGTTAATGCTGGAACTTTAGAGTAGACAAGTTAATAATGTCTCACAGATTGGCCTTAAATGTGAGCAGCATTTAATTAATGACTTGTGAAGTATCAGAAAAAAATGGAACATTTTAAATTGATTGGGAACTACTAAGTCATGTATCAGTAACTAAGAATGACTCTTATTGAATGAAATTATTTTTCATTATTCTTTTGAAAGAAGAATATTCTTGTGTTAGTGTTTCACAGTTTTTTTTATTCACATATTTATTCATTTATTAGGCACACATTTCCTACACACCTTCTAAGTGCCAGTGTCTGCTGCAAGCCTTGGAAGATTCAGTGGTGAGCAAAAAATTACAAAGTCCTTGCTCTTAAGCAAATGTCCAGTGGTGGAGGAAGACAGAGTAAACATGTAAATAAATTTTGTACAGCGACAGAAATACAACTGGACAATGGGACGGAGAGGCACTGAGGAGGCAGGTCTCTTTGGTCAAGATAGTAGTGGTGGCGTTTGAACCGAGACCTTAATGATCAGAGGGAAATTGGTCTGGGTAGAAGGATTAGCCAATCTAAAGCTGGGAGAGCAAGAAGTAGAGCTTGTTGCATCTGAGGGACTGAAAAAGATAACTTTGCCTCGAACCCCATGAAGGTCAGGGAAAGATGTAGTAAGTGACCAGAGCACATGGTCCCTGTGAGCCTGGCTAAGTAGTTGAAAATTTAATCTCTCTACAATAGATAGCCTTTAGAGGTTAGAAGCAGTGCAATAATAGCATCTGATTTGTGCTTTTTGAAAGACTACTTTGACTGTTGAGTGTCCTACAAAAGCAAAATACTTGTGTCTCTATGAAGTGCAGATAGTAAAATTTAAAAAGCCCAATGAGCTCATAAGCAGTTGGTTTACTAAGTGTAATCATTTATCTTAACTAGACTTCATTAATATAAGCTTGGTGACCTTGGGGCCCTGGGACATATTAGATTAGGGAAACCCAACTATTTTCAAATAGTGTGATTTGAAAAATTCTCGAAATTGTTGGGGTTCAGGAAGATTATTTTAGTGCTGGTCCTGGATGGGAAGTTTCGAATAAGAAACGAAAGTATGATGGCTGGCTTCCATCTATTCTCCCTTCCTGTGGGAGAAATGATGGTGGGGTGACTACTTTGCTGTTGACCCAATGCTTACATTTCAGAGCTAGTTCAATCCAGTAAATATTTGCTGAACAATTATTATATGTTAGGCACCTTGCTGAAACTGGGAATATAGAGAATAATTAATAATAAAAGCAGGTATTACTAACAAGAGACAGGCACTGTGCTAATGCTAAACATGCACCATCTCAAGTTACATTAATTTACACACTAACCATATAGGGTAGATGCATTTATGATACCATTTTCCGGGTGAGAAATCTAATCCCTTTAAGGGGCTTAAGTTACTTCTCCAAGGTTACACAGCTAGTTAGGGGCATAGGCAGTATTTGGACTCAGGTCTGGTATCAGCACCAATTCTCTTAGCCATTATGCTCTATAAGGACCTTACTTGAGAAGTTCAGGATTATACATATATGGGTACAACCAACCCTAAGACCATCTGGCAAGACTGGCTGCTTGAGAAGTCCTGGATTTATGTAAGATGCTCTTGGAATGGAGAAGATCGTGAAGGAGGGTCCCCAAAACACATTCTCTATACTAAGGGGTAAAAAGAGAGAAAGAATTAGCCTACAGCAGTATGATATTGAGGACCAAGAAACAGTGTTTCTCTCTTTTGTGAATAATTATTAAATTGTTTCTTCTTCAAAATATCGGAAAGAAATCACAGTACTATGGACAGTTTGTGGAGCCACCCTATCTTCGCGTGAATCCTGGCAGGTGTAGAGTTCATAGTATGACCCTGGCACCTAAGTGTAGTTAAGTAAGCTTTCATTTTTCTTTAGCCTTAAAGCAAAGTAGCTTTCTGATAGGTATAGTTTAGGAAAGTCTTCAAAGAAAATATTTAAAGTCCACTATCTCAGAGAAAAGCAATTTTGCAAAAGATCTGTCAGCAAAAGCAAGGCCAAACACACCAATTATTTAGTGAGACTTGTATTGTTATATCATTGCTCATGTTGTTTCTTTATGCATTTACCTGGAAGAAGGCTTTTAATGTTCAACAATTCTCAAAGAGATAAAGACCCACACTGACCTGTCAGAAAGAGCTGTGCCCTGGAATTAGATCAGTTTAGGTTTGACAACTTACTAGTATTAGGTAACGTTCTTAATCTTTCTGAGCCTGTTTCCTATCTGCAAATAGGTATAACACTATCTATTAGAGAGGGATGTGTTTAAATTAAATGATACAGGTAAATGAAATATATCCTTACAGACTGAGAACATACCTAGTAAATGTTAAGTGATCTGCAAATATTCTGCTTTCTTGAAATGGATGAAACCTGTTATCATGTTCTTAACCAATGGTCTAAATATCAAGACAATGGTTAGTTAAAAGTTATATTTGTTCTTTCACTGTCCATCTGAATTTTAACATATTCTAACATATTCTCCTTGATCAATTGTGTCAATATTAGTAACATTTGTCATTTAAGCTATTATTGTTCATATGTTTAAAATATTTCAATGCGATATAAGTCATTACTCAAAGGGATGCCTAGCTGGCTTTGTCAAAGATTTATTTTAAGTAAAAATAAAAGACACATTTTTCATTTCCACCAAGTTTTATTGAACAGTGTATTCATTAAGTGTATGAACTTTCTGGCCAGCTCAATACAGTAGCCAAGACATGAAAACAACCTCAGTGATTTTTGTGGATGAATGGATGAAGAAATTGGGGTGCATACAACCTACTATTATTCAGCCGTGATAAAGAAGGAAACCTGGCTATTTGTGACCACATGGGTGGATTTGGGGGGCATTATGCTAAATGAAATGTCAGACAGAGAAAGATAAATACTTTAGGATCTCATATGTGAAATCTAAACTGCTGAACTCATGATTGAAAGAATGGAATGATGGTTGCCAGAGCTGGGGGTTGGAGGTGAGGAAAATGAGTGAAGATGATCAAAAGATAAAAACTTCTAGTTATAAGATAAGTGAGTAATCGTGATGTCATGTACAGCTTGGTCGCTACAGTTAACAATACCGTATTTTATGTTTGAAAGTTGCTAAGAGAGTAGATCTTGAAAGTTCTCATCACAGAAATAAAATTTGTAATTATGTGAATTAAGGTTAACTAAACTTATTGTGGTAGTCTTTTCACACTATATATATACATATATCAATCATCACATTGTACACCTTGGACAGATACAATATTATATATCAATTCAATCTCAATAAAACTGGAAAAATCTCATTTATATTTTAGCATAAATATATCAAATTGGGTTTCTTGACAAGATTAATAATAACTATAGATAAAAGGAAATAAGATATTGTTGTTGCTGTTGTTTGCTTTTCCAGAGTGCAAAACACTAAAAAGGGGGGAGGTGAGTATGGGCTTGCAAATGCTGCTCCATGGGCCCTAATGCTGTGATACAGATATTTAGTCCAGATGTGAAAGAGAACTTGAGTCATTTCAACAAATCTGCAGAACAGTCGTGTTCAAACGTGAAGAGATGAAGAGATATCAGTAAATTCTTTTTCACACTGCAAGAAATCTGCCTTCAGCTTTCAGCAAAACCTCAGTTTTCGGGTTATGAGGGTAACAGTTCTTAAGCAAGCAGTACAATGCTTCCACCAGTGCTTTCTCCCTACGATGAATAAGTTTTCAGTCTCCCCACCAGTGTTCATCCCTTCTCCCCTTAATGTCTTGGCCAAAATTCAACCATCAGCCCAGAAAACTCTTTCCCAGTTTCATTGCCTGTACATGACCACGTTATTTCAATCACCTTGGCACATTTATATTACCTACTTCCTAAGTTAGGTATTATATATATGAGATTTTATATAAAAGAATGCCTGTAAAGTACTTAATGCTCAACTCCTAGCACAATATGAATATTCTGTAACTGCTGACTAGCATTATTATTATACCATTTACATTAAAACTAATCTGTACTTTCTTTCACCCACCCATGTTCTTTGTCCCCAACTGGGGTAAAGGAAATAAATGAACATTTATTGATTATCTACAGTGAGAGTATAGAATGCAGTGTAGGCTATAGAAATAGTGGTGTTTGTAAGGTCGGATCTTAACAAAGGGCATCGTGAAACAGAGGAAAGCTTCAAGTGAGCTTTATTAGGGGGTGCTCCCGGGCGAGTTTCACCGGTCCGAGAGAAAGGGGCCAGAGAAGTCACACCCGGGCGAGGGTTGGGCAAGATTTCATAGGGGAAGAAGGGAAAGCGGTGTGGTGAATCTGGGAGGGCTCAGGGTATTCCTTATTTGGTGGTCTCTTCGGGTATCGTGGCAATATCTGGTGCCGGTTACATCAGTCTTGGGACCGCTACTCCCGCCCCTCGAAAGGCAGGAAGGCTGGGCCGGGTGGAAAGCCCCCTGGTCAGTTCCTGGAACTGGGTGGTCCGGAATGTCTCCAGGTCAGTTTCTGGAACTGGGGGTTCCAGAGAGTTTCGGTCTGATGCAACCTTTGAATCTGATGCGTTCCCCTGCCTCAGGCCAGTTGGCCTTACAGTGTTCAAGACTGAAACTGACCTGGATTTGAATTCCAGACTTCTCACTTACTTACACTTTACTACGCCTCAGTTCCCTTACTAATAATTGGAGATAGTAGACATTTCAGGGACCACAGTAAGGATTAAATATATTATAATGTTTGGATCCAGAAAGGGCATTCATTACCTCATTTAATGTAAACTCTTAGATAATCTGATTGAGTTTTGAGTATCTGATAACGGCTCTGCATCCTTTTGCTAAAAATAATTAGATAGGTAGATAACTATTCATAGCATTTTGCATAGAATTCCAGGGCTTTACTAATATGAAAATCAATCAAAGGCTTTAGTTGGCACAAAGAACTCAGAGAAATTGTTATGGGGCAAGAATTAGAATTCTTCTTGAAATACAGACTATCATCCTGGAGAAGAAAGAACAATATTTTAATGTGGTCAAATTTGGGTCAAAACTATGCACTTCCATAATGGTGTTTCTACCAGGTCTTGATCTGACTGGGATTGAAATTTCTGACATTACTGTCCCCATCACAGACTTGAAAACCTGGCAGACAATCAAGTGCAACCTACAGTTAAAGGTCGCTCATCTAAAAAAAAAAAAATGTGTATGTTACTACCATTCTGACAAGAGCGTTATGAAGATTAAGAAAAAGCACAAATAAACTCTCCTAACACCTGACAGCCAAGTAGTGCATCTTTCAGCTCTTTCATTTCTTTTTCCTTCTTACCTTACTTATTTCCTTCCCTGCTCTGAGTTCTCACTGTGTTTCATGTCCCACAATGCTGAAGTCATTGTAATGCTTTTACTCAGAAATCTCATTTAACATTTAGCATAGTAAATAAGAAAGCCTAAGAAGTGACTGAGGTAAACTGCCATTATTGCATCATTCTGATAACCTGATTTGTCCAGAAATGTAACTATGTGATTCTCCTTTACTTCTAGTTCCTCACCATTTATGGGCACAAATTGAGTGTATATCAGATATATTAAATTCCTGGAAAATTCTCTGTGGTGTGATTTGGGGTTCTATTTGTGTAGTACAACTTTCCTAAAACTAAACTATTATCATTTCTACCCCTCTTCGGTCTGAAAATCCTCAAAATATAATTTCTAACTTATAGTTATACAAATTGGCATTATAATCATTCTTTTTTGCTTTTTCTCTGATTATAAGTATCTTCTGACTCTTAAGTCAATCAAATGGGTTCTCTACATATGAGGAAGTTCAAAGGGGAAAATAGGATGAGTAGGGTAAGAAGACATTCACACATAGAATTAGTGGAAGCCTTACCAGTAAGAAAACTAGTGAAATTAGAGCTCATTAATTAGCAGTCAGGAAAATTTCATCATGTGTTGTCATTAATTGGTCAACTAGGGTAATTAGGCTTACAAACAATAGAAAGCAAAGAGTGGAAAATCTATTGTTTCTGCCAGCTTCTCCTGCTTGTTATCAGCACAATTTTCTCCTAGTTTATGAAACAATAGCAGTTTGGTATTAGGATTTAAATGCCATCAATATAAGATATGGAGATATGTGAAGCCTACTACACTTTCTTCGTAAACTAGTGCTATAGCATCATAAATGATGCTACAGTAGAATGATTCAGTTGAAAGATAAAATTCATGCAGAGTACACTATTTGTTTAAACTTCAAAAAATCAAAAAGGATTGCTATATCTTGGCACACTCTTCTTTGTAGAATGTTAGAGCCAGCCTTTTTTTGATTAAGAGCTACTGTTCTGTAGAGAACACTTTTTTCATGTTCATAATCATCAGGCAAATCAAGGATCTGACTTCCTTACAATCAGTGTTTTTTTCCTCACTTCTTAACAAAGAACAGAACAGCTGATAAGAAAACTAAAACACCTCTTTTTTATTGTTGTATAGATGATTTATGATATTATATTAATTTCAGGTGTACAACATAGTGAGTCAATATTTTTATACATTATACTACATTTAATTATTATAAAATGATGGCTCTATTTCCCTGTGCTGAACAATAAAATCCCTCTTTTATTAAAAAAATAGCAAATGATGGAATGTTAGAAAATTAATTTATTTCCCATGAATAATGATCAATAACTATGGGACACTGGCCCATGTAAGTTAAGAGGCTTCTTTTTCCATGTGATTCTGAATACAAAATATATCCATATTCAGGAATCGTTTTCAAAGTGAATTTTTTTTGGTACCTTAATAATCATAATGGGTAGTAAGATCAATTTGTTTTAACGCTTATGTAGATAAGTGTTAAATATAAAATGATAAAATGTAGGGTCTTTTCACTTTTTAATTTTAAATCTGTATATGAGACAGAGAAAACTAACTGCTTTCTATCACACTGTAGTTTTTGCTCAACTCCTGCGACCAAAATTCTTGAAAGAGAGAATTACCTGTTTGTGTCCTTTCAGAACAAACCCCTTGCATACCAGGGCCATAAAAAATCAATAGCCTTGAGAGACCTTTCAAGGAAATCATTGTTATTGATTCATCCCTCAAATAGGACCCAATTGAGCAACAAAATGATGCTGAAGTTTATCGTCTCTTCTCAGTGAATTAATAACTCTGGAAGATTTAAACGTCTTTTCCTAGATGACAGAGGTGGCTTCTATACACATACACGATGGACACATACACACAAATAACATCCTGATATCCATTTTACATCTGTAATTCCACTCTGAATTCTCCCTGCCATTAACCAACTCAAATGCCACATTATTCAACTCCTTTCCCTTGCTGGTTGGATTGGGTTCAGGAAACAGGGAGCAATTTTAATGTCCTCTTTAGTAAACCTACACCCTATTTATGAACTAAGAAGAAATACTTTTGGTTTCTATTTTCTGATATCTTGAGCCTTTCATATGATTGCATCTCTCCAACTATATAGCTTGCAGAATTAGTATTATGACTAGAGATGCAGAAATGTTTTGCTGCCTAAAAAGGTCTTCTCATCTAGTAACTGATGGTTGGCACTCAACTCTCATCCCTTTATCTCGGAATCTCATCCCTTTAGCTTAAATCTTTTTTTCCCATTAAAATTCAAATATTGGTTGTGCTTTAAGATCGTAGTCATTTTTACCTCAGCCTGAATGATCCAAAAGCAAGTTTTGATGATGTGCAAGAGGGAAGAGAACTTGAGGGCATAAGTGTTCTGCAGAGGGTATTAGGGAATAGAGAAGAGAGAGCAATAAATAGACTCACAGGGGAAACTCAGAAAGTGGAGCTTGATGAAACAAGCAAACATCACAGTTTTGCTAAGGTCTATTCTAATTAGTTGTTATTTGTGTGTAAAAGTTTGCCTAAAAAGCATAACCTATTAGTGATTTGTGCCCCTGCATATTACGGATGTATAATATAATTCAAACAGTGCAAGGAACACACAGATTACCACATGACCTCAGCCATGCTCCATTTTGTAGTCTGCCCACTTTGAGCATCAGAAAATGGATTGTAGAAATCTGGTTCATCTTATTTTAAACTTCTCATTCCCCAAATTTGAAATAGTATTTATTTAAAAACTAGGCTCTTTATAAAGATCGCAAAAACACTATAAAGTATTCATTGAAAAGAACCTAACATTTACTACTGTAGTACATTATGTACAATTTATTGACTATTTCTACTGAATATACATTTATGTATTATATAATCTAACATTTATATTAAGTAGTGTCAACCTTGACAAAGCTGGTGAAATCCTTTGCTACAAAAATATCTCTGCCTTATATTTCTGTTTCAGTATTAGTTTCCACATTTGCCAGCATGATACTTTTCATCCTACTAAACTAATAGGCCACTTAGTTGAATACTGGGTAAAATACAAATTGCAGAGAATTCTCCATTTCTGTTGATAATTTTTAAAATTTCAACTAAAAGTGCAAAGTTTTATCAATTTCTGTAGCTTGCTCTCTTCCTAAACCTACTTGCTTCTTCCATCAATATTTAAGTTTCTGGTTTTAAATAACTGTGACTCTCCTTTAATGTGTTCTCTGTTAAAGGCTTTCTCTCCCTTTAGAATTGTTAGTAGGAGAAGTGGTATTTTTGTGGGAAGAAAACTGCATCTTCTCTACTACTCAGCTGTCAGGACTATAGAGCTACATCCTCAGTTGTATAATCAAAAACCTGGCCTGGCATCAACTAGTGGGATTAAAAAGACTATGCAAAAAAGCCAGTTGTTTTAAAACATTATGGCTGGTGATATAAATGGCTGCAGCGTATTATATCTACACCTGCATGTTTTTAACTTCCAGAAACTAAAAATCAGCTCTGCAACATGCAATCAGCCATGAAGAAAGAAAGAAACAAACAAAAACCCAGTATTGAAAATTTTCTGCCTGATACGTGAATGTATTGGCGAACAAGCCTGCTACTTCTAGTATTTACATAAAGACAGTAGTCAAATAACCAATGCACTAAAACAAACAATTCTTCTGTGAGAAAAAAGAATGATGCTACTTAGAGTTGATGGACATGAACTTTAGGAATTTTAGAGCTGAAAATAATATTGGAGACCTCCTTTTAGAGATGAGGAATATGAGGTCTATGGTGGTTAAGCGAATTGTCCATTCCAGAGATGGGACTAGGGTCAAAGTTGAGGTCTTCTGCCAGGATGTTGAGCTTACTCTTTGAACTTGCTGGGTGTTTACATATTGCATCAACAGAGCTTATATGTACTGGATTTTCTTCCATTTACTAATAAAAGCAAGTTAATGCCTTTACAGGTATTGTAGTATAAAATCAGCCCATTCAGCCAAAAATTAGTCAATCTAGGAGTCCCAAAGAGACAATGCTTTGCAGGCTTTTTCTTTTCTTTTCTTTTCTTTTCCAGTGGAAATGGGAACTACATAGATAATGCATGTTTGTGTGTATGTATGATATATATATATATATATATATATACACTTATATCTTGTTCAAATTTAAAAGAATACAATTTTTATAGTCTAATTACGTATGACATAAAAATAAAACATCGTTAATCAAATACATTTGCAGTATTTATTTTTGTAAGTAACTTCCTTTCTTTATATATCTATACAGTTTTAAAGATAATGGGACGACACAGAAATATTATTCATTTTCAAGCTAACACTGATAAATAATGTTTTGTAAGTGCCCTAAATTATGTAAAGACTAAAAGTTCCATTGTTCTATCTATTCTATGGAAAGTGGTTAATGTTTAGCTATGAAATAATGTATCAATCTCAGGAAACAATTCTTAGGTTAAAAAACTCATTTTCCCTGTGATGTCTTTTCACAGAGATTTAATTCAAAGAATTTGCCTTTGTAAGATCTCCATCACTTTTCACCATTGTTCCCATGCATGTTCCTGTTAAGAGTGCCTGATTCTGTTGCTAAGCAACCTTGCAGTCTTGTTGGTTCATGACGGTGAACTAATGATTATTTAAAATGTGTCTCTTTGAATAGGGTCTTTTAAAGAATATCGTGATACTTTTGTGTAAGAGGCTGGGTAAGAGGGTTCTTCATTTCAACTTACAGTTCTACAGGAATATAAGTGATAGAATGATGTTTTCCAGAAGAGTTGGAAGAATGCCAAGAGTACACTAAAAAGCACTAGGTCTTACTTCCTCCCGGTATGCTTTTTTTCTAGAAAAGGGTAAAAGTCAGTCAGATGACAAGTCAAGAAATTTACCAAAGGATTTCAAAGAAATAAGAGGAACATCATTATTCCTTTTATTGACTAGATTAAATTATTATGTTTTTCCTTCTCATCCCAAATTCTTAAGAAAAATTGTCAAGCCATATTATGGTGAAAACCAAATCCCATGTAAGCGAGACATGGGTATTTGAATTTTATCAGGCTTCCAGATAAAACTAAATTGTTGATTAAATCCTCTCCATCCTGCTTGCTCTTGTCCCAGACATCCCTCTCCAGTTCAGGAATATCTTCCTTTAAACAGCTTATTTAACCATATGGGACTGATGCCAGTAGCCTTAATATTTTCTGTACGGTATACTGGGAAATATAAGGGGACTACCATCATATCTCTAGCATGTAGTGAGAGTTGGTAAATAGCATTCCCAGTGTGTATCTGAAAAAACAAAAAGGTTGTTCCTTTAAACAATCTTTTTTGGTGATAAAGCAAAGAATCAAAGGTATTTCATTACTAAAGAATCAGAGAATGTCCTAACTCTAAGAGAAGAGCACTTCTAACGTCATCTCAATATCCATCCAATCCAGAAGCAGAGCTGATGGTGCTACCAAGAGACAGAGTCTCCTTGTGGGGACACCACCTTCAAAAGTTTTGGAAGGTACCCCCAAACATCACCAGTTTTCTTTACACCCTGGCTTGTCTCTAGTATTTAAAGATACATCTGATACTTATTGATTCTATTTATATTTTGAGGGTGATCCCTTCTTAGGGATATCATCTCATATGCAAAGTTAAAAGTATTGATCATTTTTCTCTCCTAAACTTAAACTATTATAATTTATGTTTAAGGCAGCCAAGTTTAATAGCTTTATGACTTGGGGCCATAAAGGTGAGTGTTTCAATCTTGGTTCACTGTTCTGTAGGTGGTATATGGCCACTCCAGGTATCAGTTTTCTTACTTATGAAATAGGGTTTGCAGTGCTTTCTTCACAGAGAAACGATTAAATTTGATATGCTAACATAGTGTCTACCATATAGTGTACACTAAATGTGAGCCCTCTTTCCTATCTCCACTGGGTGTGGCCAACTTCTAGTTTTCTAGGATTTACTAGAAAATTTCATACCTTCTAGGAATATATGGCTTCTGATCATATTCCCTTACCATCTTCATTTTACTAAACTAAAGGCTCTTAATTTTTTTGTAATTCCCACATTCTTATTTCCTATCTCAGCTACTTTTCTGTTAATTATTTAGAATTCAGTTTATTCTAGCAGGCGTTAATTGAGGTAAGGGGAATTACAGTAGGTCCTATGGTTACAAATGTAAACAGGATCCCTGTTTTCAGGTACC
Organism: Mesoplodon mirus; assembly: GCF_964341445.2. NCBI lineage: Eukaryota > Metazoa > Chordata > Mammalia > Artiodactyla > Ziphiidae > Mesoplodon > Mesoplodon mirus. Next base: position 193,327,714 of record NC_138976.1, on the reverse strand, counting down.
TTACAGTCCAATGTCAAGAGTAGTAAACAGACAAAAAAATGCTATTTGACCTGATAAATTCTGTGATATTGGTAAGCCTGTGACAACACAAGTGTAATATCTAAATCAGATTAGGGAGGATGGGAGATTAAAGATAAAGGAGCTTGCCATACTTGTAGGCATTTCTCTAGAGTTGGCAAACATCTGTACCTGTGTTCAAGGTTTAGATTGACCAAGACAGCCTTAATATTCCTTTCAGCTTAATAAAACTTTAGACAGGTTTCTTCCTGACTTATAGGCCCTTGACCTCCCCTTATTTAGAACATTTACTCTAAAAAAACATGCAAATTCTTTTTTCACCCCTTTGACTCGTAAATCTTCTTCTAGTCATCTTGCCAGATTTACAACCCAGGAATGTCTTTCTCACGGACATGGGAGCCAGTTTTCGAAATGTAATCATCAAGAAAGATAGCACCGCATTCTCTGTGGGAGGGAAAGAGTCTAACTTCAATAAGTGCTGATTAGCAAACACAGATGGCCTAATCACTTTAACCAGTCTCCTCCTAATGTCCTCCAGTACCAGTCCACTAGCTCACTCCAGAATTGATAAACTGTCCCACCTTTTGTTTCAGCAGAGTTTAGTCCAATCTCTCTCTCCAACTGCAATAGTTTTCAATAAACTTTCCCTTGCCTGTTTAAGTCTGTCCTTGAAGAGGTTGCATCCATGTTTTGTACAAGGGGAAAAAACGGATTTTTGCCCAATAATCTACTCACTGATGCCTGGCACTTGGTCAACTTTTGTAATTGCTGATTTAAATAAGTTCATCATGTCAATGTCTAGGGGGAAATGTTTTCAGTGGCTCTAAACACTTTGAGCAGTGATAAATGAAATCTCTGAGTTCACCATCTTCTAACTGGAACTAGAATTATTTTTCCAAAAATATATTTCTTTACACTTATGCACAAAATGAGCCTCTGCCTCAAAGAGACTGTGAGTAGGCTCAAGTATCCACTTGTCCTAATAGCTTTATACTGATTCTTTTGGTATTTCAATTATCTCAAGTGTTCAGAATCATGAATAAAGTTGGGAGCAATTCATGATGATGTTAATCAATTATAAATTACTCAACAAGGGCTCCCCTTATTATACTCTCCATGAAGCTCTCTAGAGGATCAGCTCAGGTACTGGCCTCAGGCACAGTCTAGATTGAGAGAGGATTTCAAATAATTGATGGTTTTAGCCAAAATTTTGAATTCTAAAAATGGATGGAAATTTGGAAATTCTAAATCAATCATAGCAAATTACAAATTATCATCAAGAAAGACTGCATAATAAAAATTTCTAAAGGTTACTGTAGAAATTAAGCTTAAATTCAAATTTAATTCTAAGGTAAATAAAACTAGGTATTCCATTTTCTTTCTTCATTATAAAATTTATAAAACCAGAATTTTCCTTCTAATGTGCGCATTTGGTGTACTTGCTTTTTATTTCCAAAAAAAAGTTTCCCTAACTTAAGGACATATACAACATAAGGTACCTTAGAATTAAGGAAATATGGGAGAATGATTTTGATTACCTCCTCATGCTACATGAAAATTCATTACTTCAAACTTTCTTGCAGTTTTTTTAAAAGATGCCAGTTACCTAACTCATACAAACACCCATATACATATGTACAACTTTCTTGTTGGGGAACAGACTTATATTAGTGTAAATAAGTGGTCCTTAAAGTTAATGTGTTCATTTTATATAGTTATAATTTAAGATATAGTAGAAATTCGTTTGAACATGATATATACCTTTTTAAAATATATTAGAGACTTATAGAACCACCTCACAGTGACTATATTTGTCAATTATGAGGTTTAGAATATACTTTACTACTTAAATGAGTTGAGTATGATATTTTATCATTATACCTTTGCTTTTATCATATATCGTGGATGTAGAGTCTTTGGTCAGAAACATACCCTCTATATTATAAAAACATCATTATAGATAAATGTAGTATCCTGTTAATATATAATTTAACATGCAACTAGGACAGATTTTCAGCAAAAGAAGGGAGCTGCATATAGTTGGCTTTTACTGGCAGGCCTGTTTCTGCCCAGTAATTACCCAGTCTTTACATACATGTTACAGTTCAATGCTTTTAAGGAAATCCAGTTTTCTTTGCTCACTGATCTTTTCTTCTCACAAAATACTTAGCAAACACATAGCTATTAGCTCCACAGGAAGTGGGTGTATACATCAGGTATTTTTCACAAGCCCACCTAGCCAAGGTACCAAGTAATTTGACTAGAATCCAAACCAAATCAGTTGAAGAGCTAAGTGTGCAAAAAATCCTGTAACACACTAGATTCCAATGAGCCACAGTTTTATTAACACTGCATCACTTAGCAAACTCAGATGGGGTCTTTGGTCTTTAGGTTGAGTTTCTTTAATTGGCAAATGCTTAAGAGCACACTTTATTGATTGATTGACTTATTTATTAAAGAATCATATTTTTTTAAAATTTATTTATTTTTGGCTCTGTTGGGTCTTCGTTGCTGCACGCGGACTTTCTCTAGTTGCGGGGAGTGGGGGCTACTCTTCGTTGCGGTGCGTGGGCTTCTCATTGCGGTGCCTTCTCTTGTTGCAGAGCACGGGCTCTAGGCACGTGGGCATCACTAGTTGTGGCACACGGGCTCAGTAGTTGTGGTGCATGGGCTTAGTTGCTCCACGGCATGTGGGATCCTCCCGGACCAGGGCTCGAACCTGTGTCCCCCGCATTGACAGGCAGATTCTTAACCACTGTGCCACCAGGGAAGTCCCTAAGAGCCCACTTTAAATGCAGTTACACAATGACATCATGATAAGAAATGCTATAGGAATATAGACATAGAAAAAAAATTATCATCACTCACATATGCCCTGAGCATTTTCTGCTGGAGAATCTGAACTTCATAATGAGGGTACTAATATATTACATGCTTCTGATAGTAAGTTCTTATCACTTGAGAAATATCATTAAACGTTATATCTCTGCAGCTTAATCCTTCTTAACCTGAAATATACCTTTAGAAATAATATTTTAACAGTTTGAGAAAATTCAGCTATTACATAGCTATTTACCTAAATATTTACGTGAGATAATTATGAAAGCATTCTATTAATAATTTTTTTGAAGACATTGTAATAACAATTTAGTCTTAGAATTTTAGAAAAAAAATAAACCAATAAAGGTACTTCTTCTGGTTCAAACTGTACAAATGAAAATTCTGAAGCTAAGTAAATTGGGCAAAGTATGTTGCTGTTTCATAAGTTAATGAAAGTATATTTATTTATTAAATTTTTACTTATTTATATTTTCATGGGTTTATAACACATAAGATTCATGTGTATAATATTATATTTTGACATTTATATAAACTACAGTGTGTTCACCACCAAAAGGTTAGTTGTCAACTGTCATCATATTGTTGACCCTGGCATTGGGTGTCCAGCACTGTAGCTTGCTGGTCGTTGAATGGAGCTGGGTCTTGGTGTTGAGATGGAGATCTCTGGGAGAGTTTCGCCATTTGATATTACATGGAGCTGGGAGGTCTCTTGTGGAACAGTGTCCTGAATTTGGCTCTCCTACCTTAGAGGCACAGCACTTACGCCTGGCTGGAGCATCAAGAGCCTTTCATCCACACAGCTCAGAATAAAAGGGAGAAAAAGTGAATGAAAAAAGCTTCGCTCAGACAGGACGGGTTTAAAGGAGCCGCTGATTCGGGGGCTCTGGCTCACTCAGGCAGAGGGGAGGGAGGGGCACGCAGTGCGGGGTGGGCCTGCGGTGGCAGAGGCCGGCTTGATGTTGCACCAGCCCAAGGTGCTCCGTGCGCTTTCCCGGGGAAGCCATCCCTGGGTCCCGGAACCCCAGCAGTGGCGGGGTGCACAGCCTCCCCGGAAGGCGGGGTGGATAGTGACCTACGCTCGCACACAGGCCTTGTGGCTGTGGCAGCAGGAACCCCAGCATCCCACGCCCATCTCCGTTGTCCGTGCCTTTAGCCGTGGCTCACGTCCGTCTCTGGAGCTTCTTTAAGCAGCGCTCTTAATGCCCTCTCCTTGTGCACCAGGAAACAAAAGGGCAGAAAAAGTCTCTTGCCTCTTCGGCAGCCCCAGTCCTCTCCCTGCACTCCGACTGAAACCCGATACCCGAGCCTCAGCTCCCAGCCCCACCCGCCCCGGCGGCCAAGCAGACAAGCCTCTCGGGCTGGTGTGTGACTGAGGGCACCGATCCTCTGTGCCGGAATCTCTCCGCTTTGCCCTCCACACCCCTGTTGCTGTGATCTCCTCCACTACTCCGAAGCTTTCCCCCTCCGCCACCCGCAGTCTCCGCCCGTGAAGGGGCTTCTAGTGTGTGGAACCTTTCCTCCTTCACGGCTCCCTCCCACTGGTGCAGGTCCCTTCCCTATCCTTTTGTTTCTGTTTATTCTTTTTTTCTTTTGCCCTACCCAGGTATGTGGGGAGTTTCTTGCCTTTTGGGGGGTCTGAGGTCTTCTGTCATCGTTCAGTAGGTGTTCTGTAGGAGTTGTTCCACGTGTAGATGAATTTCTGATATATCTGTGGGGAGGAAGGTGATCTCCGTGTCTTACTCTTCCACCATCTTCCTCCCTGCTGCTGCTTTTTATTTCTTAGCCCTAGACACTTTTTTAAAGGGCTCGCCTGATTAGGTCAGACCCACCCAGGGTAATCTCCCTTTCAAGTAACTCAAAGTCAACTGATTTTGTGTCCTTAATTACATCTGCAAAGCCCCTTCATTTTTGCCATATAGCATAACCTAACCACATCACTGATATCCCATCATATTCACAGGCCAGGAGGCCAAGGGGATCCCCTCAAAGCGAGATTATACAGGATATGCACACCAGGAGGGAGGAATCTTAAATTCTGTTTGCCACACTTCCTCTATGATTCATTCCCTTTACCTCCAACTGGCACTTCAGCTGGTTGACATTCTATGCCTGCTAAGGGACCCAAACCTTCATGCCTAGGGAATACTGGTCCCTGATGGTCCTGCCTGATTAAGGTTACAGGGGTCTTCCATGAACTTTGACCACTGGGCATGGCATCACTAGGAGGTGCCCCAAGTACCCAGGGATTACCCCCACATACATAGCTTCTCACACCACTTGCCTTCCGCTGCCTCACCCACATCAGGATTAATCACAAAGCCCTGTCCCTCCTGAGCCTCTGTGTTTGCTGTTCATTCCACCTGGAATGTCCTACTTCCTGCCTCACCCATCCTCAAGGCTCTGCAGAGCTCCCTGTTACATGGAGCCTCCCTTGCCTTCCCTCTGGCCACCCTACCCACCAGGCTCATCACCAGTGACACAGGTCACCTTCTGCTTGGTTTCAGAGGCCCTTGTTTCCTGCACGTCTCCTGAGAAGGCTCAGTCCAGGCCCAGAAATCCTGGGGCCCAGAGTGGCCCAAACTGCAGAAAATGAAAGAGAGGGGGTGTTCAGGAAATCCTGGCAGTGACTGAGGCAGTCCTTCAAGATGCTGAGGGCAGGAGGCAGAGAAGGAGGGTGTACTATTGCTCAAGACTTCCCCCCATCCTGATGTCCAGTCACCTCCAGAAGTGCTGTGCAATATCCTACCCACACTTGGACTAAAGGGACAAGCTCTGCCCTGCAGGCTGGGTCAGGAACCTCTGGATGTGGACAGAGGGTTTGGAGAAGGATTTGCGGGGTGAAGCAGACCCCCTCCTAGGATCAGGGACTTTCAGAAGCTGAGTCATCAGGCTTCTTGCTCATTTCCAGCTCCTTTCTGGAATAAGAGAGCCCAGGCTCCTCAGACCAGAGCCCCACTTCCACAGGCCACACAATCTATTTTTCTCTAGACACTATATGCCCTCTGCAGGCCCCATGAGGTTGGAGCACAGGCCAGGGGACTCGCATCCGCTTTCCCTGTGCACTGGATGCCCCCTGCAGGCCTTCTGAGGTTGAGAGCCACAATGGGATGGATTAAACAGAACACACATATACACACAAGCACAAAAGTGGGGACACCCTTACCCACTTACATACGTCCATACCCACGCACACATACACAGGCATATAATCAATCACACAGCCAATCACTCGCATCTACCAAGGACACACCACAGACAGTTAAGCATATAATCACAGTACGGACACAAGGAGACATATAGACACACATACACAATTACACACAAACCGTCATGGGCACACAGACACAAAGACACATATGGACACAATCCTTCCTCCCAGAGAAGAGTATTTGTTTGGAATAAATAGGTTAAAAAGCCACCTGGGGAACAGGGTAATATCATGAATGGTGGACTTGATAAAAGAAGGTACCTAAACTGCCTCTCAGTCTAATGGGGCCTGTTGACTAGAGAGCCTTTTGTATGCTGGGCACTGGAGTGGTTACAGTTGTGGAACAGTATGGACAAGAGTTGGGGTAGAGCTACTAAAAAGAGAAATTTGGAGTTTGCAAGAGCTTAATCTATATAACTTGTATGAAAGCACATTCTTAGAAGTTGGGCTCCTGAACTCAGAAAGCCAGATTGAACTATCCTCACTGCATCCCAGGACACCCTAAAAAGAGAGAGGCCTCCTGATGCTGGTAATATATGGGAGGCGATGAATGAGAAATGGGGATGGACCTAACCACCACTGAATGCACCCACTGTGTGTCAGGCACATGGACCACCTCACAAGATACATATTATTCCCATTTTACAGATCCTGTTCCCTCGACTGTCCAGGGTTCTAAAACCGGATTCAAATACAAGACTTTGAGTATAAAAACCCTGTTGTTTCCACTACATTAGTAATGGCAAATGCAAGGAATATACATTTCCATTCCCTACTCATGTTCCCAACAATGACAGAACGTATATGATTTCCCCACTGATCCAGATCAGTGATTGGCAAACTATGGCCCAGCCAGCCTGCTGCCTGTTTTTGTAAATAAAACTTTATTGGACTATAGCCATGCCTGTTCATTTACATATTGTCTATGGCTGCTTTGGGGCTACAACAGCAAAGCTGACAAGTGACTACAGAGACAGTATGGCCTGCAAAACCTTATTTCCTAGCTGAACCTTTAACACAAAAGTTTGCTAACCTCTGATCCAAACCCAGCCTCAAATTGGAGTTGGCAAGTCTTATTGCCTTTGGTGCCTTGGCATTGAAGGATGGTCAGATAAATAAATAACTGGGATGGATGGATAGATGGATGGACTGAACCAACAGATGGACAGACATATATGGGTAATATGTCAGAGTTTTGCTCCAAATATGTACCAATGTTCTGCCATTTATAAGCGGTGAAACATGGGGTAAATTAATCTTTCTGGATATTAGTTTCCTCATCTGTAAAATGGGGATAATAATACAATGATCATTATCTAGGGCTCTTTCTATTGCGAGTGAAAAAAACCCAACTTAAAGTAGCTTAAGCAAAAAGTTAAATTTGTCATATCACATAACTAGATTAAGATTTGGTCTACTTCAGCACTGGTTGGACTCAGGGAATCAAATTATGTTATCTCCATCTTTTAACTTGACTTCTCTCTAATTTTTTTTTGTGGCAAGCAGGCCTCTCACTGCTGTGGCCTCTCCCGTTGTGGCGCACAGGCTCCGGACGCCCAGGCTCAGTGGCCAGGGCTCTTGGGCCCAGCTGCTCTGCGGCATGTGGGATCTTCCCGGACCGGGGCACGAACCCGCGTCCCCTGCATCGTCAGGTGGACTCTCAACCACTGCACCACCAGGGAAGCCCCAAATTATCTCTATTTTTTTTTTATGTGGAGGCTTCATTCCGGTTATAGACAGGTGATCTTCTAGCAGCAGAAAATATGACCACTGGAAGCCTCAAGTCCACATTTGTATAGTGAGTGATCCAAAACGCAGGGCCTCTTTCTCCTAACATCAAAGCTCATGAAAAGCTTTGAACTGTGCTTGTGACACACACTCAGTTCTTCAATATATTACAGTGCCCAGGGAATGGAGTACTCTGATCAGATCACTACTGTGAACATAGCCACAGAGACCACGTGAAGTGAGAGAGAACTTCCCTAAAGGAAGCAGGAAAAGGAGTATAAAAAAGTGTCTGCATGAACAAAAACATCACTCACAGCATTCTACTTCATATATTTGTCATGAGAAAATGATTTTAGAGCTCTTAGCATGGTGCATGGCACTTAAGTATCAACAAATGTTCATTATTACCGTAACTGATAAATAGATGAATTGATGCATTAAATACACAGCTAATGGTTAAACATACAGATGAATAAATGAAAAGAAAGATGTGAAAACACAGATGAAAGTAAAGATGGGAGAATGGACCAATGAAGAGACAAAGATGGGGAGACATATGGACACATAGATGGACGGATCGATCAATTGATAAATGGATGGATGGATGATGGAAAGATAAGGCAGAAAAAAAAGGGGTCACAGTTAAGTTTGTCACATCATATGCTCTAGGGCTGGTAACGGGAAAGGGACAGCACTCTACAATTGGTGACTCCTGAGAGGTCTCCTGCTCTGGTCTCTGTCTCTTGGGTCCCTCTCATCAGGTGGGTTAAACACTTGCTCCCCTCCCTCATCTCTAGTTTCCTTGTGTCCCTGGGAACTAACCAGCCCCTCTCCTCAGAAATCCCCTCTCAATCCCCAGGATAGGGAAGGCATGGCAGAAGGGGGTGTTCTAAGCCAGGTTCCCCTCATGCTATCGATAATTCTCTGACTCAGTTTGGGGCACAGGAAAATAATGGGGGAGAGGGACAGTGCCGGCTGGGCCAGGAGAGTGAAGCCCAAGAGTCCTGAGATGTGAGATATGGGAGCTGGACCTGCTTCCAAAGATCTTTCCCTTTAGCCCTGCTTGTCGAAGAGAGGAGTAGGTCTCAGATGAGGGATGTGTAGTCACTGTGATAGGCCTATGGAGACCTGGGAGGAGATCTTCCCCAGTCTTACCCTGATACTTGCCATTGTCCTCAGGGAATCTGGGGGACCAGCTGGGTCCCATCTTTCCCACTCCAGTAGTCTTAGGACCACAGAGAAGAGGTGGGAGTTAGGAGAAACCTGGGAAAGAGGGAGCCCTCCCCCCACCATATTGCTCTGACCTCTAACCCAGAACCAAACTCTGACCCCTAGCCTTAAAACTGATGTTCAAATGCCTTCAAGGGGACGACACTGCAAACCTTCCCCTAACAGGGACAATGCAACCCACTTCCCTTGTCCAAAATGTTGAGTGCTGAGGTTCTCAGAGCTAAAGACAAAGAGTGGGAAATGGGGACAGGGAGGCTACTAAGGAGTTATGAAAGGGAGAAAAGGTTCCAGCTAGATGGAGACAGTGGGGAGTGCACTCAGTGGAAAGGTATTCTGCTGCCAACTCATGTACTGCAATTCAATGCAGACACTAACTACCCAGAGCTAGTGTTAGACTCCACAGGTTTAAGGGCACAGTCCCAACAAGCCTGCCTCCACTTGAGCTGCCAGTCACAAGTGGGGTCCCCAGGACACCTGCATTTCTGCCTAACTAGCTACAAGTCCAGAGGTCTTCAAACCCCCCTCAGGTCCAATGGTTCACTAGAATGACCCACACAACTCGGAAGTGCTATCCTGACAACTAGTTTTTTATAAAGTACATATATCAGGAACATCCAAATGAAAAGACACACAAGGAGGGTCTCGGTGCAGAGCTCCCATGCTCTCTCCCCATGGAGACACAAAGGGCATGTCACCCTCCCAGTACATCAATATGTTCACCAACCAGGAAATTCCATGAGCTTTGGTGTACAGAGTTTTTACTGAGATTTCATACATAGGCAGGAATGAATTGTTGGCAACATGACTCGATCTCCTCTGACGGATTGGCTCAAAACCCCAATTCTGCAATGATATGGTTGGTCTTTCTGCTGACCAGGCCTCAGCCCAAGTCACCTCATCTCTTAGCATCAACTCAGGTGTGAGCCGAGGGACTCATAGATAACAAAGACACTCGTATTACTTGAGGTATTCCAAAGATTTAGAGTCTCCCTCTCAGGAACCAGGGACAAAAGCCAAATTGTTTAGTATACAACAGACAGAGCCCTGCATCTGAGTGAAGGGATGTGAATTACTGAAGCCCTGGGGACCAGGCCTCCTCTTCCCGTGCACCAGACTTGACCCAGCTGCAGCAGGGCAGGAGTGTCACTGTGAGTGTGAGTGTAAGTGAGGGTGAGTGCGGTGGAAGCACAGCTTCTCCATGCCCAGACTGCAATGCTTCCCACTGGCATCCGTGGATCTGTCTGTCACCTGTCTGTATGTAGCCCAGGCAGGGGACGATAGGTATGAGAGGGGAAAAGAGTGTGGACTGGTGGGAAGAGGATAGGTGAATCCATTCTCCACACTTCAGCCTGAGGGAACTTTTATTTCACTCATTTCTGGTCATTCTCTCCCATACCGTCCAGCCACAAGGCTCCCTTCCCCCCTCCCCAGACCAAATAGGGCAGCTATTTCCAACCTCCCACACTGGGTTAATTGCTCTTTCTTGGTTTTGCCAAAGCACCCTCCACGGCCCCCAGCCAGTCAGCTTCGTCTATTGTAGTGATCTTATTGTCTCTTTTGATTCCCCTGCCCTGTCCAACCCAGATGACAAGCTCTCTGAGGGCAGAGTCTGTGCCTGTCTTCTCTGCTGTATCCTCATGCCCAAGCACATCACCCGGCACCTAGTAGTCACTCGATAAATATTTGTTGATTAGTGACTGCAGGAACAAAAATCACATGAAAGGAGGTCTCAGCTCAGAGAGGAAGGGCTGTGACCCTCTAACCATGAAGTGACTTGGCCAAGGCCACTCAGCCAACAAGTGTTCCCATAGCCTGGCCTGTCTAGACTGGGCCCTCTCTGGAGCCCTATTCCTCCTCTGCCCAGAATCGTACAAACAGAATGGGGCAGACAAGAAAGGTAATTGTCGGAGCAGAAGCCAGGAAGACAGAGGAGAGGGGATTGGCAAAACAGTACTGGACAGCGTCCCAAAGCTCTTTTCTTGCTGCCTGGTGCTGAGGTCTCCGTCTTCCCAGGGTGCAGCTCTGAAATCTGACTCCACCCTTATAAAAGAGGGTCCGTGCCCTGCCTCTTTGTAACAAACCCTAACTCCACCTCTTTATTGATAGGCTCTGGCTCCACCTTCTGGACTACCCCTCCTCTGAAGAAATGCCCTGGCTCCGCCCCTTCCTGGTAATAGGTAAGCCCCACCCCTAGTGCGTGATGCTGTCTTTGTGACCTAATGCACCGGCGTGTTTCCAGGGTGGAGCCAGAGAGGGTGGGCATTTAGGCTGTGCCGAACCCTCAACCCCCATCCGGGTGACCACAATCCCCGAAAATCCTCACGCGGGACCCCAAATATCCCAGCCCCATGGCCTCGAAGGCCTTTGGCTCTAACCCCCTAAATGCCCCATGCCCCCGAGAGGCCCTACCACCCAATCCCTTAACGACTAGTGCCTCCCAAATCTTCAATCCAACCCTGTCCCAATGTGGCAACTGAGTCTTCCCGGGGGCACCTGTCTCATATTATCTGAGAACAAGTCAGACTGGTCCAGAGAATGACAGAGAAGGGGATCCTCCCAAGGATTTGGGGAATCCTTGATCCAATCATGCCGCTCACCAGGAGACGTTGGGAACCCAGGACATGTCGGGATTGAGGAGATACAAGGGGATGCAGGAAGCTGAGGAGGAGGAGGAGGAGGCGTGAGTGGAGGCGGGGTTCTGCGGAGGAGGAACCTAGCCGCTCCCGGTTGGTGGGGAAGGGGCGGGGAGGGCGCGAGTTCTCTGGGGCGGGAGAAGCGGGAGGGGAGGGGCTTCTTAGGGGGCGTGGACTGGAGGAACCGCCTCTAAAAACCGCCTGTAAAGCGCCTGTAAACCGCCTCTAACCGCCTCTAACCGCCTCTAAAAGGGCGGAGCCTCTAAAGACCGCCTGTAAACCGCCTGTAAACCGCCTCTAACCGCCTCTAAAAGGGCGGAGCCTTCCACGAGAGGGTAGAAGCGTCCAAGGGGCGGTGTCAGTGGAGTCCGCCCGGCCCCGCCCCGCCCCGCCCCGCCCTGCCCTGCTCTGCCTTCTCTTTCCAGGATCTGCAGGGGCTGTTTCTACTTTTTCCCCTGGCTGCACATGTGGTGGAGGGAGCGGAGGCGAAGGGCTTGGGATACCGCGCACCCGCCCAGGGCATGGACGAGGCTAAGTCCGGGAGAACCGGTCGCGGGGAAGCCGGGAGCCCCCGCCCTGCCTCATGCCTGTGTCGGGTCCCCACACAGCTCAGCGCACCCTCAGGAGCAGAAGCTGGAGCTTCTGCGGGGCCTGATGAGCTGTTTGTCAGGCGGACTGGGCACTGCTCTCCAGGGCTCCGGTCGCAACATCCCCCACCGCACCCCTGCTGCCGCTGCCTAGCCAGCTGGTGAGTTAAAGATTTAAACCGAAGCCACCGTCCTGCCCTCCTGATTCTGCCGCCGCTGCTGCCATTCGGGCTGGGAGCCATTCTCCATGCCGGCTGTTTCCATATCGACAGGGCCTCTCTCCCTGATAAGGTGTCCATCCGTGTCCAGGCTCCCATTATTCCTAAGGGCCCCTCATCAGAGTCAGGCCTCCCCTTACTACCAGTGATTGCCTTCCACCACCTAAGCCCCCCGCCCCACCACACACACACTCGTCTCTGTGAGTGGCCTGTATGGAGGGAGCTCAATAATCCTGGCTTTATCTTCCTCCCAGCCTTGTCCCCACGTCCATAAATCCTCACAATCCCAGCACTCTGCTGCCACCTTCCTCCTAGACAGGACTTTGCCTGGTGCCTGAAGCATCTTCTCCTCCTGGGAGTGGATCGAAAATATTTCAAGCCCATAGTTGTAGGAAGTAGGCTGTGAGAGGAGGAAAAGATTCCTAGAAGCTGCCACCCTTGGCCTGCCATAGGGGAATGACTGAGAACTGTTGGAGGTCTTTCCTACAGTTAACACCCCAGCTTCTGGCTCCTTCAGTTGGATCCCGAGTTGAAAGATACTGGGCATCAGGGACTTCCCTGATGGTCCAGTGGATAAGACTCCATGCTCCCACTGCAGGAGGTATGTGTTCTATCCCTGGCTGGGGAATTAAGATACCGCATGCTGCGCGGTGCAGCCAAAAGATAAAAATAAAAAGGTACATAGATACTTGGCATCAGCCCCCCGAAGTGTAACCTCCCTAGGAGAACCCAAGGGCCACTGCTCCCTACCTTTCCTTTCTGTCTTGTCACCGAGTTGGGCTGAAATCGACTAGCAACTGAAGTGATGAAGGGTCAGGGACTCCTAGTGGGTCTGCTTTCAGTTAGGGACTGGCCCCAGCACCGGGGAGGGCGCCACAGAATTAAGTTAAAGGGACAGCACTCTACAATTGGTGTCTCCTGAGAGGTCTCCTCCTCTGGTCTCTGTCTCTTGGATCCCTCTCATCAGGTGTGGGAAACACTTGCTCCCCTCCCTCAGCTCTAGTTTCCTTGTGTCCCTGGGAGCTCACCAGCCCCTCTCCTCAGAAATCCCCTCTCAATTCCCAGGATAGGGAAGGCATGGCAGAAGGGGTTGTTCTAAGCCAGGTTCCCCTCATGCTATCGATAATTCTCTGACTCAGTTTGGGGCACAGGAAAATAATGGGGGAGAGGGACAGTACTGGCTGGGCCAGGAGGTTGAAGCCCCTAGAGTCCTGAGATGGGTGATATGGAGATGGACCTGCTTTCAAAGAACTTTCCCTCTAGCCCTGCTTGTCGAAGAGAGGCATAGGTCTCAGATGAGGGATATGCCGTCACTGTGATAGTCCTATGGAGACCTTGGTGAGATCTTCCCCAGTCTTACCATGCTACTTGCCATTGTCCTCAGGGAATCTGGGGGACCAGCTGTGTCCTATCTTTCCCACTCCAGTAGACTTAGGACCACAGAGAAGAGGTGGGAGTAAGGAGAAACCTGGGAAAGAGGGAGCCCCCCAACCATATTGCTCTGACCTCTAATCCTGAACCAAGCACTGAGCCCTAGCCTTAAACCTCATGTTCCTGGAGCATTGGGATGAAAAGGGCATGGATCATTGTGATGACAATTTTCATGTAGCATTTTGATGACAAGAGTCCCGGGTCATTGTGTTGTCAGGGGTCATGGAGCGTTGTGATGACGGGGTCATGGAGCATTGTGATGAGAAATCATGGAGCATTGGGTTGAAAATATTCATGGAGTATGGTGATGACAGTAGTCATGGAGCATTTTGATGACAAGGGAAAGGAGCATTGTGATGACAAGGTCCTGGAGCATAGTGATGAGAAAACCATGGAGCCTTGTGAAGAAAAGTCTCATGGAGCATTCTGATGAAAATGGGCATGGAACATTTTGATTACAGGGGTCATGGAGCATTGTGATGACAAGGGCATGGAGCATTGTGATGAGAAGGCCATGGAGCATTCTGATGACATGCGTCATGGAGCTTTGTGATGACAAATGAATGGAGCATTGTGATTACAGGTCTCTTGGAGCTTTGAGGTGAAAAGGGCATGGATCATTGTGATGAAAAAGACATGAAGCCTTGTCATGACAGTGTTCAAGAAGCATACTGACGACAAGTGTCAGGGAGCATTGTGATGACAAGTGTACTGAGCATTGTGATGACAAAGGTCATGGACCATTGTGATGAGAAGACCATGGATAACTGTGATAACGAGCGTCATGGGGCGTTGTGATGACAAGTGTTTAGGAACATTGTGATCAAAAGGGTTTGGAGCTTTGTGATGACAGAGGTCATGGAGCATTTTGATTTCATTGTGATGACAATGGCATGAAGCATTATGATGATGGGCATGGTGCACTGTGATGACAGGGTTCATGGAGCATTGAGATGAAAAGGGGCATGGAGCATTGTGATTACAGGGGTCTTGGTGCATTGTGATGGCAAGGGCATGGAGCATTGTGATGAGAAGGCCATGGAGCATTCTGATGACATCCGTCTTGGAGCTTAGTGATGAGAAGGGCATGGAGCATTGTGATTACAGGGTTCTTGGAGCATGGTGAATACAAGGGTCATGGAGCCTTGTGATGACAAGGCCATGGAACACTGTGATGACAGGGGTCATGGAGCATTGTGATGACAAGGGCATGGAGCATAGGTTTGACAAGTTTCATGGAGTATTGTGATGACAGTGGGCATGGTGCATTGTGATGACAAGGATATGGAGCATTGTGATGACAAGATCATGGAGTATTGTGAAGACAGGTGTCAGGGAGCATTGTGATGACATATGTCATGGTCCATTGTGAGGACAATGGCATGTAGCAATGTGATGCCAAGTGTCATGTAGGATTGTGATGACAAACTTAATGGAGCATTGTGATTTCAAGGGCTTGGAGCATTGTGTTGACAAGGGTCATGGAGCATTGTGATGACAAGGGCATGGAGCATTGTGATGACAAGGGCCATTGAGAATTTTGATGACACTTTTGTGAAGCATTGTGATGACAAGCTCAAGGAGCTTGCTAAGACAGCGGTCATGGAGCATTGTGATGACAATTGCATGGAGAATAATGATGACAAGGGCATGTAACATTGTGATGAGAAATGTCATGGAGCATTGTGATGACAAGGACGTGGAGAATTGTGATGACAATGGACATGGAGCATTGTGTTGATCAGGGCATGGAGCATTGTGCTGATCAGGGCATGGAGCATTGTGATGGCAAGACCGTGGAGCATTGTTGTGAGAAGGCCATGGATAATTGTGATGATGAGCATCATGGAGAACTGTAATGACAATGGGCATGGAGCATTGTGATGACAGGGTTCATGGAACATTGTTATGACAGGGGACATGGAGCACTATGATGACAATGGCATGGAGCATTGTGATGAAAGGGGCATGGAGCATTGTGATGAAAAAGGCATGGAGCCTTTTCATGACAGGTTTCATGGATCATTCTGCGACAAGTGTCAGGGAGCATTGTGATGAAAAGTGTTTTGA
Organism: Mesoplodon mirus; assembly: GCF_964341445.2. Lineage (NCBI taxonomy): Eukaryota > Metazoa > Chordata > Mammalia > Artiodactyla > Ziphiidae > Mesoplodon > Mesoplodon mirus. Next base: position 193,311,750 of record NC_138976.1, on the reverse strand, counting down.
GCATTGTGATGACAAAGGTCATGGAGCATTGTGATGAAAGTCATCATGGAGCATTGTGATGACAAGTGTGATGGAACATTGCGATCACAAGCGTTTAGAGCATTGTGATGACAGAAGTCATGGATCATTTTGATTTCAGGGAGCATGGAAAATTGTGATGACAAGGGCATGAAGCAATATGATCCCAAGGTTCAGGGAGGATTGTGATGACAAGTGCATCGAGCATTGTGATGACAAGGTCATGTAGCATTTTGCTGACAAAGGCATGGAGCATTGTGCTGACAAGGTCCATGGAGCAATGTGATGACCAGCGTCACAGAGCATTTTGTTTACAGGAGTCATGGAGCTTTGGGATGACAAGGGGATGGATCATTGTGATGACAAGGGTCATGGAGCATTTTGATGACAAGAGTCCCGGATCATTGTGTTGTCTGGGGTCATGGAGTGTTGTGATGACAGTGGTCATGGAGCATTGTGATGACAGGGGTCATGGAGCATAGTGATGACAACGGAATGGAGCATTGTGATGACAAGGTCCTGGAGCATTGTGATGAGAAGACCATGGAGCCTTGTGATGACAAGGCTCATAGAGCATTCTGATGAAAATGGGCATGGAGAATTTTGATTACAGGGGTCATGGAGCATGGTGATGAAAGGGGCATGGAGCATTGTGATAGAAGGCCATGGAGCATTCTGATGACATTAGTCATGGAACTTTTTGATGACAAGGGCATGGAGCATTGTGATTACAGGGGTCTTGGAGCATTGTGATGAAAAGTGTCATGGAGCCTTGTGATGACAAGGCCGTGGAAAATTGTGATGGCAGTGGTCATGGAGCATTGTTATGACAGGGGTAATGGAGCATCGTGATGACAAGGGCATGGAGCATAGTTATGAAAATTTTCATGGATTATTGTGCTGAGAATCGGCATGGAGCATTGTGATGACAAGGTCACGGAACACTGTGATACATGGGTCACGGAGGATTGTAATGACAAGGGCGTTGAGCATTGTGATGAGCAGGTCATCGAGCACTGTGATGACAAGCGTCATGGAGCTTTGTGAAGACAAGGGCATGGAGCAATGTGATGAGAGGGTTCATGGAGCATTGTGATTACAATGGCATGGAACATTGTGATGCCAAGGGTCATGGAGTTTGTGATGACAAAGATCATGGAGCATTTTGATGAGAAGGTCGTGGTGCAATGTGATGAGAATGGCAGGGAGCATTGTGATGACAGGGTCTTGGAGCAATTTGATGAAAAGTGTCATGGAACATGTTGATGACAGTGGTTATGTAACATTGTGATGAAAAGGGTCATGGAGCCTTTGATGACAGGGGTTATGGAACATTGTGATGTCAGGGGTCATGGAGCATTGTGATGATAAGGGCATGTATCATTCTGATGACAGGTGTCATGGAACATTGTGATGACAGGGGTGAGGGAGTATTGTGATGACTAGTGATGGAACACTGTGGTATCAGTGGTGAGAGAGCATTTTGATGAGAAGTGCATGGAGCATTGTGATGAAAAGGTTTATGGAGCATTGTGATGACAATGTTGTGGAGCATTGTGATGACTAGTGCATGGCGCATTGTGATGACATGGGTCAAGGAAAATTGTGCTGACAAGCGCATGGAGCATTGTGATGACAAGGGTCATGGAGCATTGTACTGACAAAAGAATGGAGCATTGTGATGACAAGGGCCTGAAGCAATGTGATCCCAAGTTTCATGGAGGACTGTGATGACAAGCGCATGGAGCATTGTGATGACAAGGTCATGTAGCATTTTACTGACAAAGGCATAGAGCATTGTGATGACAAGGGTCATGGAGAACTGTGATGGCAAGCGTCATGGAGCATTGTGATTACAGGGTTCATCGAGCATTGGGATGAGAAGGGCATGGATCATTGTGATGACAAGTGTCATGGAGCATTGTGATGAGAAGACCATGGATAATTGTGATGATGAGCGTCATGGGGCGTTGTGAGGACAAGTGATATGGAACATTTTGATCACAAGGGTTTGGAGCATTGTGATGACAGAGGTCATGGAGCATGTTGATTTCATTGTGATGACAATAGCATGAAGTATTATGATGATGGGCATGGTGCATTGTGATGACAGGGTTCATGGAGCATTGAGATGACAAGGGCATGGAGCATTGTGATGAGAAAGCCATGGAGCATTCTGATGACATGTGTCATGGAGCTTTGTGATGACAAGGGTCATGGGGAAGTGTTATGACAAGGCCATGGAATATTGTGATGCCAGGGGTCATGGAGCATTGTTATGACAGGGGCAATGGAGCATGGTGATGACAAGGGCATGGAACATTGGTCTGAAAAGTTTCATGGATTATTGTGATGAGAGTGGGCCTGGAGCACTGTGATGACAAGGGCACGGAACACTGTGATACATGGGCCATGGAGCATTGTAATGAGAAGGGCATGAAGCATTGTGATGAGAAGTGCATCAAGCATTGTGATGACAAGCGTCATGGAGCTTTGTGATGAAAAGGGCACGGAGCAATGTGATAAGAGGGTTCATGAAGCATTGTGATGACAATGGCATGGAGCACTGTGATGCCAAGGGTCATGGAGGTTTGTGATGACAAAGGTCATGGAGCATTTTGATGACAAGTGTGTGGTGCACTGTGATGAGAAGGGCAGGGAGCATTGTGATGACAGGGTCATGGAGCAATTTGATGAAAAGGGTCATGGAATATTTTGATGACAAGTGTCATGGAACATTGTGATGTCAGGAGTGATGGAGCATTGTGATGATAAGGGCATGTAGCATTGTGATGACCGGGGTCATGGAGCTTTGTGATCACAAGGGCATGTAGCATTGTCATTACAGGGGTCTTGGAGCATTGTGATGAAAAGGGCATGGATCATTGTGATGAAATAACACGGAGCCCTGTCATGACAGTGTTCAAGGAGCATACTGACGACAAGTGTCAGAGAACATTGTGATGGCAAGTTTATTGAGCATTGTGATGACAAAGGCATGGGGCATTGTGATGAGAAGACCATGGATAATTGTGATGAGGAGCATCATGGGGCGTTGTGATGACAAGAGTTATGGAACAATGTGATCACAAGGGTTTGGAGCATTATGATGACAGAGGTCTTGGTGCATTTTGATTTCATTGTGATGGCAATGGCATGAAGCATTATGATGAAGGGCATGGTGCATTGTGATGACAGGGGCAATGGAGCATGGTGATGACAAGGGCATGGAACATTGGTCTGAAAAGTTTCATGGATTATTGTGATGAGATTGGGCATGGAGCACTGTGATGACAACGGCACGGAACACTGTGATACATGGGTCATGGAGCATTGTAATGAGAAGGGCATGAAGCATTGTGATGAGAAGTGCATCAAGCATTGTGATGACAAGCGTCATGGAGCTTTGTGATGAAAAGGGCATGGAGCAATGTGATAAGAGGGTTCCTGGAGCATTGTGATGACAATGGCATGGAGCACTGTGATGCCAAGGGTCATGGAGGTTTGTGATGACAAAGGCCATGGAGCATTTTGATGACAAGTGTGTGGTGCACTGTGATGAGAAGGGCAGGGAGCATTGTGATGACAGGGTCATGGAGCAATTTGATGAAAAGGGTCATGGAATATTTTGATGACAAGTGTCATGGGACATTGTGATGTCAGGAGTGATAGAGCATTGTAATGGTAAGGGCATGTAGCATTATGATGACCGGGGTCATGGAGATTTGTGATCACAAGGGCATGGAGCATTGTCATTACAGCGGTCTTGGAGCATTGTGATGAAAAGGGCATGGATCATTGTGATGAAATAACACGGAGCCTTGTCATGACAGGGTTCAAGGAGCATACTGACGACAAGTGTCAGGGAGCATTGTGATGGCAAGTGTATTGAGCATTGTGATGACAAAAGCATGGAGCATTGTGATGAGAAGACCATGGATAATTGTGATGAGCATCATGGGGCGTTGTGATGACAAGTGTTATGGAACAATGTGATCACAAGGGTTTGGAGCATTATGATGACAGAGGTCTTGGTGCATTTTGATTTCATTGTGATGGCAATAGCATGAAGCATTATGATGAAGGACATGGTGCATTGTGATGACAGCGGTCATGGAGCATTGAGATGAAAAGCGGCATGGAGCTTTGTGATTACGGGGGTCTTGAAGCATTGTGATGACAAGGGCATGGAGCATTGTGATGAGAAAGCCATGGAGCATACTGATGACATGCGTCATGGAGCTTTGTGATGATAAGGGCATGGAGCATTGCGAAAACAGGGGTCTTGGAGCATTGTGATGACAAGGGTCATGGTGCCTTGTGATGACAAGGCCGTGGAATATTGTGATGTCAGGAGTCAGGGAGCATAAGTCTGAAATGTTTCATGGATTATTATGATGAGCGTGGACATGGAACATTGTGATAAAAAGGCCACGGAACACTGTGATACATGGGACATGGAGGATTGTAATGACAAAGCCATGGAGTATTTTGATGAGAAGGGCATAGAAAATTGTGATGACAAGCGTCATGGAGCATTGTGATGCCAAGGGTCATGGAGATTTGTGATGACAAAGGTTATGGAGCATTTTGATGACAAGGGCGTTGTGCATTGTGATGAGAAGGGCAGGTAGCATTGTGATGAGAGGATCAAGGAGCAATTTGATGAAAAGTGTCCAGGAATATTTTGATGACAGAACTTATGGAACATTGTGATGTCAGGGTCATGGAGCATTGTGAGGATAAGAGCATGTAGCATTGTGATGACAGGGGTCATGGAACATTGTGATGACAGGGGTGAGGGATTATTGTGATGACTAGTGATGGAACCTTGTGATATCACTTGTAAGAGAGCATTTTGATGAGAAGTGAATGGAGCATTGTGATGACAAGTTTTATAGAGCATTGTGATGACAATGTTGTAGAGCACTGTGTTGTCAAGCGCATGGCTTATTGTGATGACATGGGTCATGGAGCATTTTGCTGACATGGGCATGGAGCATTGTGATGACAAGGGTCATGGAACATTGTGCTGACAAAGGAAGGGAGCATTGTGATGGCAAGTGTCAAGGAGCTTTGTGATGAAATGTTCATGGAGCATTGTGGTGACAAATGTCAGAGAGCCTTGTGATGATGAGGGCAGGGACCATTGTGATGACAAGAGTCATGAAGAATTGTGATGACTGGAAACACGGAACATTGTGATGACAGCGGTCATGGAGCATTGTGATGACAAGGGCATGGAATATTGTGATGACAAGGTCATGGAGTATTGTGAAGACAGGTGTTAGGGAGCATTGTGATGACATATGTCATGCTCCATTGTGATGAGAATGGAATGGAGCATTGTGATGCCAAGTGTCATGGAGGATTGTGATGACAAATGTTATTGAACATTGTGATGAGAAGCTTGTGGAGTATTGCGATGACAATGGCATCGAGCATTGTGATGAAAAGGGCATGGAGCATTGTGTTTAAAAAGCATGGAGACTTTTCATGATAGATTTCAAGGAGCATTTTGACGACAAGTGTCAGGGAGCATTGTGATGACATGTGTATTGAGCCTTGTGATGACAATGTTCATGGAGCATTGTGATGACAAGTGCATGGAATATTGTGTTGAAAGGAATCATGGAGCGTTTTGATGACAAGTGTTATGGAAAATTGTGATCACAAGGGTTTGGAGCATAGTGATGACAAGGGCATGAAGTAATGTGATGCCAATGTTCATGGAGGATTGTGAATGACAATGGTAAAGAAGTATTGTGATGACAAGCGCATGGAGCATTGTGATGACAAGTCATGTAACATTTTGCTGACATAGGCATGGAACATTGTGATGGCAAATGTCATGGAGCATTGTGATGAGAAGACCATGGATAATTGTGATGATGAGCCTCATGGGGCGTTGTGAGGACAAGTGATATGGAACATTTTGATCACAAGGGTTTGGAGCATTGTGATGACAGTGGTCATGAAGCATGTTGATTTCATTGTGATGACAATAGCATGAAGCATTATAATGATGGGCATGGTGCATTGTGATGACAGGGTTCATGGAGCATTGAGATGACAAGGGCATGGAACATTGTGATGAGAAAGCCATGGAGAATTCTGATGACATATGTCATGGAGCTTTGTGATGACAAGGGTCATGGGGAAGTGTTATGACAAGGCCATGGAATATTGTGATGCCAGGTGTCATGGAGCATTGTTATGACAGGGGCAATGGAGCATGGTGATGACAAGGGCATGGAACATTGGTCTGAAAAGTTTCATGGATTATTGTGATGAGAGTGGGCATGGAGCACTGTGATGACAAGGGCACGGAACACTGTGATACATGGGCCATGGAGCATTGTAATGAGAAGGGCATGAAGCATTGTGATGAGAAGTGCATCAAGCATTGTGATGACAAGCGTCATGGAGCTTTGTGATGAAAAGGGCATGGAGCAATGTGATAAGAGGGTTCCTGGAGCATTGTGATGACAATGGCATGGAGCACTGTGATGCCAAGGGTCATGGAGGTTTGTGATGACAAAGGTCATGGAGCATTTTGATGACAAGTGTGTGGTGCACTGTGATGAGAAGGGCAGGGAGCATTGTGATGACAGGGTCATGGAGCAATTTGATGAAAAGGGTCATGGAATAGTTTGATGACAAGTGTCATGGAACATTGTGATGTCAGGAGTGATGGAGCATTGTGATGATAAGGGCATGTAGCATTATGATGACTGGGGTCATGGAGATTTGTGATCACAAGGGCATGGAGCATTGTCATTACAGGGGTCTTGGAGCATTGTGATGAAAAGGGCATGGATCATTGTGATGAAATAACACGGAGCCTTGTCATGACAGGGTTCAAGGAGCATACTGACGACAAGTGTCAGGGAGCATTGTGATGGCAAGTGTATTGAGCATTGTGATGACAAAGGCATGGAGCATTGTGATGAGAAGACCATGGATAATTGTGATGAGGAGCATCATGGGGCGTTGTGATGACAAGTGTTATGGAACAATGTGATCACAAGGGTTTGGAGCATTATGATGACAGAGGTCTTGGTGCATTTTGATTTCATTGTGATGGCAATAGCATGAAGCATTATGATGAAGGGCATGGTGCATTGTGATGACAGGGTTCATGGAGCATTGAGATGAAAAGCGGCATGGAGCTTTGTGATTACAGGGGTCTTGCAGCATTGTGATGACAAGGGCAAAGAGCATTGTGATGAGAAAGCCATGGAGCATACTGATGACATGCGTCATGGAGCTTTGTGATGATATGGGCATGGAGCATTGCGATAACAGGGGTCTTGGAGCATTGTGATGACAAGGGTCATGGAGCCTTGTGATGACAAGTCCGTGGAACACTGTGATGTCAGGAGTCATGGAGCATAAGTCTGAAATGTTTCATGGATTATTATGATGAGCGTGGACATGGGACATTGTGATGAAAAGGCCACGGAACACTGTGATACATGGGTCATGGAGGATTGTAATGACAAAGCCATGGAGTATTTTGATGAGAAGGGCATCGAGCATTGTGATGACAAGCGTCATGGAGCATTGTGATGCCAAGGGTCATGGAACTTTGTGATGACAAAGGTTATGGAGCATTTTGATGACAAGGGAGTTGTGCATTGTGATGAGAAGGGCAGGAAGCATTGTGATGACAGGATCAAGGAGCAATTTGTTGAAAAGTGTCCAGGAATATTTTGATGACAGAGTTTATGGAACATTGTGATGTCAGGGGTCTTGGAGCATTGTGAGAATAAGGGCATGTAGCATTGTGATGACAGGGGTCATGGAACATTGTGATGACAGGGGTGAGGGATTTTTGTGATGACTAGTGATGGAACCTTGTGATATCAGTTGTGAGAGAGCATTTTGATGAGAAGTGAATGGAGCATTGTGATGACAAGTTTTATAGAGCATTGTGATGACAATGTTGTAGAGCACTGTGTTGACAAGCGCATGGCTTATTGTGATGACAGGGGTCATGGAGCATTTTGCTGACATGGGCATGGAGCATTGTGATGACAAGGGTCATGGAGCACTGTGCTGACAAAGGAATGGAGCATTGTGATGGCAAGGGTCAAGGAGCTTTGTGATTAAAAGTTCATGGAGCATCGTGGTGACAAATGTCAGAGAGCCTTGTGATGACGAGGGCATGGACCATTGTGATGACAAGAGTCATGAAGCATTGTGATGACTGGAGTCACGGAACATTGTGATGACAGCGGTCATGGAGCATTGTGATGACAAGGGCATGGAGTATTGTGATGACAAGGTCATGGAGAATTGTGAAGACAGGTGTCAGGGAGCATTGTGATGACATATGTCATGCTCCATTGTGATGACAATGGAATGGAGCATTATGCTGCCAAGTGTCATGGAGGATTGTGATGACAAAGGTTATGGAGCATTGTGATGCCAAGTTTGTGGAGTATTGTGATGACAATGGCATGGAGCATTGTGATGAAAAGGGCATGGAGACTTTTCTTGATAGGTTTCAAGGAGCATTTTGACAACAAGTGTCAGGGAGCATTGTGATGACATGTGTATTGAGCCTTGTGATGACAAAGTTCATGGAGCATTGTGATGACAAGTGCATGGAGTATTGTGATGAAAGGAATCATGGAGCGTTTTGATGACAAGTGTTATGGAAAATTGTGATCACAATGGTTTGGAGTATTGTGATGACAGAGGTCATGGATCATTTTGATATCAAGGAGAATGGAGCATTGTGATGACAAGGGCATGAAGAAATGTGATGCCAATGTTCATGGAGGATTGTGAATGACAATGGTAAAGAAGTATTGTGATGACAAGCGCATGGAGCATTGTGATGACAAGTCATGTAGCATTTTGCTGACATAGGCATGGAGCATTGTGATGACAAGGGTCATGGTACACTGCGATGACAATTGTCAGAGAGCGTTGTGATTAGAGGGGTTATGGAATATTGTGATGACAAATGTCATGGAGCATTGTGATGAGAAGACCATGGATAATTGTGATGATGAGCGTCATGGGGCGTTGTGAGGACAAGTGATATGGAACATTTTGATCACAAGGGTTTGGAGCATTGTGATGACAGAGGTCATGGATCATGTTGATTTCATTGTGATGACAATAGCATGAAGCATTATGATGATGAGCATGGTGCATTGTGATGACAGGGTTCATGGAGAATTGAGATGACAAGGGCATGGAGCATTGTGATGAGAAAGCCATGGAGCATTCTGATGAAATGTGTCATTGAGCTTTGTGATGACAAGGGTCATGGGGAAGTGTTATGACAAGGCCATGGAATATTGTGATGCCAGGTGTCATGGAGCATTGTTATGACAGGGGCAATGGAGCATGGTGATGACAAGGGCATGGAACATTGGTCTGAAAAGTTTCATGGATTATTGTGATGAGAGTGGGCATGGAGCACTGTGATGACAAGGGCACGGAACACTGTGATACATGGGTCATGGAGCATTGTAATGAGAAGGGCATGAAGCATTGTGATGAGAAGTGCATCAAGCATTGTGATGACAAGCGTCATGGAGCTTTGTGATGAAAAGGGCATGGAGCAATGTGATAAGAGGGTTCCTGGAGCATTGTGATGACAATGGCATGGAGCACTGTGATGCCAAGGGTCATGGAGGTTTGTGATGACAAAGGTCATGGAGCATTTTGATGACAAGTGTGTGGTGCACTGTGATGAGAAGGGCAGGGAGCATTGTGATGACATGGTCATGGAGCAATTTGATGAAAAGGGTCATGGAATATTTTGATGACAAGTGTCATGGAACATTGTGATGTCAGGAGTGATGGAGCATTGTGATGATAAGGGCATGTAGCATTATGATGACTGGGGTCATGGAGATTTGTGATCACAAGGGCATGGAGCATTGTCATTACAGGGGACTTGGAGCATTGTGATGAAAAGGGCATGGATCATTGTGATGAAATAACACGGAGCCTTGTCATGACAGGGTTCAAGGAGCATACTGACGACAAGTGTCAGGGAGCATTGTGATGGCAAGTGTATTGAGCATTGTGATGACAAAGGCATGGAGCATTGTGATGAGAAGACCATGGATAATTGTGATGAGGAGCATCATGGGGCGTTGTGATGACAAGTGTTATGGAACAATGTGATCACAAGGGTTTGGAGCATTATGATGACAGAGGTCTTGGTGCATTTTGATTTCATTGTGATGGCAATAGCATGAAGCATTATGATGAAGGGCATGGTGCATTGTGATGACAAGGTTCATGGAGCATTGAGATGAAAAGCGGCATGGAGCTTTGTGATTACAGGGGTCTTGCAGCATTGTGATGACAAGGGCAAAGAGCATTGTGATGAGAAAGCCATGGAGCATACTGATGACATGCGTCATGGAGCTTTGTGATGATATGGGCATGGAGCATTGCGATAACAGGGGTCTTGGAGCATTGTGATGACAAGGGTCATGGAGCCTTGTGATGACAAGTCCGTGGAACACTGTGATGTCAGGAGTCATGGAGCATAAGTCTGAAATGTTTCATGGATTATTATGATGAGCGTGGACATGGAACATTGTGATGAAAAGGCCACGGAACACTGTGATACATGGGTCATGGAGGATTGTAATGACAAAGCCATGGAGTATTTTGATGAGAAGGGCATCGAGCATTGTGATGACAAGCGTCATGGAGCATTGTGATGCCAAGGGTCATGGAACTTTGTGATGACAAAGGTTATGGAGCATTTTGATGACAAGGGAGTTGTGCATTGTGATGAGAAGGGCAGGAAGCATTGTGATGACAGGATCAAGGAGCAATTTGTTGAAAAGTGTCCAGGAATATTTTGATGACAGAGTTTATGGAACATTGTGATGTCAGGGGTCATGGAGCATTGTGAGAATAAGGGCATGTAGCATTGTGATGACAGGGGTCATGGAACATTGTGATGACAGGGGTGAGGGATTTTTGTGATGACTAGTGATGGAACCTTGTGATATCAGTTGTGAGAGAGCATTTTGATGAGAAGTGAATGGAGCATTGTGATGACAAGTTTTATAGAGCATTGTGATGACAATGTTGTAGAGCACTGTGTTGACAAGCGCATGGCTTATTGTGATGACAGGGGTCATGGAGCATTTTGATGACATGGGCATGGAGCATTGTGATGACAAGGGTCATGGAGCACTGTGCTGACAAAGGAATGGAGCATTGTGATGGCAAGGGTCAAGGAGCTTTGTGATTAAAAGTTCATGGAGCATCGTGGTGACAAATGTCAGAGAGCCTTGTGATGACGAGGGCATGGACCATTGTGATGACAAGAGTCATGAAGCATTGTGATAACTGGAGTCACGGAACATTGTGATGACAGCGGTCATGGAGCATTGTGATGACAAGGGCATGGAGTATTGTGATGACAAGGTCATGGAGAATTGTGAAGACAGGTGTCAGGGAGCATTGTGATGACATATGTCATGCTCCATTGTGATGACAATGGAATGGAGCATTGTGCTGCCAAGTGTCATGGAGGATTGTGATGACAAAGGTTATGGAGCATTGTGATGCCAAGCTTGTGGAGTATTGTGATGACAATGGCATGGAGCATTGTGATGAAAAGGGCATGGAGACTTTTCTTGATAGGTTTCAAGGAGCATTTTGACAACAAGTGTCAGGGAGCATTGTGATGACATGTGTATTGAGCCTTGTGATGACAAAGTTCATGGAGCACTGTGATGACAAGTGCATGGAGTATTGTGATGAAAGGAATCATGGAGCGTTTTGATGACAAGTGTTATGGAAAATTGTGATCACAATGGTTTGGAGTATTGTGATGACAGAGGTCATGGATCATTTTGATATCAAGGAGAATGGAGCATTGTGATGACAAGGGCATGAAGAAATGTGATGCCAATGTTCATGGAGGATTGTGAATGACAATGGTAAAGAAGTATTGTGATGACAAGCGCATGGAGCATTGTGATGACAAGTCATGTAGCATTTTGCTGACATAGGCATGGAGCATTGTGATGACAAGGTTCATGGTACACTGCGATGACAATTGTCAGAGAGCGTTGTGATTAGAGGGGTTATGGAATATTGTGATGACAAATGTCATGGAGCATTGTGATGAGAAGACCATGGATAATTGTGATGATGAGCGTCATGGGGCGTTGTGAGGACAAGTGATATGGAACATTTTGATCACAAGGGTTTGGAGCATTGTGATGACAGAGGTCATGGATCATGTTGATTTCATTGTGATGACAATAACATGAAGCATTATGATGATGAGCATGGTGCATTGTGATGACAGGGTTCATGGAGAATTGAGATGACAAGGGCATGGAGCATTGTGATGAGAAAGCCATGGAGCATTCTGATGACATGTGTCATTGAGCTTTGTGATGACAAGGGTCATGGGGAAGTGTTATGACAAGGCCATGGAATATTGTGATGCCAGGTGTCATGGAGCATTGTTATGACAGGGGCAATGGAGCATGGTGATGACAAGGGCATGGAACATTGGTCTGAAAAGTTTCATGGATTATTGTGATGAGAGTGGGCATGGAGCACTGTGATGACAAGGGCACGGAACACTGTGATACATGGGTCATGGAGCATTGTAATGAAAAGGGCATGAAGCATTGTGATGAGAAGTGCATCAAGCATTGTGATGACAAGTGTCATGGAGCTTTGTGATGAAAAGGGCATGGAGCAATGTGATAAGAGGGTTCCTGGAGCATTGTGATGACAATGGCATGGAGCACTGTGATGCCAAGGGTCATGGAGGTTTGTGATGACAAAGGTCATGGAGCATTTTGATGACAAGTGTGTGGTGCACTGTGATGAGAAGGGCAGGGAGCATTGTGATGACAGGGTCATGGAGCAATTTGATGAAAAGGGTCATGGAATAGTTTGATGACAAGTGTCATGGAACATTGTGATGTCAGGAGTGATGGAGCATTGTGATGATAAGGGCATGTAGCATTGTGATGACAAGGGTCATGGAGATTTGTGATCACAAGGGCATGGAGCATTGTCAGTAGAGTGGTCTTGGTGCATTGTGATGAAAAGGGCATGGAGCATTGTGATGAGAAGACCATGGATATTTGTGATGAGGAGCATCATGGGGCGTTGTGATGACAAGTGTTATGGAACAATGTGATCACAAGGGTTTGGAGCATTATGATGACAGAGGTCTTGGTGCATTTTGATTTCATTGTGATGGCAATAGCATGAAGCATTATGATGAAGGGCATGGTGCATTGTGATGACAGGGTTCATGGAGCATTGAGATGAAAAGCGGCATGGAACTTTGTGATTACAGGGGTCTTGCAGCATTGTGATGACAAGGGCATGGAGCATTGTGATGAGAAAGCCATGGAGCATACTGATGACATGCGTCATGGAGCTTTGTGATGATAAAGGCATGGAGCATTGCGATAACAGGGGTCTTGGAGCATTGTGATGAGAAGGGTCATGGAGCCTTGTGATGACAAGGCCGTGGAAGATTGTGATGTCAGGAGTCATGGAGCATAAGTCTGAAATGTTTCATGGATTATTATGATGAGTGTGGACATGGAGCATTGTGAGGAAAAGGCCCCGGAACACTGTGATACATGGGTCATGGAGGATTGTAATGACAAAGCCATGGAGTATTTTGATAAGAAGGGCATCAAGCTTTGTGATGACTAGCGGCATGGAGCATTGTGATGCCAAGGGTCATGGAGCTTTGTGATGACAAAGGTTATGGAGCATTTTGATGACAAGGGCGTTGTGCATTGTGATGAGAAGGGTAGGAAACATTGTGATGACAGGATCAAGGAGCAATTTGATGAAAAGTGTCCAGGAATATTTTGATGACAGAGGTTATGGAACATTGTGATGTCAGGGGTCATGGAGCATTGTGAGGATAAGGGCATGTAGCATTGTGATGACAGGGGTCATGGAACATTGTGATGACAGGGGTGAGGGATTATTGTGATGACTAGTGATGGAACCTTGTGATATAAGTTGTGAGAGAGCATTTTGATGAGAAGTGAATGGAGCATTGTGATGACAAGTTTTATGGAGCATTGTGATGACAATGTTGTAGGGCATTGTGTTTACTAGCGCATGGCTTATTGTGATGACATGGGTCATGGAGCATTTTGCTGACATGGGCATGGAGCATTGTGATGACAAGGGTCATGGAGCATTGTGCTGACAAAGGAATGGAGCATTGTGATGGCATGGGTCAAGGAGCTTTGTGATGAAATGTTCATGGAGCATTGTGGTGACAAATGTCAGAGAGCCTTGTGATGACGAGGGCATGGACCATTGTGATGACAAGAGTCATGAAGCATTGTGATGACTGGAGTCACGGAACATTGTGATGACAGCGGTCATGGAGCATTGTGATGACAATGGCATGGAGTATTGTGATGACAAGGTCATGGAGTATTGTGAAGACAGGTGTCAGGGAGAATTGTGATGACATATGTCATGCTCCATTGTGATGACAATGGAATGGAGCATTGTGATGCCAAGTTTCATGGAGGATTGTGATGACAAATTTTATGGAGCATTGTGTTGACAAGCTTGTGGAGTATTGTGATGACAATGGCATGGAGCATTGTGATGAAAAGGGCATGGAGCATTGTGATGAAAAATGCATGGAGACTTTTCATGATAGGTTTCAAGGAGCATTTTGACAACAAGTGTCAGGGAGCATTGTGATGACATGTGTATTGAGCCTTGTGATGACAAAGTTCATGGAGAATTGTGATGACAAGTGCATGGAGTATTGTGATGAAAGGAATCATGGAGCGTTTTGATGACAAGTGTTATGGAAAATTGTGATCACAAGGGTGTGGAGCATTGTGATGACAGAGGTCATGGATCATTTTGATTTCAAGGAGCATGGAGCATTGTGATGACACGGGCATGAAGTAATGTGATGCCAATGTTCATGGAGGATTGTGGATGACAATGGTAAAGAAGTATTGTGATGACAAGCGCATGGAGCATTGTGATGACAAGTCATGTAGCATTTTGCTAACATAGGCATGGAGCATTGGGATGACAAGGGTCATGGTACACTGCGATGACAATTGTCAGAGAGCGTTGTGATTAGAGGGGTTATGGAACATTGTGATGACAAATGTCATGGAGCATTGTGATGAGAAGTCCATGGATAATTGTGATGATGAGCGTCATGGGGCGTTGTGAGGACAAGTGATATGGAACATTTTGATCACAAGGGTTTGGAGCATTGTGATGGCAGAGGTCATGGATCATGTTGATTTCATTGTGATGACAATAGCATGAAGCATTATGATGATGGGCATGGTACATTGTGATGACAGGTTTCATGGAGAATTGAGATGACAAGGCCATGGAGCATTGTGATGAGAAAGCCATGGAGCATTCTGATGACATGTGTCTTGGAGCTTTGTGATGACAAGGGTCATGGGGAAGTGTTATGACAAGGCCATGGAATATTGTGATGCCAGGGGTCATGGAGCATTGTTATGACAGGGGCAATGGAGCATTGTGATGACAAGGGCATGGAACATTGGTCTGCAAAGTTTCATGGATTATTGTGATGAGAGTGGGCATGGAGCACTGTGATGACAAGGGCACGGAACACTGTGATACATGGGTCATGGAGCATTGTAATGAGAAGGGCATGAAGCATTGTGATGAGAAGTGCATCAAGCATTGTGATGACAAGCGTCATGGAGCTTTGTGATGAAAAGGGCATGGAGCAATGTGATAAGAGGGTTCCTGGAGCATTGTGATGACAATGGCATGGAGCACTGTGATGCCAAGGGTCATGGAGGTTTGTGATGACAAAGGTCATGGAGCATTTTGATGACAAGTGTGTGGTGCACTGTGATGAGAAGGGCAGGGAGCATTGTGATGACAGGGTCATGGAGCAATTTGATGAAAAGGGTCATGGAATATTTTGATGACAAGTGTCATGGAACATTGTGATGTCAGGAGTGATGGAGCATTGTGATGATAAGGGCATGTAGCATTGTGATGACAGGGGTCATGGAACTTTGTGATCACAAGGGCATGGAGCATTGTCATTACAGGGGTCTTGGAGCATTGTGATGAAAAGGGCATGCATCATTGTGATGAAATAACACGGAGCCTTGTCATGACAGGGTTCAAGGAGCATACTGACGACAAATGTCAGGGAGCATTGTGATGACAAGTGTATTGAGCATTGTGATGACAAAGGCATGGAGCATTGTGATGAGAAGACCATGGATAATTGTGATGAGGAGCATCATGGGGCGTTGTGATGACAGGTGTTATGGAACAATGTGATCACAAGGGTTTGGAGCATTATGATGACAGAGGTCTTGGTGCATTTGATTTCACTCTGATGGCAATAGCATGAAGCATGATGATGAAGGGCATGGTGCATTTTGATGACAGTGTTCATGGAGCATTGAGATGAAAAGCGGCATGGAGCTTTGTGATTACAGGGGTCTTGAAGCATTGTGATGACAAGGGCATGGAACATTGTGATGAGATAGCCATGGAGCATACTGATGACATGCGTCATGGAGCTTTGTGATGATAAGGGCATGGAGCATTGCGATAGCAGGGGTCTTGGAGCATTGTGATGACAAGGGTCATGGAGCCTTGTGATGACAAGGCCGTGGAACATTGTGATGTCAGGGGTCATGGAGCATAAGTCTGAAATGTTTCATGGATTATTATGATGAGTGTGGACATGGAGCATTGTGAGGAAAAGGCCACGGAACACTGTGATACATGGGTCATGGAGGATTGTAATGACAAAACCATGGAGTATTTTGATGAGAAGGGCATCGAGCATTGTGATGACAAGCGTCATGGAGCATTGTGATGCCAAGGGTCATGGAGCTGTGTGATGACAAAGGTTATGGAGCATTTTGATGACAAGGGCGTTGTGCATTGTGATGAGAAGGGCAGGAAGCATTGTGATGACAGGATCAAGGAGCAATTTGATGAAAAGTGTTCAGGAATATTTTGATGACAGAGGTTATGGAACATTGTGATGTCAGGGGTCATGGAGCATTGTGAGGATAAGGGCATGTAGCATTGTGATGACAGGGGTCATGGAACATTGTGATGACAGGGGTGAGGGATTATTGTGATGACTAGTGATGGAACCTTGTGATATCAGTTGTGAGAGAGCATTTTGATGAGAAGTGAATGGAGCATTGTGATGACAAGTTTTATAGAGCATTGTGATGACAATGTTGTAGAGCATTGTGTTGACAAGCGCATGGCTTATTGTGATGACATGGGTCATGGAGCATTTTGCTGACATGGGCATGGAGCATTGTGATGACAAGGGTCATGGAGCATTGTGCTGACAAAGGAATGGAGCATTGTGATGGCATGGGTCAAGGAGCTTTTTGATGAAAATTTCATAGAGCATTGTGGTGACAAATGTCAGAGAGCCTTGTGATGACGAGGGCATGGACCATTGTGATGACAAGAGTCATGAAGCATTGTGATGACTGGAGTCACGGAACTTTGTGATGACAGCGGTCATGGAGCATTGTGATGACCAGGGCATGGAGTATTGTGATGACAAGGTCATGGAGAATTGTGAAGACAGGTGTCAGGGAGCATTGTGATGACATATGTCATGCTCGATTGTGATGAGAATGGCATGGAGCATTGTGATGAAAAGGGCATGTAGCATTGTGATGAAAAAGGCATGGAGACTTTTCTTGATAGGTTTCAAGGAGCATTTTGACGACAAGTGTCAGGGAGCATTGTGATGACATGTGTATTGAGCCTTGTGATGACAAAGTTCATGGAGCATTGTGATGACAAGTGCATGGAGTATTGTGATGAAAGGAATCATGGAGCGTTTTGATGACAAGTGTTATGTAAAATTGTGATCAAAATGGTTTGGAGCATTGTGATGACAGAGGTCATGGATCATTTTGATTTCAAGGAGCATGGAGCATTGTGATGACAAGGGCATGAAGTAATGTGATGCCAATGTTCATGGAGGATTGTGAATGACAATGGTAAAGAAGTATTGTGATGACAAGCGCATGGAGCATTGTGATGACAAGTCATGTAGCATTTTGCTGACATAGGCATGGAGCATTGTGATGACAAGGGTCATGGTACACTGCGATGACAATTGTCAGAGAGCATTGTGATTAGAGGGGTTATGGAACATTGTGATGACAAATGTCATGGAGCATTGTGATGAGAAGACCATGGATAATTGTGATGATGAGCGTCATGGGGCGTTGTGAGGACAAGTGATATGGAACATTTTGATCACAAGGGTTTGGAGCATTGTGATGACAGAGGTCATGGAGCATGTTGATTTCATTGTGATGACAATAGCATGAAGCATTATGATGATGGGCATGGTACATTGTGATGACAGGGTTCATGGAGCATTGAGATGACAAGGGCATGGAGCATTGTGATGAGAAAGCCATGGAGCATTCTGATGACATGTGTCATGGAGCTTTGTGATGACAAGGGTCATGGGGATGTGTTATGACAAGGCCATGGAATATTGTGATGCCAGGGGTCATGGAGCATTGTTATGACAGGGGCAATGGAGCATGGTGATGACAAGGGCATGGAACATTGGTCTGCAAAGTTTCATGGATTATTGTGATGAGAGTGGGCATGGAGCACTGTGATGACAAGGGCACGGAACACTGTGATACATTGGTCATGGAGCATTGTAATGAGAAGGGCATGAAGCATTGTGATGAGAAGTGCATCAAGCATTGTGATGACAAGCGTCATGGAGCTTTGTGATGAAAAGGGCATGGAGCAATGTGATAAGAGGGTTCCTGGAGCATTGTGATGACAATGGCATGGAGCACTGTGATGCCAAGGGTCATGGAGGTTTGTGATGACATAGTCATGGAGCATTTTGATGACAAGTGTGTGGTGCACTGTGATGAGAAGGGCAGGGAGCATTGTGATGACAGGGTCATGGAGCAATTTGATGAAAAGGGTCATGGAATATTTTGATGACAAGTGTCATGGAACATTGTGATGTCAGGAGTGATGGAGCATTGTGATGATAAGGGCATGTAGCATTGTGATGACAGAGGTCATGGAACTTTGTGATCACAAGGGCATGGAGCATTGTCATTACAGGGGTCTTGGAGCATTGTGATGAAAAGGGCATGGATCATTGTGATGAAATAACACGGAGCCTTGTCATGACAGGGTTCAAGGAGCATACTGACGACAAATGTCAGGGAGCATTGTGATGGCAAGTGTATTGAGCATTGTGATGACAAAGGCATGGAGCATTGTGATGAGAAGACCATGGATAATTGTGATGAGGAGCATCATGGGGCGTTGTGATGACAGGTGTTATGGAACAATGTGATCACAAGGGTTTGGAGCATTATGATGACAGAGGTCTTGGTGCATTTGATTTCACTCTGATGGCAATAGCATGAAGCATGATGATGAAGGGCATGGTGCATTTTGATGACAGGGTTCATGGAGCATTGAGATGAAAAGCGGCATGGAGCTTTGTGATTACAGGGGTCTTGAAGCATTGTGATGACAAGGGCATGGAACATTGTGATGAGATAGCCATGGAGCATACTGATGACATGCGTCATGGAGCTTTGTGATGATAAGGGCATGGAGCATTGCGATAGCAGGGTTCTTGGAGCATTGTGATGACAAGGGTCATGGAGCCTTGTGATGACAAGGCCGTGGAACATTGTGATGTCAGGGGTCATGGAGCATAAGTCTGAAATGTTTCATGGATTATTATGATGAGTGTGCACATGGAGCATTGTGAGGAAAAGGCCACGGAACACTGTGATACATGGGTCATGGAGGATTGTAATGACAAAGCCATGGAGTATTTTGATGAGAAGGGCATCGAGCATTGTGATGACAAGCGTCATGGAGCATTGTGATGCCAAGGGTCATGGAGCTTTGTGATGACAAAGGTTATGGAGCATTTTGATGACAAGGGCGTTGTGCATTGTGATGAGAAGGGCAGGAAGCATTGTGATGACAGGATCAAGGAGCAATTTGATGAAAAGTGTCCAGGAATATTTGGATGACAGAGGTTATGGAACATTGTGATGTCAGGGGTCATGGAGCATTGTGAGGATAAGGGCATGTAGCATTGTGATGACAGGGGTCATGGAACATTGTGATGACAGGGGTGAGGGATTATTGTGATGACGAGTGATGGAACCTTGTGATATCAGTTGTGAGAGAGCATTTTGATGAGAAGTGAATGGAGCATTGTGATGACAAGTTTTATAGAGCATTGTGATGACAATGTTGTAGAGCATTGTGTTGACAAGCGCATGGCTTATTGTGATGACATGGGTCATGGAGCATTTTGCTGACATGGGCATGGAGCATTGTGATGACAAGGGTCATGGAGCATTGTGCTGACAAAGGAATGGAGCATTGTGATGGCATGGGTCAAGGAGCTTTTTGATGAAAATTTCATAGAGCATTGTGGTAACAAATGTCAGAGAGCCTTGTGATGACGAGGGCATGGACCATTGTGATGACAAGAGTCATGAAGCATTGTGATGACTGGAGTCACGGAACTTTGTGATGACAGCGGTCATGGAGCATTGTGATGACAAGGGCATGGAGTATTGTGATGACAAGGTCATGGAGAATTGTGAAGACAGGTGTCAGGGAGCATTGTGATGACATATGTCATGCTCGATTGTGATGAGAATGGAATGGAGCATTGTGATGCCAAGTGTCATGGAGGATTGTGATGACAAAGGTTATGGAGCATTGTGATGAGAAGCTTGTGGAGTATTGTGATGACAATGGCCTGGAGCATTGTGATGAAAAGGGCATGGAGCATTGTGATGAAAAAGGCATGGAGACTTTTCATGATAGTTTTCAAGGAGCATTTTGACGACAAGCGTCAGGGAGCATTGTGATGACATGTGTATTGAGCCTTGTGATGACAAAGTTCATGGAGCATTGTGATGACAAGTGCATGGAGTATTGTGATGAAAGGAATCATGGAGCGTTTTGATGACAAGTGTTATGGAAAATTGTGATCACAAGGGTTTGGAGCATTGTGATGACAGAGGTCATGGATCATTTTGATTTCAAGGAGCATGGAGCATTGTGATGACAAGGGCATGAAGTAATGTGATGCCAATGATTATGGAGGATTGTGAATGACAATGGTAAAGACGTATTGTGATGACAAGCGCATGGAGCATTGTGATGACAAGTCATGTAGCATTTTGCTGACATAGGCATGGAGCATTGTGATGACAAGGGTCATGGTACACTGCGATGACAATTGTCAGAGAGCGTTGTGATTAGAGGGGTTATGGAACATTGTGATGTCAAGTGTCATGGAGCATTGTGATGAGAAGACCATGGATAATTGTGATGATAAGCGTCATGGGGCGTTGTGAGGACAAGTGATATGGAACATTTTGATCACAAGGGTTTGGAGCATTGTGATGACAGAGGTCATGGAGCATGTTGATTTCATTGTGATGACAATAGCATGAAGCATTTTGATGATGGGCATGGTGCATTGTGATGACAGGGTTCATGGAGCATTGAGATGACAAGGGCATGGAGCATTGTGATGAGAAAGCCATGGAGCATTCTGATGACATGTGTCATGGAGCTTTGTGATGACAAGGGTCATGGGGAAGTGTTATGACAAAGCCATGGAATATTGTGATGCCAGGTGTCATGGAGCATTGATATGACAGGGGCAATGGAGCATTGTGATGACAAGGGCATGGAACATTGGTCTGAAAAGTTTCATGGATTATTGTGATGAGAGTGGGCATGGAACACTGTGATGACAAGGGCACGGAATACTGTGATACATGGGTCATGGAGCATTGTAATGAGAAGGGCATGAAGCATTGACATGAGAAGGGCATCAAGCATTGTGATGACAAGCGTCATGGAGCTTTGTGATGAAAAGGGCATGGAGCAATGTGATAAGAGGGTTCCTGGAGCATTGTGATGACAATGGCATGGAGCACTGTGATGCCAAGGGTCATGGAGGTTTTTGATGACAAAGGTCATGGAGCATTTTGATGACAAGTGTGTGGTGCACTGTGATGAGAAGGGCAGGGAGCATTGTGATGACAGGGTCATGGAGCAATTTGATGTAAAGGGTCATGGAATATTTTGATGACAAGTGTCATGGAACATTGTGATGTCAGGAGTGATGGAGCATTGTGATGATAAGGGCATGTAGCATTGTGATGACAGGGGTCATGGATCTTTGTGATCACAAGGGCATGGAGCATTGTCATTACAGGGGTCTTGGAGCATTGTGATGAAAAGGGCATGGATCATTGTGATGAAATAACACGGAGCCTTGTCATGACAGGTTTCAAGGAGCATACTGACGACAAGTGTCAAGGAGCATTGTGATGAGAAAGGCATGGAGCATTGTGATGAGAAGACCATGGATAATTGTGATGAGGAGCATCATGGGTCGTTGTGATGACAAGTGTTATGGAACAATGTGATCACAATGGTTTGGAGCATTATGATGACAGAGGTCTTGGTGCATTTTGATTTCATTGTGATGGCAATAGCATGAAGCATTATGATGAAGGGCATGGTGCATTGTGATGACAGTGTTCATGGAGCATTGAGAAGAATATCGGCATGGAGCTTTGTGATTACAGGGGTTTTGAAGCATTGTGATGACAATGGCATGGAACATTGTGATGAGAAATCCATGGAGCATACTGATGACATGCGTCATGGAGGATTGTGAAGATAAGGGCATGGAGCATTGCGATAGCAGTGTTATTGGAGCATTGTGATAACAAGGGTCATGGAGCCTTGTGATGACAAGGCCGTGGAACATTGTGATGTCAGGGGTCATGGAGCATAAGTCAGAAATGTTTCATGGATTATTATGATAAGCGTGGACATGGAGCATTGTGATGAAAAGGCCAAGGAACACTGTGATACATGGGTCATGGAGGATTGTAATGACAAAGCCATGGAGTAATTTGATGAGAAGTGCATCGAGCATTGTGATGACAAGCATCATGGAGCATTGTGATGCCAAGGGTCATGGAGCTTTGTGATGACTTGAGTCACGGAACATTGTGATGACAGCGGTCATTGAGCTTTGTGATGACAAGGGCATGGAGTATAGTGATGACAAGTTCATGGAGTATTGTGAAGACAGGTGTCAGGGAGCATTGTGATGACATATGTTATGCTCCATTGCGATGACAATGGAATGGAGCATTGTGATGCCAAGTGTCAAGGAGGATTGTGATGACAAAGGTTATGGAGCATTGTGATGACAAGCTTGTGGAGTATTGTGATGACAATGGCCTGGAGCATTGTGATGAAAAGGGCATGGAGCATTGTGATGAAAAAGCATGGAGACTTTTCATGATAGGTTTCAAGGAGCATTTTGACGACAAGTGTCAGGGAGCATTGTGATGACGTGTATTGAGCGTTGTGATGACAAACTTCATGGAGCATTGTGATGACAAGTGCATGGAGTATTGTGATGAAAGGAATCATGGAGCGTTTTGATGACAAGTGTTATGGAAAATTGTGATCACAATGGTTTGGAGCATTGTGATAACAGAGGTCATGGATCATTTTGATTTCAAGGAGAATGGAGCATTGTGATGACAAGGGCATGAAGTAATGTGATGCCCATGTTCATGGAGGATTGTGAATGACAATGGTAAAGAAGTATTGTGATGACAAGTCATGTAGCATTTTGCTGACATAGGCATGGAGCATTGTGATGACAAGGGTCATGGTACACTGCAATGACAATTGTCAGAGAGCGTTGTGATTAGAGGGGTTATGGAGCATTGTGATGACATGTGTATTGAGCCTTGTGATGACAAAGTTCATGGAGGATTGTGATGACAAATGCATGGAGTATTGTGATGAAAGGACTCATGGAGCGTTTGGATGACAAGTGTTATGGAAAATGGTGATCACAAGGGTTTGGAGCATTGTGATGACAGAGGTTATGGATCATTTTGATTTCAAGGAGCATGGAGCATTGTGATGACAAGGGCATGAAGTAATGTGATGCCAACGTTCATGGAGGATTGTGAATGACAATGGTAAAGAAGTATTGTGATGACAAGCGCATGGAGCATTGTGATGACAAGTCATGTAGCATTTTGCTGACATAGGCATGGAGCATTGTGATGACAAGTGTCATGGTACACTGCGATGACAATTGTCAGAGAGCGTTGTGATTAGAGGGGTTATGGAACATTGTGATGACAAATGTCATGGAGCATTGTGATGAGAAGACCATGGATAATTGTGATGATGAGCGTCATGGGGCGTTGTGAGGACAAGTGATATGGAACATTTTGATCACAAGGGTTTGGAGCATTGTGATGACAGAGGTCATGGATCATGTTGATTTCATTGTGATGACAATAGCATGAAGCATTATGATGATGGGCATGGTGCATTGTGATGACAGGGTTCATGGAGCATTGAGATGACAAGGGCATGGAGCATTGTGATGAGAAAGCCATGGAGCATTCTGATGACATGTGTCATGGAGCTTTGTGATGACAAGGGTCATGGGGAAGTGTTATGACAAGGCCATGGAATATTGTGATGCCAGGGGTCATGGAGCATTGTTATGACAGGGGCAATGGAGCATTGTGATGACAAGGGCATGGAACATTGGTCTGCAAAGTTTCATGGATTATTGTGATGAGAGTGGGCATGGAGCACTGTGATGACAAGGGCACGGAACACTGTGATACATGGGTCATGGAGCATTGTAATGAGAAGGGCATGAAGCATTGTGAAGAGAAGTGCATCAAGCATTGTGATGACAAGCGTCATGGAGCTTTGTGATGAAAAGGGCATGGAGCAATGTGATAAGAGGGTTCCTGGAGCATTGTGATGACAATGGCATGGAGCACTGTGATGCCAAGGGTCATGGAGGTTTGTGATGACAAAGGTCATGGAGCATTTTGATGACAAGTGTGTGGTGCACTGTGATGAGAAGGGCAGGGAGCATTGTGATGACAGGGTCATGGAGCAATTTGATGAAAAGGGTCATGGAATATTTTGATGACAAGTGTCATGGAACATTGTGATGTCAGGAGTGATGGAGCATTGTGATGATAAGGGCATGTAGCATTGTGATGACCGGGGTCATGGAGCTTTGTGATCACAAGGGCATGGAGCATTGTCATTACAGGGGTCTTGGAGCATTGTGATGAAAAGGGCATGCATCATTGTGATGAAATAACACGGAGCCTTGTCATGACAGGGTTCAAGGAGCATACTGACGACAAGTGTCAGGGAGCATTGTGATGACAAGTGTATTGAGCATTGTGATGACAAAGGCATGGAGCATTGTGATGAGAAGACCATGGATAATTGTGATGAGGAGCATCATGGGGCGTTGTGATGACAGGTGTTATGGAACAATGTGATCACAAGGGTTTGGAGCATTATGATGACAGAGGTCTTGGTGCATTTGATTTCACTCTGATGGCAATAGCATGAAGCATGATGATGAAGGGCATGGTGCATTTTGATGACAGGGTTCATGGAGCATTGTGATGAAAAGCGGCATGGAGCTTTGTGATTACAGGGGTCTTGAAGCATTGTGATGACAAGGGCATGGAACATTGTGATGAGATAGCCATGGAGCATACTGATGACATGCGTCATGGAGCTTTGTGATATTAAGGGCATGGAGCATTGCAATAGCAGGGGTCTTCGAGCATTGTGATGACAAGGGTCATGGAGCCTTGTGATGACAAGGCCGTGGAACATTGTGATGTCAGGGGTCATGGAGCATAAGTCTGAAATGTTTCATGGATTATTATGATGAGTGTGGACATGGAACATTGTGATGAAAAGGCCCCGGAACAATGTGATACATGGGTCATGGAGGATTGTAATGACAAAGCCATGGAGTATTTTGATGAGAAGGGCATCGAGCATTGTGATGACAAGCGTCATGGAGCATTGTGATGCCAAGGGTTATGGAGCTTTGTGATGACAAAGGTTATGGAGCATTTTGATGACAAGGGCGTTGTGCATTGTGATGAGAAGGGCAGGAAGCATTGTGATGACAGGATCAAGGAGCAATTTGATGAAAAGTGTCCAGGAATATTTTGATGACAGAGGTTATGGAACATTGTGATGTCAGGGTTCTTGGAGCATTGTGAGGATAAGGGCATGTAGCATTGTGATGACAGGGGTCATGGAACATTGTGATGACAGGGGTGAGGGATTATTGTGATGACTAGTGATGGAACCTTGTGATATCTGTTGTGAGAGAGCATTCTGATGAGAAGTGAATGGAGCATTGTGATGACAAGGTTTATAGAGCATTGTGATGACAATGTTGTAGAGCACTGTGTTGACAAGCGCATGGCTTATTGTGATGACATGGGTCATGGAGCATTTTGCTGACATGGGCATGGAGCATTGTGATGACAAGGGTCATGGAGCATTGTGCTGACAAAGGAATGGAGCATTGTGATGGCAAGGTTCAAGGAGCTTTGTGATGAAAAGTTCATGGAGCATTCTGGTGACAAATGTCAGAGAGTCTTGTGATGACGAGGGCATGGACCATTGTGATGACAAGAGTCATGAAGCATTGTGATGACTGGAATCACGGAACATTGTGATGACAGCGGTCATGGAGCATTGTGATGACCAGGGCATGGAGTATTGTGATGACAAGGTCATGGAGTATTGTGAAGACTGGTGTCAGGGAGAATTGTGATGACATATGTCATGCTCCATTGTGATGACAATGGAATGGAGCATTGTGATGCCAAGTGTCATGGAGGGTTGTGATGACAAAGGTTATGGAGCATTGTGATGAGAAGCTTGTGGACTATTGTGATGACAATGGCATGGAGCATTGTGATGAAAAGGGCATGGAGCATTGTGTTTAAAAAGCATGGAGACTTTTCATGATAGGTTTCAAGGAGCATTTGACGACAACTGTCAGGGAGCATTGTGATGACATGTGTATTGAGCCTTGTGATGACAAAGTTCATGGAGCATTGTGATGACAAGTGCATGGAGTATTGTGATGAAAGGAATCATGGAGCGTTTTGATGACAAGTGTTATGGAAAATTGTGATCACAATGGTTTGGAGCATTGAGATGACAGAGTTCATGGATCATTATGATTTCAAGGAGCATGGAGCATTGTGATGACAAGGGCATGAAGTAATGTGATGCCAACGTTCATGGAGGATTGTGAATGACAATGGTAAAGAAGTATTGTGATGACAAGCGCATGGAGCATTGTGATGACAAGTCATGTAGCTTTTTGCTGACATAGGCATGGAGCATTGTGATGACAAGTGTCATGGTACACTGCGATGACAATTGTCAGAGAGCGTTGTGATTAGAGGGGTTATGGAACATTGTGATGACAAGTGTCATGGAGCATTGTGATGAGAAGACCATGGATAATTGTGATGATGAGCGTCATGGGGCATTGTGAGGACAAGTGATATGGAACATTTTGATCGCAAGGGTTTGGAGCATTGTGATGACAGAGGTCATGGAGCATGTTGATATCATTGTGATGACAATAGCATGAAGCATTATGATGATGGGCATGGTGCATTGTGATGACAGGGTTCATGGAGCATTGAGATGACAAGGGCATGTAGCATTGTGATGAGAAAGCCATGGAGCATTCTGATGACATGTGTCATGGAGCTTTGTGATGACAAGGGTCATGGGGAAGTGTTATGACAAGGCCATGGAATATTGTGATGCCAGGGGTCATGGAGCATTGTTATGACAGGGGCAATGGAGCATTGTGATGACAAGGGCATGGAACATTGGTCTGCAAAGTTTCATGGATTATTGTGATGAGAGTGGGCATGGAGCACTGTGATGACAAGGGCACGGAACACTGTGATACATGGGTCATGGAGCATTGTAATGAGAAGGGCATGAAGCATTGTGATGAGAAGTGCATCAAGCATTGTGATGACAAGCGTCATGGAGCTTTGTGATGAAAAGGGCATGGAGCAATGTGATAAGAGGGTTCCTGGAGCATTGTGATGACAATGGCATGGAGCACTGTGATGCCAAGGGTCATGGAGGTTTGTGATGACAAAGGTCATGGAGCATTTTGATGACAAGTGTGTGGTGCACTGTGATGAGAAGGGCAGGGAGCATTGTGATGACAGGGTCATGGAGCAATTTGATGAAAAGGGTCATGGAATATTTTGATGACAAGTGTCATGGAACATTGTGATGTCAGGAGTGATGGAGCATTGTGATGATAAGGGCATGTAGCATTGTGATGACAGGGGTCATGGAGCTTTGTGATCACAAGGGCATGGAGCATTGTCATTACAGGGGTCTTGGAGCATTGTGATGAAAAGGGCATGCATCATTGTGATGAAATAACACGGAGCCTTGTCATGACAGGGTTCAAGGAGCATACTGACGACAAGTGTCAGGGAGCATTGTGATGACAAGTGTATTGAGCATTGTGATGACAAAGGCATGGAGCATTGTGATGAGAAGACCATGGATAATTGTGATGAGGAGCATCATGGGGCGTTGTGATGACAGGTGTTATGGAACAATGTGATCACAAGGGTTTGGAGCATTATGATGACAGAGGTCTTGGTGCATTTGATTTCACTCTGATGGCAATAGCATGAAGCATGATGATGAAGGGCATGGTGCATTTTGATGACAGGGTTCATGGAGCATTGAGATGAAAAGCGGCATGGAGCTTTGTGATTACAGGGGTCTTGAAGCATTGTGATGACAAGGGCATGGAACATTGTGATGAGATAGCCATGGAGCATACTGATGACATGCGTCATGGAGCTTTGTGATGATAAGGGCATGGAGCATTGCGATAGCAGGGGTCTTGGAGCATTGTGATGACAAGGGTCATGGAGCCTTGTGATGACAAGGCCGTGGAACATTGTGATGTCAGGGGTCATGGAGCATAAGTCTCAAATGTTTCATGGATTATTATGATGAGTGTGGACATGGAGTATTGTGAGGAAAAGGCCACGGAACACTGTGATACATGGGTCATGGAGGATTGTAATGACAAAGCCATGGTGTATTTTGAGGAGAAGGGCATCGAGCATTGTGATGACAAGCGTCATGGAGCATTGTGATGACAAGGGTCATGGAGCTTTGTGATGACAAAGGTTATGGAGCATTTTGATGACAAGGGCGTTGTGCATTGTGATGAGAAGGGCAGGAAGCATTGTGATGACAGGATCAAGGAGCAATTTGATGAAAAGTGTCCAGGAATATTTTGATGACAGAGGTTATGGAACATTGTGATGTCAGGGGTCATGGAGCATTGTGAGGATAAGGGCATGTAGCATTGTGATGACAGGGGTCATGGAACATTGTGATGACAGGGGTGAGGGATTATTGTGATGACTAGTGATGGAACCTTGTGATATCAGTTGTGAGAGAGCATTTTGATGGGAAGTGAATGGAGCATTGTGATGACAAGTTTTATAGAGCATTGTGATGACAATGTTTTGGAGCATTGTGTTGACAAGCACATGGCTTATTGTGATGACATGGGTCATGGAGCATTTTGCTGACATGGGCATGGAGCATTGTGATGACAAGGGTCATGGAGCATTGTGCTGACAAAGGAATGGAGCATTGTGATGGCATGGGTCAAGGAGCTTTTTGATGAATATTTCATAGAGCATTGTGGTGACAAATGTCAGAGAGCCTTGTGATGACGAGGGCATGGACCATTGTGATGACAAGAGTCATGAAGCATTGTGATCACTGGAGTCACGGAACTTTGTGATGACAGCGGTCATGGAGCATTGTGATGACAAGGGCATGGAGTATTGTGATGACAAGGTCATGGAGAATTGTGAAGACAGGTGTCAGGGAGCATTGTGATGACATATGTCATGCTCGATTGTGATGAGAATGGCATGGAGCATTGTGATGAAAAGGGCATGGAGCATTGTGTTGAAAAAGGCATGGAGACTTTTCTTGATAGGTTTCAAGGAGCATTTTGACGACAAGTGTCAGGGAGCATTGTGATGACATGTGTATTGAGCCTTGTGATGACAAAGTTCATGGAGCATTGTGATGACAAGTGCATGGAGTATTGTGATGAAAGGAATCATGGAGCGTTTTGATGACAAGTGTTATGGAAAATTGTGATCAAAATGGTTTGGAGCATTGTGATGACAGAGGTCATGGATCATTTTGATTTCAAGGAGCATGGAGCATTGTGATGACAAGGGCATGAAGTAATGTGATGCCAATGTTCATGGAGGATTGTGAATGACAATGGTAAAGAAGTATTGTGATGACAAGCGCATGGAGCATTGTGATGACAAGTCATGTAGCATTTTGCTGACATAGGCATGGAGCATTGTGATGACAAGGGTCATGGTACACTGCGATGAAAATTGTCAGAGAGCATTGTGATTAGAGGGGTTATGGAACATTGTGATGACAAATGTCATGGAGCATTGTGATGAGAAGACCATGGATAATTGTGATGATGAGCGTCATGGGGCGTTGTGAGGACAAGTGATATGGAACATTTTGATCACAAGGGTTTGGAGCATTGTGATGACAGAGGTCATGGAGCATGTTGATTTCATTGTGATGACAATAGCATGAAGCATTATGATGATGGGCATGGTGCATTGTGATGACAGGGTTCATGGAGCATTGAGATGACAAGGGCATGGAGCATTGTGATGAGAAAGCCATGGAGCATTCTGATGACATGTGTCATGGAGCTTTGTGATGACAAGGGTCATGGGTATGTGTTATGACAAGGCCATGGAATATTGTGATGCCAGGGGTCATGGAGCATTGTTATGACATGGGCAATGGAGCATTGTGATGACAAGGGCATGGAACATTGGTCTGCAAAGTTTCATGGATTATTGTGATGAGAGTGGGCATGGAGCACTGTGATGACAAGGGCACGGAACACTGTGATACATGGGTCATGGAGCATTGTAATGAGAAGGGCATGAAGCATTGACATGAGAAGGGCATCAAGCATTGTGATGACAAGCGTCATGGAGCTTTGTGATGAAAAGGGCATGGAGCAATGTGATAAGAGGGTTCCTGGAGCATTGTGATGACAATGGCATGGAGCACTGTGATGCCAAGGGTCATGGAGGTTTGTGATGACAAAGGTCATGGAGCATTTTGATGACAAGTGTGTGGTGCACTGTGATGAGAAGGGCAGGGAGCATTGTGATGACAGGGTCATGGAGCAATTTGATGAAAAGGGTCATGGAATATTTTGATGACAAGTGTCATGGAACATTGTGATGTCAGGAGTGATGGAGCATTGTGATGATAAGGGCATGTAGCATTGTGATGACAGGGGTCATGGATCTTTGTGATCACAAGGGCATGGAGCATTGTCATTACAGGGGTCTTGGAGCATTGTGATGAAAAGGGCATGGATCATTGTGATGAAATAACACGGAGCCTTGTCATGACAGGTTTCAAGGAGCATACTGACGACAAGTGTCAAGGAGCATTGTGATGAGAAAGGCATGGAGCATTGTGATGAGAAGACCATGGATAATTGTGATGAGGAGCATCATGGGGCGTTGTGATGACAAGTGTTATGGAACAATGTGATCACAATGGTTTGGAGCATTATGATGACAGAGGTCTTGGTGCATTTTGATTTCATTGTGATGGCAATAGCATGAAGCATTATGATGAAGGGCATGGTGCATTGTGATGACAGGGTTCATGGAGCATTGAGAAGAATATCGGCATGGAGCTTTGTGATTACAGGGGTTTTGAAGCATTGTGATGACAAGGGCATGGAACATTGTGATGAGAAATCCATGGAGCATACTGATGACATGCGTCATGGAGGATTGTGAAGATAAGGGCATGGAGCATTGCGATAGCAGTGTTATTGGAGCATTGTGATGACAAGGGTCATGGAGCCTTGTGATGACAAGGCCGTGGAACATTGTGATGTCAGGGGTCATGGAGCATAAGTCAGAAATGTTTCATGGATTATTATGATAAGCGTGGACATGGAGCATTGTGATGAAAAGGCCAAGGAACACTGTGATACATGGGTCATGGAGGATTGTAATGACAAAGCCATGGAGTAATTTGATGAGAAGTGCATCGAGCATTGTGATGACAAGCATCATGGAGCATTGTGATGCCAAGGGTCATGGAGCTTTGTGATGACTTGAGTCACGGAACATTGTGATGACAGCGGTCATTGAGCTTTGTGATGACAAGGGCATGGAGTATAGTGATGACAAGTTCATGGAGTATTGTGAAGACAGGTGTCAGGGAGCATTGTGATGACATATGTTATGCTCCATTGCGATGACAATGGAATGGAGCATTGTGATGCCAAGTGTCATGGAGGATTGTGATGACAAAGGTTATGGAGCATTGTGATGACAAGCTTGTGGAGTATTGTGATGACAATGGCCTGGAGCATTGTGATGAAAAGGGCATGGAGCATTGTGATGAAAAAGCATGGAGACTTTTCATGATAGGTTTCAAGGAGCATTTTGACGACAAGTGTCAGGGAGCATTGTGATGACGTGTATTGAGCGTTGTGATGACAAACTTCATGGAACATTGTGATGACAAGTGCATGGAGTATTGTGATGAAAGGAATCATGGAGCGTTTTGATGACAAGTGTTATGGAAAATTGTGATCACAATGGTTTGGAGCATTGTGATAACAGAGGTCATGGATCATTTTGATTTCAAGGAGAATGGAGCATTGTGATGACAAGGGCATGAAGTAATGTGATGCCCATGTTCATGGAGGATTGTGAATGACAATGGTAAAGAAGTATTGTGATTACAAGCGCATGGAGCATTGTGATGACAAGTCATGTAGCATTTTGCTGACATAGGCATGGAGCATTGTGATGACAAGGGTCATGGTACACTGCAATGACAATTGTCAGAGAGCGTTGTGATTAGAGGGGTTATGGAGCATTGTGATGACATGTGTATTGAGCCTTGTGATGACAAAGTTCATGGAGGATTGTGATGACAAATGCATGGAGTATTGTGATGAAAGGACTCATGGAGCGTTTGGATGACAAGTGTTATGGAAAATTGTGATCACAAGGGTTTGGAGCATTGTGATGACAGAGGTTATGGATCATTTTGATTTCAAGGAGCATGGAGCATTGTGATGACAAGGGCATGAAGTAATGTGATGCCAACGTTCATGGAGGATTGTGAATGACAATGGTAAAGAAGTATTGTGATGACAAGCGCATGGAGCATTGTGATGACAAGTCATGTAGCATTTTGCTGACATAGGCATGGAGCATTGTGATGACAAGTGTCATGGTACACTGCGATGACAATTGTCAGAGAGCGTTGTGATTAGAGGGGTTATGGAACATTGTGATGACAAATGTCATGGAGCATTGTGATGAGAAGACCATGGATAATTGTGATGATGAGCGTCATGGGGCGTTGTGAGGACAAGTGATATGGAACATTTTGATCACAAGGGTTTGGAGCATTGTGATGACAGAGGTCATGGAGCATGTTGATTTCATTGTGATGACAATAGCATGAAGCATTATGATGATGGGCATGGTGCATTGTGATGACAGGGTTCATGGAGCATTGAGATGACAAGGGCATGGAGCATTGTGATGAGAAAGCCATGGAGCATTCTGATGACATGTGTCATGGAGCTTTGTGATGACAAGGGTCATGGGGAAGTGTTATGACAAGGCCATGGAATATTGTGATGCCAGGGGTCATGGAGCATTGTTATGACAGGGGCAATGGAGCATTGTGATGACAAGGGCATGGAACATTGGTCTGCAAAGTTTCATGGATTATTGTGATGAGAGTGGGCATGGAGCACTGTGATGACAAGGGCACGGAACACTGTGATACATGGGTCATGGAGCATTGTAATGAGAAGGGCATGAAGCATTGTGATGAGAAGTGCATCAAGCATTGTGATGACAAGCGTCATGGAGCTTTGTGATGAAAAGGGCATGGAGCAATGTGATAAGAGGGTTCCTGGAGCATTGTGATGACAATGGCATGGAGCACTGTGATGCCAAGGGTCATGGAGGTTTGTGATGACAAAGGTCATGGAGCATTTTGATGACAAGTGTGTGGTGCACTGTGATGAGAAGGGCAGGGAGCATTGTGATGACAGGGTCATGGAGCAATTTGATGAAAAGGGTCATGGAATATTTTGATGACAAGTGTCATGGAACATTGTGATGTCAGGAGTGATGGAGCATTGTGATGATAAGGGCATGTAGCATTGTGATGACCGGCGTCATGGAGCTTTGTGATCACAAGGGCATGGAGCATTGTCATTACAGGGGTCTTGGAGCATTGTGATGAAAAGGGCATGCATCATTGTGATGAAATAACACGGAGCCTTGTCATGACAGGGTTCAAGGAGCATACTGACGACAAGTGTCAGGGAGCATTGTGATGACAAGTGTATTGAGCATTGTGATGACAAAGGCATGGAGCATTGTGATGAGAAGACCATGGATAATTGTGATGAGGAGCATCATGGGGCGTTGTGATGACAGGTGTTATGGAACAATGTGATCACAAGGGTTTGGAGCATTATGATGACAGAGGTCTTGGTGCATTTGATTTCACTCTGATGGCAATAGCATGAAGCATGATGATGAAGGGCATGGTGCATTTTGATGACAGGGTTCATGGAGCATTGTGATGAAAAGCGGCATGGAGCTTTGTGATTACAGGGGTCTTGAAGCATTGTGATGACAAGGGCATGGAACATTGTGATGAGATAGCCATGGAGCATACTGAGAACATGCGTCATGGAGCATTGTGATATTAAGGGCATGGAGCATTGCAATAGCAGGGGTCTTGGAGCATTGTGATGACAAGGGTCATGGAGCCTTGTGATGACAAGGCCGTGGAACATTGTGATGTCAGGGGTCATGGAGCATAAGTCTGAAATGTTTCATGGATTATTATGATGAGTGTGGACATGGAACATTGTGATGAAAAGGCCCCGGAACACTGTGATACATGGGTCATGGAGGATTGTAATGACAAAGCCATGGAGTATTTTGATGAGAAGGGCATCGAGCATTGTGTTGACAAGCGTCATGGAGGATTGTGATGCCAAGGGTTATGGAGCTTTGTGATGACAAAGGTTATGGAGCATTTTGATGACAAGGGCGTTGTGCATTGTGATGAGAAGGGCAGGAAGCATTGTGATGACAGGATCAAGGAGCAATTTGGTGAAAAGTGTCCAGGAATATTTTGATGACAGAGGTTATGGAACATTGTGATGTCAGGGTTCTTGGAGCATTGTGAGGATAAGGTCATGTAGCATTGTGATGACAGGGGTCATGGATCTTTGTGATCACAAGGGCATGGAGCATTGTCATTACAGGGGTCTTGGAGCATTGTGATGAAAAGGGCATGGATCATTGTGATGAAATAACACGGAGCCTTGTCATGACAGGTTTCAAGGAGCATACTGACGACAAGTGTCAAGGAGCATTGTGATGAGAAAGGCATGGAGCATTGTGATGAGAAGACCATGGATAATTTTGATGAGGAGCATCATGGGGCGTTGTGATGACAAGTGTTATGGAACAATGTGATCACAATGGTTTGGAGCATTATGATGACAGAGGTCTTGGTGCATTTTGATTTCATTGTGATGGCAATAGCATGAAGCATTATGATGAAGGGCATGGTGCATTGTGATGACAGGGTTCATGGAGCATTGAGAAGAATATCGGCATGGAGCTTTGTGATTACAGGGGTTTTGAAGCATTGTGATGACAAGGGCATGGAACATTGTGATGAGAAATCCATGGAGCATACTGATGACATGCGTCATGGAGGATTGTGAAGATAAGGGCATGGAGCATTGCGATAGCAGTGTTATTGGAGCATTGTGATGACAAGGGTCATGGAGCCTTGTGATGACAAGGCCGTGGAACATTGTGATGTCAGGGGTCATGGAGCATAAGTCAGAAATGTTTCATGGATTATTATGATAAGCGTGGACATGGAGCATTGTGATGAAAAGGCCAAGGAACACTGTGATACATGGGTCATGGAGGATTGTAATGACAAAGCCATGGAGTAATTTGATGAGAAGTGCATCGAGCATTGTGATGACAAGCATCATGGAGCATTGTGATGCCAAGGGTCATGGAGCTTTGTGATGACTTGAGTCACGGAACATTGTGATGACAGCGGTCATTGAGCTTTGTGATGACAAGGGCATGGAGTATAGTGATGACAAGTTCATGGAGTATTGTGAAGACAGGTGTCAGGGAGCATTGTGATGACATATGTTATGCTCCATTGCGATGACAATGGAATGGAGCATTGTGATGCCAAGTGTCATGGAGGATTGTGATGACAAAGGTTATGGAGCATTGTGATGACAAGCTTGTGGAGTATTGTGATGACAATGGCCTGGAGCATTGTGATGAAAAGGGCATGGAGCATTGTGATGAAAAAGCATGGAGACTTTTCATGATAGGTTTCAAGGAGCATTTTGACGACAAGTGTCAGGGAGCATTGTGATGACGTGTATTGAGCGTTGTGATGACAAACTTCATGGAACATTGTGATGACAAGTGCATGGAGTATTGTGATGAAAGGAATCATGGAGCGTTTTGATGACAAGTGTTATGGAAAATTGTGATCACAATGGTTTGGAGCATTGTGATAACAGAGGTCATGGATCATTTTGATTTCAAGGAGAATGGAGCATTGTGATGACAAGGGCATGAAGTAATGTGATGCCCATGTTCATGGAGGATTGTGAATGACAATGGTAAAGAAGTATTGTGATTACAAGCGCATGGAGCATTGTGATGACAAGTCATGTAGCATTTTGCTGACATAGGCATGGAGCATTGTGATGACAAGGGTCATGGTACACTGCAATGACAATTGTCAGAGAGCGTTGTGATTAGAGGGGTTATGGAGCATTGTGATGACATGTGTATTGAGCCTTGTGATGACAAAGTTCATGGAGGGTTGTGATAACAAATGCATGGAGTATTGTGATGAAAGGACTCATGGAGCGTTTGGATGACAAGTGTTATGGAAAATGGTGATCACAAGGGTTTGGAGCATTGTGATGACAGAGGTTATGGATCATTTTGATTTCAAGGAGCATGGAGCATTTTGATGACAAGGGCATGAAGTAATGTGATGCCAACGTTCATGGAGGATTGTGAATGACAATGGTAAAGAAGTATTGTGATGACAAGCGCATGGAGCATTGTGATGACAAGTCATGTAGCATTTTGCTGACATAGGCATGGAGCATTGTGATGACAAGTGTCATGGTACACTGCGATGACAATTGTCAGAGAGCGTTGTGATTAGAGGGGTTATGGAACATTGTGATGACAAGTGTCATGGAGCATTGTGATGAGAAGACCATGGATAATTGTGATGATGAGCGTCATGGGGCGTTGTGAGGACAAGTGATATGGAACATTTTGATCACAAGGGTTTGGAGCATTGTGATGACAGAGGTCATGGAGCATGTTGATTTCATTGTGATGACAATAGCATGAAGCATTATGATGATGGGCATGGTGCATTGTGATGACAGGGTTCATGGAGCATTGAGATGACAAGGGCATGGAGCATTGTGATGAGAAAGCCATGGAGCATTCTGATGACATGTGTCATGGAGCTTTGTGATGACAAGGGTCATGGGGAAGTGTTATGACAAGGCCATGGAATATTGTGATGCCAGGGGTCATGGAGCATTGTTATGACAGGGGCAATGGAGCATTGTGATGACAAGGGCATGGAACATTGGTCTGCAAAGTTTCATGGATTATTGTGATGAGAGTGGGCATGGAGCACTGTGATGACAAGGGCACGGAACACTGTGATACATGGGTCATGGAGCATTGTAATGAGAAGGGCATGAAGCATTGTGATGAGAAGTGCATCAAGCATTGTGATGACAAGCGTCATGGAGCTTTGTGATGAAAAGGGCATGGAGCAATGTGATAAGAGGGTTCCTGGAGCATTGTGATGACAATGGCATGGAGCACTGTGATGCCAAGGGTCATGGAGGTTTGTGATGAAAAGGTCATGGAGCATTTTGATGACAAGTGTGTGGTGCACTGTGATGAGAAGGGCAGGGAGCATTGTGATGACAGGGTCATGGAGCAATTTGATGAAAAGGGTCATGGAATATTTTGATGACAAGTGTCATGGAACATTGTGATGTCAGGAGTGATGGAGCATTGTGATGATAAGGGCATGTAGCATTGTGATGACCGGGGTCATGGAGCTTTGTGATCACAAGGGCATGGAGCATTGTCATTACAGTGGTCTTGGAGCATTGTGATGAAAAGGGCATGCATCATTGTGATGAAATAACACGGAGCCTTGTCATGACAGGGTTCAAGGAGCATACTGACGACAAGTGTCAGGGAGCATTGTGATGACAAGTGTATTGAGCATTGTGATGACAAAGGCATGGAGCATTGTGATGAGAAGACCATGGATAATTGTGATGAGGAGCATCATGGGGCGTTGTGATGACAGGTGTTATGGAACAATGTGATCACAAGGGTTTGGAGCATTATGATGACAGAGGTCTTGGTGCATTTGATTTCACTCTGATGGCAATAGCATGAAGCATGATGATGAAGGGCATGGTGCATTTTGATGACAGGGTTCATGGAGCATTGTGATGAAAAGCGGCATGGAGCTTTGTGATTACAGGGGTCTTGAAGCATTGTGATGACAAGGGCATGGAACATTGTGATGAGATAGCCATGGAGCATACTGATGACATGCGTCATGGAGCTTTGTGATGATAAGGGCATGGAGCATTGCGATAGCAGGGGTCTTGGAGCATTGTGATGACAAGGGTCATGGAGCCTTGTGATGACAAGGCCGTGGAACATTGTGATGTCAGGGGTCATGGAGCATAAGTCTGAAATGTTTCATGGATTATTATGATGAGTGTGGACATGGAACATTGTGATGAAAAGGCCCCGGAACACTGTGATACATGGGTCATGGAGGATTGTAATGACAAAGCCATGGAGTATTTTGATGAAAAGGGCATCGAGCATTGTGATGACAAGCGTCATGGAGCATTGTGATGCCAAGGGTTATGGAGCTTTGTGATGACAAAGGTTATGGAGCATTTTGATGACAAGGGCGTTGTGCATTGTGATGAGAAGGGCAGGAAGCATTGTGATGACAGGATCAAGGAGCAATTTGATGAAAAGTGTCCAGGAATATTTTGATGACAGAGGTTATGGAACATTGTGATGTCAGGGGTCTTGGAGCATTGTGAGGATAAGGGCATGTAGCATTGTGATGACAGGGGTCATGGAACATTGTGATGACAGGGGTGAGGGATTATTGTGATGACTAGTGATGGAACCTTGTGATATCTGTTGTGAGAGAGCATTTTGATGAGAAGTTAATGGAGCATTGTGATGACAAGGTTTATAGAGCATTGTGATGACAATGTTGTAGAGCACTGTGTTGACAAGCGCATGGCTTATTGTGATTACATGGGTCATGGAGCATTTTGCTGACATGGGCATGGAGCATTGTGATGACAAGGGTCATGGAGCATTGTGCTGACAAAGGAATGGAGCATTGTGATGGCAAGGTTCAAGGAGCTTTGTGATGAAAAGTTCATGGAGCATTGTGGTGACAAATGTCAGAGAGTCTTGTGATGACGAGGGCATGGACCACTGTGATGACAAGAGTCATGAAGCATTGTGATGACTGGAATCACGGAACATTGTGATGACAGCGGTCATGGAGCATTGTGATGACCAGGGCATGGAGTATTGTGATGACAAGGTCATGGAGTATTGTGAAGACAGGTGTCAGGGAGAATTGTGATGACATATGTCATGCTCCATTGTGATGACAATGGAATGGAGCATTGTGATGCCAAGTGTCATGGAGGATTGTGATGACAAAGGTTATGGAGCATTGTGATGAGAATCTTGTGGACTATTGTGATGACAATGGCATGGAGCATTGTGATGAAAAGGGCATGGAGCATTGTGTTTAAAAAGCATGGAGACTTTTCATGATAGGTTTCAAGGAGCATTTGACGACAAGTGTCAGGGAGCATTGTGATGACATGTGTATTGAGCCTTGTGATGACAAAGTTCATGGAGCATTGTGATGACAAGTGCATGGAGTATTGTGATGAAAGGAATCATGGAGCGTTTTGATGACAAGTGTTATGGAAAATTGTGATCACAATGGTTTGGAGCATTGTGATGACAGAGGTCATGGATCATTATGATTTCAAGGAGCATGGAGCATTGTGATGACAAGGGCATGAAGTAATGTGATGCCAACGTTCATGGAGGATTGTGAATGACAATGGTAAAGACGTATTGTGATGACAAGCGCATGGAGCATTGTGATGACAAGTCATGTAGCATTTTGCTGACATAGGCATGGAGCATTGTGATGACAAGGGTCATGGTACACTGCGATGACAATTGTCAGAGAGCGTTGTGATTAGAGGGGTTATGGAACATTGTGATGACAAGTGTCATGGAGCATTGTGATGAGAAGACCATGGATAATTGTGATGATGAGCGTCATGGGGCGTTGTGAGGACAAGTGATATGGAACATTTTGATCACAAGGGTTTGGAGCATTGTGATGACAGAGGTCATGGAGCATGTTGATTTCATTGTGATGACAATAGCATGAAGCATTATGATGATGGGCATGGTGCATTGTGATGACAGGGTTCATGGAGCATTGAGATGACAAGGGCATGGAGCATTGTGATGAGAAAGCCATGGAGCATTCTGATGACATGTGTCATGGAGCTTTGTGATGACAAGGGTCATGGGGAAGTGTTATGACAAGGCCATGGAATATTGTGATGCCAGGGGTCATGGAGCATTGTTATGACAGGGGCAATGGAGCATTGTGATGACAAGGGCATGGAACATTGGTCTGCAAAGTTTCATGGATTATTGTGATGAGAGTGGGCATGGAGCACTGTGATGACAAGGGCACGGAACACTGTGATACATGGGTCATGGAGCATTGTAATGAGAAGGGCATGAAGCATTGTGATGAGAAGTGCATCAAGCATTGTGATGACAAGCGTCATGGAGCTTTGTGATGAAAAGGGCATGGAGCAATGTGATAAGAGGGTTCCTGGAGCATTGTGATGACAATGGCATGGAGCACTGTGATGCCAAGGGTCATGGAGGTTTGTGATGACAAAGGTCATGGAGCATTTTGATGACAAGTGTGTGGTGCACTGTGATGAGAAGGGCAGGGAGCATTGTGATGACAGGGTCATGGAGCAATTTGATGAAAAGGGTCATGGAATATTTTGATGACAAGTGTCATGGAACATTGTGATGTCAGGAGTGATGGAGCATTGTGATGATAAGGGCATGTAGCATTGTGATGACCGGCGTCATGGAGCTTTGTGATCACAAGGGCATGGAGCATTGTCATTACAGGGGTCTTGGAGCATTGTGATGAAAAGGGCATGCATCATTGTGATGAAATAACACGGAGCCTTGTCATGACAGGGTTCAAGGAGCATACTGACGACAAGTGTCAGGGAGCATTGTGATGACAAGTGTATTGAGCATTGTGATGACAAAGGCATGGAGCATTGTGATGAGAAGACCATGGATAATTGTGATGAGGAGCATCATGGGGCGTTGTGATGACAGGTGTTATGGAACAATGTGATCACAAGGGTTTGGAGCATTATGATGACAGAGGTCTTGGTGCATTTGATTTCACTCTGATGGCAATAGCATGAAGCATGATGATGAAGGGCATGGTGCATTTTGATGACAGGGTTCATGGAGCATTGTGATGAAAAGCGGCATGGAGCTTTGTGATTACAGGGGTCTTGAAGCATTGTGATGACAAGGGCATGGAACATTGTGATGAGATAGCCATGGAGCATACTGAGAACATGCGTCATGGAGCATTGTGATATTAAGGGCATGGAGCATTGCAATAGCAGGGGTCTTGGAGCATTGTGATGACAAGGGTCATGGAGCCTTGTGATGACAAGGCCGTGGAACATTGTGATGTCAGGGGTCATGGAGCATAAGTCTGAAATGTTTCATGGATTATTATGATGAGTGTGGACATGGAACATTGTGATGAAAAGGCCCCGGAACACTGTGATACATGGGTCATGGAGGATTGTAATGACAAAGCCATGGAGTATTTTGATGAGAAGGGCATCGAGCATTGTGTTGACAAGCGTCATGGAGGATTGTGATGCCAAGGGTTATGGAGCTTTGTGATGACAAAGGTTATGGAGCATTTTGATGACAAGGGCGTTGTGCATTGTGATGAGAAGGGCAGGAAGCATTGTGATGACAGGATCAAGGAGCAATTTGGTGAAAAGTGTCCAGGAATATTTTGATGACAGAGGTTATGGAACATTGTGATGTCAGGGTTCTTGGAGCATTGTGAGGATAAGGTCATGTAGCATTGTGATGACAGGGGTCATGGATCTTTGTGATCACAAGGGCATGGAGCATTGTCATTACAGGGGTCTTGGAGCATTGTGATGAAAAGGGCATGGATCATTGTGATGAAATAACACGGAGCCTTGTCATGACAGGTTTCAAGGAGCATACTGACGACAAGTGTCAAGGAGCATTGTGATGAGAAAGGCATGGAGCATTGTGATGAGAAGACCATGGATAATTTTGATGAGGAGCATCATGGGGCGTTGTGATGACAAGTGTTATGGAACAATGTGATCACAATGGTTTGGAGCATTATGATGACAGAGGTCTTGGTGCATTTTGATTTCATTGTGATGGCAATAGCATGAAGCATTATGATGAAGGGCATGGTGCATTGTGATGACAGGGTTCATGGAGCATTGAGAAGAATATCGGCATGGAGCTTTGTGATTACAGGGGTTTTGAAGCATTGTGATGACAAGGGCATGGAACATTGTGATGAGAAATCCATGGAGCATACTGATGACATGCGTCATGGAGGATTGTGAAGATAAGGGCATGGAGCATTGCGATAGCAGTGTTATTGGAGCATTGTGATGACAAGGGTCATGGAGCCTTGTGATGACAAGGCCGTGGAACATTGTGATGTCAGGGGTCATGGAGCATAAGTCAGAAATGTTTCATGGATTATTATGATAAGCGTGGACATGGAGCATTGTGATGAAAAGGCCAAGGAACACTGTGATACATGGGTCATGGAGGATTGTAATGACAAAGCCATGGAGTAATTTGATGAGAAGTGCATCGAGCATTGTGATGACAAGCATCA
Source organism: Mesoplodon mirus (assembly GCF_964341445.2). Classification (NCBI taxonomy): domain Eukaryota; kingdom Metazoa; phylum Chordata; class Mammalia; order Artiodactyla; family Ziphiidae; genus Mesoplodon; species Mesoplodon mirus. Next base: position 193,268,433 of record NC_138976.1, on the reverse strand, counting down.
TGGAGCATTGTGATGCCAAGGGTCATGGAGCTTTGTGATGACTTGAGTCACGGAACATTGTGATGACAGCGGTCATTGAGCTTTGTGATGACAAGGGCATGGAGTATAGTGATGACAAGTTCATGGAGTATTGTGAAGACAGGTGTCAGGGAGCATTGTGATGACATATGTTATGCTCCATTGCGATGACAATGGAATGGAGCATTGTGATGCCAAGTGTCATGGAGGATTGTGATGACAAAGGTTATGGAGCATTGTGATGACAAGCTTGTGGAGTATTGTGATGACAATGGCCTGGAGCATTGTGATGAAAAGGGCATGGAGCATTGTGATGAAAAAGCATGGAGACTTTTCATGATAGGTTTCAAGGAGCATTTTGACGACAAGTGTCAGGGAGCATTGTGATGACGTGTATTGAGCGTTGTGATGACAAACTTCATGGAACATTGTGATGACAAGTGCATGGAGTATTGTGATGAAAGGAATCATGGAGCGTTTTGATGACAAGTGTTATGGAAAATTGTGATCACAATGGTTTGGAGCATTGTGATAACAGAGGTCATGGATCATTTTGATTTCAAGGAGAATGGAGCATTGTGATGACAAGGGCATGAAGTAATGTGATGCCCATGTTCATGGAGGATTGTGAATGACAATGGTAAAGAAGTATTGTGATTACAAGCGCATGGAGCATTGTGATGACAAGTCATGTAGCATTTTGCTGACATAGGCATGGAGCATTGTGATGACAAGGGTCATGGTACACTGCAATGACAATTGTCAGAGAGCGTTGTGATTAGAGGGGTTATGGAGCATTGTGATGACATGTGTATTGAGCCTTGTGATGACAAAGTTCATGGAGGGTTGTGATGACAAATGCATGGAGTATTGTGATGAAAGGACTCATGGAGCGTTTGGATGACAAGTGTTATGGAAAATGGTGATCACAAGGGTTTGGAGCATTGTGATGACAGAGGTTATGGATCATTTTGATTTCAAGGAGCATGGAGCATTTTGATGACAAGGGCATGAAGTAATGTGATGCCAACGTTCATGGAGGATTGTGAATGACAATGGTAAAGAAGTATTGTGATGACAAGCGCATGGAGCATTGTGATGACAAGTCATGTAGCATTTTGCTGACATAGGCATGGAGCATTGTGATGACAAGTGTCATGGTACACTGCGATGACAATTGTCAGAGAGCGTTGTGATTAGAGGGGTTATGGAACATTGTGATGACAAGTGTCATGGAGCATTGTGATGAGAAGACCATGGATAATTGTGATGATGAGCGTCATGGGGCGTTGTGAGGACAAGTGATATGGAACATTTTGATCACAAGGGTTTGGAGCATTGTGATGACAGAGGTCATGGAGCATGTTGATTTCATTGTGATGACAATAGCATGAAGCATTATGATGATGGGCATGGTGCATTGTGATGACAGGGTTCATGGAGCATTGAGATGACAAGGGCATGGAGCATTGTGATGAGAAAGCCATGGAGCATTCTGATGACATGTGTCATGGAGCTTTGTGATGACAAGGGTCATGGGGAAGTGTTATGACAAGGCCATGGAATATTGTGATGCCAGGGGTCATGGAGCATTGTTATGACAGGGGCAATGGAGCATTGTGATGACAAGGGCATGGAACATTGGTCTGCAAAGTTTCATGGATTATTGTGATGAGAGTGGGCATGGAGCACTGTGATGACAAGGGCACGGAACACTGTGATACATGGGTCATGGAGCATTGTAATGAGAAGGGCATGAAGCATTGTGATGAGAAGTGCATCAAGCATTGTGATGACAAGCGTCATGGAGCTTTGTGATGAAAAGGGCATGGAGCAATGTGATAAGAGGGTTCCTGGAGCATTGTGATGACAATGGCATGGAGCACTGTGATGCCAAGGGTCATGGAGGTTTGTGATGAAAAGGTCATGGAGCATTTTGATGACAAGTGTGTGGTGCACTGTGATGAGAAGGGCAGGGAGCATTGTGATGACAGGGTCATGGAGCAATTTGATGAAAAGGGTCATGGAATATTTTGATGACAAGTGTCATGGAACATTGTGATGTCAGGAGTGATGGAGCATTGTGATGATAAGGGCATGTAGCATTGTGATGACCGGGGTCATGGAGCTTTGTGATCACAAGGGCATGGAGCATTGTCATTACAGTGGTCTTGGAGCATTGTGATGAAAAGGGCATGCATCATTGTGATGAAATAACACGGAGCCTTGTCATGACAGGGTTCAAGGAGCATACTGACGACAAGTGTCAGGGAGCATTGTGATGACAAGTGTATTGAGCATTGTGATGACAAAGGCATGGAGCATTGTGATGAGAAGACCATGGATAATTGTGATGAGGAGCATCATGGGGCGTTGTGATGACAGGTGTTATGGAACAATGTGATCACAAGGGTTTGGAGCATTATGATGACAGAGGTCTTGGTGCATTTGATTTCACTCTGATGGCAATAGCATGAAGCATGATGATGAAGGGCATGGTGCATTTTGATGACAGGGTTCATGGAGCATTGTGATGAAAAGCGGCATGGAGCTTTGTGATTACAGGGGTCTTGAAGCATTGTGATGACAAGGGCATGGAACATTGTGATGAGATAGCCATGGAGCATACTGATGACATGCGTCATGGAGCTTTGTGATGATAAGGGCATGGAGCATTGCGATAGCAGGGGTCTTGGAGCATTGTGATGACAAGGGTCATGGAGCCTTGTGATGACAAGGCCGTGGAACATTGTGATGTCAGGGGTCATGGAGCATAAGTCTGAAATGTTTCATGGATTATTATGATGAGTGTGGACATGGAACATTGTGATGAAAAGGCCCCGGAACACTGTGATACATGGGTCATGGAGGATTGTAATGACAAAGCCATGGAGTATTTTGATGAAAAGGGCATCGAGCATTGTGATGACAAGCGTCATGGAGCATTGTGATGCCAAGGGTTATGGAGCTTTGTGATGACAAAGGTTATGGAGCATTTTGATGACAAGGGCGTTGTGCATTGTGATGAGAAGGGCAGGAAGCATTGTGATGACAGGATCAAGGAGCAATTTGATGAAAAGTGTCCAGGAATATTTTGATGACAGAGGTTATGGAACATTGTGATGTCAGGGGTCTTGGAGCATTGTGAGGATAAGGGCATGTAGCATTGTGATGACAGGGGTCATGGAACATTGTGATGACAGGGGTGAGGGATTATTGTGATGACTAGTGATGGAACCTTGTGATATCTGTTGTGAGAGAGCATTTTGATGAGAAGTTAATGGAGCATTGTGATGACAAGGTTTATAGAGCATTGTGATGACAATGTTGTAGAGCACTGTGTTGACAAGCGCATGGCTTATTGTGATTACATGGGTCATGGAGCATTTTGCTGACATGGGCATGGAGCATTGTGATGACAAGGGTCATGGAGCATTGTGCTGACAAAGGAATGGAGCATTGTGATGGCAAGGTTCAAGGAGCTTTGTGATGAAAAGTTCATGGAGCATTGTGGTGACAAATGTCAGAGAGTCTTGTGATGACGAGGGCATGGACCACTGTGATGACAAGAGTCATGAAGCATTGTGATGACTGGAATCACGGAACATTGTGATGACAGCGGTCATGGAGCATTGTGATGACCAGGGCATGGAGTATTGTGATGACAAGGTCATGGAGTATTGTGAAGACAGGTGTCAGGGAGAATTGTGATGACATATGTCATGCTCCATTGTGATGACAATGGAATGGAGCATTGTGATGCCAAGTGTCATGGAGGATTGTGATGACAAAGGTTATGGAGCATTGTGATGAGAATCTTGTGGACTATTGTGATGACAATGGCATGGAGCATTGTGATGAAAAGGGCATGGAGCATTGTGTTTAAAAAGCATGGAGACTTTTCATGATAGGTTTCAAGGAGCATTTGACGACAAGTGTCAGGGAGCATTGTGATGACATGTGTATTGAGCCTTGTGATGACAAAGTTCATGGAGCATTGTGATGACAAGTGCATGGAGTATTGTGATGAAAGGAATCATGGAGCGTTTTGATGACAAGTGTTATGGAAAATTGTGATCACAATGGTTTGGAGCATTGTGATGACAGAGGTCATGGATCATTATGATTTCAAGGAGCATGGAGCATTGTGATGACAAGGGCATGAAGTAATGTGATGCCAACGTTCATGGAGGATTGTGAATGACAATGGTAAAGACGTATTGTGATGACAAGCGCATGGAGCATTGTGATGACAAGTCATGTAGCATTTTGCTGACATAGGCATGGAGCATTGTGATGACAAGGGTCATGGTACACTGCGATGACAATTGTCAGAGAGCGTTGTGATTAGAGGGGTTATGGAACATTGTGATGACAAGTGTCATGGAGCATTGTGATGAGAAGACCATGGATAATTGTGATGATGAGCGTCATGGGGCGTTGTGAGGACAAGTGATATGGAACAATTTGATCGCAAGGGTTTGGAGCATTGTGATGACAGAGGTCATGAAGCATGTTGATTTCATTGTGATGACAATAGCATGAAGCATTATGATGATGGGCATGGTGCATTGTGATGACAGGGTTCATGGAGCATTGAGATGACAAGGGCATGTAGCATTGTGATGAGAAAGCCATGGAGCATTCTGATGACATGTGTCATGGAGCTTTGTGATGACAAGGGTCATGGGGAAGTGTTATGACAAGGCCATGGAATATTGTGATGCCAGGGGTCATGGAGCATTGTTATGACAGGGGCAATGGAGCATTGTGATGACAAGGGCATGGAACATTGGTCTGCAAAGTTTCATGGATTATTGTGATGAGAGTGGGCATGGAGCACTGTAATGACAAGGGCACGGAACACTGTGATACATGGGTCATGGAGCATTGTAATGAGAAGGGCATGAAGCATTGTGATGAGAAGTGCATCAAGCATTGTGATGACAAGCGTCATGGAGCTTTGTGATGAAAAGGGCATGGAGCAATGTGATAAGAGGGTTCCTGGAGCATTGTGATGACAATGGCATGGAGCACTGTGATGCCAAGGGTCATGGAGGTTTGTGATGACAAAGTATTGGAGCATTTTGATGACAAGTGTGTGGTGCACTGTGATGAGAAGGGCAGGGAGCATTGTGATGACAGGGTCATGGAGCAATTTGATGAAAAGGGTCATGGAATATTTTGATGACAAGTGTCATGGAACATTGTGATGTCAGGAGTGATGGAGCATTGTGATGATAAGGGCATGTAGCATTGTGATGACAGGGGTCATGGAGCTTTGTGATCACAAGGGCATGGAGCATTGTCATTACAGGGGTCTTGGAGCATTGTGATGAAAAGGGCATGCATCATTGTGATGAAATAACACGGAGCCTTGTCATGACAGGGTTCAAGGAGCATACTGACGACAAGTGTCAGGGAGCATTGTGATGACAAGTGTATTGAGCATTGTGATGACAAAGGCATGGAGCATTGTGATGAGAAGACCATGGATAATTGTGATGAGGAGCATCATGGGGCGTTGTGATGACAGGTGTTATGGAACAATGTGATCACAAGGGTTTGGAGCATTATGATGACAGAGGTCTTGGTGCATTTGATTTCACTCTGATGGCAATAGCATGAAGCATGATGATGAAGGGCATGGTGCATTTTGATGACAGGGTTCATGGAGCATTGAGATGAAAAGCGGCATGGAGCTTTGTGATTACAGGGGTCTTGAAGCATTGTGATGACAAGGGCATGGAACATTGTGATGAGATAGCCATGGAGCATACTGATGACATGCGTCATGGAGCTTTGTGATGATAAGGGCATGGAGCATTGCGATAGCAGGGGTCTTGGAGCATTGTGATGACAAGGGTCATGGAGCCTTGTGATGACAAGGCCGTGGAACATTGTGATGTCAGGGGTCATGGAGCATAAGTCTGAAATGTTTCATGGATTATTATGATGAGTGTGGACATGGAGCATTGTGAGGAAAAGGCCACGGAACACTGTGATACATGGGTCATGGAGGATTGTAATGACAAAGCCATGGAGTATTTTGATGAGAAGGGCATCGAGCATTGTGATGACAAGCGTCATGGAGCATTGTGATGCCAAGGGTCATGGAGCTTTGTGATGACAAAGGTTATGGAGCATTTTGATGACAAGGGCGTTGTGCATTGTGATGAGAAGGGCAGGAAGCATTGTGATGACAGGATCAAGGAGCAATTTGATGAAAAGTGTCCAGGAATATTTGGATGACAGAGGTTATGGAACATTGTGATGTCAGGGGTCATGGAGCATTGTGAGGATAAGGGCATGTAGCATTGTGATGACAGGGGTCATGGAACATTGTGATGACAGGGGTGAGGGATTATTGTGATGACTAGTGATGGAACCTTGTGATATCAGTTGTGAGAGAGCATTTTGATGAGAAGTGAATGGAGCATTTTGATGACAAGTTTTATAGAGCATTGTGATGACAATGTTTTGGAGCATGGTGTTGACAAGCGCATGGCTTATTGTGATGACATGGGTCATGGAGCATTTTGCTGACATGGGCATGGAGCATTGTGATGACAAGGGTCATGGAGCATTGTGCTGACAAAGGAATGGAGCATTGTGATGGCATGGGTCAAGGAGCTTTTTGATGAAAATTTCATAGAGCATTGTGGTGACAAATGTCAGAGATCCTTGTGATGACAAGGGCATGGACCATTGTGATGACAAGAGTCATGAAGCATTGTGATGACTGGAGTCACGGAACATTGTGATGACAGCGGTCATGGAGCAATGTGATGACAAGGGCATGGAGTATTGTGATGACAAGGTCATGGAGTATTGTGAAGACAGGGGTCAGGGTGCATTGTGATGACATATGTCATGCTCGATTGTGATGAGAATGGAATGGAGCATTGTGATGAGAAGCTTGTGGAGTATTGTGATGACAATGGCCTGGAGCATTGTGATGAAAAGGGCATGGGGCATTGTGATGAAAAAGGCATGGAGACTTTTCATGATAGGTTTCAAGGAGCATTTTGACGACAAGCGTCAGGGAGCATTATGATGACATGTGTATTGAGCCTTCTGATGACAAAGTTCATGGAGCATTGTGATGACAAGTGCATGGAGTATTGTGATGAAAGGAATCATGGAGCGTTTTGATGACAAGTGTTATGGAAAATTGTGATCACAAGGGTTTGGAGCATTGTGATGACAGAGGTCATGGATCATTTTGATTTCAAGGAGCATGGAGCATTGTGATGACAAGGGCATGAAATAATGTGATGCCAATGTTCATGGAGGATTGTGAATGACAATGGTAAAGAAGTATTGTGATGACAAGCGCATGGAGCATTGTGATGACAAGTCATGTAGCATTTTGCTGACATAGGCATGGAGCATTGTGATGACAAGGGTCATGGTACACTGCGATGACAATTGTCAGAGAGCGTTGTGATTAGAGGGGTTATGGAACATTGTGATGACAAGTGTCATGGAGCATTGTGATGAGAAGACCATGGATAATTGTGATGATGAGCGTCATGGGGCGTTGTGAGGACAAGTGATATGGAACATTTTGGTCACAAGGGTTTGGAGCATTGTGATGACAGAGGTCATGGAGCATGTTGATTTCATTGTGATGACAATAGCATGAAGCATTATGATGATGGGCATGGTGCATTCTGATGACAGGGTTCATGGAGCATTGAGATGACAAAGGCATGGAACATTGGTCTGCAAAGTTTCATGGATTATTGTGATGAGAGTGGGCATGGAGCACTGTGATGACAAGGGCACGGAACACTGTGATACATGGGTCATGGAGCATTGTAATGAGAAGGGCATGAAGCATTGTGATGAGAAGTGCATCAAGCATTGTGATGACAAGCGTCATGGAGCTTTGTGATGAAAAGGGCATGGAGCAATATGATAAGAGGGTTCCTGGAGCATTGTGATGACAATGGCATGGAGCACTGTGATGCCAAGGGTCATGGAGGTTTGTGATGCCAAAGGTCATGGAGCATTTTGATGACAAGTGTGTGGTGCACTGTGATGAGAAGGGCAGGGAGCATTGTGATGACAGGGTCATGGAGCAATTTGATGAAAAGGGTCATGGAATATTTTGATGACAAGTGTCATGGAACATTGTGATGTCAGGAGTGATGGAGCATTGTGATGATAAGGGCATGTAGCATTGTGATGACAGGGGTCATGGATCTTTGTGATCACAAGGGCATGGAGCATTGTCATTACAGGGGACTTGGAGCATTGTGATGAAAAGGGCATGGATCATTGTGATGAAATAACACGGAGCCTTGTCATGACAGGGTTCAAGGAGCATACTGACGACAAGTGTCAAGGAGCATTGTGATGACAAAGGCATGGAACATTGTGATGAGAAGACCATGGATAATTGTGATGAGGAGCATCATGGGGCGTTGTGATGACAAGTGTCATGGAACATTGTGATGTCAGGAGTGATGGAGCATTGTGATGATAAGGGCATGTAGCATTGTGATGACAGGGGTCATGGATCTTTGTGATCACAAGGGCATGGAGCATTGTCATTACAGGGGTCTTGGAGCATTGTGATGAAAAGGGCATGGTTCATTGTGATGAAATAACACGGAGCCTTGTCATGACAGGGTTCAAGGAGCATACTGACGACAAGTGTCAGGGAGCATTGTGATGACAAGTGTATTGAGCATTGTGATGACAAAGGCATGGAGCATTGTGATGAGAAGACCATGGATAATTGTGATGAGGAGCATCATGGGGCGTTGTGATGACAGGTGTTATGGAACAATGTGATCACAAGGGTTTGGAGCATTATGATGACAGAGGTCTTGGTGCATTTGATTTCATTGTGATGGCAATAGCATGAAGCATGATGATGAAGGGCATGGTGCATTGTGATGACAGGGTTCATGGAGCATTGAGATGAAAAGCGGCATGGAGCTTTGTGATTACAGGGGTCTTGCAGCATTGTGATGACAAGGGCATGGAACATTGTGATGAGATAGCCATGGAGCATACTGATGACATGCGTCATGGAGCTTTGTGATGATAAGGGCATGGAGCATTGCGATAGCAGGGGTCTTGGAGCATTGTGATGACAAGGGTCATGGAGCCTTGTGATGACAAGGCCGTGGAACATTGTGATGTCAGGGGTCATGGAGCATAAGTCTGAAATGTTTCATGGATTATTATGATGAGCGTGGACATGGAGCATTGTGATGAAAAGGCCCCAGAACTCTGTGATACATGGGTCATAGAGGATTGTAATGACAAAGCCATGGAGTATTTTGATGAGAAGGGCATCGAGCATTGTGATGACAAGCGTCATGGATCATTGTGATGCCAAGGGTCATGGAGCTTTGTGATGACAAAGGTTATGGAGCATTTTGATGACAAGGGCGTTGTGCATTGTGATGAGAAGGGCAGGAAGCATTGTGATGACAGGATCAAGGAGCAATTTGATGAAAAGTGTCCAGGAATATTTTGATGACAGAGGTTATAGAACTTTGTGATGTCAGGGGTCATGGAGCATTGTGAGGATAAGGGCATGTAGCATTGTGATGACAGGGGTCATGGAACATTGTGATGACAGGGGTGAGGGATTATTGTGATGACTAGTGATGGAACCTTGTGATATTAGTTGTGAGAGAGCATTTTGATGAGAAGTGAATGGAGCATTGTGATGACAAGTTTTATGGAGCATTGTGATGACAATGTTGTAGAGCATTGTGTTGACAAGCGCATGGCTTATTGTGATGACATGGGTCATGGAGCATTTTGCTGACATGGGCATGGAGCATTGTGATGACAAGGGTCATGGAGCATTGTGCTGACAAAGGAATGGAGCATTGTGATGGCATGGGTCAAGGAGCTTTTTGATGAAAATTTCATAGAGCATTGTGGTGACAAATGTCAGAGAGCCTTGTGATGACGAGGGCATGGACCATTGTGATGACAAGAGTCATGAAGCATTGTGATGACTGGAGTCACGGAACTTTGTGATGACAGCGGTCATGGAGCATTGTGATGACAAGGGCATGGAGTATTGTGATGACAAGGTCATGGAGAATTGTGAAGACAGGTGTCAGGGAGCATTGTGATGACATATGTCATGCTCCATTGTGATGACAATGGAATGGAGCATTGTGATGCCAAGTGTCATGGAGGATTGTGATGACAAAGGTTATGGAGCATTGTGATGAGAAGCTTGTGTAGTATTGTGATGACAATGGCATGGAGCATTGTGATGAAAAGGGCATGGAGCATTGTGATGAAAAAAGCATGGAGACTTTTCATGATAGGTTTCAAGGAGCATTTTGACGACAAGGGTCAGGGAGCATTATGATGACATGTGTATTGAGCCTTGTGATGACAAAGTTCATGGAGCATTGTGATGACAAGTGCATGGAGTATTGTGATGAAAGGAATCATGGAGCGTTTTGATGACAAGTGTTATGGAAAATTGTGATCACAAGGGTTTGGAGCATTGTGATGACAGAGGTCATGGATCATTTTGATTTCAAGGAGCATGGAGCATTGTGATGACAAGGGCATGAAGTAATGTGATGCCAATGTTCATGGAGGATTGTGAATGACAATGGTAAAGAAGTATTGTGATGACAAGCGCATGGAGCATTGTGATGACAAGTCATGTAGCATTTTGCTGACATAGGCATGGAGCATTGTGATGACAAGGGTCATGGTACACTGCGATGACAATTGTCAGAGAGCGTTGTGATTAGAGGGGTTATGGAACATTGTGATGACAAGTGTCATGGAGCATTGTGATGAGAAGACCATGGATAATTGTGATGATGAGTGTCATGGGGCGTTGTGAGGACATGTGATATGGAACATTTTGGTCACAAGGGTTTGGAGCATTGTGATGACAGAGGTCATTGAGCATGTTGATTTCATTGTGATGACAATAGCATGAAGCATTATGATGATGGGCATGGTGCATTGTGATGACAGGGTTCATGGAGCATTGAGATGACAAGGGCATGGAGCATTGTGATGAGAAAGCCATGGAGCATTCTGATGATATGTGTCATGGAGCTTTGTGATGACAAGGGTCATGGGGAAGTGTTATGACAAGGCCATGGAATATTGTGATGCCAGGGGTCATGGAGCATTGTTATGACAGGGGCAATGGAGCATTGTGATGACAAGGGCATGGAACATTGGTCTGCAAAGTTTCATGGATTATTGTGATGAGAGTGGGCATGGAGCACTGTGATGACGAGGGCACGGAACACTGTGATACATGGGTCATGGAGCATTGTAATGAGAAGGGCATGATGCATTGTGATGAGAAGGGCATCAAGCATTGTGATGACAAGCGTCATGGAGTTTTGTGATGAAAAGGGCATGGAGCAATGTGATAAGAGGGTTCCTGGAGCATTGTGATGACAATGGCATGGAGCACTGTGATGCCAAGGGTCATGGAGGTTTGTGATGACAAAGGTCATGGAGCATTTTGATGACAAGTGTGTGGTGCACTGTGATGAGAAGGGCAGGGAGCATTGTGATGACAGGGTCATGGAGCAATTTGTTGAAAAGGGTCATGGAATATTTTGATGACAAGTGTCATGGAACATTGTGATGTCAGGAGTGATGGAGCATTGTGATGATAAGGGCATGTAGCATTGTGATGACAGGGGTCATGGATCTTTGTGATCACAAGGGCATGGAGCATTGTCATTACAGGGGTCTTGGAGCATTGTGATGAAAAGGGCATGGTTCATTGTGATGAAATAACACGGAGCCTTGTCATGACAGGGTTCAAGGAGCATACTGACGACAAATGTCAAGGAGCATTGTGATGACAAAGGCATGGAACATTGTGATGAGAAGACCATGGATAATTGTGATGAGGAGCATCATGGGGCGTTGTGATGACAAGTGTCATGGAAAATTGTGATGTCAGGAGTGATGGAGCATTGTGATGATAAGGGCATGTAGCATTGTGATGACAGGGGTCATGGAGCTTTGTGATCACAAGGACATGGAGCATTGTCATTACAGGGGTCTTGGAGCATTGTGATGAAAAGGGCATGGATCATTGTGATGAAATAACACGGAGCCTTGTCATGACAGGGTTCAAGGAGCATACTGACGACAAGTGTCAGGGAGCATTGTGATGACAAGTGTATTGAGCATTGTGATGACAAAGGCATGGAGCATTGTGATGAGAAGACCATGGATAATTGTGATGAGGAGCATCATGGGGCGTTGTGATGACAGGTGTTATGGAACAATGTGATCACAAGGGTTTGGAGCATTATGATGACAGAGGTCTTGGTGCATTTGATTTCATTGTGATGGCAATAGCATGAAGCATGATGATGAAGGGCATGGTGCATTGTGATGACAGGGTTCATGGAGCATTGAGATGAAAAGCGGCATGGAGCTTTGTGATTACAGGGGTCTTGCAGCATTGTGATGACAAGGGCATGGAGCATTGTGATGAGAAAGCCATGGAGCATACTGATGACATGTGTCATGGAGCTTTGTGATGATAAGGGCATGGAGCTTTGCGATAACAGGGGTCTTGGAGCACTGTGATGACAAGGGTCATGGAGCCTTGTGATGACAAGGCCGCGGAACATTGTGATGTCAGGAGTCATGGAGCATAAGTCTGAAATGTTTCATGGATTATTATGATGAGCGTGGACATGGAACATTGTGATGAAAAGGCCACAGAACACTGTGATACATGGGTAATGGAGGATTATAATGACAAAGCCATGGAGTATTTTGATGAGAAGGGCATCGAGCATTGTGATGACAAGCGTCATGGAGCATTGTGATGCCAAGGGTCATGGAGCTTTGTGATGACAAAGGTTATGGAGCATTTTGATGACAAGGGCGTTGTGCATTGTGATGAGAAGGGCAGGAAGCATTGTGATGACAGGATCAAGGAGCAATTTGATGAAAAGTGTCCAGGATTATTTTGATGACAGAGTTTATGGAACATTGTGATGTCAGGGGTCATGGAGCATTGTGAGGATAAGGGCATGTAGCATTGTGATGACAGGGGTCATGGAACATTGTGATGACAGGGGTGAGGGATTATTGTGATGACTAGTGATGGAACCTTGTGATATCATTTGTGAGAGAGCATTTTGATGAGAAGTGAATGGAACATTGTGATGACAAGTTTTATAGAGCATTGTGATGACAATGTTGTAGAGCACTGTGTTGACAAGCGCATGGCTTATTGTGATGACATGGGTCATGGAGCATTTTGCTGACATGGGCATGGAGCATTGTGATGACAAGGGTCATGGAGCATTGTGCTGACAAAGGAATGGAGCATTGTGATGGCATGGGTCAAGGAGCTTTTTGATGAAAATTTCATAGAGCATTGTGGTGACAAATGTCAGAGAGCCTTGTGATGACGAGGGCATGGACCATTGTGATGACAAGAGTCATGAAGCATTGTGATGACTGGAGTCACGGAACATTGTGATGACAGCGGTCATGGAGTATTGTGAAGACAGGTGTCAGGGACCATTGTGGTGACATATGTCAGGCTCGATTGTGATGACAATGGAATGGAGCATTGTGATGCCAAGTGTCATGGAGGATTGTGATGACAAAGGTTATGGAGCATTGTGATGAGAAGCTTGTGGAGTATTGTGATGACAATGGCCTGGAGCATTGTGATGAAAAGGGCATGGTGCATTGTGATGAAAAAGGCATGGAGACTTTTCTTGATAGGTTTCAAGGAGCATTTTGACGACAAGTGTCAGGGAGCATTGTGATGAAATGTGTATTGAGCCTTGTGATGACAAAGTTCATGGAGCATTGTGATGACAAGTGCATGGAGTATTGTGATGAAAGGAATCATGGAGCGTTTTGATGACAAGTGTTATGGAAAATTGTGATCACAATGGTTTGGAGCATTGTGATGACAGACGTCATGGATCAATTTGATTTCAAGGAGCATGGAGCATTGTGATGACAAGGGCATGAAGTAATGTGATGCCAACGTTCATGGAGGATTGTGAATGACAATGGTAAAGAAGTATTGTGATGACAAGCGCATGGAGCATTGTGATGACAAGTCATGTAGCATTTTGCTGACATAGGCATGGAGCATTGTGATGACAAGGGTCATGGTACACTGCGATGACAATTGTCAGAGAGCGTTGTGATTAGAGGGGTTATGGAACATTGTGATGACAAGTGTCATGGAGCATTGTGATGAGAAGACCATGGATAATTGTGATGATGAGCGTCATGGGGCGTTGTGAGGACAAGTGATATGGAACATTTTGATCACAAGGGTTTGGAGCATTGTGATGACAGGGGTCATGGAGCATGTTGATTTCATTGTGATGACAATAGCATGAAGCATTATGATGATGGGCATGGTGCATTGTGATGACAGGGTTCATGGAGCATTGAGATGACAAGGGCATGGAGCATTGTGATGAGAAAGCCGTGGAGCATTCTGATGACATGTGTCATGGAGCTTTGTGATGACAAGGGTCATGGGGAAGTGTTATGACAAGGCCATGGAATATTGTGATGCCAGGGGTCATGGAGCATTGTTATGACAGGGGCAATGGAGCATTGTGATGACAAGGGCATGGAGCATTGTGATGACAAGGGCATGGACCACTGTTATGCCAATGGTGATGTAGGTTTGTGATGACAAAGGTCATGGAGCATTTTGATGACAAGTGTGTGGTGCACTGTGATGAGAAGGGCAGGGAGCCTTGTGATGCCAGGGTCATGGAGCAATTTGATGAAAAGGGTCATGGAATATTTTGATGACAAGAGACATGGAACGTTGTGGTGTCAGGAGTGATGGAGCATTGTGATGATAAGGGCATATAGCATTGTGATGACGGGTCATGGAGCTTTGTGATCACAAGGGCATGGAGCATTGTCATTACAGGGGACTTGGAGCATTGTGATGAGAAGGGCATGGAACATTGTGATGAAATAACACGGAGGCTTCTCATGACAGGGTTCAAGGAGCATACTGACGACAAGTGTCAGGGAGCATTGTGATGGCAAGTGTATTGAGCATTGTGATGACAAAGGCATGGAGCATTGTGATGAGAAGACCATGGATAATTGTGATGAGGAGCATCATGGGGCGTTGTGATGACAAGTGTTATGGAACAATGTGACCACAAGGGTTTGGAGCATTATGATGACAGAGGTCTTGGTGCATTTTGATTTCATTGTGATGGCAATAGCATGAAGCATTATGATGAAGGGCATGGTGCATTGTGATGACAGGGTTCATGGAGCATTGAGATGAAAAGCGGCATGGAGCTTTGTGATTACAGGGGTCTTGAAGCATTGTGATGACAAGGGCATGGAGCATTGTGATGAGAAAGCCATGGAGCATACTGATGACATGCGTCATGGAGCTTTGTGATGATATGGGCATGGAGCATTGCGATAACAGGGGTCTTGGAGCATTGTGATGACAAGGGTAATGGAGCCTTGTGATGACAAGGCAGTGGAACATTATGATGTCAGGTGCCATGGAGCATAAGTCTGAAATGTTTCATGGATTATTATGATGAGCGTGGACATGGAACATTGTGATGAAAAGGCCACGGAACACTGTGATACATGGGTCATGGAGGATTGCAATGACAAAGCCATGGAGTATTTTGATGAGAAGGGCATCGAGCATTGTGATGACAAGCGTCATGGAGCATTGTGATGCCAAGGGTCATGGAGCTTTGTGATGACAAAGGTTATGGAGCATTTTGATGACAAGGGCGTTGTGCATTGTGATGAGAAGGGCAGGAAGCATTGTGATGACAGGATCAAGGAGCAATTTGGTGAAAAGTGTCCAGGAATATTTTGATGACAGAGGTTATGGAACATTGTGATGTCAGGGGTCATGGAGCATTGTGAGGATAAGGTCATGTAGCATTGTGATGACAGGGGTCATGGAACATTGTGATGACAGGGGTGAGGGATTATTGTGATGACTAGTGATGGAACCTTGTGATATCAGTTGTGAGAGAGCATTTTGATGAGAAGTGAATGGAGCATTGTGATGACAAGTTTTATAGAGCATTGTGATGACAATGTTGTAGAGCACTGTGTTGACAAGCGCATGGCTTATTGTGATGACATGGGTCATGGAGCATTTTGCTGACATGGGCATGGAGCATTGTGATGACAAGGGTCATGGAGCATTGTGCTGACAAAGGAATGGAGCATTGTGATGGCAAGTGTCAAGGAGCTTTGTGATGAAATGTTCATGGAGCATTGTGGTGACAAATGTCAGAGAGCCTTGTGATGACGAGGGCATGGACCATTGTGATAACAAGAGTCATGAAGCATTGTGATGACTGGAGTCACGGAACATTGTGATGACAGCGGTCATGGAGCATTGTGATGACAAGGGCATGGAGTATTGTGATGACAAGGTTATGGAGAATTGTGAAGACATGTGTCAGGGAGCATTGTGATGACATATGTCATGCTCCATTGTGATGACAATGGAATGGAGCATTGTGATGCCAAGTGTCATGGAGGATTGTGATGACAAAGGTTATGGAGCATTGTGATGACCAGCTTGTGGAGTATTGTGATGACAATGGCATGGAGCATTGTGATGAAATGGGCATGGAGCATTGTGATGAAAAAGGCATGGAGACTTTTCTTGATAGGTTTCAAGGAGCATTTTGACGACAAGTGTCAGGGAGCATTGTGATGACATGTGTATTGAGCCTTGTGATGACAAAGTTCATGGAGCATTGTGATGACAAGTGCATGGAGTATTGTGATGAAAGGAATCATGGAGCGTTTTGATGACAAGTGTTATGGAAAATTGTGATCACAATGGTTTGGAGCATTGTGATGACAGAGGTCATGGATCATTTTGATTTCAAGGAGCATGGAGCATTGTGATGACAAGGGCATGAAGTAATGTGATGCCAATGTTCATGGAGGATTGTGAATAACAATGGTAAAGAAGTATTGTGATGACAAGCGCATGGAGCATTGTGATGACAAGTCATGTAGCATTATGCTGACATAGGCATGGAGCATTGTGATGACAGGGGTCATGGTACACTGCGATGACAATTGTCAGGGAGCGTTGTGATTAGAGGGGTTATGGAACATTGTGATGACAAATGTCATGGAGCATTGTGATGAGAAGACCATGGATAATTGTGATGATGAGCGTCATGGGGCTTTGTGAGGACAAGTGATATGGAACATTTTGATCACAAGGGTTTGGAGCATTGTGATGACAGGGGTCATGGAGCATGTTGATTTCATTGTGATGACAATAGCATGAAGCATTATGATGATGGGCATGGTGCATTGTGATGACAGGGTTCATGGAGCATTGAGATGACAAGGGCATGGAGCATTGTGATGAGAAAGCCGTGGAGCATTCTGATGACATGTGTCATGGAGCTTTGTGATGACAAGGGTCATGGGGAAGTGTTATGACAAGGCCATGGAATATTGTGATGCCAGGGGTCATGGAGCATTGTTATGACAGGGGCAATGGAGCATTGTGATGACAAGGGCATGGAGCATTGTGATGACAAGGGCATGGACCACTGTTATGCCAATGGTGATGTAGGTTTGTGATGACAAAGGTCATGGAGCATTTTGATGACAAGTGTGTGGTGCACTGTGATGAGAAGGGCAGGGAGCCTTGTGATGCCAGGGTCATGGAGCAATTTGATGAAAAGGGTCATGGAATATTTTGATGACAAGAGACATGGAACGTTGTGGTGTCAGGAGTGATGGAGCATTGTGATGATAAGGGCATATAGCATTGTGATGACGGGTCATGGAGCTTTGTGATCACAAGGGCATGGAGCATTGTCATTACAGGGGACTTGGAGCATTGTGATGAGAAGGGCATGGAACATTGTGATGAAATAACACGGAGGCTTCTCATGACAGGGTTCAAGGAGCATACTGACGACAAGTGTCAGGGAGCATTGTGATGGCAAGTGTATTGAGCATTGTGATGACAAAGGCATGGAGCATTGTGATGAGAAGACCATGGATAATTGTGATGAGGAGCATCATGGGGCGTTGTGATGACAAGTGTTATGGAACAATGTGATCACAAGGGTTTGGAGCATTATGATGACAGAGGTCTTGGTGCATTTTGATTTCATTGTGATGGCAATAGCATGAAGCATTATGATGAAGGGCATGGTGCATTGTGATGACAGGGTTCATGGAGCATTGAGATGAAAAGCGGCATGGAGCTTTGTGATTACAGGGGTCTTGAAGCATTGTGATGACAAGGGCATGGAGCATTGTGATGAGAAAGCCATGGAGCATACTGATGACATGCGTCATGGAGCTTTGTGATGATATGGGCATGGAGCATTGCGATAACAGGGGTCTTGGAGCATTGTGATGACAAGGGTAATGGAGCCTTGTGATGACAAGGCAGTGGAACATTATGATGTCAGGTGCCATGGAGCATAAGTCTGAAATGTTTCATGGATTATTATGATGAGCGTGGACATGGAACATTGTGATGAAAAGGCCACGGAACACTGTGATACATGGGTCATGGAGGATTGCAATGACAAAGCCATGGAGTATTTTGATGAGAAGGGCATCGAGCATTGTGATGACAAGCGTCATGGAGCATTGTGATGCCAAGGGTCATGGAGCTTTGTGATGACAAAGGTTATGGAGCATTTTGATGACAAGGGCGTTGTGCATTGTGATGAGAAGGGCAGGAAGCATTGTGATGACAGGATCAAGGAGCAATTTGGTGAAAAGTGTCCAGGAATATTTTGATGACAGAGGTTATGGAACATTGTGATGTCAGGGGTCATGGAGCATTGTGAGGATAAGGTCATGTAGCATTGTGATGACAGGGGTCATGGAACATTGTGATGACAGGGGTGAGGGATTATTGTGATGACTAGTGATGGAACCTTGTGATATCAGTTGTGAGAGAGCATTTTGATGAGAAGTGAATGGAGCATTGTGATGACAAGTTTTATAGAGCATTGTGATGACAATGTTGTAGAGCACTGTGTTGACAAGCGCATGGCTTATTGTGATGACATGGGTCATGGAGCATTTTGCTGACATGGGCATGGAGCATTGTGATGACAAGGGTCATGGAGCATTGTGCTGACAAAGGAATGGAGCATTGTGATGGCAAGTGTCAAGGAGCTTTGTGATGAAAAGTTCATGGAGCATTGTGGTGACAAATGTCAGAGAGCCTTGTGATGACGAGGGCATGGACCATTGTGATAACAAGAGTCATGAAGCATTGTGATGACTGGAGTCACGGAACATTGTGATGACAGCGGTCATGGAGCATTGTGATGACAAGGGCATGGAGTATTGTGATGACAAGGTTATGGAGAATTGTGAAGACATGTGTCAGGGAGCATTGTGATGACATATGTCATGCTCCATTGTGATGACAATGGAATGGAGCATTGTGATGCCAAGTGTCATGGAGGATTGTGATGACAAAGGTTATGGAGCATTGTGATGACAAGCTTGTGGAGTATTGTGATGACAATGGCATGGAGCATTGTGATGAAATGGGCATGGAGCATTGTGATGAAAAAGGCATGGAGACTTTTCTTGATAGGTTTCAAGGAGCATTTTGACGACAAGTGACAGGGAGCATTGTGATGACATGTGTATTGAGCCTTGTGATGACAAAGTTCATGGAGCATTGTGATGACAAGTGCATGGAGTATTGTGATGAAAGGAATCATGGAGCGTTTTGATGACAAGTGTTATGGAAAATTGTGATCACAATGGTTTGGAGCATTGTGATGACAGAGGTCATGGATCATTTTGATTTCAAGGAGCATGGAGCATTGTGATGACAAGGGCATGAAGTAATGTGATGCCAATGTTCATGGAGGATTGTGAATGACAATGGTAAAGAAGTATTGTGATGACAAGCGCATGGAGCATTGTGATGACAAGTCATGTAGCATTATGCTGACATAGGCATGGAACATTGTGATGACAGGGGTCATGGTACACTGCGATGACAATTGTCAGGGAGCGTTGTGATTAGAGGGGTTATGGAACATTGTGATGACAAATGTCATGGAGCATTGTGATGAGAAGACCATGGATAATTGTGATGATGAGCGTCATGGGGCGTTGTGAGGACAAGTGATATGGAACATTTTGATCACAAGGTTTTGGAGCATTGTGATGACAGAGGTCATGGATCATGTTGATTTCATTGTGATGACAATAGCATGAAGCATTATGATGATGGGCATGGTGCATTGTGATGACAGGGTTCATGGAGCATTGAGATGACAAGGGCATGGAGCATTGTGATGAGAAAGCCATGGAGCATTCTGATGACATGTGTCATGGAGCTTTGTGATGACAAGGGTCATGGGGAAGTGTTATGACAAGGCCATGGAATATTGTGATGCCAGGGGTCATGGAGCATTGTTATGACAGGGGCAATGGAGCATTGTGATGACAAGGGAATGGAACATTGGTCTGCAAAGTTTCATGGATTATTGTGATGAGAGTGGGCATGGAGCACTGTGATGACAAGGGCACGGAACACTGTGATACATTGGTCATGGAGCATTGTAATGAGAAGGGCATGAAGCATTGTGATGAGAAGTGCATCAAGCATTGTGATGACAAGCGTCATGGAGCTTTGTGATGAAAAGGGCATGGAGCAATGTGATAAGAGGGTTCCTGGAGCATTGTGATGACAATGGCATGGAGCACTGTGATGCCAAGGGTCATGGAGGTTTGTGATGACAAAGGTCATGGAGCATTTTGATGACAAGTGTGTGGTGCACTGTGATGAGAAGGGCAGGGAGCATTGTGAAGAGAGGGTCATGGAGCAATTTGATGAAAAGTGTCATGGAATATTTTGATGACAAATGTCATGGAACATTGTGATGTCAGGAGTGATGGAGCATTGTGATGATAAGGGCATGTAGCATTGTGATGACCGGGGTCATGGATCTTTGTGATCACAAGGGCATGGAGCATTGTCATTACAGGGGTCTTGGAGCATTGTGATGAAAAAGGCATGGATCATTGTGATGAAATAACACGGAGCCTTGTCATGACAGGGATCAAGGAGCATACTGACGACAAGTGTCAGGGAGCATTGTGATGGCAAGTGTATTGAGCATTGTGATGACAAAGGCATGGAGCATTGTGATGAGAAGACCATGGATAATTGTGATGAGGAGCATCATGGGGAGTTGTGATGACAGGTGTTATGGAACAATGTGATCACAAGGGTTTGGAGCATTATGATGACAGAGGTCTTGGTGCATTTGATTTCATTCTGATGGCAATAGCATGAAGCATGATGATGAAGGGCATGGTGCATTGTGATGACAGGGTTCATGGAGCATTGAGATGAAAAGCGGCATGGAGCTTTGTGATTACAGGGGACTTGCAGCATTGTGATGACAAGGGCATGGAACATTGTGATGAGAAAGCCATGGAGCATACTGATGACATGCGTCATGGAGCTTTGTGATGATAAGGGCATGGAGCATTGCGATAACAGGGGTCTTGGAGCATTGTGATGACAAGGGTCATGGAGCCTTGTGATGACAAGGCCGTGGAACATCGTGATGTCAGGGGTCATGGAGCATAAGTCTGAAATGTTTCATGGATTATTATGATGAGCGTGGACATGGAGCATTGTGATGAAAAGGCCCCGGAACACTGTGATACATGGGTCATGGAGGATTGTAATGATAAAGCCATGGAGTATTTTGATGAGAAGGGCATCGAGCATTGTGATGACAAGCGTCATGGAGCATTGTGATGCCAAGGGTCATGGAGCTTTGTGATGACAAAGGTTATGGAGCATTTTGATGACAAGGGCGTTGTGCATTGTGATGAGAAGGGCAGGAAGCATTGTGATGACAGGATCAAGGAGCAATTTGATGAAAAGTGTCCAGGAATATTTTGATGACAGAGGTTATGGAACATTGTGATGTCAGGGGTCATGGAGCATTGTGAGGATAAGGGCATGTAGCATTGTGATGACAGGGGTCATGGAACATTGTGATGACAGGGGTGAGGGATTATTGTGATGACTAGTGATGGAACCTTGTGATATCAGTTGTGAGAGAGCATTTTGATGAGAAGTGAATGGAGCATTGTGATGACAAGTTTTATAGAGCATTGTGATGACAATGTTGTAGAGCATTGTGTTGACAAGCGCATGGCTTATTGTGATGACATGGGTCATGGAGCATTTTGCTGACATGGGCATGGAGCATTGTGATGACAAGGGTCATGGAGCATTGTGCTGACAAAGGAATGGAGCATTGTGATGGCATGGGTCAAGGAGCTTTGTGATGAAAATTTCATAGAGCATTGTGGTGACAAATGTCAGAGAGCCTTGTGATGACGAGGGCATGGACCATTGTGATGACAAGAGTCATGAAGCATTGTGGTGACTGGAGGCACGGAACATTGTGATGACAGCGGTCATGGAGCAATGTGATGACAAGGGTATGGAGTATTGTGATGACAAGGTCATGGAGTATTGTGAAGACAGGTGTCAGGGTGCATTGTGATGACATATGTCATGCTCGATTGTGATGAGAATGGAATGGAGCATTGTGATGAGAAGCTTGTGGAGTATTGTGATGACAATGGCCTGGAGCATTGTGATGAAAAGGGCATGGGGCATTGTGATGAAAAAGGCATGGAGACTTTTCATGATAGGTTTCAAGGAGCATTTTGACGACAAGTGTCAGGGAGCATTGTGATGACATGTGTATTGAGCCTTGTGATGACAAAGTTCATGGAGCATTGTGATGACAAGTGCATGGAGTATTGTGATGAAAGGAATCATGGAGCGTTTTGATGACAAGTGTTATGGAAAAATGTGATCACATGGGTTTGGAGCATTGTGATGACAGAGGTCATGGATCATTTTGATTTCAAGGAGCATGGAGCATTGTGATGACAAGGGCATGAAGTAATGTGATGCCAATGTTCATGGAGGATTGTGAATGACAATTGTAAAGAAGTATTGTGATGACAAGCGCATGGAGCATTGTGATGACAAGTCATGTAACATTTTGCTGACATAGGCATGGAGCATTGTGATGACAAGGGTCATGGTACACTGCGATGACAATTGTCAGAGAGCGTTGTGATTAGAGGGGTTATGGAACATTGTGATGACAAGTGTCATGGAGCATTGTGATGAGAAGACCATGGATAATTGTGATGATGAGCGTCATGGGGCGTTGTGAGGACAAGTGATATGGAACATTTTGATCACAAGGGTTTGGAGCATTGTGATGACAGAGGTCATGGATCATGTTGATTTCATTGTGATGACAATAGCCTGAAGCATTATGATGAAGGGCATGGTGCATTGTGATGACAGGGTTCATGGAGCATTTAGATGAAAAGCGGCATGCAGCTTTGTGATTACAGGGGTCTTGAAGCATTGTGATGACAAGGGCATGGAGCATTGTGATGAGAAATCCATGGAGCATACTGATGACATGCGTCATGGCGGATTGTGAAGATAAGGGCATGGAGCATTGCAATAACAGCGGTATTGGAGAATTGTGATGACAAGGGTCATGGTGCCTTGTGATGACAAGGCCGTGGAACATTGTCATATCAGGGGTCATGGAGCATAAGTCAGAAATGTTTCATGGATTATTATGATAAGCGTGGACATGGAGCATTGTGATGAAAAGGCCAAGGAACACTGTGATACATGGGTCATGGAAGATTGTAATGACAAAGCCATGGAGTATTTTGATTAGAAATGCACCGAGCATTGTGATGACAAGCATCATGGAGCATTGTGATGCCAAGGGTCATGGAGATTTGTGATGACTGGAGTCACGGAACATTGTGATGAGAGCGGTCATTGAGCTTTGTGATGACAAGGGCATGGAGTATTGTGATGACAAGGTCATGGAGTATTGTGAAGACAGGTGTCAGGGAGCATTGTGATGACATATGTTATGCTCCACTGCGATGACAATGGAATGGAGCATTGTGATGCCAAGTGTCATGGAGGATTGTGATGACAAAAGTTATGGAGCATTGTGATGACAAGCTTGTGGAGTATTGTGATGACAATGGCATGGAGCATTGTGATGAAAAGGGAATGGAGCATTGTGATGAAAAAGCATGGAGACTTTTCATGATAGGTTTCAAGGAGCATTTTGACGACAAGTGTCAGGGAGCATTGTGATGATGTGTATTGAGCGTTGTGATGACAAAGATCATGGAGCATTGTGATGACAAGTGCATGGAGTATTGTGATGAAAGGAATCATGGAGCGTTTTGATGACAAGTGTTATGGAAAATTGTGATCACAAGGGTTTGGAGCATTGTGATAACAGAGGTCATGGATCATTTTGATTTCAAGGAGAATGGAGCATTGTGATGACAAGGGAATGAAGTAATGTGATGCCAATGTACATGGAGGATTGTGAATGATAATGGTAAAGAAGTATTGTGATGACAAGTCATGTAGCATTTTGCTGACATAGGCATGGATCATTGTGATGACAAGGGTCATGGTACACTGCAATGACAATTGTCAGAGAGCATTGTGATTAGAGGGGTTATGGAGCATTGTGATGACATGTGTATTGAGGCTTGTGATGACAAAGTTCTTGGAGGATTGTGATGACAAGTGCATGGAGTATTGTGATGAAAGGAATCATGGAGCGTTTTGATGACAAGTGTTATGGAAAATTGTGATTGCAAGGTTTTGGAGCATTGTGATGACAGAGGTCATGGATCATTTTGATTTTAAGGAGCATGGAGCATTGTGATGACAAGGGCATGAAGTAATGTGATGCCAACGTTCATGGAGGATTGTGAATGACAATGGTAAAGAAGTATTGTGATGACAAGCGCATGGAGCATTGTGATGACAAGTCATGTAGCATTTTGCTGACATAGGCATGGACCATTGTGATGACAAGTATCATGGTACACTGCGATGACAATTGTCAGAGAGCGTTGTGTTTAGAGGGGTTATGGAACATTGTGATGACAAATGTCATGGAGCATTGTGATGAGAAGACCATGGATAATTGTGATGATGAGCGTCATGGGGCGTTGTGAGGACAAGTGATATGGAACATTTTGATCACCAGGGTTTGGAGCATTGTGATGACAGAGGTCATGGAGCATGTTGATTTCATTGTGATGACAATAGCATGAAGCATTATGATGATGGGCATGGTGCATTGTGATGACAGGGTTCATGGAGCATTGAGATGACAAGGGCATGGAGCATTGTGATGAGAAAGCCATGGAGCATTCTGATGACATGTGACATGGAGCTTTGTGATGACAAGGGTCATGGGGAAGTGTTATGACAAGGCCATGGAATATTGTGATGCCAGGGGTCATGGAGCATTGTTATGACAGGGGCAATGGAGCATTGTGATGACAAGGGCATGGAACATTGGTCTGCAATGTTTCATGGATTATTGTGAAGAGAGTGGGCATGGAGCACTGTGATGACAAGGGCACGGAACACTGTGATACATGGGTCATGGAGCATTGTAATGAGAAGGGCATGAAGCATTGACATGAGAAGGGCATCAAGCATTGTGATGACAAGCGTCATGGAGCTTTGTGATGAAAAGGGCATGGAGGAATGTGATAAGAGGGTTCCTGGAGCATTGTGATGACAATGGCATGGAGCACTGTGATGCCAAGGGTCATGGAGGTTTGTGATGACAAAGGTCATGGAGCATTTTGATGACAAGTGTGTGGTGCACTGTGATGAGAAGGGCAGGGAGCATTGTGATGACAGGGTCATGGAGCAATTTGATGAAAAGGGTCATGGAATATTTTGATGACAAGTGTCATGGAACATTGTGATGTCAGGAGTGATGGAGCATTGTGATGATAAGGGCATGTAGCATTGTGATGACCGGGGTCATGGAGCTTTGTGATCACAAGGGCATGGAGCATTGTCATTACAGGGGTCTTGGAGCATTGTGATGAAAAGGGCATGGATCATTGTGATGGAATAACACGGAGCCTTGTAATGACAGGGTTCAAGGAGCATACTGACGACAAGTGTCAGGGAGCATTGTGATGACAAGTGTATTGAGCATTGTGATGACAAAGGCATGGAGCATTGTGATGAGAAGACCATGGATAATTGTGATGAGGAGCATCATGGGGCGTTGTGATGACAGGTGTTATGGAACAATGTGATCACAAGTGTTTGGAGCATTATGATGACAGAGGTCTTGGTGCATTTGATTTCACTCTGATGGCAATAGCATGAAGCATGATGATGAAGGGCATGGTGCATTGTGATGACAGGGTTCATGGAGCATTGAGATGAAAAGCGGCATGGAGCTTTGTGATTACAGGGGTCTTGAAGCATTGTGATGACAAGGGCATGGAGCATTGTGATGAGAAAGCCATGGAGCATACTGATGACATGCGTCATGGAGCTTTGTGATGATAAGGGCATGGAGCTTTGCGATAACAGGGGTCTTGGAGCACTGTGATGACAAGGGTCATTCAGCCTTGTGATGACAAGGCCGTGGAATACTGTGATGTCATTTGTCATGGAGCATAAGTCTGAAATGTTTCATGGATTATTATGATGAGCGTGGACAAGGAGCATTGTGATGAAAAGGCCCCGGAACACTGTGATACATGGGTCATGGAGGATTGTAATGACAAAGCCATGGAGTATTTTGATGAGAAGGGCATCGAGCATTGTGATGACAAGCGTCATGAAGCATTGTGATGCCAAGGGTCATGGAGCTTTGTGATGACAAAGGTTATGGAGCATTTTGATGACAAGGGCGTTGTGCATTGTGATGAGAAGGGCAGGAAGCATTGTGATGACAGGATCAAGGAGCAATTTGATGAAAAGTGTCCAGGAATATTTTGATGACAGAGGTTATGGAACATTGTGATGTCAGGGGTCATGGAGCATTGTGAGGATAAGGGCATGTAGCATTGTGATGACAGGGGTCATGGAACATTGTGATGACAGGGGTGAGGGATTATTGTGATGACTAGTGATGGAACCTTGTGATATAAGTTGTGAGAGAGCATTATGATGAGAAGTGAATGGAGCATTGTGATGATAAGTTTTATAGAGCATTGTGATGACAATGTTGTAGAGCACTGTGTTGACAAGCGCATGGCTTATTGTGATGACATGGGTCATGGAGCATTTTGCTGACATGGGCATGGAGCATTGTGATGACAAGGGTCATGGAGCATTGTGCTGACAAAGGAATGGAGCATTGTGATGGCATGTGTTAAGGAGCTTTGTGATGAAATGTTCATGGAGCATTGTGGTGACAAATGTCAGAGAGCCTTGTGATGAGGAGGTCATGGACCATTGTGATGACAAGAGTCATGAAGCATTGTGATGACTGGAGTCACGGAACATTGTGATGACAGCGGTCATGGAGCATTGTGATGACAAGGGTATGGAGTATTGTGATGACAAGGTCATGGAGAATTGTGAAGACAGGTGTCAGGGAGCATTGTGATGACATATGTCATGCTCGATTGTGATGAGAATGGAATGGAGCATTGTGATGCCAAGTGTCATGGAGGATTGTGATGACAAAGGTTATGGAGCATTGTGATGAGAAGCTTGTGGAGTATTGTGATGACAATGGCCTGCAGCATTGTGATGAAAAGGGCATGGAGACTTTTCATGATAGGTTTCAAGGAGCATTTTGACGACAAGTGTCAGGGAGCATTGTGATGACATGTGTATTGAGCCATGTGATGACAAAGTTCTTGGAGCATTGTGATGACAAGTGCATGGAGTATTGTGATGAAAGGAATCATGGAGCGTTTTGATGACAAGTGTTATGGAAAATTGTGATCACAAGGGTTTGGAGGATTGTGATGACAGAGGTCATGGATCATTTTGATTTGAAGGAGCATGGAACATTGTGATGACAAGGGCATGAAGTAATGTGATGCCAATGTTCATGGAGGATTGTGAATGACAATGGTAAAGAAGTATTGTGATGACAAGCGCATGGAGCATTGTGATGACAAGTCATGTAGCATTTTGCTGACATAGGCATGGAGCATTGTGATGACAAGGGTCATGGTAAACTGCGATGACAATTGTCAGAGAGCGTTGTGATTAGAGGGGTTAGGGAACATTGTGATGACAAATGTCATGGAGCATTGTGATGAGAATACCATGGATAATTTTGATGATGAGAGTCATGGGGCTTTGTGAGGACAAGTGATATGGAATATTTTGATCACAAGGGTTTGGAGCATTGTGATGACAGAGGTCATGGAGCATGTTGATTTCATTGTGATGACAAAGGCATGAAGCATTATGATGATGGGCATGGTGCATTGTGATGACAGGGTTCATGGAGCATTGAGATGACATGGGCATGGAGCACTGTGATGCCAAGGGTCATGGAGGTTTGTGATGACAAAGGTCATGGAGCATTTTGATGACAAGTGTGTGGTGCACTGTGATGAGAAGGGCAGGGAGCATTGTGATGACAGGGTCATGGAGCAATTTGATGAAAAGGGTCATGGAATATTTTGATGACAAGTGTCATGGAACATTGTGATGTCAGGAGTGATGGAGCATTGTGATGATAAGGGCATGTAGCATTGTGATGACCGGGGTCATGGAGCTTTGTGATCACAAGGGCATGGAGCATTGTCATTACAGTGGTCTTGGAGCATTGTGATGAAAAGGGCATGCATCATTGTGATGAAATAACACGGAGCCTTGTCATGACAGGGTTCAAGGAGCATACTGACGACAAGTGTCAGGGAGCATTGTGATGACAAGTGTATTGAGCATTGTGATGACAAAGGCATGGAGCATTGTGATGAGAAGACCATGGATAATTGTGATGAGGAGCATCATGGGGCGTTGTGATGACAGGTGTTATGGAACAATGTGATCACAAGGGTTTGGAGCATTATGATGACAGAGGTCTTGGTGCATTTGATTTCACTCTGATGGCAATAGCATGAAGCATGATGATGAAGGGCATGGTGCATTTTGATGACAGGGTTCATGGAGCATTGTGATGAAAAGCGGCATGGAGCTTTGTGATTACAGGGGTCTTGAAGCATTGTGATGACAAGGGCATGGAACATTGTGATGAGATAGCCATGGAGCATACTGATGACATGCGTCATGGAGCTTTGTGATGATAAGGGCATGGAGCATTGCGATAGCAGGGGTCTTGGAGCATTGTGATGACAAGGGTCATGGAGCCTTGTGATGACAAGGCCGTGGAACATTGTGATGTCAGGGGTCATGGAGCATAAGTCTGAAATGTTTCATGGATTATTATGATGAGTGTGGACATGGAACATTGTGATGAAAAGGCCCCGGAACACTGTGATACATGGGTCATGGAGGATTGTAATGACAAAGCCATGGAGTATTTTGATGAAAAGGGCATCGAGCATTGTGATGACAAGCGTCATGGAGCATTGTGATGCCAAGGGTTATGGAGCTTTGTGATGACAAAGGTTATGGAGCATTTTGATGACAAGGGCGTTGTGCATTGTGATGAGAAGGGCAGGAAGCATTGTGATGACAGGATCAAGGAGCAATTTGATGAAAAGTGTCCAGGAATATTTTGATGACAGAGGTTATGGAACATTGTGATGTCAGGGGTCTTGGAGCATTGTGAGGATAAGGGCATGTAGCATTGTGATGACAGGGGTCATGGAACATTGTGATGACAGGGGTGAGGGATTATTGTGATGACTAGTGATGGAACCTTGTGATATCTGTTGTGAGAGAGCATTTTGATGAGAAGTTAATGGAGCATTGTGATGACAAGGTTTATAGAGCATTGTGATGACAATGTTGTAGAGCACTGTGTTGACAAGCGCATGGCTTATTGTGATTACATGGGTCATGGAGCATTTTGCTGACATGGGCATGGAGCATTGTGATGACAAGGGTCATGGAGCATTGTGCTGACAAAGGAATGGAGCATTGTGATGGCAAGGTTCAAGGAGCTTTGTGATGAAAAGTTCATGGAGCATTGTGGTGACAAATGTCAGAGAGTCTTGTGATGACGAGGGCATGGACCACTGTGATGACAAGAGTCATGAAGCATTGTGATGACTGGAATCACGGAACATTGTGATGACAGCGGTCATGGAGCATTGTGATGACCAGGGCATGGAGTATTGTGATGACAAGGTCATGGAGTATTGTGAAGACAGGTGTCAGGGAGAATTGTGATGACATATGTCATGCTCCATTGTGATGACAATGGAATGGAGCATTGTGATGCCAAGTGTCATGGAGGATTGTGATGACAAAGGTTATGGAGCATTGTGATGAGAATCTTGTGGACTATTGTGATGACAATGGCATGGAGCATTGTGATGAAAAGGGCATGGAGCATTGTGTTTAAAAAGCATGGAGACTTTTCATGATAGGTTTCAAGGAGCATTTGACGACAAGTGTCAGGGAGCATTGTGATGACATGTGTATTGAGCCTTGTGATGACAAAGTTCATGGAGCATTGTGATGACAAGTGCATGGAGTATTGTGATGAAAGGAATCATGGAGCGTTTTGATGACAAGTGTTATGGAAAATTGTGATCACAATGGTTTGGAGCATTGTGATGACAGAGGTCATGGATCATTATGATTTCAAGGAGCATGGAGCATTGTGATGACAAGGGCATGAAGTAATGTGATGCCAACGTTCATGGAGGATTGTGAATGACAATGGTAAAGACGTATTGTGATGACAAGCGCATGGAGCATTGTGATGACAAGTCATGTAGCATTTTGCTGACATAGGCATGGAGCATTGTGATGACAAGGGTCATGGTACACTGCGATGACAATTGTCAGAGAGCGTTGTGATTAGAGGGGTTATGGAACATTGTGATGACAAGTGTCATGGAGCATTGTGATGAGAAGACCATGGATAATTGTGATGATGAGCGTCATGGGGCATTGTGAGGACAAGTGATATGGAACATTTTGATCGCAAGGGTTTGGAGCATTGTGATGACAGAGGTCATGAAGCATGTTGATTTCATTGTGATGACAATAGCATGAAGCATTATGATGATGGGCATGGTGCATTGTGATGACAGGGTTCATGGAGCATTGAGATGACAAGGGCATGTAGCATTGTGATGAGAAAGCCATGGAGCATTCTGATGACATGTGTCATGGAGCTTTGTGATGACAAGGGTCATGGGGAAGTGTTATGACAAGGCCATGGAATATTGTGATGCCAGGGGTCATGGAGCATTGTTATGACAGGGGCAATGGAGCATTGTGATGACAAGGGCATGGAACATTGGTCTGCAAAGTTTCATGGATTATTGTGATGAGAGTGGGCATGGAGCACTGTAATGACAAGGGCACGGAACACTGTGATACATGGGTCATGGAGCATTGTAATGAGAAGGGCATGAAGCATTGTGATGAGAAGTGCATCAAGCATTGTGATGACAAGCGTCATGGAGCTTTGTGATGAAAAGGGCATGGAGCAATGTGATAAGAGGGTTCCTGGAGCATTGTGATGACAATGGCATGGAGCACTGTGATGCCAAGGGTCATGGAGGTTTGTGATGACAAAGTATTGGAGCATTTTGATGACAAGTGTGTGGTGCACTGTGATGAGAAGGGCAGGGAGCATTGTGATGACAGGGTCATGGAGCAATTTGATGAAAAGGGTCATGGAATATTTTGATGACAAGTGTCATGGAACATTGTGATGTCAGGAGTGATGGAGCATTGTGATGATAAGGGCATGTAGCATTGTGATGACAGGGGTCATGGAGCTTTGTGATCACAAGGGCATGGAGCATTGTCATTACAGGGGTCTTGGAGCATTGTGATGAAAAGGGCATGCATCATTGTGATGAAATAACACGGAGCCTTGTCATGACAGGGTTCAAGGAGCATACTGACGACAAGTGTCAGGGAGCATTGTGATGACAAGTGTATTGAGCATTGTGATGACAAAGGCATGGAGCATTGTGATGAGAAGACCATGGATAATTGTGATGAGGAGCATCATGGGGCGTTGTGATGACAGGTGTTATGGAACAATGTGATCACAAGGGTTTGGAGCATTATGATGACAGAGGTCTTGGTGCATTTGATTTCACTCTGATGGCAATAGCATGAAGCATGATGATGAAGGGCATGGTGCATTTTGATGACAGGGTTCATGGAGCATTGAGATGAAAAGCGGCATGGAGCTTTGTGATTACAGGGGTCTTGAAGCATTGTGATGACAAGGGCATGGAACATTGTGATGAGATAGCCATGGAGCATACTGATGACATGCGTCATGGAGCTTTGTGATGATAAGGGCATGGAGCATTGCGATAGCAGGGGTCTTGGAGCATTGTGATGACAAGGGTCATGGAGCCTTGTGATGACAAGGCCGTGGAACATTGTGATGTCAGGGGTCATGGAGCATAAGTCTGAAATGTTTCATGGATTATTATGATGAGTGTGGACATGGAGCATTGTGAGGAAAAGGCCACGGAACACTGTGATACATGGGTCATGGAGGATTGTAATGACAAAGCCATGGAGTATTTTGATGAGAAGGGCATCGAGCATTGTGATGACAAGCGTCATGGAGCATTGTGATGCCAAGGGTCATGGAGCTTTGTGATGACAAAGGTTATGGAGCATTTTGATGACAAGGGCGTTGTGCATTGTGATGAGAAGGGCAGGAAGCATTGTGATGACAGGATCAAGGAGCAATTTGATGAAAAGTGTCCAGGAATATTTGGATGACAGAGGTTATGGAACATTGTGATGTCAGGGGTCATGGAGCATTGTGAGGATAAGGGCATGTAGCATTGTGATGACAGGGGTCATGGAACATTGTGATGACAGGGGTGAGGGATTATTGTGATGACTAGTGATGGAACCTTGTGATATCAGTTGTGAGAGAGCATTTTGATGAGAAGTGAATGGAGCATTTTGATGACAAGTTTTATAGAGCATTGTGATGACAATGTTTTGGAGCATGGTGTTGACAAGCGCATGGCTTATTGTGATGACATGGGTCATGGAGCATTTTGCTGACATGGGCATGGAGCATTGTGATGACAAGGGTCATGGAGCATTGTGCTGACAAAGGAATGGAGCATTGTGATGGCATGGGTCAAGGAGCTTTTTGATGAAAATTTCATAGAGCATTGTGGTGACAAATGTCAGAGATCCTTGTGATGACAAGGGCATGGACCATTGTGATGACAAGAGTCATGAAGCATTGTGATGACTGGAGTCACGGAACATTGTGATGACAGCGGTCATGGAGCAATGTGATGACAAGGGCATGGAGTATTGTGATGACAAGGTCATGGAGTATTGTGAAGACAGGGGTCAGGGTGCATTGTGATGACATATGTCATGCTCGATTGTGATGAGAATGGAATGGAGCATTGTGATGAGAAGCTTGTGGAGTATTGTGATGACAATGGCCTGGAGCATTGTGATGAAAAGGGCATGGGGCATTGTGATGAAAAAGGCATGGAGACTTTTCATGATAGGTTTCAAGGAGCATTTTGACGACAAGCGTCAGGGAGCATTATGATGACATGTGTATTGAGCCTTGTGATGACAAAGTTCATGGAGCATTGTGATGACAAGTGCATGGAGTATTGTGATGAAAGGAATCATGGAGCGTTTTGATGACAAGTGTTATGGAAAATTGTGATCACAAGGGTTTGGAGCATTGTGATGACAGAGGTCATGGATCATTTTGATTTCAAGGAGCATGGAGCATTGTGATGACAAGGGCATGAAATAATGTGATGCCAATGTTCATGGAGGATTGTGAATGACAATTGTAAAGAAGTATTGTGATGACAAGCGCATGGAGCATTGTGATGACAAGTCATGTAGCATTTTGCTGACATAGGCATGGAGCATTGTGATGACAAGGGTCATGGTACACTGCGATGACAATTGTCAGAGAGCGTTGTGATTAGAGGGGTTATGGAACATTGTGATGACAAGTGTCATGGAGCATTGTGATGAGAAGACCATGGATAATTGTGATGATGAGCGTCATGGGGCGTTGTGAGGACAAGTGATATGGAACATTTTGGTCACAAGGGTTTGGAGCATTGTGATGACAGAGGTCATGGAGCATGTTGATTTCATTGTGATGACAATAGCATGAAGCATTATGATGATGGGCATGGTGCATTCTGATGACAGGGTTCATGGAGCATTGAGATGACAAAGGCATGGAACATTGGTCTGCAAAGTTTCATGGATTATTGTGATGAGAGTGGGCATGGAGCACTGTGATGACAAGGGCACGGAACACTGTGATACATGGGTCATGGAGCATTGTAATGAGAAGGGCATGAAGCATTGTGATGAGAAGTGCATCAAGCATTGTGATGACAAGCGTCATGGAGCTTTGTGATGAAAAGGGCATGGAGCAATGTGATAAGAGGGTTCCTGGAGCATTGTGATGACAATGGCATGGAGCACTGTGATGCCAAGGGTCATGGAGGTTTGTGATGACAAAGGTCATGGAGCATTTTGATGACAAGTGTGTGGTGCACTGTGATGAGAAGGGCAGGGAGCATTGTGATGACAGGGTCATGGAGCAATTTGATGAAAAGGGTCATGGAATATTTTGATGACAAGTGTCATGGAACATTGTGATGTCAGGAGTGATGGAGCATTGTGATGATAAGGGCATGTAGCATTGTGATGACAGGGGTCATGGATCTTTTTGATCACAAGGGCATGGAGCATTGTCATTACAGGGGACTTGGAGCATTGTGATGAAAAGGGCATGGATCATTGTGATGAAATAACACGGAGCCTTGTCATGACAGGGTTCAAGGAGCATACTGACGACAAGTGTCAAGGAGCATTGTGATGACAAAGGCATGGAACATTGTGATGAGAAGACCATGGATAATTGTGATGAGGAGCATCATGGGGCGTTGTGATGACAAGTGTCATGGAACATTGTGATGTCAGGAGTGATGGAGCATTGTGATGATAAGGGCATGTAGCATTGTGATGACAGGGGTCATGGATCTTTGTGATCACAAGGGCATGGAGCATTGTCATTACAGGGGTCTTGGAGCATTGTGATGAAAAGGGCATGGTTCATTGTGATGAAATAACACGGAGCCTTGTCATGACAGGGTTCAAGGAGCATACTGACGACAAGTGTCAGGGAGCATTGTGATGACAAGTGTATTGAGCATTGTGATGACAAAGGCATGGAGCATTGTGATGAGAAGACCATGGATAATTGTGATGAGGAGCATCATGGGGCGTTGTGATGACAGGTGTTATGGAACAATGTGATCACAAGGGTTTGGAGCATTATGATGACAGAGGTCTTGGTGCATTTGATTTCATTGTGATGGCAATAGCATGAAGCATGATGATGAAGGGCATGGTGCATTGTGATGACAGGGTTCATGGAGCATTGAGATGAAAAGCGGCATGGAGCTTTGTGATTACAGGGGTCTTGCAGCATTGTGATGACAAGGGCATGGAACATTGTGATGAGATAGCCATGGAGCATACTGATGACATGCGTCATGGAGCTTTGTGATGATAAGGGCATGGAGCATTGCGATAGCAGGGGTCTTGGAGCATTGTGATGACAAGGGTCATGGAGCCTTGTGATGACAAGGCCGTGGAACATTGTGATGTCAGGGGTCATGGAGCATAAGTCTGAAATGTTTCATGGATTATTATGATGAGCGTGGACATGGAGCATTGTGATGAAAAGGCCCCAGAACTCTGTGATACATGGGTCATAGAGGATTGTAATGACAAAGCCATGGAGTATTTTGATGAGAAGGGCATCGAGCATTGTGATGACAAGCGTCATGGATCATTGTGATGCCAAGGGTCATGGAGCTTTGTGATGACAAAGGTTATGGAGCATTTTGATGACAAGGGCGTTGTGCATTGTGATGAGAAGGGCAGGAAGCATTGTGATGACAGGATCAAGGAGCAATTTGATGAAAAGTGTCCAGGAATATTTTGATGACAGAGGTTATAGAACTTTGTGATGTCAGGGGTCATGGAGCATTGTGAGGATAAGGGCATGTAGCATTGTGATGACAGGGGTCATGGAACATTGTGATGACAGGGGTGAGGGATTATTGTGATGACTAGTGATGGAACCTTGTGATATTAGTTGTGAGAGAGCATTTTGATGAGAAGTGAATGGAGCATTGTGATGACAAGTTTTATGGAGCATTGTGATGACAATGTTGTAGAGCATTGTGTTGACAAGCGCATGGCTTATTGTGATGACATGGGTCATGGAGCATTTTGCTGACATGGGCATGGAGCATTGTGATCACAAGGGTCATGGAGCATTGTGCTGACAAAGGAATGGAGCATTGTGATGGCATGGGTCAAGGAGCTTTTTGATGAAAATTTCATAGAGCATTGTGGTGACAAATGTCAGAGAGCCTTGTGATGACGAGGGCATGGACCATTGTGATGACAAGAGTCATGAAGCATTGTGATGACTGGAGTCACGGAACATTGTGATGACAGCGGTCATGGAGCAATGTGATGACAAGGGCATGGAGTATTGTGATGACAAGGTAATGGAGTATTGTGAAGACAGGTGTCAGGGTGCATTGTGATGACATATGTCATGCTCGATTGTGATGAGAATGGAATGGAGCATTGTGATGCCAAGTGTCATGGAGGATTGTGATGACAAAGGTTATGGAGCATTGTGATGAGAAGCTTGTGTAGTATTGTGATGACAATGGCCTGGAGCATTGTGATGAAAAGGGCATGGAGCATTGTGATGAAAAAAGCATGGAGACTTTTCATGATAGGTTTCAAGGAGCATTTTGACGACAAGGGTCAGGGAGCATTATGATGACATGTGTATTGAGCCTTGTGATGACAAAGTTCATGGAGCATTGTGATGACAAGTGCATGGAGTATTGTGATGAAAGGAATCATGGAGCGTTTTGATGACAAGTGTTATGGAAAATTGTGATCACAAGGGTTTGGAGCATTGTGATGACAGAGGTCATGGATCATTTTGATTTCAAGGAGCATGGAGCATTGTGATGACAAGGGCATGAAGTAATGTGATGCCAATGTTCATGGAGGATTGTGAATGACAATGGTAAAGAAGTATTGTGATGACAAGCGCATGGAGCATTGTGATGACAAGTCATGTAGCATTTTGCTGACATAGGCATGGAGCATTGTGATGACAAGGGTCATGGTACACTGCGATGACAATTGTCAGAGAGCGTTGTGATTAGAGGGGTTATGGAACATTGTGATGACAAGTGTCATGGAGCATTGTGATGAGAAGACCATGGATAATTGTGATGATGAGTGTCATGGGGCGTTGTGAGGACATGTGATATGGAACATTTTGGTCACAAGGGTTTGGAGCCTTGTGATGACAGAGGTCATTGAGCATGTTGATTTCATTGTGATGACAATAGCATGAAGCATTATGATGATGGGCATGGTGCATTGTGATGACAGGGTTCATGGAGCATTGAGATGACAAGGGCATGGAGCATTGTGATGAGAAAGCCATGGAGCATTCTGATGATATGTGTCATGGAGCTTTGTGATGACAAGGGTCATGGGGAAGTGTTATGACAAGGCCATGGAATATTGTGATGCCAGGGGTCATGGAGCATTGTTATGACAGGGGCAATGGAGCATTGTGATGACAAGGGCATGGAACATTGGTCTGCAAAGTTTCATGGATTATTGTGATGAGAGTGGGCATGGAGCACTGTGATGACGAGGGCACGGAACACTGTGATACATGGGTCATGGAGCATTGTAATGAGAAGGGCATGAAGCATTGTGATGAGAAGGGCATCAAGCATTGTGATGACAAGCGTCATGGAGTTTTGTGATGAAAAGGGCATGGAGCAATGTGATAAGAGGGTTCCTGGAGCATTGTGATGACAATGGCATGGAGCACTGTGATGCCAAGGGTCATGGAGGTTTGTGATGACAAAGGTCATGGAGCATTTTGATGACAAGTGTGTGGTGCACTGTGATGAGAAGGGCAGGGGGCATTGTGATGACAGGGTCATGGAGCAATTTGTTGAAAAGGGTCATGGAATATTTTGATGACAAGTGTCATGGAACATTGTGATGTCAGGAGTGATGGAGCATTGTGATGATAAGGGCATGTAGCATTGTGATGACAGGGGTCATGGATCTTTGTGATCACAAGGGCATGGAGCATTGTCATTACAGGGGTCTTGGAGCATTGTGATGAAAAGGGCATGGTTCATTGTGATGAAATAACACGGAGCCTTGTCATGACAGGGTTCAAGGAGCATACTGACGACAAGTGTCAAGGAGCATTGTGATGACAAAGGCATGGAACATTGTGATGAGAAGACCATGGATAATTGTGATGAGGAGCATCATGGGGCGTTGTGATGACAAGTGTCATGGAAAATTGTGATGTCAGGAGTGATGGAGCATTGTGATGATAAGGGCATGTAGCATTGTGATGACAGGGGTCATGGAGCTTTGTGATCACAAGGACATGGAGCATTGTCATTACAGGGGTCTTGGAGCATTGTGATGAAAAGGGCATGGATCATTGTGATGAAATAACACGGAGCCTTGTCATGACAGGGTTCAAGGAGCATACTGACGACAAGTGTCAGGGAGCATTGTGATGACAAGTGTATTGAGCATTGTGATGACAAAGGCATGGAGCATTGTGATGAGAAGACCATGGATAATTGTGATGAGGAGCATCATGGGGCGTTGTGATGACAGGTGTTATGGAACAATGTGATCACAAGGGTTTGGAGCATTATGATGACAGAGGTCTTGGTGCATTTGATTTCATTGTGATGGCAATAGCATGAAGCATGATGATGAAGGGCATGGTGCATTGTGATGACAGGGTTCATGGAGCATTGAGATGAAAAGCGGCATGGAGCTTTGTGATTACAGGGGTCTTGCAGCATTGTGATGACAAGGGCATGGAGCAGTGTGATGAGAAAGCCATGGAGCATACTGATGACATGTGTCATGGAGCTTTGTGATGATAAGGGCATGGAGCTTTGCGATAACAGGGGTCTTGGAGCACTGTGATGACAAGGGTCATGGAGCCTTGTGATGACAAGGCCGCGGAACATTGTGATGTCAGGAGTCATGGAGCATAAGTCTGAAATGTTTCATGGATTATTATGATGAGCGTGGACATGGAACATTGTGATGA
Source organism: Mesoplodon mirus (assembly GCF_964341445.2). Lineage (NCBI taxonomy): Eukaryota > Metazoa > Chordata > Mammalia > Artiodactyla > Ziphiidae > Mesoplodon > Mesoplodon mirus. The sequence continues at coordinate 193,229,197 of NC_138976.1, read as the reverse complement.
AAAGGCCACAGAACACTGTGATACATGGGTAATGGAGGATTATAATGACAAAGCCATGGAGTATTTTGATGAGAAGGGCATCGAGCATTGTGATGACAAGCGTCATGGAGCATTGTGATGCCAAGGGTCATGGAGCTTTGTGATGACAAAGGTTATGGAGCATTTTGATGACAAGGGCGTTGTGCATTGTGATGAGAAGGGCAGGAAGCATTGTGATGACAGGATCAAGGAGCAATTTGATGAAAAGTGTCCAGGATTATTTTGATGACAGAGTTTATGGAACATTGTGATGTCAGGGGTCATGGAGCATTGTGAGGATAAGGGCATGTAGCATTGTGATGACAGGGGTCATGGAACATTGTGATGACAGGGGTGAGGGATTATTGTGATGACTAGTGATGGAACCTTGTGATATCATTTGTGAGAGAGCATTTTGATGAGAAGTGAATGGAACATTGTGATGACAAGTTTTATAGAGCATTGTGATGACAATGTTGTAGAGCACTGTGTTGACAAGCGCATGGCTTATTGTGATGACATGGGTCATGGAGCATTTTGCTGACATGGGCATGGAGCATTGTGATGACAAGGGTCATGGAGCATTGTGCTGACAAAGGAATGGAGCATTGTGATGGCATGGGTCAAGGAGCTTTTTGATGAAAATTTCATAGAGCATTGTGGTGACAAATGTCAGAGAGCCTTGTGATGACGAGGGCATGGACCATTGTGATGACAAGAGTCATGAAGCATTGTGATGACTGGAGTCACGGAACATTGTGATGACAGCGGTCATGGAGTATTGTGAAGACAGGTGTCAGGGACCATTGTGGTGACATATGTCAGGCTCGATTGTGATGACAATGGAATGGAGCATTGTGATGCCAAGTGTCATGGAGGATTGTGATGACAAAGGTTATGGAGCATTGTGATGAGAAGCTTGTGGAGTATTGTGATGACAATGGCCTGGAGCATTGTGATGAAAAGGGCATGGTGCATTGTGATGAAAAAGGCATGGAGACTTTTCTTGATAGGTTTCAAGGAGCATTTTGACGACAAGTGTCAGGGAGCATTGTGATGAAATGTGTATTGAGCCTTGTGATGACAAAGTTCATGGAGCATTGTGATGACAAGTGCATGGAGTATTGTGATGAAAGGAATCATGGAGCGTTTTGATGACAAGTGTTATGGAAAATTGTGATCACAATGGTTTGGAGCATTGTGATGACAGACGTCATGGATCAATTTGATTTCAAGGAGCATGGAGCATTGTGATGACAAGGGCATGAAGTAATGTGATGCCAACGTTCATGGAGGATTGTGAATGACAATGGTAAAGAAGTATTGTGATGACAAGCGCATGGAGCATTGTGATGACAAGTCATGTAGCATTTTGCTGACATAGGCATGGAGCATTGTGATGACAAGGGTCATGGTACACTGCGATGACAATTGTCAGAGAGCGTTGTGATTAGAGGGGTTATGGAACATTGTGATGACAAGTGTCATGGAGCATTGTGATGAGAAGACCATGGATAATTGTGATGATGAGCGTCATGGGGCGTTGTGAGGACAAGTGATATGGAACATTTTGATCACAAGGGTTTGGAGCATTGTGATGACAGGGGTCATGGAGCATGTTGATTTCATTGTGATGACAATAGCATGAAGCATTATGATGATGGGCATGGTGCATTGTGATGACAGGGTTCATGGAGCATTGAGATGACAAGGGCATGGAGCATTGTGATGAGAAAGCCGTGGAGCATTCTGATGACATGTGTCATGGAGCTTTGTGATGACAAGGGTCATGGGGAAGTGTTATGACAAGGCCATGGAATATTGTGATGCCAGGGGTCATGGAGCATTGTTATGACAGGGGCAATGGAGCATTGTGATGACAAGGGCATGGAGCATTGTGATGACAAGGGCATGGACCACTGTTATGCCAATGGTGATGTAGGTTTGTGATGACAAAGGTCATGGAGCATTTTGATGACAAGTGTGTGGTGCACTGTGATGAGAAGGGCAGGGAGCCTTGTGATGCCAGGGTCATGGAGCAATTTGATGAAAAGGGTCATGGAATATTTTGATGACAAGAGACATGGAACGTTGTGGTGTCAGGAGTGATGGAGCATTGTGATGATAAGGGCATATAGCATTGTGATGACGGGTCATGGAGCTTTGTGATCACAAGGGCATGGAGCATTGTCATTACAGGGGACTTGGAGCATTGTGATGAGAAGGGCATGGAACATTGTGATGAAATAACACGGAGGCTTCTCATGACAGGGTTCAAGGAGCATACTGACGACAAGTGTCAGGGAGCATTGTGATGGCAAGTGTATTGAGCATTGTGATGACAAAGGCATGGAGCATTGTGATGAGAAGACCATGGATAATTGTGATGAGGAGCATCATGGGGCGTTGTGATGACAAGTGTTATGGAACAATGTGATCACAAGGGTTTGGAGCATTATGATGACAGAGGTCTTGGTGCATTTTGATTTCATTGTGATGGCAATAGCATGAAGCATTATGATGAAGGGCATGGTGCATTGTGATGACAGGGTTCATGGAGCATTGAGATGAAAAGCGGCATGGAGCTTTGTGATTACAGGGGTCTTGAAGCATTGTGATGACAAGGGCATGGAGCATTGTGATGAGAAAGCCATGGAGCATACTGATGACATGCGTCATGGAGCTTTGTGATGATATGGGCATGGAGCATTGCGATAACAGGGGTCTTGGAGCATTGTGATGACAAGGGTAATGGAGCCTTGTGATGACAAGGCAGTGGAACATTATGATGTCAGGTGCCATGGAGCATAAGTCTGAAATGTTTCATGGATTATTATGATGAGCGTGGACATGGAACATTGTGATGAAAAGGCCACGGAACACTGTGATACATGGGTCATGGAGGATTGCAATGACAAAGCCATGGAGTATTTTGATGAGAAGGGCATCGAGCATTGTGATGACAAGCGTCATGGAGCATTGTGATGCCAAGGGTCATGGAGCTTTGTGATGACAAAGGTTATGGAGCATTTTGATGACAAGGGCGTTGTGCATTGTGATGAGAAGGGCAGGAAGCATTGTGATGACAGGATCAAGGAGCAATTTGGTGAAAAGTGTCCAGGAATATTTTGATGACAGAGGTTATGGAACATTGTGATGTCAGGGGTCATGGAGCATTGTGAGGATAAGGTCATGTAGCATTGTGATGACAGGGGTCATGGAACATTGTGATGACAGGGGTGAGGGATTATTGTGATGACTAGTGATGGAACCTTGTGATATCAGTTGTGAGAGAGCATTTTGATGAGAAGTGAATGGAGCATTGTGATGACAAGTTTTATAGAGCATTGTGATGACAATGTTGTAGAGCACTGTGTTGACAAGCGCATGGCTTATTGTGATGACATGGGTCATGGAGCATTTTGCTGACATGGGCATGGAGCATTGTGATGACAAGGGTCATGGAGCATTGTGCTGACAAAGGAATGGAGCATTGTGATGGCAAGTGTCAAGGAGCTTTGTGATGCAATGTTCATGGAGCATTGTGGTGACAAATGTCAGAGAGCCTTGTGATGACGAGGGCATGGACCATTGTGATAACAAGAGTCATGAAGCATTGTGATGACTGGAGTCACGGAACATTGTGATGACAGCGGTCATGGAGCATTGTGATGACAAGGGCATGGAGTATTGTGATGACAAGGTTATGGAGAATTGTGAAGACATGTGTCAGGGAGCATTGTGATGACATATGTCATGCTCCATTGTGATGACAATGGAATGGAGCATTGTGATGCCAAGTGTCATGGAGGATTGTGATGACAAAGGTTATGGAGCATTGTGATGACCAGCTTGTGGAGTATTGTGATGACAATGGCATGGAGCATTGTGATGAAATGGGCATGGAGCATTGTGATGAAAAAGGCATGGAGACTTTTCTTGATAGGTTTCAAGGAGCATTTTGACGACAAGTGTCAGGGAGCATTGTGATGACATGTGTATTGAGCCTTGTGATGACAAAGTTCATGGAGCATTGTGATGACAAGTGCATGGAGTATTGTGATGAAAGGAATCATGGAGCGTTTTGATGACAAGTGTTATGGAAAATTGTGATCACAATGGTTTGGAGCATTGTGATGACAGAGGTCATGGATCATTTTGATTTCAAGGAGCATGGAGCATTGTGATGACAAGGGCATGAAGTAATGTGATGCCAATGTTCATGGAGGATTGTGAATGACAATGGTAAAGAAGTATTGTGATGACAAGCGCATGGAGCATTGTGATGACAAGTCATGTAGCATTATGCTGACATAGGCATGGAGCATTGTGATGACAGGGGTCATGGTACACTGCGATGACAATTGTCAGGGAGCGTTGTGATTAGAGGGGTTATGGAACATTGTGATGACAAATGTCATGGAGCATTGTGATGAGAAGACCATGGATAATTGTGATGATGAGCGTCATGGGGCTTTGTGAGGACAAGTGATATGGAACATTTTGATCACAAGGGTTTGGAGCATTGTGATGACAGGGGTCATGGAGCATGTTGATTTCATTGTGATGACAATAGCATGAAGCATTATGATGATGGGCATGGTGCATTGTGATGACAGGGTTCATGGAGCATTGAGATGACAAGGGCATGGAGCATTGTGATGAGAAAGCCGTGGAGCATTCTGATGACATGTGTCATGGAGCTTTGTGATGACAAGGGTCATGGGGAAGTGTTATGACAAGGCCATGGAATATTGTGATGCCAGGGGTCATGGAGCATTGTTATGACAGGGGCAATGGAGCATTGTGATGACAAGGGCATGGAGCATTGTGATGACAAGGGCATGGACCACTGTTATGCCAATGGTGATGTAGGTTTGTGATGACAAAGGTCATGGAGCATTTTGATGACAAGTGTGTGGTGCACTGTGATGAGAAGGGCAGGGAGCCTTGTGATGCCAGGGTCATGGAGCAATTTGATGAAAAGGGTCATGGAATATTTTGATGACAAGAGACATGGAACGTTGTGGTGTCAGGAGTGATGGAGCATTGTGATGATAAGGGCATATAGCATTGTGATGACGGGTCATGGAGCTTTGTGATCACAAGGGCATGGAGCATTGTCATTACAGGGGACTTGGAGCATTGTGATGAGAAGGGCATGGAACATTGTGATGAAATAACACGGAGGCTTCTCATGACAGGGTTCAAGGAGCATACTGACGACAAGTGTCAGGGAGCATTGTGATGGCAAGTGTATTGAGCATTGTGAAGACAAAGGCATGGAGCATTGTGATGAGAAGACCATGGATAATTGTGATGAGGAGCATCATGGGGCGTTGTGATGACAAGTGTTATGGAACAATGTGATCACAAGGGTTTGGAGCATTATGATGACAGAGGTCTTGGTGCATTTTGATTTCATTGTGATGGCAATAGCATGAAGCATTATGATGAAGGGCATGGTGCATTGTGATGACAGGGTTCATGGAGCATTGAGATGAAAAGCGGCATGGAGCTTTGTGATTACAGGGGTCTTGAAGCATTGTGATGACAAGGGCATGGAGCATTGTGATGAGAAAGCCATGGAGCATACTGATGACATGCGTCATGGAGCTTTGTGATGATATGGGCATGGAGCATTGCGATAACAGGGGTCTTGGAGCATTGTGATGACAAGGGTAATGGAGCCTTGTGATGACAAGGCAGTGGAACATTATGATGTCAGGTGCCATGGAGCATAAGTCTGAAATGTTTCATGGATTATTATGATGAGCGTGGACATGGAACATTGTGATGAAAAGGCCACGGAACACTGTGATACATGGGTCATGGAGGATTGCAATGACAAAGCCATGGAGTATTTTGATGAGAAGGGCATCGAGCATTGTGATGACAAGCGTCATGGAGCATTGTGATGCCAAGGGTCATGGAGCTTTGTGATGACAAAGGTTATGGAGCATTTTGATGACAAGGGCGTTGTGCATTGTGATGAGAAGGGCAGGAAGCATTGTGATGACAGGATCAAGGAGCAATTTGGTGAAAAGTGTCCAGGAATATTTTGATGACAGAGGTTATGGAACATTGTGATGTCAGGGGTCATGGAGCATTGTGAGGATAAGGTCATGTAGCATTGTGATGACAGGGGTCATGGAACATTGTGATGACAGGGGTGAGGGATTATTGTGATGACTAGTGATGGAACCTTGTGATATCAGTTGTGAGAGAGCATTTTGATGAGAAGTGAATGGAGCATTGTGATGACAAGTTTTATAGAGCATTGTGATGACAATGTTGTAGAGCACTGTGTTGACAAGCGCATGGCTTATTGTGATGACATGGGTCATGGAGCATTTTGCTGACATGGGCATGGAGCATTGTGATGACAAGGGTCATGGAGCATTGTGCTGACAAAGGAATGGAGCATTGTGATGGCAAGTGTCAAGGAGCTTTGTGATGAAAAGTTCATGGAGCATTGTGGTGACAAATGTCAGAGAGCCTTGTGATGACGAGGGCATGGACCATTGTGATAACAAGAGTCATGAAGCATTGTGATGACTGGAGTCACGGAACATTGTGATGACAGCGGTCATGGAGCATTGTGATGACAAGGGCATGGAGTATTGTGATGACAAGGTTATGGAGAATTGTGAAGACATGTGTCAGGGAGCATTGTGATGACATATGTCATGCTCCATTGTGATGACAATGGAATGGAGCATTGTGATGCCAAGTGTCATGGAGGATTGTGATGACAAAGGTTATGGAGCATTGTGATGACAAGCTTGTGGAGTATTGTGATGACAATGGCATGGAGCATTGTGATGAAATGGGCATGGAGCATTGTGATGAAAAAGGCATGGAGACTTTTCTTGATAGGTTTCAAGGAGCATTTTGACGACAAGTGTCAGGGAGCATTGTGATGACATGTGTATTGAGCCTTGTGATGACAAAGTTCATGGAGCATTGTGATGACAAGTGCATGGAGTATTGTGATGAAAGGAATCATGGAGCGTTTTGATGACAAGTGTTATGGAAAATTGTGATCACAATGGTTTGGAGCATTGTGATGACAGAGGTCATGGATCATTTTGATTTCAAGGAGCATGGAGCATTGTGATGACAAGGGCATGAAGTAATGTGATGCCAATGTTCATGGAGGATTGTGAATGACAATGGTAAAGAAGTATTGTGATGACAAGCGCATGGAGCATTGTGATGACAAGTCATGTAGCATTATGCTGACATAGGCATGGAACATTGTGATGACAGGGGTCATGGTACACTGCGATGACAATTGTCAGGGAGCGTTGTGATTAGAGGGGTTATGGAACATTGTGATGACAAATGTCATGGAGCATTGTGATGAGAAGACCATGGATAATTGTGATGATGAGCGTCATGGGGCGTTGTGAGGACAAGTGATATGGAACATTTTGATCACAAGGTTTTGGAGCATTGTGATGACAGAGGTCATGGATCATGTTGATTTCATTGTGATGACAATAGCATGAAGCATTATGATGATGGGCATGGTGCATTGTGATGACAGGGTTCATGGAGCATTGAGATGACAAGGGCATGGAGCATTGTGATGAGAAAGCCATGGAGCATTCTGATGACATGTGTCATGGAGCTTTGTGATGACAAGGGTCATGGGGAAGTGTTATGACAAGGCCATGGAATATTGTGATGCCAGGGGTCATGGAGCATTGTTATGACAGGGGCAATGGAGCATTGTGATGACAAGGGAATGGAACATTGGTCTGCAAAGTTTCATGGATTATTGTGATGAGAGTGGGCATGGAGCACTGTGATGACAAGGGCACGGAACACTGTGATACATTGGTCATGGAGCATTGTAATGAGAAGGGCATGAAGCATTGTGATGAGAAGTGCATCAAGCATTGTGATGACAAGCGTCATGGAGCTTTGTGATGAAAGGGGCATGGAGCAATGTGATAAGAGGGTTCCTGGAGCATTGTGATGACAATGGCATGGAGCACTGTGATGCCAAGGGTCATGGAGGTTTGTGATGACAAAGGTCATGGAGCATTTTGATGACAAGTGTGTGGTGCACTGTGATGAGAAGGGCAGGGAGCATTGTGAAGAGAGGGTCATGGAGCAATTTGATGAAAAGTGTCATGGAATATTTTGATGACAAATGTCATGGAACATTGTGATGTCAGGAGTGATGGAGCATTGTGATGATAAGGGCATGTAGCATTGTGATGACCGGGGTCATGGAGCTTTGTGATCACAAGGGCATGGAGCATTGTCATTACAGGGGTCTTGGAGCATTGTGATGAAAAATGCATGGATCATTGTGATGAAATAACACGGAGCCTTGTCATGACAGGGATCAAGGAGCATACTGACGACAAGTGTCAGGGAGCATTGTGATGGCAAGTGTATTGAGCATTGTGATGACAAAGGCATGGAGCATTGTGATGAGAAGACCATGGATAATTGTGATGAGGAGCATCATGGGGAGTTGTGATGACAGGTGTTATGGAACAATGTGATCACAAGGGTTTGGAGCATTATGATGACAGAGGTCTTGGTGCATTTGATTTCACTCTGATGGCAATAGCATGAAGCATGATGATGAAGGGCATGGTGCATTGTGATGACAGGGTTCATGGAGCATTGAGATGAAAAGCGGCATGGAGCTTTGTGATTACAGGGGTCTTGCAGCATTGTGATGACAAGGGCATGGAACATTGTGATGAGAAAGCCATGGAGCATACTGATGACATGCGTCATGGAGCTTTGTGATGATAAGGGCATGGAGCATTGCGATAACAGGGGTCTTGGAGCATTGTGATGACAAGGGTCATGGAGCCTTGTGATGACAAGGCCGTGGAACATCGTGATGTCAGGGGTCATGGAGCATAAGTCTGAAATGTTTCATGGATTATTATGATGAGCGTGGACATGGAGCATTGTGATGAAAAGGCCCCGGAACACTGTGATACATGGGTCATGGAGGATTGTAATGATAAAGCCATGGAGTATTTTGATGAGAAGGGCATCGAGCATTGTGATGACAAGCGTCATGGAGCATTGTGATGCCAAGGGTCATGGAGCTTTGTGATGACAAAGGTTATGGAGCATTTTGATGACAAGGGCGTTGTGCATTGTGATGAGAAGGGCAGGAAGCATTGTGATGACAGGATCAAGGAGCAATTTGATGAAAAGTGTCCAGGAATATTTTGATGACAGAGGTTATGGAACATTGTGATGTCAGGGGTCATGGAGCATTGTGAGGATAAGGGCATGTAGCATTGTGATGACAGGGGTCATGGAACATTGTGATGACAGGGGTGAGGGATTATTGTGATGACTAGTGATGGAACCTTGTGATATCAGTTGTGAGAGAGCATTTTGATGAGAAGTGAATGGAGCATTGTGATGACAAGTTTTATAGAGCATTGTGATGACAATGTTGTAGAGCATTGTGTTGACAAGCGCATGGCTTATTGTGATGACATGGGTCATGGAGCATTTTGCTGACATGGGCATGGAGCATTGTGATGACAAGGGTCATGGAGCATTGTGCTGACAAAGGAATGGAGCATTGTGATGGCATGGGTCAAGGAGCTTTGTGATGAAAATTTCATAGAGCATTGTGGTGACAAATGTCAGAGAGCCTTGTGATGACGAGGGCATGGACCATTGTGATGACAAGAGTCATGAAGCATTGTGATGACTGGAGGCACGGAACATTGTGATGACAGCGGTCATGGAGCAATGTGATGACAAGGGCATGGAGTATTGTGATGACAAGGTCATGGAGTATTGTGAAGACAGGTGTCAGGGTGCATTGTGATGACATATGTCATGCTCGATTGTGATGAGAATGGAATGGAGCATTGTGATGAGAAGCTTGTGGAGTATTGTGATGACAATGGCCTGGAGCATTGTGATGAAAAGGGCATGGGGCATTGTGATGAAAAAGGCATGGAGACTTTTCATGATAGGTTTCAAGGAGCATTTTGACGACAAGTGTCAGGGAGCATTGTGATGACATGTGTATTGAGCCTTGTGATGACAAAGTTCATGGAGCATTGTGATGACAAGTGCATGGAGTATTGTGATGAAAGGAATCATGGAGCGTTTTGATGACAAGTGTTATGGAAAAATGTGATCACATGGGTTTGGAGCATTGTGATGACAGAGGTCATGGATCATTTTGATTTCAAGGAGCATGGAGCATTGTGATGACAAGGGCATGAAGTAATGTGATGCCAATGTTCATGGAGGATTGTGAATGACAATTGTAAAGAAGTATTGTGATGACAAGCGCATGGAGCATTGTGATGACAAGTCATGTAGCATTTTGCTGACATAGGCATGGAGCATTGTGATGACAAGGGTCATGGTACACTGCGATGACAATTGTCAGAGAGCGTTGTGATTAGAGGGGTTATGGAACATTGTGATGACAAGTGTCATGGAGCATTGTGATGAGAAGACCATGGATAATTGTGATGATGAGCGTCATGGGGCGTTGTGAGGACAAGTGATATGGAACATTTTGATCACAAGGGTTTGGAGCATTGTGATGACAGAGGTCATGGATCATGTTGATTTCATTGTGATGACAATAGCATGAAGCATTATGATGAAGGGCATGGTGCATTGTGATGACAGGGTTCATGGAGCATTTAGATGAAAAGCGGCATGCAGCTTTGTGATTACAGGGGTCTTGAAGCATTGTGATGACAAGGGCATGGAGCATTGTGATGAGAAATCCATGGAGCATACTGATGACATGCGTCATGGCGGATTGTGAAGATAAGGGCATGGAGCATTGCAATAACAGCGGTATTGGAGAATTGTGATGACAAGGGTCATGGTGCCTTGTGATGACAAGGCCGTGGAACATTGTCATATCAGGGGTCATGGAGCATAAGTCAGAAATGTTTCATGGATTATTATGATAAGCGTGGACATGGAGCATTGTGATGAAAAGGCCAAGGAACACTGTGATACATGGGTCATGGAAGATTGTAATGACAAAGCCATGGAGTATTTTGATTAGAAATGCACCGAGCATTGTGATGACAAGCATCATGGAGCATTGTGATGCCAAGGGTCATGGAGATTTGTGATGACTGGAGTCACGGAACATTGTGATGAGAGCGGTCATTGAGCTTTGTGATGACAAGGGCATGGAGTATTGTGAAGACAAGGTCATGGAGTATTGTGAAGACAGGTGTCAGGGAGCATTGTGATGACATATGTTATGCTCCACTGCGATGACAATGGAATGGAGCATTGTGATGCCAAGTGTCATGGAGGATTGTGATGACAAAAGTTATGGAGCATTGTGATGACAAGCTTGTGGAGTATTGTGATGACAATGGCATGGAGCATTGTGATGAAAAGGGAATGGAGCATTGTGATGAAAAAGCATGGAGACTTTTCATGATAGGTTTCAAGGAGCATTTTGACGACAAGTGTCAGGGAGCATTGTGATGATGTGTATTGAGCGTTGTGATGACAAAGATCATGGAGCATTGTGATGACAAGTGCATGGAGTATTGTGATGAAAGGAATCATGGAGCGTTTTGATGACAAGTGTTATGGAAAATTGTGATCACAAGGGTTTGGAGCATTGTGATAACAGAGGTCATGGATCATTTTGATTTCAAGGAGAATGGAGCATTGTGATGACAAGGGAATGAAGTAATGTGATGCCAATGTACATGGAGGATTGTGAATGATAATGGTAAAGAAGTATTGTGATGACAAGTCATGTAGCATTTTGCTGACATAGGCATGGATCATTGTGATGACAAGGGTCATGGTACACTGCAATGACAATTGTCAGAGAGCATTGTGATTAGAGGGGTTATGGAGCATTGTGATGACATGTGTATTGAGGCTTGTGATGACAAAGTTCTTGGAGGATTGTGATGACAAGTGCATGGAGTATTGTGATGAAAGGAATCATGGAGCGTTTTGATGACAAGTGTTATGGAAAATTGTGATCGCAAGGTTTTGGAGCATTGTGATGACAGAGGTCATGGATCATTTTGATTTTAAGGAGCATGGAGCATTGTGATGACAAGGGCATGAAGTAATGTGATGCCAACGTTCATGGAGGATTGTGAATGACAATGGTAAAGAAGTATTGTGATGACAAGCGCATGGAGCATTGTGATGACAAGTCATGTAGCATTTTGCTGACATAGGCATGGACCATTGTGATGACAAGTATCATGGTACACTGCGATGACAATTGTCAGAGAGCGTTGTGTTTAGAGGGGTTATGGAACATTGTGATGACAAATGTCATGGAGCATTGTGATGAGAAGACCATGGATAATTGTGATGATGAGCGTCATGGGGCGTTGTGAGGACAAGTGATATGGAACATTTTGATCACCAGGGTTTGGAGCATTGTGATGACAGAGGTCATGGAGCATGTTGATTTCATTGTGATGACAATAGCATGAAGCATTATGATGATGGGCATGGTGCATTGTGATGACAGGGTTCATGGAGCATTGAGATGACAAGGGCATGGAGCATTGTGATGAGAAAGCCATGGAGCATTCTGATGACATGTGACATGGAGCTTTGTGATGACAAGGGTCATGGGGAAGTGTTATGACAAGGCCATGGAATATTGTGATGCCAGGGGTCATGGAGCATTGTTATGACAGGGGCAATGGAGCATTGTGATGACAAGGGCATGGAACATTGGTCTGCAATGTTTCATGGATTATTGTGAAGAGAGTGGGCATGGAGCACTGTGATGACAAGGGCACGGAACACTGTGATACATGGGTCATGGAGCATTGTAATGAGAAGGGCATGAAGCATTGACATGAGAAGGGCATCAAGCATTGTGATGACAAGCGTCATGGAGCTTTGTGATGAAAAGGGCATGGAGGAATGTGATAAGAGGGTTCCTGGAGCATTGTGATGACAATGGCATGGAGCACTGTGATGCCAAGGGTCATGGAGGTTTGTGATGACAAAGGTCATGGAGCATTTTGATGACAAGTGTGTGGTGCACTGTGATGAGAAGGGCAGGGAGCATTGTGATGACAGGGTCATGGAGCAATTTGATGAAAAGGGTCATGGAATATTTTGATGACAAGTGTCATGGAACATTGTGATGTCAGGAGTGATGGAGCATTGTGATGATAAGGGCATGTAGCATTGTGATGACCGGGGTCATGGAGCTTTGTGATCACAAGGGCATGGAGCATTGTCATTACAGGGGTCTTGGAGCATTGTGATGAAAAGGGCATGGATCATTGTGATGGAATAACACGGAGCCTTGTAATGACAGGGTTCAAGGAGCATACTGACGACAAGTGTCAGGGAGCATTGTGATGACAAGTGTATTGAGCATTGTGATGACAAAGGCATGGAGCATTGTGATGAGAAGACCATGGATAATTGTGATGAGGAGCATCATGGGGCGTTGTGATGACAGGTGTTATGGAACAATGTGATCACAAGTGTTTGGAGCATTATGATGACAGAGGTCTTGGTGCATTTGATTTCACTCTGATGGCAATAGCATGAAGCATGATGATGAAGGGCATGGTGCATTGTGATGACAGGGTTCATGGAGCATTGAGATGAAAAGCGGCATGGAGCTTTGCGATAACAGGGGTCTTGGAGCACTGTGATGACAAGGGTCATTCAGCCTTGTGATGACAAGGCCGTGGAATACTGTGATATCATTTGTCATGGAGCATAAGTCTGAAATGTTTCATGGATTATTATGATGAGCGTGGACAAGGAGCATTGTGATGAAAAGGCCCCGGAACACTGTGATACATGGGTCATGGAGGATTGTAATGACAAAGCCATGGAGTATTTTGATGAGAAGGGCATCGAGCATTGTGATGACAAGCGTCATGAAGCATTGTGATGCCAAGGGTCATGGAGCTTTGTGATGACAAAGGTTATGGAGCATTTTGATGACAAGGGCGTTGTGCATTGTGATGAGAAGGGCAGGAAGCATTGTGATGACAGGATCAAGGAGCAATTTGATGAAAAGTGTCCAGGAATATTTTGATGACAGAGGTTATGGAACATTGTGATGTCAGGGGTCATGGAGCATTGTGAGGATAAGGGCATGTAGCATTGTGATGACAGGGGTCATGGAACATTGTGATGACAGGGGTGAGGGATTATTGTGATGACTAGTGATGGAACCTTGTGATATAAGTTGTGAGAGAGCATTATGATGAGAAGTGAATGGAGCATTGTGATGATAAGTTTTATAGAGCATTGTGATGACAATGTTGTAGAGCACTGTGTTGACAAGCGCATGGCTTATTGTGATGACATGGGTCATGGAGCATTTTGCTGACATGGGCATGGAGCATTGTGATGACAAAGGTCATGGAGCATTTTGCTGACAAAGGAATTGAGCATTGTGATGTCATGGGTCAAGGAGCTTTGTGATGAAAAGTTCATGGAGCATTGTGGTGACAAATGTCAGAGAGCCTTGTGATGACGAGGGCATGGACCATTGTGATGACAAGAGTCATGAAGCATTGTGATGACTGGAGTCACAGAACATTGTGATGACAGCGGTCATGGAGCATTGTGTTGACAAGGGCATGGAGTATTGTGATGACAAGGGTCATGGAGGTTTGTGATGACAAAGGTCATGGAGCATTTTGATGAAAAGTGTTTGGTGCACTGTGATGAGAAGGGCAGGGAACATTGTGATGACAGGGTCATGGAGCAATTTGATGAAAAGGGTCATGGAATATTTTGATGACAAGTGTCATGGAACATTGTGATGTCAGGAGTGATGGAGCATTGTGATGATAAGGGCATGTAGCATTGTGATGACCGGGGTCATGGAGCTTTGTGATCACAAGGGCATGGAGCATTGTCATTACAGGGGTCTTGGAGCATTGTGATGAAAAGGGCATGGATCATTGTGATGAAATAACACGGAGCCCTGTCATGACAGGGTTCAATACAATACTGACGACAAGTGTCAGGGAGCATTGTGATGGCAAGTGTATTGAGCATTGTGATGACAAAGGCATGGAGCATTGTGATGAGAAGACCATGGATAATTGTGATGAAGAGCATCATGGGGCGTTGTGATGACAAGTGTTATGGAACAATGTGATCACAAGGGTTTGGAGCATTATGATGACAGAGGTTTTGGTGCATTTTGATTTCACTCTGAAGGAAATAGCATGAAGCATTATGATGAAGGGCATGGTGCATTGTGATGACAGGGTTCATGGAGAATTGAGATGAAAAGCGGCATGGAGGTTTGTGCTTACAGGGGTCTTGAAGCATTGTGATGACAAGGGCATGGAGCATTGTGATGAGAAAGCCATTGAGCATACTGATGACATGAGTCATGGAGCTTTGTGATGATAAGGGCATGCATCATTGCGATAACAGGGGTCTTGGAGCATTGTGATGACAAGGGTCATGGAGCCTTGTGATGACAAGACCGTGGAACATTGTGATGTCAGGTGTCATGGAGCATAAGTCTGAAATGTTTCATGGATTATTATGATGAGCGTGGACATGGAACATTGTGATGAAAAGGCCACGGAACACTGTGAAACATGGGTCATGGAGGATTGTAATGACAAAGCCATGGAGTATTTTGATGAGAAGGGCATCGAGCATTGTGATGACAAGCGTCATGGAGCATTGTGATGCCAAGGGTCATGCAGCTTTGTGATGAAAAAGGTTATGGAGCGTTTTGATGACAAGGGCGTTGTGCATTGTGATGAGAAGGGCAGGAAGCATTGTGATGACAGGATCAAGGAGCAATTTGATGAAAAGTGTCCAGGAATATTTTGATGACAGAGTTTATGGAACATTGTGATGTCAGGGGTCATGGAGCATTGTGAGGATAAGGGCATGTAGCATTGTGATGACAGGGGTCATGGAACATTGTGATGACAGGGGTGAGGGATTATTGTGATGACTAGTGATGGAACCTTGTGATATCAGTTGTGAGAGATCATTTTGATGAGAAGTGAATGGAGCATTGTGATGACAAGTTTTATAGAGCATTGTGATGACAATGTTGTAGAGCACTGTGTTGACAAGCGCATGGCTTATTGTGATGACATGGGTCATGGAGCATTTTGCTGACATGGGCATGGAGCATTGTGATGACAAGGGTCATGGAGCATTGTGCTGACAAAGGAATGGAGCATTGTGATGGCAAGGGTCAAGGAGCTTTGTGATGAAAAGTTCATGGAGCATTGTGGTGACAAATGTCAGAGAGCCTTGTGATGACGAGGGCATGGACCATTGTGATGACAAGAGTCATGAAGCATTGTGATGACTGGAGTCACGGAACATTGTGATGACAGCGGTCATGGAGCATTGTGATGACAAGGGCATGGAGTATTGTGATGACAAGGTCATGGAGAATTGTGAAGACAGGTGTCAGGGAGCATTGTGATGACATATGTCATGCTTCATTGTGATGACAATGGAATGGAGCATTGTGATGCCAAGTGTCATGGAGGATTGTGATGACAAAGGTTATGGAGCATTGTGATGACAAGCTTGTGGAGTATTGTGATGACAATGGCATGGAGCATTGTGATGAAAAGGGCATGGAGCATTGTGATGAAAAAGGCATGGAGACTTATCTTGATAGGTTTCAAGGAGCATTTTGATGACAAGTGTCAGGGAGCATTGTGATGACATGTGTATTGAGCCTTGTGATGACAAAGTTCATGGAGCATTGTGATGACAAGTGCATGGAGTATTGTGATGAAAGGAATCATGGAGCGTTTTGATGACAAATGTTATGGAAAATTGTGATCACAATGGTTTGGAGCATTGTGATGACAGAGGTCATGGATCATTTTGATTTCAAGGAGCATGGAGCATTGTGATGACAAGGGCATTAAATAATGTGATGCCAATGTTCATGGAGGATTGTGAATGACAATGGTAAAGAAGTATTGTGATGACAAGCGCATGGAGCATTGTGATGACAAGTCATGTAGCATTTTGCTGACATAGGCATGGAGCATTGTGATGACAAGGGTCATGGTACAATGCGATGACAATTGTCAGGGAGCGTTGTGATTAGAGGGGTTATGGAACATTGTGATGACAAATGTCATGGAGCATTGTGATGAGAAGACCATGGATAATTGTGATGATGAGAGTCATGGGGCGTTGTGAGGACAAGTGATATGGAACATTTTGATCACATGGGTTTGGAGCATTGTGATGACAGAGGTCATGGATCATGTTGATTTCATTGTGATGACAATAGCATGAAGCATTATGATGATGGGCATGGTGCATTGTGATGACAGGGTTCATGGAGAATTGAGATGACAAGGGCATGGAGCATTGTGATGAGAAAGCCATGGAGCATTCTGATGACATGTGTCATGGAGCTTTGTGATGACAAGTGTCATGGGGAAGTGTTATGACAAGGCCATGGAATATTGTGATGCCAGGGGTCATGGAGCATTGTTGTGACAGGGGCAATGGAGCATGGTGATGACAAGGGCATGGAACATTGGTCTGAAAAGTTTCATGGATTATTGTGATGAGAGTGGGCGTGGAGCACTGTGATGACAAGGGCACGGAACACTGTGATACATGGGTCATGGAGCATTGTAATGAGAAGGGCATGAAGCATTGTGATGAGAAGTGCATCAAGCATTGTGATGACAAGCGTCATGGAGCTTTGTGATGAAAAGGGCATGGAGCAATGTGATAAGAGTGTTCCTGGAGCATTTTGATGACAATGGCATGGAGCACTATGATGCCAAGGGTCATGGAGGTTTGTGATGACAAAGGTCATGGAGCATTTTGATGACAAGTGTGTGGTGCACTGTGATGAGAAGGGCAGGGAGCATTGTGATGACAGGGTCATGGAGCAATTTGATGAAAAGGGTCATGGAATATTTTGATGACAAGTGTCATGGAACAATGTGATGTCAGGAGTGATGGAGCATTGTGATGATAAGGGCATGTAGCATTGTGATGACAGGGGTCATGGAGCTTTGTGATCACAAGGGCATGGAGCATTGTCATTACAGGGGTCTTGGAGCATTGTGATGAAAAGGGCATGGATCATTGTGATGAAATGACACTGAGCCTTGTCATGACAGGGTTCAAGGAGCATACTGACGACAAGTGTCAGGGAGCATTGTGATGACAAGTGTATTGAGCATTGTGATGACAAAGGCATGGAGCATTGTGATGAGAAGACCATGGATAATTGTGATGAGGAGCATAATGGGACGTTGTGATGACAAGTGTTATGGAACAATGTGATCACAAGGGTTTGGAGCATTATGATGACAGAGGTCTTGGTGCATTTTGATTTCACTCTGATGGCAATAGCATGAAGCATTATGATGAAGGGCATGGTGCATTGTGATGACAGGTTTCATGGAGCATTGAGATGAAAAGCGGCATGGAGCTTTGTGATTACAAGGGTCTTGCAGCATTGTGATGACAAGGGCATGGAGCATTGTGATGAGAAAGCCATGGAGCATACTGATGACATGCGTCATGGAGCTTTGTGATGATAAGGGCATGGAGCATTGCGATAACAGGGGTCTTGGAGCATTGTGATGACAAGGGTCATGGTGCCTTGTGATGACAAGGCCGTGGAACATTGTGATGTCAGGGGTCATGGAGCATAAGTCTGAAATGTTTCATGGATTATTATGATGAGCGTGGACATGGAGCATTGTGATGAAAAGGCCACGGAACACTGTGATACATGGGTCATGGAGGATTGTAATGACAAAGCCATGGAGTATTTTGATGAGAAGGGCATCGAGCATTGTGATGACAAGCGTCATGGAGCATTGTGAAGCCAAGGTCATGGAGCTTTGTGATGACAAAGGTTATGGAGCATTTTGATGACAAGGGCGTTGTGCATTGTGATGAGAAGGGTAGGAAGCATCGTGATGACAGGATCAAGGAGCAATTTGATGAAAAGTGTCCAGGATTATTTTGATGACAGCCGTTATGGAACATTGTGATGTCAGGGGTCATGGAGCATTGTGAGGATAATGGCATGTAGCATTGTGATGACAGGGGTCATGGAACATTGTGATGACAGGGGTGAGGGATTATTGTGATGACTAGTGATGGAACCTTGTGATATCAGTTGTCAGAGAACTTGTTGATGAGAAGTGAATGGAGCATTGTGATGACAAGTTTTATGGAGCATTGTGATGACAATGTTGTAGGGCATTGTGTTGACAAGCGCATGGCTTATTGTGATGACATGGGTCATGGAGCATTTTGCTGACATGGGCATGGAGCATTGTGATGACAAAGGTCATGGAGCATTTTGCTGACAAAGGAATTGAGCATTGTGATGTCATGGGTCAAGGAGCTTTGTGATGAAAAGTTCATGGAGCATTGTGGTGACAAATGTCAGAGAGCCTTGTGATGACGAGGGCATGGACCATTGTGATGACAAGAGTCATGAAGCATTGTGATGACTGGAGTCACAGAACATTGTGATGACAGCGGTCATGGAGCATTGTGTTGACAAGGGCATGGAGTATTGTGATGACAAGGTCATGGAGTATTGTGAAGACAGGTGTCAGGGAACATTGTGATGACATATGTTATGCTCCATTGTGATGACAATGGAATGGAGCATTGTGATGCCAAGTGTCATGGAGGATTGTGATGACAAACGTTATGGAGCATTGTGATGACAAGCTTGTGGAGTATTGTGATGACAATGGCATGGAGCATTGTGATGAAAAGGGCATGGAGCTTTGTGATGAAAAATTCATGGAGACTTTTCATGATAGGTTTCAAGGAGCATTTTGACGACAAGTGTCAGGGAGCATTGTGATGACATGTGTATTGAGCCTTGTGATGACAAAGTTCATGGAGCATTGTGATGACAAGTGCATGGAGTATTGTGATGAAAGGAATCATGGAGCGTTTTGATGACAAGTGTTATGGAAAATTGTGATCACAATGGTTTGGAGCATTGTGATGACAGAGGTCATGGATCATTTTGATTTCAAGGAGCATGTAGCATTGTGATGACAAGGGCATGAAGTAATGTGATGCCAATGTTCATGGAGGATTGTGAATGACAATGGTAAAGAAGTATTGTGATGACAAGCGCATGGAGCATTGTGATGACAAGTCATGTAGCATTTTGCTGACATAGGCATGGAGCATTGTGATGACAAGGGTCATGGTGCACTGCGATGACAATTGTCAGAGAGCGTTGTGATTAGAGGGGTTATGGAACATTGTGATGACAAATATCATGGAGCATTGTGATGAGAAGACCATGGATAATTGTGATGATGAGAGTCATGGGGCGTTGTGAGGACAAGTGATATGGAACATTTTGATCTCAAGGGTTTGGAGCATTGTGATGACAGAGGTCATGGAGCATGTTGATTTCATTTTGATGACAATAGCATGAAGCATTATGATGATGGGCATGTTGCATTGTGATGACAGGGTTCATGGAGCATTGAGATGACAAGGGCATGGAGCATTGTGATGAGAAAGCCATGGAGCATTCTGATGACATGTGTCATGGAGCTTTGTGATGACAAGGGTCATGGGGAAGTGTTATGACAAGGCCATGGAATATTGTGATGCCAGGGGTCATGGAGCATTGTTATGACAGGGGCAATGGAGCATGGTGATGACAAGGGCATGGAACATTGGTCTGCAAAGTTTCATGGATTATTGTGATGAGAGTGGGCATGGAGCACTGTGATGACAAGGGCACGGAACACTGTGATACATGGGTCATGGAGCATTGTAATGAGAAGGGCATGAAGCATTGTGATGAGAAGTGCATCAAGCATTGTGATGACAAGCGTCATGGAGCTTTGTGATGAAAAGGGCATGGAGCAATGTGATAAGAGTGTTCCTGGAGCATTGTGATGACAATGGCATGGAGCACTGTGATGCCAAGGGTCATGGAGGTTTGTGATGACAAAGGTCATGGAGCATTTTGATGACAAGTGTGTGGTGCACTGTGATGAGAAGGGCAGGGAGCATTGTGATGACAGGGTCATGGAGCAATTTGATGAAAAGGGTCATGGAATATTTTGATGACAAGTGTCATGGAACATTGTGATGTCAGGAGTGATGGAGCATTGTGATGATAAGGGCATGTAGCATTGTGATGACCGGGGTCATGGAGCTTTGTGATCACAAGGGCATGGAGCATTGTCATTACAGGGGTCTTGGAGCATTGTGATGAAAAGGGCATGGATCATTGTGATGAAATGACACTGAGCCTTGTCATGACAGGGTTCAAGGAGCATACTGACGACAAGTGTCAGGGAGCATTGTGATGACAAGTGTATTGAGCATTGTGATGACAAAGGCATGGAGCATTGTGATGAGAAGACCGTGGATAATTGTGATGAGGAGCATCATGGGGCGTTGTGATGACAAGTGTCATGGAACAATGTGATCACAAGGGTTTGGAGCATTATGATGACAGGGGTCTTGCTGCATTTTGATTTCACTCTGATGGCAATAGCATGAAGCATTATGATGAAGGGCATGGTGCATTGTGATGACAGGGTTCATGGAGCATTGAGATGAAAGCGGCATGGAGCTTTGTGATTACAATGGTCTTGCAGCATTGTGATGACAATGGCATGGAGCATTGTGATGAGAAAGCCATGGAGCATACTGATGACATGCGTCATGGAGCTTTGTGATGATAAGGGCATGGAGCATTGCGATAGCAGGGGTCTTGGAGCATTGTGATGACAAGGGTCATGGAGCCTTGTGATGACAAGGCCGTGGAACATTGTGATGTCAGGGGTCATGGAGCATAAGTCTGAAATATTTCATGGATTATTATGATGAGTGTGGACATGGAGCATTGTGATGAAAAGGCCACGGAACACTGTGATACATGGGTCATGGAGGATTGTAATGACAAAGCCATGGAGTATTTTGATGAGAAGGGCATCGAGCATTGTGATGACAAGCGTCATGGAGCATTGTGAAGCCAAGGTCATGGAGCTTTGTGATGACAAAGGTTATGGAGCATTTTGATGACAAGGGCGTTGTGCATTGTGATGAGAAGGGTAGGAAGCATCGTGATGACAGGATCAAGGAGCAATTTGATGAAAAGTGTCCAGGAATATTTTGATGACAGACGTAATGGAACATTGTGATGTCAGGGGTCATGGAGCATTGTGAGGATAATGGCATGTAGCATTGTGATGACAGGGGTCATGGAACATTGTGATGACAGGGGTGAGGGATTATTGTGATGACTAGTGATGGAACCTTGTGATATCAGTTGTCAGAGAACTTGTTGATGAGAAGTGAATGGAGCATTGTGATGACAAGTTTTATGGAGCATTGTGATGACAATGTTGTAGGGCATTGTGTTGACAAGTGCATGGCTTATTGTGATGACATGGGTCATGGAGCATTTTGCTGACATGGGCATGGAGCATTGTGATGACAAAGGTCATGGAGCATTTTGCTGACATAGGAATTGAGCATTGTGATGTCATGGGTCAAGGAGCTTTGTGATGAAAAGTTCATGGAGCATTGTGGTGACAAATGTCAGAGAGCCTTGTGATGACGAGGGCATGGACCATTGTGATGACAAGAGTCATGAAGCATTGTGATGACTGGAGTCACAGAACATTGTGATGACAGCGGTCATGGAGCATTGTGTTGACAAGGGCATGGAGTATTGTGATGACAAGGGTCATGGAGGTTTGTGATGACAAAGGTCATGGAGCATTTTGATGAAAAGTGTTTGGTGCACTGTGATGAGAAGGGCAGGGAACATTGTGATGACAGGGTCATGGAGCAATTTGATGAAAAGGGTCATGGAATATTTTGATGACAAGTGTCATGGAACATTGTGATGTCAGGAGTGATGGAGCATTGTGATGATAAGGGCATGTAGCATTGTGATGACCGGGGTCATGGAGCTTTGTGATCACAAGGGCATGGAGCATTGTCATTACAGGGGTCTTGGAGCATTGTGATGAAAAGGGCATGGATCATTGTGATGAAATAACACGGAGCCCTGTCATGACAGGGTTCAATACAATACTGACGACAAGTGTCAGGGAGCATTGTGATGGCAAGTGTATTGAGCATTGTGATGACAAAGGCATGGAGCATTGTGATGAGAAGACCATGGATAATTGTGATGAAGAGCATCATGGGGCGTTGTGATGACAAGTGTTATGGAACAATGTGATCACAAGGGTTTGGAGCATTATGATGACAGAGGTTTTGGTGCATTTTGATTTCACTCTGAAGGAAATAGCATGAAGCATTATGATGAAGGGCATGGTGCATTGTGATGACAGGGTTCATGGAGAATTGAGATGAAAAGCGGCATGGAGGTTTGTGCTTACAGGGGTCTTGAAGCATTGTGATGACAAGGGCATGGAGCATTGTGATGAGAAAGCCATTGAGCATACTGATGACATGAGTCATGGAGCTTTGTGATGATAAGGGCATGCATCATTGCGATAACAGGGGTCTTGGAGCATTGTGATGACAAGGGTCATGGAGCCTTGTGATGACAAGACCGTGGAACATTGTGATGTCAGGTGTCATGGAGCATAAGTCTGAAATGTTTCATGGATTATTATGATGAGCGTGGACATGGAACATTGTGATGAAAAGGCCACGGAACACTGTGAAACATGGGTCATGGAGGATTGTAATGACAAAGCCATGGAGTATTTTGATGAGAAGGGCATCGAGCATTGTGATGACAAGCGTCATGGAGCATTGTGATGCCAAGGGTCATGCAGCTTTGTGATGAAAAAGGTTATGGAGCGTTTTGATGACAAGGGCGTTGTGCATTGTGATGAGAAGGGCAGGAAGCATTGTGATGACCGGATCAAGGAGCAATTTGATGAAAAGTGTCCAGGAATATTTTGATGACAGAGTTTATGGAACATTGTGATGTCAGGGGTCATGGAGCATTGTGAGGATAAGGGCATGTAGCATTGTGATGACAGGGGTCATGGAACATTGTGATGACAGGGGTGAGGGATTATTGTGATGACTAGTGATGGAACCTTGTGATATCAGTTGTGAGAGATCATTTTGATGAGAAGTGAATGGAGCATTGTGATGACAAGTTTTATAGAGCATTGTGATGACAATGTTGTAGAGCACTGTGTTGACAAGCGCATGGCTTATTGTGATGACATGGGTCATGGAGCATTTTGCTGACATGGGCATGGAGCATTGTGATGACAAGGGTCATGGAGCATTGTGCTGACAAAGGAATGGAGCATTGTGATGGCAAGGGTCAAGGAGCTTTGTGATGAAAAGTTCATGGAGCATTGTGGTGACAAATGTCAGAGAGCCTTGTGATGACGAGGGCATGGACCATTGTGATGACAAGAGTCATGAAGCATTGTGATGACTGGAGTCACGGAACATTGTGATGACAGCGGTCATGGAGCATTGTGATGACAAGGGCATGGAGTATTGTGATGACAAGGTCATGGAGAATTGTGAAGACAGGTGTCAGGGAGCATTGTGATGACATATGTCATGCTTCATTGTGATGACAATGGAATGGAGCATTGTGATGCCAAGTGTCATGGAGGATTGTGATGACAAAGGTTATGGAGCATTGTGATGACAAGCTTGTGGAGTATTGTGATGACAATGGCATGGAGCATTGTGATGAAAAGGGCATGGAGCATTGTGATGAAAAAGGCATGGAGACTTATCTTGATAGGTTTCAAGGAGCATTTTGATGACAAGTGTCAGGGAGCATTGTGATGACATGTGTATTGAGCCTTGTGATGACAAAGTTCATGGAGCATTGTGATGACAAGTGCATGGAGTATTGTGATGAAAGGAATCATGGAGCGTTTTGATGACAAATGTTATGGAAAATTGTGATCACAATGGTTTGGAGCATTGTGATGACAGAGGTCATGGATCATTTTGATTTCAAGGAGCATGGAGCATTGTGATGACAAGGGCATTAAATAATGTGATGCCAATGTTCATGGAGGATTGTGAATGACAATGGTAAAGAAGTATTGTGATGACAAGCGCATGGAGCATTGTGATGACAAGTCATGTAGCATTTTGCTGACATAGGCATGGAGCATTGTGATGACAAGGGTCATGGTACAATGCGATGACAATTGTCAGGGAGCGTTGTGATTAGAGGGGTTATGGAACATTGTGATGACAAATGTCATGGAGCATTGTGATGAGAAGACCATGGATAATTGTGATGATGAGAGTCATGGGGCGTTGTGAGGACAAGTGATATGGAACATTTTGATCACAAGGGTTTGGAGCATTGTGATGACAGAGGTCATGGATCATGTTGATTTCATTGTGATGACAATAGCATGAAGCATTATGATGATGGGCATGGTGCATTGTGATGACAGGGTTCATGGAGAATTGAGATGACAAGGGCATGGAGCATTGTGATGAGAAAGCCATGGAGCATTCTGATGACATGTGTCATGGAGCTTTGTGATGACAAGGGTCATGGGGAAGTGTTATGACAAGGCCATGGAATATTGTGATGCCAGGGGTCATGGAGCATTGTTGTGACAGTGGCAATGGAGCATGGTGATGACAAGGGCATGGAACATTGGTCTGAAAAGTTTCATGGATTATTGTGATGAGAGTGGGCGTGGAGCACTGTGATGACAAGGGCACGGAACACTGTGATACATGGGTCATGGAGCATTGTAATGAGAAGGGCATGAAGCATTGTGATGAGAAGTGCATCAAGCATTGTGATGACAAGCGTCATGGAGCTTTGTGATGAAAAGGGCATGGAGCAATGTGATAAGAGTGTTCCTGGAGCATTGTGATGACAATGGCATGGAGCACTGTGATGCCAAGGGTCATGGAGGTTTGTGATGACAAAGGTCATGGAGCATTTTGATGACAAGTGTGTGGTGCACTGTGATGAGAAGGGCAGGGAGCATTGTGATGACAGGGTCATGGAGCAATTTGATGAAAAGGGTCATGGAATATTTTGATGACAAGTGTCATGGAACAATGTGATGTCAGGAGTGATGGAGCATTGTGATGATAAGGGCATGTAGCATTGTGATGACAGGGGTCATGGAGCTTTGTGATCACAAGGGCATGGAGCATTGTCATTACAGGGGTCTTGGAGCATTGTGATGAAAAGGGCATGGATCATTGTGATGAAATGACACTGAGCCTTGTCATGACAGGGTTCAAGGAGCATACTGACGACAAGTGTCAGGGAGCATTGTGATGACAAGTGTATTGAGCATTGTGATGACAAAGGCATGGAGCATTGTGATGAGAAGACCATGGATAATTGTGATGAGGAGCATAATGGGACGTTGTGATGACAAGTGTTATGGAACAATGTGATCACAAGGGTTTGGAGCATTATGATGACAGAGGTTTTGGTGCATTTTGATTTCACTCTGATGGCAATAGCATGAAGCATTATGATGAAGGGCATGGTGCATTGTGATGACAGGGTTCATGGAGCATTGAGATGAAAAGCGGCATGGAGCTTTGTGATTACAAGGGTCTTGCAGCATTGTGATGACAAGGGCATGGAGCATTGTGATGAGAAAGCCATGGAGCATACTGATGACATGCGTCATGGAGCTTTGTGATGATAAGGGCATGGAGCATTGCGATAACAGGGGTCTTGGAGCATTGTGATGACAAGGGTCATGGTGCCTTGTGATGACAAGGCCGTGGAACATTGTGATGTCAGGGGTCATGGAGCATAAGTCTGAAATGTTTCATGGATTATTATGATGAGCGTGGACATGGAGCATTGTGATGAAAAGGCCACGGAACACTGTGATACTTGGGTCATGGAGGATTGTAATGACAAAGCCATGGAGTATTTTGATGAGAAGGGCATCGAGCATTGTGATGACAAGCGTCATGGAGCATTGTGAAGCCAAGGTCATGGAGCTTTGTGATGACAAAGGTTATGGAGCATTTTGATGACAAGGGCGTTGTGCATTGTGATGAGAAGGGTAGGAAGCATCGTGATGACAGGATCAAGGAGCAATTTGATGAAAAGTGTCCAGGATTATTTTGATGACAGCCGTTATGGAACATTGTGATGTCAGGGGTCATGGAGCATTGTGAGGATAATGGCATGTAGCATTGTGATGACAGGGGTCATGGAACATTGTGATGACAGGGGTGAGGGATTATTGTGATGACTAGTGATGGAACCTTGTGATATCAGTTGTCAGAGAACTTGTTGATGAGAAGTGAATGGAGCATTGTGATGACAAGTTTTATGGAGCATTGTGATGACAATGTTGTAGGGCATTGTGTTGACAAGCGCATGGCTTATTGTGATGACATGGGTCATGGAGCATTTTGCTGACATGGGCATGGAGCATTGTGATGACAAAGGTCATGGAGCATTTTGCTGACAAAGGAATTGAGCATTGTGATGTCATGGGTCAAGGAGCTTTGTGATGAAAAGTTCATGGAGCATTGTGGTGACAAATGTCAGAGAGCCTTGTGATGACGAGGGCATGGACCATTGTGATGACAAGAGTCATGAAGCATTGTGATGACTGGAGTCACAGAACATTGTGATGACAGCGGTCATGGAGCATTGTGTTGACAAGGGCATGGAGTATTGTGATGACAAGGTCATGGAGTATTGTGAAGACAGGTGTCAGGGAACATTGTGATGACATATGTCATGCTCCATTGTGATGACAATGGAATGGAGCATTGTGATGCCAAGTGTCATGGAGGATTGTGATGACAAACGTTATGGAGCATTGTGATGACAAGCTTGTGGAGTATTGTGATGACAATGGCATGGAGCATTGTGATGAAAAGGGCATGGAGCTTTGTGATGAAAAATTCATGGAGACTTTTCATGATAGGTTTCAAGGAGCATTTTGACGACAAGTGTCAGGGAGCATTGTGATGACATGTGTATTGAGCCTTGTGATGACAAAGTTCATGGAGCATTGTGATGACAAGTGCATGGAGTATTGTGATGAAAGGAATCATGGAGCGTTTTGATGACAAGTGTTATGGAAAATTGTGATCACAATGGTTTGGAGCATTGTGATGACAGAGGTCATGGATCATTTTGATTTCAAGGAGCATGTAGCATTGTGATGACAAGGGCATGAAGTAATGTGATGCCAATGTTCATGGAGGATTGTGAATGACAATGGTAAAGAAGTATTGTGATGACAAGCGCATGGAGCATTGTGATGACAAGTCATGTAGCATTTTGCTGACATAGGCATGGAGCATTGTGATGACAAGGGTCATGGTGCACTGCGATGACAATTGTCAGAGAGCGTTGTGATTAGAGGGGTTATGGAACATTGTGATGACAAATATCATGGAGCATTGTGATGAGAAGACCATGGATAATTGTGATGATGAGAGTCATGGGGCGTTGTGAGGACAAGTGATATGGAACATTTTGATCTCAAGGGTTTGGAGCATTGTGATGACAGAGGTCATGGAGCATGTTGATTTCATTGTGATGACAATAGCATGAAGCATTATGATGATGGGCATGTTGCATTGTGATGACAGGGTTCATGGAGCATTGAGATGACAAGGGCATGGAGCATTGTGATGAGAAAGCCATGGAGCATTCTGATGACATGTGTCATGGAGCTTTGTGATGACAAGGGTCATGGGGAAGTGTTATGACAAGGCCATGGAATATTGTGATGCCAGGGGTCATGGAGCATTGTTATGACAGGGGCAATGGATCATGGTGATGACAAGTGCATGGAACATTGGTCTGCAAAGTTTCATGGATTATTGTGATGAGAGTGGGCATGGAGCACTGTGATGACAAGGGCACGGAACACTGTGATACATGGGTCATGGAGCATTGTAATGAGAAGGGCATGAAGCATTGTGATGAGAAGTGCATCAAGCATTGTGATGACAAGCGTCATGGAGCTTTGTGATGAAAAGGGCATGGAGCAATGTGATAAGAGTGTTCCTGGAGCATTGTGATGACAATGGCATGGAGCACTGTGATGCCAAGGGTCATGGAGGTTTGTGATGACAAAGGTCATGGAGCATTTTGATGACAAGTGTGTGGTGCACTGTGATGAGAAGGGCAGGGAGCATTGTGATGACAGGGTCATGGAGCAATTTGATGAAAAGGGTCATGGAATATTTTGATGACAAGTGTCATGGAACAATGTGATGTCAGGAGTGATGGAGCATTGTGATGATAAGGGCATGTAGCCTTGTGATGACAGGGGTCATGGAGCTTTGTGATCACAAGGGCATGGAGCATTGTCATTACAGGGGTCTTGGAGCATTGTGATGAAAAGGGCATGGATCATTGTGATGAAATGACACTGAGCCTTGTCATGACAGGGTTCAAGGAGCATACTGACGACAAGTGTCAGGGAGCATTGTGATGACAAGTGTATTGAGCATTGTGATGACAAAGGCATGGAGCATTGTGATGAGAAGACGATGGATAATTGTGATGAGAGGCATCATGGGGCGTTGTGATGACAAGTGTTATGGAACCATGTGATCACAAGGGTTTGGAGCATTATGATGACAGAGGTCTTGGTGCATTTTTATTTCACTCTGATGGCAATAGCGTGAAGCATTATGATGAAGGGCATGGTGCATTGTGATGACAGGGTTCATGGAGCATTGAGATGAAAAGCGGCATGGAGCTTTGTGATTACAGGGGTCTTGAAGCATTGTGATGACAAGGGCATGGAGCATTGTGATGAGAAAGCCATGGAGCATACTGATGACATGCGTCATGGAGCTTTGTGATGATAAGGGCATGGAGCATTGCGATAAAAGTGGTCTTGGAGCATTGTGATGACAAGGGTCATGGAGCCTTGTGATGACAAGGCCGTGGAACATTGTGATGTCAGGGGTCATGGAGCATAAGTCTGAAATGTTTCATGGATTATTATGATGAGTGTGGACATGGAGCATTGTGATGAAAAGGCCACGGAACACTGTGATACATGGGTCATGGAGGATTGTAATGACAAAGCCATGGAGTATTTTGATGAGAAGGGCATCGAGCATTGTGATGACAAGCGTCATGGAGCATTGTGAAGCCAAGGTCATGGAGCTTTGTGATGACAAAGGTTATGGAGCATTTTGATGACAAGGGCGTTGTGCATTGTGATGAGAAGGGTAGGAAGCATCGTGATGACAGGATCAAGGAGCAATTTGAAGAAAAGTGTCCAGGAATATTTTGATGACAGACGTAATGGAACATTGTGATGTCAGGGGTCATGGAGCATTGTGAGGATAATGGCATGTAGCATTGTGATGACAGGGGTCATGGAACATTGTGATGACAGGGGTGAGGGATTATTGTGATGACTAGTGATGGAACCTTGTGATATCAGTTGTCAGAGAACTTGTTGATGAGAAGTGAATGGAGCATTGTGATGACAAGTTTTATGGAGCATTGTGATGACAATGTTGTAGGGCATTGTGTTGACAAGTGCATGGCTTATTGTGATGACATGGGTCATGGAGCATTTTGCTGACATGGGCATGGAGCATTGTGATGACAAAGGTCATGGAGCATTTTGCTGACAAAGGAATTGAGCATTGTGATGTCATGGGTCAAGGAGCTTTGTGATGAAAAGTTCATGGAGCATTGTGGTGACAAATGTCAGAGAGCCTTGTGATGACGAGGGCATGGACCATTGTGATGACAAGAGTCATGAAGCATTGTGATGACTGGAGTCACAGAACATTGTGATGACAGCGGTCATGGAGCATTGTGTTGACAAGGGCATGGAGTATTGTGATGACAAGGGTCATGGAGGTTTGTGATGACAAAGGTCATGGAGCATTTTGATGAAAAGTGTTTGGTGCACTGTGATGAGAAGGGCAGGGAACATTGTGATGACAGGGTCATGGAGCAATTTGATGAAAAGGGTCATGGAATATTTTGATGACAAGTGTCATGGAACATTGTGATGTCAGGAGTGATGGAGCATTGTGATGATAAGGGCATGTAGCATTGTGATGACCGGGGTCATGGAGCTTTGTGATCACAAGGGCATGGAGCATTGTCATTACAGGGGTCTTGGAGCATTGTGATGAAAAGGGCATGGATCATTGTGATGAAATAACACGGAGCCCTGTCATGACAGGGTTCAATACAATACTGACGACAAGTGTCAGGGAGCATTGTGATGGCAAGTGTATTGAGCATTGTGATGACAAAGGCATGGAGCATTGTGATGAGAAGACCATGGATAATTGTGATGAAGAGCATCATGGGGCGTTGTGATGACAAGTGTTATGGAACAATGTGATCACAAGGGTTTGGAGCATTATGATGACAGAGGTTTTGGTGCATTTTGATTTCACTCTGAAGGAAATAGCATGAAGCATTATGATGAAGGGCATGGTGCATTGTGATGACAGGGTTCATGGAGAATTGAGATGAAAAGCGGCATGGAGGTTTGTGCTTACAGGGGTCTTGAAGCATTGTGATGACAAGGGCATGGAGCATTGTGATGAGAAAGCCATTGAGCATACTGATGACATGAGTCATGGAGCTTTGTGATGATAAGGGCATGCATCATTGCGATAACAGGGGTCTTGGAGCATTGTGATGACAAGGGTCATGGAGCCTTGTGATGACAAGACCGTGGAACATTGTGATGTCAGGTGTCATGGAGCATAAGTCTGAAATGTTTCATGGATTATTATGATGAGCGTGGACATGGAACATTGTGATGAAAAGGCCACGGAACACTGTGAAACATGGGTCATGGAGGATTGTAATGACAAAGCCATGGAGTATTTTGATGAGAAGGGCATCGAGCATTGTGATGACAAGCGTCATGGAGCATTGTGATGCCAAGGGTCATGCAGCTTTGTGATGAAAAAGGTTATGGAGCGTTTTGATGACAAGGGCGTTGTGCATTGTGATGAGAAGGGCAGGAAGCATTGTGATGACCGGATCAAGGAGCAATTTGATGAAAAGTGTCCAGGAATATTTTGATGACAGAGTTTATGGAACATTGTGATGTCAGGGGTCATGGAGCATTGTGAGGATAAGGGCATGTAGCATTGTGATGACAGGGGTCATGGAACATTGTGATGACAGGGGTGAGGGATTATTGTGATGACTAGTGATGGAACCTTGTGATATCAGTTGTGAGAGATCATTTTGATGAGAAGTGAATGGAGCATTGTGATGACAAGTTTTATAGAGCATTGTGATGACAATGTTGTAGAGCACTGTGTTGACAAGCGCATGGCTTATTGTGATGACATGGGTCATGGAGCATTTTGCTGACATGGGCATGGAGCATTGTGATGACAAGGGTCATGGAGCATTGTGCTGACAAAGGAATGGAGCATTGTGATGGCAAGGGTCAAGGAGCTTTGTGATGAAAAGTTCATGGAGCATTGTGGTGACAAATGTCAGAGAGCCTTGTGATGACGAGGGCATGGACCATTGTGATGACAAGAGTCATGAAGCATTGTGATGACTGGAGTCACGGAACATTGTGATGACAGCGGTCATGGAGCATTGTGATGACAAGGGCATGGAGTATTGTGATGACAAGGTCATGGAGAATTGTGAAGACAGGTGTCAGGGAGCATTGTGATGACATATGTCATGCTTCATTGTGATGACAATGGAATGGAGCATTGTGATGCCAAGTGTCATGGAGGATTGTGATGACAAAGGTTATGGAGCATTGTGATGACAAGCTTGTGGAGTATTGTGATGACAATGGCATGGAGCATTGTGATGAAAAGGGCATGGAGCATTGTGATGAAAAAGGCATGGAGACTTATCTTGATAGGTTTCAAGGAGCATTTTGATGACAAGTGTCAGGGAGCATTGTGATGACATGTGTATTGAGCCTTGTGATGACAAAGTTCATGGAGCATTGTGATGACAAGTGCATGGAGTATTGTGATGAAAGGAATCATGGAGCGTTTTGATGACAAGTGTTATGGAAAATTGTGATCACAATGGTTTGGAGCATTGTGATGACAGAGGTCATGGATCATTTTGATTTCAAGGAGCATGGAGCATTGTGATGACAAGGGCATTAAATAATGTGATGCCAATGTTCATGGAGGATTGTGAATGACAATGGTAAAGAAGTATTGTGATGACAAGCGCATGGAGCATTGTGATGACAAGTCATGTAGCATTTTGCTGACATAGGCATGGAGCATTGTGATGACAAGGGTCATGGTACAATGCGATGACAATTGTCAGGGAGCGTTGTGATTAGAGGGGTTATGGAACATTGTGATGACAAATGTCATGGAGCATTGTGATGAGAAGACCATGGATAATTGTGATGATGAGCGTCATGGGGCGTTGTGAGGACAAGTGATATGGAACATTTTGATCACAAGGGTTTGGAGCATTGTGATGACAGAGGTCATGGATCATGTTGATTTCATTGTGATGACAATAGCATGAAGCATTATGATGATGGGCATGGTGCATTGTGATGACAGGGTTCATGGAGAATTGAGATGACAAGGGCATGGAGCATTGTGATGAGAAAGCCATGGAGCATTCTGATGACATGTGTCATGGAGCTTTGTGATGACAAGGGTCATGGGGAAGTGTTATGACAAGGCCATGGAATATTGTGATGCCAGGGGTCATGGAGCATTGTTGTGACAGGGGCAATGGAGCATGGTGATGACAAGGGCATGGAACATTGGTCTGAAAAGTTTCATGGATTATTGTGATGAGAGTGGGCGTGGAGCACTGTGATGACAAGGGCACGGAACACTGTGATACATGGGTCATGGAGCATTGTAATGAGAAGGGCATGAAGCATTGTGATGAGAAGTGCATCAAGCATTGTGATGACAAGCGTCATGGAGCTTTGTGATGAAAAGGGCATGGAGCAATGTGATAAGAGTGTTCCTGGAGCATTGTGATGACAATGGCATGGAGCACTATGATGCCAAGGGTCATGGAGGTTTGTGATGACAAAGGTCATGGAGCATTTTGATGACAAGTGTGTGGTGCACTGTGATGAGAAGGGCAGGGAGCATTGTGATGACAGGGTCATGGAGCAATTTGATGAAAAGGGTCATGGAATATTTTGATGACAAGTGTCATGGAACAATGTGATGTCAGGAGTGATGGAGCATTGTGATGATAAGGGCATGTAGCATTGTGATGACAGGGGTCATGGAGCTTTGTGATCACAAGGGCATGGAGCATTGTCATTACAGGGGTCTTGGAGCATTGTGATGAAAAGGGCATGGATCATTGTGATGAAATGACACTGAGCCTTGTCATGACAGGGTTCAAGGAGCATACTGACGACAAGTGTCAGGGAGCATTGTGATGACAAGTGTATTGAGCATTGTGATGACAAAGGCATGGAGCATTGTGATGAGAAGACCATGGATAATTGTGATGAGGAGCATAATGGGACGTTGTGATGACAAGTGTTATGGAATAATGTGATCACAAGGGTTTGGAGCATTATGATGACAGAGGTCTTGGTGCATTTTGATTTCACTCTGATGGCAATAGCATGAAGCATTATGATGAAGGGCATGGTGCATTGTGATGACAGGGTTCATGGAGCATTGAGATGAAAAGCGGCATGGAGCTTTGTGATTACAAGGGTCTTGCAGCATTGTGATGACAAGGGCATGGAGCATTGTGATGAGAAAGCCATGGAGCATACTGATGACATGCGTCATGGAGCTTTGTGATGATAAGGGCATGGAGCATTGCGATAACAGGGGTCTTGGAGCATTGTGATGACAAGGGTCATGGTGCCTTGTGATGACAAGGCCGTGGAACATTGTGATGTCAGGGGTCATGGAGCATAAGTCTGAAATGTTTCATGGATTATTATGATGAGCGTGGACATGGAGCATTGTGATGAAAAGGCCACGGAACACTGTGATACATGGGTCATGGAGGATTGTAATGACAAAGCCATGGAGTATTTTGATGAGAAGGGCATCGAGCATTGTGATGACAAGCGTCATGGAGCATTGTGAAGCCAAGGTCATGGAGCTTTGTGATGACAAAGGTTATGGAGCATTTTGATGACAAGGGCGTTGTGCATTGTGATGAGAAGGGTAGGAAGCATCGTGATGACAGGATCAAGGAGCAATTTGATGAAAAGTGTCCAGGAATATTTTGATGACAGCCGTTATGGAACATTGTGATGTCAGGGGTCATGGAGCATTGTGAGGATAATGGCATGTAGCATTGTGATGACAGGGGTCATGGAACATTGTGATGACAGGGGTGAGGGATTATTGTGATGACTAGTGATGGAACCTTGTGATATCAGTTGTCAGAGAACTTGTTGATGAGAAGTGAATGGAGCATTGTGATGACAAGTTTTATGGAGCATTGTGATGACAATGTTGTAGGGCATTGTGTTGACAAGCGCATGGCTTATTGTGATGACATGGGTCATGGAGCATTTTGCTGACATGGGCATGGAGCATTGTGATGACAAAGGTCATGGAGCATTTTGCTGACAAAGGAATTGAGCATTGTGATGTCATGGGTCAAGGAGCTTTGTGATGAAAAGTTCATGGAGCATTGTGGTGACAAATGTCAGAGAGCCTTGTGATGACGAGGGCATGGACCATTGTGATGACAAGAGTCATGAAGCATTGTGATGACTGGAGTCACAGAACATTGTGATGACAGCGGTCATGGAGCATTGTGTTGACAAGGGCATGGAGTATTGTGATGACAAGGTCATGGAGTATTGTGAAGACAGGTGTCAGGGAACATTGTGATGACATATGTCATGCTCCATTGTGATGACAATGGAATGGAGCATTGTGATGCCAAGTGTCATGGAGGATTGTGATGACAAACGTTATGGAGCATTGTGATGACAAGCTTGTGGAGTATTGTGATGACAATGGCATGGAGCATTGTGATGAAAAGGGCATGGAGCTTTGTGATGAAAAATTCATGGAGACTTTTCATGATAGGTTTCAAGGAGCATTTTGACGACAAGTGTCAGGGAGCATTGTGATGACATGTGTATTGAGCCTTGTGATGACAAAGTTCATGGAGCATTGTGATGACAAGTGCATGGAGTATTGTGATGAAAGGAATCATGGAGCGTTTTGATGACAAGTGTTATGGAAAATTGTGATCACAATGGTTTGGAGCATTGTGATGACAGAGGTCATGGATCATTTTGATTTCAAGGAGCATGTAGCATTGTGATGACAAGGGCATGAAGTAATGTGATGCCAATGTTCATGGAGGATTGTGAATGACAATGGTAAAGAAGTATTGTGATGACAAGCGCATGGAGCATTGTGATGACAAGTCATGTAGCATTTTGCTGACATAGGCATGGAGCATTGTGATGACAAGGGTCATGGTACACTGCGATGACAATTGTCAGAGAGCGTTGTGATTAGAGGGGTTATGGAACATTGTGATGACAAATATCATGGAGCATTGTGATGAGAAGACCATGGATAATTGTGATGATGAGAGTCATGGGGCGTTGTGAGGACAAGTGATATGGAACATTTTGATCTCAAGGGTTTGGAGCATTGTGATGACAGAGGTCATGGAGCATGTTGATTTCATTGTGATGACAATAGCATGAAGCATTATGATGATGGGCATGTTGCATTGTGATGACAGTGTTCATGGAGCATTGAGATGACAAGGGCATGGAGCATTGTGATGAGAAAGCCATGGAGCATTCTGATGACATGTGTCATGGAGATTTGTGATGACAAGGGTCATGGGGAAGTGTTATGACAAGGCCATGGAATATTGTGATGCCAGGGGTCATGGAGCATTGTTATGACAGGGGCAATGGAGCATGGTGATGACAAGTGCATGGAACATTGGTCTGCAAAGTTTCATGGATTATTGTGATGAGAGTGGGCATGGAGCACTGTGATGACAAGGGCACGGAACACTGTGATACATGGGTCATGGAGCATTGTAATGAGAAGGGCATGAAGCATTGTGATGAGAAGTGCATCAAGCATTGTGATGACAAGCGTCATGGAGCTTTGTGATGAAAAGGGCATGGAGCAATGTGATAAGAGTGTTCCTGGAGCATTGTGATGACAATGGCATGGAGCACTGTGATGCCAAGGGTCATGGAGGTTTGTGATGACAAAGGTCATGGAGCATTTTGATGACAAGTGTGTGGTGCACTGTGATGAGAAGGGCAGGGAGCATTGTGATGACAGGGTCATGGAGCAATTTGATGAAAAGGGTCATGGAATATTTTGATGACAAGTGTCATGGAACAATGTGATGTCAGGAGTGATGGAGCATTGTGATGATAAGGGCATGTAGCATTGTGATGACAGGGGTCATGGAGCTTTGTGATCACAAGGGCATGGAGCATTGTCATTACAGGGGTCTTGGAGCATTGTGATGAAAAGGGCATGGATCATTGTGATGAAATAACACGGAGCCCTGTCATGACAGGGTTCAATACAATACTGACGACAAGTGTCAGGGAGCATTGTGATGGCAAGTGTATTGAGCATTGTGATGACAAAGGCATGGAGCATTGTGATGAGAAGACCATGGATAATTGTGATGAAGAGCATCATGGGGCGTTGTGATGACAAGTGTTATGGAACAATGT
Organism: Mesoplodon mirus; assembly: GCF_964341445.2. NCBI lineage: Eukaryota > Metazoa > Chordata > Mammalia > Artiodactyla > Ziphiidae > Mesoplodon > Mesoplodon mirus. Next base: position 193,191,587 of record NC_138976.1, on the reverse strand, counting down.
GATCACAAGGGTTTGGAGCATTATGATGACAGAGGTTTTGGTGCATTTTGATTTCACTCTGAAGGAAATAGCATGAAGCATTATGATGAAGGGCATGGTGCATTGTGATGACAGGGTTCATGGAGAATTGAGATGAAAAGCGGCATGGAGGTTTGTGCTTACAGGGGTCTTGAAGCATTGTGATGACAAGGGCATGGAGCATTGTGATGAGAAAGCCATTGAGCATACTGATGACATGAGTCATGGAGCTTTGTGATGATAAGGGCATGCATCATTGCGATAACAGGGGTCTTGGAGCATTGTGATGACAAGGGTCATGGAGCCTTGTGATGACAAGACCGTGGAACATTGTGATGTCAGGTGTCATGGAGCATAAGTCTGAAATGTTTCATGGATTATTATGATGAGCGTGGACATGGAACATTGTGATGAAAAGGCCACGGAACACTGTGAAACATGGGTCATGGAGGATTGTAATGACAAAGCCATGGAGTATTTTGATGAGAAGGGCATCGAGCATTGTGATGACAAGCGTCATGGAGCATTGTGATGCCAAGGGTCATGCAGCTTTGTGATGAAAAAGGTTATGGAGCGTTTTGATGACAAGGGCGTTGTGCATTGTGATGAGAAGGGCAGGAAGCATTGTGATGACCGGATCAAGGAGCAATTTGATGAAAAGTGTCCAGGAATATTTTGATGACAGAGTTTATGGAACATTGTGATGTCAGGGGTCATGGAGCATTGTGAGGATAAGGGCATGTAGCATTGTGATGACAGGGGTCATGGAACATTGTGATGACAGGGGTGAGGGATTATTGTGATGACTAGTGATGGAACCTTGTGATATCAGTTGTGAGAGATCATTTTGATGAGAAGTGAATGGAGCATTGTGATGACAAGTTTTATAGAGCATTGTGATGACAATGTTGTAGAGCACTGTGTTGACAAGCGCATGGCTTATTGTGATGACATGGGTCATGGAGCATTTTGCTGACATGGGCATGGAGCATTGTGATGACAAGGGTCATGGAGCATTGTGCTGACAAAGGAATGGAGCATTGTGATGGCAAGGGTCAAGGAGCTTTGTGATGAAAAGTTCATGGAGCATTGTGGTGACAAATGTCAGAGAGCCTTGTGATGACAAGAGTCATGAAGCATTGTGATGACTGGAGTCACGGAACATTGTGATGACAGCGGTCATGGAGCATTGTGATGACAAGGGCATGGAGTATTGTGATGACAAGGTCATGGAGAATTGTGAAGACAGGTGTCAGGGAGCATTGTGATGACATATGTCATGCTTCATTGTGATGACAATGGAATGGAGCATTGTGATGCCAAGTGTCATGGAGGATTGTGATGACAAAGGTTATGGAGCATTGTGATGACAAGCTTGTGGAGTATTGTGATGACAATGGCATGGAGCATTGTGATGAAAAGGGCATGGAGCATTGTGATGAAAAAGGCATGGAGACTTATCTTGATAGGTTTCAAGGAGCATTTTGATGACAAGTGTCAGGGAGCATTGTGATGACATGTGTATTGAGCCTTGTGATGACAAAGTTCATGGAGCATTGTGATGACAAGTGCATGGAGTATTGTGATGAAAGGAATCATGGAGCGTTTTGATGACAAGTGTTATGGAAAATTGTGATCACAATGGTTTGGAGCATTGTGATGACAGAGGTCATGGATCATTTTGATTTCAAGGAGCATGGAGCATTGTGATGACAAGGGCATTAAATAATGTGATGCCAATGTTCATGGAGGATTGTGAATGACAATGGTAAAGAAGTATTGTGATGACAAGCGCATGGAGCATTGTGATGACAAGTCATGTAGCATTTTGCTGACATAGGCATGGAGCATTGTGATGACAAGGGTCATGGTACAATGCGATGACAATTGTCAGGGAGCGTTGTGATTAGAGGGGTTATGGAACATTGTGATGACAAATGTCATGGAGCATTGTGATGAGAAGACCATGGATAATTGTGATGATGAGCGTCATGGGGCGTTGTGAGGACAAGTGATATGGAACATTTTGATCACAAGGGTTTGGAGCATTGTGATGACAGAGGTCATGGATCATGTTGATTTCATTGTGATGACAATAGCATGAAGCATTATGATGATGGGCATGGTGCATTGTGATGACAGGGTTCATGGAGAATTGAGATGACAAGGGCATGGAGCATTGTGATGAGAAAGCCATGGAGCATTCTGATGACATGTGTCATGGAGCTTTGTGATGACAAGGGTCATGGGGAAGTGTTATGACAAGGCCATGGAATATTGTGATGCCAGGGGTCATGGAGCATTGTTGTGACAGGGGCAATGGAGCATGGTGATGACAAGGGCATGGAACATTGGTCTGAAAAGTTTCATGGATTATTGTGATGAGAGTGGGCGTGGAGCACTGTGATGACAAGGGCACGGAACACTGTGATACATGGGTCATGGAGCATTGTAATGAGAAGGGCATGAAGCATTGTGATGAGAAGTGCATCAAGCATTGTGATGACAAGCGTCATGGAGCTTTGTGATGAAAAGGGCATGGAGCAATGTGATAAGAGTGTTCCTGGAGCATTGTGATGACAATGGCATGGAGCACTATGATGCCAAGGGTCATGGAGGTTTGTGATGACAAAGGTCATGGAGCATTTTGATGACAAGTGTGTGGTGCACTGTGATGAGAAGGGCAGGGAGCATTGTGATGACAGGGTCATGGAGCAATTTGATGAAAAGGGTCATGGAATATTTTGATGACAAGTGTCATGGAACAATGTGATGTCAGGAGTGATGGAGCATTGTGATGATAAGGGCATGTAGCATTGTGATGACAGGGGTCATGGAGCTTTGTGATCACAAGGGCATGGAGCATTGTCATTACAGGGGTCTTGGAGCATTGTGATGAAAAGGGCATGGATCATTGTGATGAAATGACACTGAGCCTTGTCATGACAGGGTTCAAGGAGCATACTGACGACAAGTGTCAGGGAGCATTGTGATGACAAGTGTATTGAGCATTGTGATGACAAAGGCATGGAGCATTGTGATGAGAAGACCATGGATAATTGTGATGAGGAGCATAATGGGACGTTGTGATGACAAGTGTTATGGAACAATGTGATCACAAGGGTTTGGAGCATTATGATGACAGAGGTCTTGGTGCATTTTGATTTCACTCTGATGGCAATAGCATGAAGCATTATGATGAAGGGCATGGTGCATTGTGATGACAGGGTTCATGGAGCATTGAGATGAAAAGCGGCATGGAGCTTTGTGATTACAAGGGTCTTGCAGCATTGTAATGACAAGGGCATGGAGCATTGTGATGAGAAAGCCATGGAGCATACTGATGACATGCGTCATGGAGCTTTGTGATGATAAGGGCATGGAGCATTGCGATAACAGGGGTCTTGGAGCATTGTGATGACAAGGGTCATGGTGCCTTGTGATGACAAGGCCGTGGAACATTGTGATGTCAGGGGTCATGGAGCATAAGTCTGAAATGTTTCATGGATTATTATGATGAGCGTGGACATGGAGCATTGTGATGAAAAGGCCACGGAACACTGTGATACATGGGTCATGGAGGATTGTAATGACAAAGCCATGGAGTATTTTGATGAGAAGGGCATCGAGCATTGTGATGACAAGCGTCATGGAGCATTGTGAAGCCAAGGTCATGGAGCTTTGTGATGACAAAGGTTATGGAGCATTTTGATGACAAGGGCGTTGTGCATTGTGATGAGAAGGGTAGGAAGCATCGTGATGACAGGATCAAGGAGCAATTTGATGAAAAGTGTCCAGGAATATTTTGATGACAGCCGTTATGGAACATTGTGATGTCAGGGGTCATGGAGCATTGTGAGGATAATGGCATGTAGCATTGTGATGACAGGGGTCATGGAACATTGTGATGACAGGGGTGAGGGATTATTGTGATGACTAGTGATGGAACCTTGTGATATCAGTTGTCAGAGAACTTGTTGATGAGAAGTGAATGGAGCATTGTGATGACAAGTTTTATGGAGCATTGTGATGACAATGTTGTAGGGCATTGTGTTGACAAGCGCATGGCTTATTGTGATGACATGGGTCATGGAGCATTTTGCTGACATGGGCATGGAGCATTGTGATGACAAAGGTCATGGAGCATTTTGCTGACAAAGGAATTGAGCATTGTGATGTCATGGGTCAAGGAGCTTTGTGATGAAAAGTTCATGGAGCATTGTGGTGACAAATGTCAGAGAGCCTTGTGATGACGAGGGCATGGACCATTGTGATGACAAGAGTCATGAAGCATTGTGATGACTGGAGTCACAGAACATTGTGATGACAGCGGTCATGGAGCATTGTGTTGACAAGGGCATGGAGTATTGTGATGACAAGGTCATGGAGTATTGTGAAGACAGGTGTCAGGGAACATTGTGATGACATATGTCATGCTCCATTGTGATGACAATGGAATGGAGCATTGTGATGCCAAGTGTCATGGAGGATTGTGATGACAAACGTTATGGAGCATTGTGATGACAAGCTTGTGGAGTATTGTGATGACAATGGCATGGAGCATTGTGATGAAAAGGGCATGGAGCTTTGTGATGAAAAATTCATGGAGACTTTTCATGATAGGTTTCAAGGAGCATTTTGACGACAAGTGTCAGGGAGCATTGTGATGACATGTGTATTGAGCCTTGTGATGACAAAGGTCATGGAGCATTGTGATGACAAGTGCATGGAGTATTGTGATGAAAGGAATCATGGAGCGTTTTGATGACAAGTGTTATGGAAAATTGTGATCACAATGGTTTGGAGCATTGTGATGACAGAGGTCATGGATCATTTTGATTTCAAGGAGCATGTAGCATTGTGATGACAAGGGCATGAAGTAATGTGATGCCAATGTTCATGGAGGATTGTGAATGACAATGGTAAAGAAGTATTGTGATGACAAGCGCATGGAGCATTGTGATGACAAGTCATGTAGCATTTTGCTGACATAGGCATGGAGCATTGTGATGACAAGGGTCATGGTACACTGCGATGACAATTGTCAGAGAGCGTTGTGATTAGAGGGGTTATGGAACATTGTGATGACAAATATCATGGAGCATTGTGATGAGAAGACCATGGATAATTGTGATGATGAGAGTCATGGGGCGTTGTGAGGACAAGTGATATGGAACATTTTGATCTCAAGGGTTTGGAGCATTGTGATGACAGAGGTCATGGAGCATGTTGATTTCATTGTGATGACAATAGCATGAAGCATTATGATGATGGGCATGTTGCATTGTGATGACAGGGTTCATGGAGCATTGAGATGACAAGGGCATGGAGCATTGTGATGAGAAAGCCATGGAGCATTCTGATGACATGTGTCATGGAGATTTGTGATGACAAGGGTCATGGGGAAGTGTTATGACAAGGCCATGGAATATTGTGATGCCAGGGGTCATGGAGCATTGTTATGACAGGGGCAATGGAGCATGGTGATGACAAGTGCATGGAACATTGGTCTGCAAAGTTTCATGGATTATTGTGATGAGAGTGGGCATGGAGCACTGTGATGACAAGGGCACGGAACACTGTGATACATGGGTCATGGAGCATTGTAATGAGAAGGGCATGAAGCATTGTGATGAGAAGTGCATCAAGCATTGTGATGACAAGCGTCATGGAGCTTTGTGATGAAAAGGGCATGGAGCAATGTGATAAGAGTGTTCCTGGAGCATTGTGATGACAATGGCATGGAGCACTGTGATGCCAAGGGTCATGGAGGTTTGTGATGACAAAGGTCATGGAGCATTTTGATGACAAGTGTGTGGTGCACTGTGATGAGAAGGGCAGGGAGCATTGTGATGACAGGGTCATGGAGCAATTTGATGAAAAGGGTCATGGAATATTTTGATGACAAGTGTCATGGAACAATGTGATGTCAGGAGTGATGGAGCATTGTGATGATAAGGGCATGTAGCATTGTGATGACAGGGGTCATGGAGCTTTGTGATCACAAGGGCATGGAGCATTGTCATTACAGGGGTCTTGGAGCATTGTGATGAAAAGGGCATGGATCATTGTGATGAAATGACACTGAGCCTTGTCATGACAGGGTTCAAGGAGCATACTGACGACAAGTGTCAGGGAGCATTGTGATGACAAGTGTATTGAGCACTGTGATGACAAAGGCATGGAGCATTGTGATGAGAAGACCATGGATAATTGTGATGAGGAGCATCATGGGGCGTTGTGATGACAAGTGTCATGGAACAATGTGATCACAAGGGTTTGGAGCATTATGATGACAGGGGTCTTGCTGCATTTTGATTTCACTCTGATGGCAATAGCATGAAGCATTATGATGAAGGGCATGGTGCATTGTGATGACAGGGTTCATGGAGCATTGAGATGAAAAGCGGCATGGAGCTTTGTGATTACAAGGGTCTTGCAGCATTGTGATGACAAGGGCATGGAGCATTGTGATGAGAAAGCCATGGAGCATACTGATGACATGCGTCATGGAGCTTTGTGATGATAAGGGCATGGAGCATTGCGATAAAAGTGGTCTTGGAGCATTGTGATGACAAGGGTCATGGAGCCTTGTGATGACAAGGCCGTGGAACATTGTGATGTCAGGGGTCATGGAGCATAAGTCTGAAATGTTTCATGGATTATTATGATGAGTGTGGACATGGAGCATTGTGATGAAAAGGCCACGGAACACTGTGATACATGGGTCATGGAGGATTGTAATGACAAAGCCATGGAGTATTTTGATGAGAAGGGCATCGAGCATTGTGATGACAAGCGTCATGGAGCATTGTGAAGCCAAGGTCATGGAGCTTTGTGATGACAAAGGTTATGGAGCATTTTGATGACAAGGGCGTTGTGCATTGTGATGAGAAGGGTAGGAAGCATTGTGATGACAGGATCAAGGAGCAATTTGATGAAAAGTGTCCAGGAATATTTTGATGACAGACGTTATGGAACATTGTGATGTCAGGGGTCATGGAGCATTGTGAGGATAAGGGCATGTAGCATTGTGATGACAGGGGTCATGGAACATTGTGATGACAGGGGTGAGGGATTATTGTGATGACTAGTGATGGAACCTTGTGATATCAGTGGTCAGAGAACTTGTTGATGAGAAGTGAATGGAGCATTGTGATGACAAGTTTTATGGAGCATTGTGATGACAATGTTGTAGGGCATTGTGTTGACAAGCGCATGGCTTATTGTGATGACATGGGTCATGGAGCATTTTGCTGACATGGGCATGGAGCATTGTGATGACAAAGGTCATGGAGCATTTTGCTGACAAAGGAATTGAGCATTGTGATGTCATGGGTCAAGGAGCTTTGTGATGAAAAGTTCATGGAGCATTGTGGTGACAAATGTCAGAGAGCCTTGTGATGACGAGGGCATGGACCATTGTGATGACAAGAGTCATGAAGCATTGTGATGACTGGAGTCACAGAACATTGTGATGACAGCGGTCATGGAGCATTGTGATGACAAGGGCATGGAGTATTGTGATGACAAGGTCATGGAGTATTGTGAAGACAGGTGTCAGGGAACATTGTGATGACATATGTCATGCTCCATTGTGATGACAATGGAATGGAGCATTGTGATGCCAAGTGTCATGGAGGATTGTGATGACAAACGTTATGGAGCATTGTGATGACAAGCTTGTGGAGTATTGTGATGACAATGGCATGGAGCATTGTGCTGAAAAGGGCATGGAGCACTGTGATGAAAAAGGCATGGAGACTTTTCATGATAGGTTTCAAGGAGCATTTTGACGACAAGTGTCAGGGCGCATTGTGATGACATGTGTATTGAGCCTTGTGATGACAAAGTTCATGGAGCATTGTGATGACAAGTGCATGGAGTATTGTGATGAAAGGAATCATGGAGCGTTTTGATGACAAGTGTTATGGAAAATTGTGATCACAATGGTTTGGAGCATTGTGATGACAGATGTCATGGATCATTTTGATTTCAAGGAGCATGTAGCATTGTGATGACAAGGGCATGAAGTAATGTGATGCCAATGTTCATGGAGGATTGTGAATGACAATGGTAAAGAAGTATTGTGATGACAAGCGCATGGAGCATTGGGATGACAAGTCATGTAGCATTTTGCTGACATAGGCATGGAGCATTGTGATGACAAGGGTCATGGTACACTGCGATGACAATTGTCAGAGAGCGTTGTGATTAGAGGGGTTATGGAACATTGTGATGACAAATGTCATGGAGAATTGTGATGAGAAGACCATGGATAATTGTGATGATGAGAGTCATGGGGCGTTGTGAGGACAAGTGATATGGAACATTTTGATCACAAGGGTTTGGAGCATTGTGATGACAGAGGAAATGGAGCATGTTGATTTCATTGTGATGACAATAGCATGAAGCATTATGATGATGGGCATGGTTCATTGTGATGACAGGGTTCATGGAGCATTGAGATGACAAGGGCATGGAGCATTGTGATGAGAAAGCCATGGAGCATTCTGATGACATGTGTCATGGAGCTTTGTGATGACAAGGGTCATGGGGAAGTGTTATGACAAGGCCATGGAATATTGTGATGCCAGGGGTCATGGAGCATTGTTATGCCAGGGGCAATGGAGCATTGTGATGACAAGGGCATGGAACATTGGTCTAAAAATTTTCATGGATTATTGTGATGAGAGTGGGCATGGAGCACTGTGATGACAAGGGCACGGAACACTGTGATACATGGGTCATGGAGCATTGTAATGAGAAGGGCATCAAGCATTGTGATGACAAGCGTCATGGAGCTTTGTGATGAAAAGGGCATGGAGCAATGTGATAAGAGGGTTCCTGGAGCATTGTGATGACAATGGCATGGAGCACTGTGATGCCAAGGGTCATGGAGGTTTGTGATGACAAAGGTCATGGAGCATTTTGATGACAAGTGTGTGGTGCACTGTGATGAGAAGGGCAGGGAACATTGTGATGACAGAGTCATGGAGCAATTTGATGAAAAGGGTCATGGAATATTTTGATGACAAGTGTCATGGAACATTGTGATGTCAGGAGTGATGGAGCATTGTGATGATAAGGGCATGTAGCATTGTGATGACCGGGGTCATGGAGCTTTGTGATCACAAGGGCATGGAGCATTGTCATTAAAGTGGTCTTGGAGCATTGTGATGAAAAGGGCATGGATCATTGTGATGAAATAACACAGAGCCTTGTCATGACAGGGTTCAAGGAGCATACTGACGACAAGTGTCAGGGAGCATTGTGATGGCAAGTGTATTGAGCATTGTGATGACAAAGGCATGGAGCATTGTGATGAGAAGACCATGGATAATTGTGATGAGGAGAATCATGGGGCGTTGTGATGACAAGTGTTATGGAACAATGTGATCACAAGGGTTTGGAGCATAATGATGACAGAGGTCTTGGTGCATTTTGATTTCATTGTGATGGCAATAGCATGAAGCATTATGATGAAGGGCATGGTGAATTGTGATGACAGGGTTCATGGAGCATTGAGATGAAAAGCGGCATGGAGCTTTGTGATTACAGGGGTCTTGAAGCATAGTGATGACAAGGGCATGGAGCATTGTGATGAGAAAGCCATGGAGCATACTGATGACATGCGTCATGGAGCTTTGTGATGATAAGGGCATGGAGCATTGCGATAACAGTGGTCTTGGAGCATTGTGATGACAAGGGTCATGGAGCCTTGTGATGACAAGGCCGTGGAACATTGTGATGTCAGGGGTCATGGAGCATAAGTCTGAAATGTTTCATGGATTATTATGATGAGCGTGGACATGGAGCATTGTGATGAAAAGGCCACGGAACACTGTTATACATGGGTCATGGAGGATTGTAATGACAAAGCCATGGAGTATTTTGATGAGAAGGGCATCGAGCATTGTGATGACAAGCGTCATGGAGCATTGTGATGCCAAGGGTCATGGAGCTTTGTGATGACAAAGGTTATGGAGCATTTTGATGACAAGGGCGTTGTGCATTGTGATGAGAAGGGCAGGAAGCATTGTGATGACCGGATCAAGGAGCAATTTGATGAAAAGTGTCCAGGAATATTTTGATGACAGAGGTTATGGAACATTGTGATGTCAGGGGTTATGGATCATTGTGAGGATAAGGGCATGTAGCATTGTGATGACAGGCGTCATGGAACATTGTGATGACAGGGGTGAGGGATTATTGTGATGACTAGTGATGGAACCTTGTGATATCAGTTGTGAGAGAGCATTTTGATGAGAAGTGAATGGAGCATTGTGATGACAAGTTTTATGGAGCATTGTGATGACAATGTTTTAGAGCATTGTGTTGACAAGCGCATGGCTTATTGTGATGACATGGGTCATGGAGCATTTTGCTGACATGGACATGGAGCATAGTGATGACAAGGGTCATGGAGCATTGTGCTGACAAAGGAATGGTGCATTGTGATGGCATGGGTCAAGGAGCTTTGTGATGAAAAGTTCATGGAGCATTGTGGTGACAAATGTCAGAGAGCCTTGTGATGACGCGGGCATGGACCATTGTGATGACAAGAGTCATGAAGCATTGTGATGACTGGAGTCACGGCACATTGTGATGACAGCGGTCATGGATCATAGTGATGACAAGTGCATGGAGTATAGTGATGACAAGGTCATGGAAAATTTTGAAGAAAGGTGTCAGGGAACATTGTGATGACATATGTCATGCTCCATTGTGATGACAATGGAATGGAGCATTGTGATGATGAGTGTCATGGAGGATTGTGATGACAAAGGTTATGGAGCATTGTGATGAGAAGCTTGTGGAGCATTGTGATGACAATGGCATGGAGCATTGTGATGAAAAAGGCATGGAGACTTTTCATGATAGGTTTCAAGGAGCATTTTGACGACAAGTGTCAGGGAGCATTGTGATGACATGTGTATTGAGCCTTGTGATGACAAAGTTAATGGAGCATTGTGATGACAAGTGCATGGAGTATTGTGATGAAAGGAATCATGGAGCGTTTTGATGACAAGTGTTATGGAATATTGTGATCACAAGGGTTCGGAGCATTGTGATGACAGAGGTCATGGATCATTTTGATTTCAAGGAGCATGGAGCATTGTGATGACAAGGGCATGAAGTAATGTGATGCCAATGTTCATGGAGGATTGTGAATGACAATGGTAAAGAAGTATTGTGATGACAAGCGCATGGAGCATTGTGATGACAAGTCATGTAGCATTTTGCTGACATAGGCATGGAGCATTGTGATGACAAGGGTCATGGTACACTGCGATGACAATTGTCAGAGAGCGTTGTGATTAGAGGGGTTATGGAACATTGTGATGACAAATGTCATGGAGCATTGTGATGAGAAGACCATGGATAATTGTGATGATGAGCGTCATGGGGCGTTGTGAGGACAAGTGATATGGAACATTTTGATCACAAGGGTTTGGAGCATTGTGATGACAGAGGTCATGGAGCGTGTTGATTTCATAGTGATGACAATAGCATGAAGCATTATGATGATGGGCATGGTGCATTGTGATGACAGGGTTCATGGAGCATTGAGATGACAAGGGCATGGAGCATTGTGATGAGAAAGCCATGGAGCATTCTGATGACATGTGACATGGAGCTTTTTGATGACAAGGGTCATGGGGAAGTGTTATGACAAAGACATGGAATATTGTGATGCCAGGGGTCATGGAGCATTGTCATGACAGGGGCAGTGGAGCATGGTGATGACAAGGGGCATGGAACATTGGTCTGAAAAGTTTCATGGATTATTGTGATGAGAGTGGGCATGGAGCACTGTGATGACAAGGGCACGGAACACTGTGATACATGGGTCATGGAGCATTGTAATGAGAAGGGCATGAAGCATTGTGATGAGAAGTGCATCAAGCATTGTGATGACAAGCGTCATGGAGCTTTGTGATGAAAAAGGCATGGAGCAATATGATAAGAGGGTTCCTGGAGCATTGTGATGACAATGGCATGGAGCACTGTGATGCCAAGGGTCATGGAGGTTTGTGATGACAAAGGTCATGGAGCATTTTGATGAAAAGTGTTTGGTGCACTGTGATGAGAAGGGCAGGGAGCATTGTGATGACAGGTTCATGGAGCAATTTGATGAAAAGGGTCATGGAATATTTTGATGACAAGTGTCATGGAACATTGTGATGTCAGGAGTGATGGAGCATTGTGATGATAAGGGCATGTAGCATTGTGATGACAGGGGTCATGGAGCTTTGTGATCACAAGGGCATGGAGCATTGTCATTACAGGTGTCTTGGAGCATTGTGATGAAAAGGGCATGGATCATTGTGATGAAATAACACGGAGCCCTGTCATGAGAGTGTTCAATAAAATACTGACGACAAGTGTCAGGGAGCATTGTGATGACAAGTGTATTGAGCATTGTGATGACAAAGGCATGGAGCATTGTGATGAGAAGACCATGGATAATTGTGATGAAGAGCATCATGGGGCGTTGTGATGACAAGTGTTATGGAACAATGTGATCACAAGGGTTTGGAGCATTATGATGACAGAGGTTTTGGTGCATTTTGATTTCACTCTGAAGGAAATAGCATGAAGCATTATGATGAAGGGCATGGTGCATTGTGATGACAGGGTTCATGGAGCATTGAGATGAAAAGCGGCATGGAGGTTTGTGCTTACAGGGGTCTTGAAGCATTGTGATGACAAGGGCATGGAGCATTGTGATGAGAAAGCCATCGAGCATACGGATGACATGAGTCATGGAGCTTTGTGATGATAAGGGCATGCATCATTGCGATAACAGGGGTCTTGGAGCATTGTGATGACAAGGGTCATGGAGCCTTGTGATGACAAGGCCGTGGAACATTGTGATGTCAGGGGTCATGGAGCATAAGTCTGAAATGTTTCATGGATTATTATGATGAGCGTGGACATGGAACATTGTGATGAAAAGGCCACGGAACACTGTGATACATGGGTCAGGGAGGATTGTAATGACAAAGCCATGGAGTATTTTGATGAGAAGGGCATCGAGCATTGTGATGACAAGCGTCATGGAGCATTGTGATGCCAAGGGTCATGGAGCTTTGTGATGAAAAAGGTTATGGAGCGTTTTGATGACAAGGGCGTTGTGCATTGTGATGAGAAGGGCAGGAAGCATTGTGATGACCGGATCAAGGAGCAATTTGATGAAAAGTGTCCAGGAATATTTTGATGACAGAGTTTATGGAACATTGTGATGTCAGGGGTCATGGAGCATTGTGAGGATAAGGGCATGTAGCATTGTGATGACAGGGGTCATGGAACATTGTGATGACAGGGGTGAGGGATTATTGTGATGACTAGTGATGGAACCTTGTGATATCAGTTGTGAGAGATCATTTTGATGAGAAGTGAATGGAGCATTGTGATGACAAGTTTTATAGAGCATTGTGATGACAATGTTGTAGAGCACTGTGTTGACAAGCGCATGGCTTATTGTGATGACATGGGTCATGGAGCATTTTGCTGACATGGGCATGTAGCATTGTGATGACAAGGGTCATGGAGCATTGTGCTGACAAAGGAATGGAGCATTGTGATGGCAAGGGTCAAGGAGCTTTGTGATGAAAAGTTCATGGAGCATTGTGGTGACAAATGTCAGAGAGCCTTGTGATGACGAGGGCATGGACCATTGTGATGACAAGAGTCATGAAGCATTGTGATGACTGGAGTCACGGAACATTGTGATGACAGCGGTCATGGAGCATTGTGATGACAAGGGCATGGAGTACTGTGATGACAAGGTCATGGAGAATTGTGAAGACAGGTGTCAGGGAGCATTGTGATGACATATGTCATGCTTCATTGTGATGACAATGGAATGGAGCATTGTGATGCCAAGTGTCATGGAGGATTGTGATGACAAAGGTTATGGAGCATTGTGATGACAAGCTTGTGGAGTATTGTGATGACAATGGCATGGAGCATTGTGATGAAAAGGGCATGGAGCATTGTGATGAAAAAAGCATGGAGACTTCTCTTGATAGGTTTCAAGGAGCATTTTGACGACAAATGTCAGGGAGCATTGTGATGACATGTGTATTGAGCCTTGTGATGACAAAGTTCATGGAGCATTGTGATGACAAGTGCATAGAGTATTGTGATGAAAGGAATCATGGAGCGTTTTGATGACAAGTGTTATGGAAAATTGTGATCACAATGGTTTGGAGCATTGTGATGACAGAGGTCATGGATCATTTTGATTTCAAGGAGCATGGAGCATTGTGATGACAAGGGCATTAAATAATGTGATGCCAATGTTCATGGAGGATTGTGAATGACAATGGTAAAGAAGTATTGTGATGACAAGCGCATGGAGCATTGTGATGACAAGTCATGTAGCATTTTGCTGACATAGGCATGGAGCATTGTGATGACAAGGGTCATGGTACACTGCGATGACAATTGTCAGGGAGCGTTGTGATTAGAGGGGTTATGGAACATTGTGATGACAAATGTCATGGAGCATTGTGATGAGAAGACCATGGATAATTGTGATGATGAGCGTCATGGGGCGTTGTGAGGACAAGTGATATGGAACATTTTGATCACAAGGGTTTGGAGCATTGTGATGACAGAGGTCATGGATCATGTTGATTTCATTGTGATGACAATAGCATGAAGCATTATGATGATGGGCATGGTGCATTGTGATGACAGGGTTCATGGAGCATTGAGATGACAAGGGCATGGAGCATTGTGATGAGAAAGCCATGGAGCATTCTGATGACATGTGTCATGGAGCTTTGTGATGACAAGGGTCATGGGGAAGTGTTATGACAAGGCCATGGAATATTGTGATGCCAGGGGTCATGGAGCATTGTTATGACAGGGGCAATGGAGCATTGTGATGACAAGGGCATGGAACATTGGTCTGCAAAGTTTCATGGATTATTCTGATGAGAGTGGGCATGGAGCACTGTGATGACAAGGGCACGGAACACTGTGATACATGGGTCATGGAGCATTGTAATGAGAAGGGCATGAAGCATTGTGATGAGAAGTGCATCAAGCATTGTGATGACAAGCGTCATGGAGCTTTGTGATGAAAAGGGCATGGAGCAATGTGATAAGAGGGTTCCTGGAGCATTGTGATGACAATGGCATGGAGCACTGTGATGCCAAGGGTCATGGAGGTTTGTGATGACAAAGGTCATGGAGCATTTTGATGACAAGTGTGTGGTGCACTGTGATGAGAAGTGCAGGGAGCATTGTGATGACAGGGTCATGGAGCAATTTGATGAAAAGGGTCATGGAATATTTTGATGACAAGTGTCATGGAACAATGTGATGTCAGGAGTGATGGAGCATTGTGATGATAAGGGCATGTAGCATTGTGATGACAGGGGTCATGGAGCTTTGTGATCACAAGGGCATGGAGCATTGTCATTACAGGGGTCTTGGAGCATTGTGATGAAAAGGGCATGGATCATTGTGATGAAATGACACTGAGCCTTGTCATGACAGGGTTCAAGGAGCATACTGACGACAAGTGTCAGGGAGCATTGTGATGACAAGTGTATTGAGCATTGTGATGACAAAGGCATGGAGCATTGTGATGAGAAGACCATGGATAATTGTGATGAGGAGCATAATGGGACGTTGTGATGACAAGTGTTATGGAACAATGTGATCACAAGGGTTTGGAGCATTATGATGACAGAGGTCTTGGTGCATTTTGATTTCACTCTGATGGCAATAGCATGAAGCATTATGATGAAGGGCATGGTGCATTGTGATGACAGGGTTCATGGAGCATTGAGATGAAAAGCGGCATGGAGCTTTGTGCTTACAAGGGTCTTGCAGCATTGTGATGACAAGGGCATGGAGCATTGTGATGAGAAAGCCATGGAGCATACTGATGGCATGCGTCATGGAGCTTTGTGATGATAAGGGCATGGAGCATTGCGATAACAGGGGTCTTGGAGCATTGTGATGACAAGGGTCATGGAGCCTTGTGATGACAAGGCCGTGGAACATTGTGATGTCAGGGGTCATGGAGCATAAGTCTGAAATGTTTCATGGATTATTATAATGAGCGTGGACATGGAGCATTGTGATGAAAAGGCCACGGAACACTGTGATACATGGGTCATGGAGGATTGTAATGACAAAGCCATGGAGTATTTTGATGAGAAGGGCATCGAGCATTGTGATGACAAGCGTCATGGAGCATTGTGAAGCCAAGGTCATGGAGCTTTGTGATGACAAAGGTTATGGAGCATTTTGATAACAAGGGCGTTGTGCATTGTGATGAGAAGGTTAGGAAGCATCGTGATGACAGGATCAAGGAGCAATTTGATGAAAAGTGTCCAGGAATATTTTGATGACAGACGTTATGGAACATTGTGATGTCAGGGGTCATGGAGCATTGTGAGGATAATGGCATGTAGCATTGTGATGACAGGGGTCATGGAACATTGTGATGACAGGGGTGAGGAATTATTGTGATGACTAGTGATGGAACCTTGTGATATCAGTTGTCAGAGAACTTGTTGATGAGAAGTGAATGGAGCATTGTGATGACAAGTTTTATGGAGCATTGTGATGACAATGTTGTAGGGCATTGTGTTGACAAGAGCATGGCTTATTGTGATGACATGGGTCATGGAGCATTTTGCTTACATGGGCATGGAGCATTGTGATGACAAAGGTCATGGAGCATTTTGCTGACAAAGGAATTGAGCATTGTGATGTCATGGGTCAAGGAGCTTTGTGATGAAAAGTTCATGGAGCATTGTGGTGACAAATGTCAGAGAGCCTTGTGATGACGAGGGCATGGACCATTGTGATGACAAGAGTCATGAAGCATTGTGATGACTGGAGTCACAGAACATTGTGATGACAGCGGTCATGGAGCATTGTGTTGACAAGGGCATGGAGTATTGTGATGACAAGGTCATGGAGTATTGTGAAGACAGGTGTCAGGGAACATTGTGATGACATATGTCATGCTCCATTGTGATGACAATGGAATGGAGCATTGTGATGCCAAGTGTCATGGAGGATTGTGATGACAAAGGTTATGGAGCATTGTGATGACAAGCTTGTGGAGTATTGTGATGACAATGGCAAGGAGCATTATGATGAAAAGGGCATGGAGCATTGTGATGAAAAATTCATGGAGACTTTTCATGATAGGTCTCAAGGAGCATTTTGACGACAAGTGTCAGGGCGCATTGTGATGACATGTGTATTGAGCCTTGTGATGACAAAGTTCATGGAGCATTGTGATGACAAGTGCATGGAGTATTGTGATGAAAGGAATCATGGAGCGTTTTGATGACAAGTGTTATGGAAAATTGTGATCACAATGGTTTGGAGCATTGTGATGACAGAGGTCATGGATCATTTTGATTTCAAGGAGCATGTAGCATTGTGATGACAAGGGCATGAAGTAATGTGATGCCAATGTTCATGGAGGATTGTGAATGACAATGGTAAAGAAGTATTGTGATGACAAGCGCATGGAGCATTGTGATGACAAGTCATGTAGCATTTTGCTGACATAGGCATGGAGCATTGTGATGACAAGGGTCATGGTACACTGCGATGACAATTGTCAGAGAGCGTTGTGATTAGAGGGGTTATGGAACATTGTGATGACAAATATCATGGAGCATTGTGATGAGAAGACCATGGATAATTGTGATGATGAGCGTCATGGGGCGTTGTGAGGACAAGTGATATGGAACATTTTGATCACAAGGGTTTGGAGCATTGTGATGACAGAGGTCATGGAGCATGTTGATTTCATTGTGATGACAATAGCATGAAGCATTATGATGATGGGCATGGTGCATTGTGATGACAGGGTTCATGGAGCATTGAGATGACAAGGGCATGGAGCATTGTGATGAGAAAGCCATGGAGCATTCTGATGACATGTGTCATGGAGCTTTGTGATGACAAGGGTCATGGGGAAGTGTTATGACAAGGCCATGGAATATTGTGATGCCAGGGGTCATGGAGCATTGTTATGATAGGGGCAATGGAGCATTGTGATGACAAGGGCATGGAACATTGGTCTGAAAAGTTTCATGGATTATTGTGATGAGAGTGGGCATGGAGCACTGTGAGGACAAGGGCACGGAACACTGTGAAACATGGGTCATGGAGCATTGTAATGAGAAGGGCATCAAGCATTGTGATGACAAGCGTCATGGAGCTTTGTGATGAAAAGGGCATGGAGCAATGTGATAAGAGGGTTCCTGGAGCATTGTGATGACAATGGCATGGAGCACTGTGATGCCAAGGGTCATGGAGGTTTGTGATGACAAAGGTCATTGAGCATTTTGATGACAAGTGTGTGGTGCACTGTGATGAGAAGGGCAGGGAGCATTGTGATGACAGGGTCATGGAGCAATTTGATGGAAAGGGTCATGGAATATTTTGATGACAAGTGTCATGGAACATTGTGATGTCAGGAGTGATGGAGCATTGTGATGATAAGGGCATGTAGCCTTGTGATGACCGGGGTCATGGAGCTTTGTGATCACAAGGGCATGGAGCATTGTCATTAAAGTGGTCTTGGAGCATTGTGATGAAAAGGGCATGGATCATTGTGATGAAATAACACGGAGCCTTTTCATGACAGGGTTCAAGGAGCATACTGACGACAAGTGTCAGGGAGCATTGTGATGGCAAGTGTATTGAGCATTGTGATGACAAAGGCATGGAGCATTGTGATGAGAAGACCATGGATAATTGTGATGAGGAGAATCATGGGGCGTTGTGATGACAAGTGTTATGGAACAATGTGATCACAAGGGTTTGGAGCATTATGATGACAGAGGTCTTGGTGCATTTTGATTTCATTGTGATGGCAATAGCATGAAGCATTATGATGAAGGGCATGGTGAATTGTGATGACAGGGTTCATGGAGCATTGAGATGAAAAGCGGCATGGAGCTTTGGGATTACAGGGGTCTTGAAGCATTGTGATGACAAGGGCATGGAGCATTGTGATGAGAAAGCCATGGAGCATACTGATGACATGCGTCATGGAGCTTAGTGATGATAAGGGCATGGAGCATTGCGATAACAGTGGTCTTGGAGCATTGTGATGACAAGGGTCATGGAGCCTTGTGATGACAAGGCCGTGGAACATTGTGATGTCAGGGGTCATGGAGCATAAGTCTGAAATGTTTCATGGATTATTATGATGAGCGTGGACATGGAGCATTGTGATGAAAAGGCCACGGAACACTGTGATACATGGGTCATGGAGGATTGTAATGACAATGCCATGGAGTATTTTGATGAGAAGTGCATCGAGCATTGTGATGACAAGCGTCATGGAGCATTGTGATGCCAAGGGTCATGGAGCTTTGTGATGACAAAGGTTATGGAGCATTTTGATGACAAGGGCGTTGTGCATTGTGATGAGAAGGGCAGGAAGCATTGTGATGACCGGATCAAGGAGCAATTTGATGAAAAGTGTCCAGGAATATTTTGATGACAGAGGTTATGGAACATTGTGATGTCAGGGGTCATGGATCATTGTGAGGATAAGGGCATGTAGCATTGTGATGACAGGGGTCATGGAACATTGTGATGACAGGGGTGAGGGATTATTGTGATGACTAGTGATGGAACCTTGTGATATCAGTTGTGAGAGAGCATTTTAATGAGAAGTGAATGGAGCATTGTGATGACAAGTTTTATAGAGCATTGTGATGACAATGTTTTAGAGCATTGTGTTGACAAGCGCATGGCTTATTGTGATGACAAGGGTCATGGAGCATTCTGGTGACATGAGCATGGAGCATTGTGATGACAAGGGTCATGGAGCATTGTGCTGACAAAGGAATGGAGCATTGTGATGGCATGGGTCAAGGAGCTTTGTGATGAAACGTTCATGGAGCATTGTGGTGACAAATGTCAGAGAGCCTTGTGATGACGAGGGCATGGACCATTGTGATGACAAGAGTCATGAAGCATTGTGATGACTGGAGTCACGGAATATTGTGATGACAGCGGTCATGGAGCATTGTGATGACAAGGGCATGTAGTATTGTGATGACAAGTTCATGGAGTATTTTGAAGACAGGTGTAAGGGAGCATTGTTATGACATATGTCATGCTTCGTTGTGATGACAATGGAATGGAGCATTGTGATGCCAAGTGTCATGGAGGATTGTGATGACAAATGTTATGGAGCATTGTGATGACAAACTTGTGGAGTATTGTGATGACAATGGCATGGAGCATTGTGATGAAAAGGGCATGGAGCATTGTCATGAAAAAGGCATGGAGACTTTTCATGATAGGTTTCAAGGAGCATTTTGACGACAAGTGTCAGGGAGCATTGTGATGACATGTGTATTGAGCCTTGTGATGACAAAGTTCATGGAGCATTGTGATGACAAGTGCATGGAGTATTGTGATGAAAGGAATCATGGAGCCTTTTGATGACAAGTGTTATGGAAAATTGTGATCACAAGGGTTTGGAGCATTGTGATGACAGAGGTCATGGATCATTTTGATTTCAAGGAGCATGGAGCATTGTGATGACAAGGGCATGAAGTAATATGATGCCAATATTCATGGAGGATTGTGAATGACAATGATAAAGAAGTATTTTGATGACAAGCACATGGAGCATTGTGATGACAAGTCATGTAGCATTTTGCTGACATAGGCATGGAGCATTGTGATGACAAGTGTCATGGTACACTGGGATGACAATTGTCAGCATTGTGATTAGAGGGGTTATGGAACATTGTGATGACAAGTGTCATGGAGCATTGTGATGAGAAGACCATGGATATTTGTGATGATGAGCGTCATGGGGCGTTGTGAGGACAAGTGATATGGAACATTTTGATCACAAGGGTTTGGAGCATTGTGATGACAGAGGTCATGGAGCATGTTGATTTCATTGTGATGACAATAGCATGAAGCATTATGATGATGGGCATGGTGCATTGTGATGACAGGGTTCATGGAGCATTGAGATGACAAGGGCATGGAGCATTGTGATGAGAAAGCCATGGAGCATTCTGATGACATGTGTCATGGAGCTTTGTGATGACAAGGGTCATGGGGAAGTGTTATGACAAGGCCATGGAATATTGTGATGCCAGGGGTCATGGAGCATTGTTATGACAGGGGCAATGGAGCATTGTGATGACAAGGGCATGGAACATTGGTCTGCAAAGTTTCATGGATTATTGTGATGAGAGTGGGCATGGAGCACTGTGATGACAAGGGCATGGAACACTGTGATACATGGGTCATGGAGCATTGTAATGAGAAGGGCATGAAGCATTGTGATGAGAAGTGCATCAAGCATTGTGATGACAAGCGTCATGGAGCTTTGTGATGAAAAGGGCATGGAGCAATGTGATAAGAGAGTTCCTGGAGCTTTGTGATGACAAAGGTTATGGAGCATTTTGATGACAAGGGCGTTGTGCATTGTGATGAGAAGGGCAGGAAGCATTGTGATGATAGGGTCAAGGAGCAATTTGATGAAAATTGTCCAGGAATATTTTGATGACAGAGGTTATGGAACATTGTGATGTCAGGGGTCATGGAGCATTGTGAGGATAAGGGCATGTAGCAATGTGATGACAGGGGTCATGGAACATTGTGATGACAGGGGTGAGGGATTATTGTGATGACTAGTGATGGAACCTTGTGATATCAGTTGTGAGAGAGCATTTTGATGAGAAGTGAAAGGAGCATTGTGATGACAAGTTTTATAGAGCACTGTGATGACAATTTTGTAGAGCATTGTGTTGACAAGCGCATGGCTTATTGTGATGACATGGGTCATGGAGCATTTTGCTGACATGGGCATGGAGCATTGTGATGACAAGGGTCATGGAGCATTGTGCTGACAAAGGAATGGAGCATTGTGATGGCATGGGTCAAGGAGCTTTTCGATGAAAAGTTCATGGAGCATTGTGGTGACAAACGTCAGAGAGCCTTGTGATGACGAGGGCATGGACCATTGTGATGACAAGAGTCATGAAGCATTGTGATGACTGGAGTCACGGAACATTGTGATGACAGCGGTCATGGAGCATTGTGATGACAAGGGCATGGAGTATTGTGATGACAAGGTCATGGAGTATTGTGAAGACAGGTGTCAGGGAGCATTGTGATGACATATGTCATGCTCCATTGTGATGACAATGGAATGGAGCATTGTGATGCCAAGTGTCATGGAGGATTGTGATGACAAAGGTTATGGAGCATTGTGATGAGAAGCTTGTGGAGTATTGTGATGACAATGGCATGGAGCATTGTGATGAAAAGGGCATGGAGCACTGTGATGAAAAAGGCATGGAGACTTTTCATGATAGGTTTCAAGGAGCATTTTGACGACAAGTGTCAGAGAGCATTGTGATGACATGTGTATTGAGCCTTGTGATGACAAAGTTCATGGAGGATTGTGATGACAAGTGCATGGAGTATTGTGATGAAAGGAATCATGAGGCGTTCTGATGACAAGTGTTATGGAAAATTGTGATCACAAGGGTTTGGAGCATTGTGATGACAGAGGTCATGGATCATTTTGATTTCAAGGAGCATGGAACATTGTGATGAAAAGGGCATGAAGTAATGTGATGCCAATGTTCATGGAGGATTGTGAATGACAATGGTAAAGATGTATTGTGGTGACAAGCGCATGGAGCATTGTGATGACAACTTATGTAGCATTTTGCTGACATAGGCATGGAGCATTGTGATGACAAGGGTCATGGTACACTGCGATGACAATTGTCAGAGAACATCGTAATTAGATGGGTTATGGAACATTGTGATGACAAGTGTCATGGAGCATTGTGATGAGAAGACCATGGATAATTGTGATGATGAGCGTCATGGGGCGTTGTGAGGACAAGTGATATGGAACTCTTTGATGACAAGGGTTTGGAGCATTGTGATGACAGAGGTCATGGAGCATGTTGATTTCATTGTGATGACAATAGCATGAAGCATTATGATGATGGGCATGGTGCATTGTGATGACAGGGTTCATGGAGCATTGAGATGACAAGGGCATGGAGCATTGTGATGAGAAAGCCATGGAGCATTCTGATGACATGTGTCATGGAGCTTTGTGATGACAAGAGTCATGGGGAAGTGTTATGACAAGGCCATGGAATATTGTGATGCCAGGGGTCATGGAACATTGTTATGACAGGGGCAATGGAGCATTGTGATGACAAGGGCATGGAACATTGGTCTGAAAAGTTTCATGGATTATTGTGATGAGAGTGGGCATGGAGCACTGTGATGACAAGGGCATGGAACACTGTGATACATGGGTCATGGAGCATTGAAATGAGAAGGGCATGAAGCATTGTGATGAGAAGTGCATCAAGCATTGTGATGACAAGCGTCATGGAGCTTTGTGATGAAAAGGGCATGGAGCAATATGATAAGAGGGTTCCTGGAGCATTGTGATGACAATGGCATGGAGCACTGTGATGCCAAGGGTCATGGAGGTTTGTGATGACAAAGGTCATGGAGCATTTTGATGACAAGTGTGTGGTGCACTGTGATGAGAAGGGCAGGGAGCATTGTGATGAGAGGGTCATGGAGCAATTTGATGAAAAGGGTCATGGAATATTTTGATGACAAGTGTCATGGAACATTGTGATGTCAGGAGTGATGGAGCATTGTGATGATAAGGGCATGTAGCATTGTGATGACAGGGGTCATGGAGCTTTGTGATCACAAGGACATGGAGCATTGTCATTACAGGGGTCTTGGAGCATTGTGATGAAAAGGGCATGGATCATTGTGATGAAATGACACTGAGCCTTGTCATGACAGGGTTCAAGGAGCATACTGACGACAAGTGTCAGGGAGCATTGTGATGACAAGTGTATTGAGCATTGTGATGACAAAGGCATGGAGCATTGTGATGAGAAGACCATGGATAATTGTGATGAGGAGCATCATGGGGCGTTGTGATGACAAGTGTTATGGAACAATGTGATCACAAGGGTTTGGAGCATTATGATGACAGAGGTCTTGGTGCATTTTGATTTCACTCTGATGGCAATAGCATGAAGCATTATGATGAAGGGCATGGTGCATTGTGATGACAGGGTTCATGGAGCATTGAGATGAAAAGCGACATGGAGCATTGTGATTACAGGGGTCTTGAAGCATTGTGATGACAAGGGCGTGGAACATTGTGATGAGAAAGCCATGGAGCATACTGATGACATGCGTCATGAAGCTTTGGATGATAAGGGCATGGAGTTTTGCGATAACAGGGGTCTTGGAGCATTGTGATGACAAGGGTCATTCAGCCTTGTGATGACAAGGTCGTGGAATATTGTGATGTCAGGAGTCATGGAGCATAAGTCTGAAATGTTTCATGGATTATTATGATGAGCGTGGACATGGAACATTGTGATGAAAAGGCCGCGGAACACTGTGATACATGGGTCATGGAGGATTGTAATGACAAAGCCATGGAGTATTTTGATGAGAAGTGCATCGAGCATTGTGATGACAAGCGTCATGGAGCATTGTGATGCCAAGGGTCATGGAGCTTTGTGATGACAAAGGTTATGGAGCATTTTCATGACAATGGCATTGTGCATTGAGATGAGAAGGGCAGGAAGCATTGTGATGACAGGATCAAGGAGCAATTTGTTGAAAAGTGTCCAGGAATATTTTGATGACAGATGTTATGGAACATTGTGACGTTAGGGGTCAAGGAGCATTGTGATGACAGGGTTGAGGGATTATTGTGATGACTAGTAATGGAACCTTGTGATATCAGTTGTCAGAGAGCATTTTGATGAGAAGTGAATGGAGCATTGTGATGACAAGTTTTATGGAGCATTGTGATGACAATGTTGTAGAGCATTTTGTTGATATGCGCATGGTTTATTGTGATGACATGGGTCATGGAGCATTTTGCTGACTTGGGCATGGAGCATTGTGATGACAAGGGTCATGGAGCATTGTGCTGACAAAGGAATGGAGCATTGTGATGGCATGGGTCAAGGAGCTTTGTGATGAAAAGTTCATGGAGCATTGTGGTGACAAATGTCAGGGAGCCTTGTGATGACGAGGGCACGGACCATAGTGATGACAAGAGTCATGAAGCATTGTAATGACTGGAGTCACGGAACATTGTGATGACAGCGGTCATGGAGCATTGTGATGACAAGGGCATGGAGTATTGTGATGACAAGGTCATGGAGTATTGTGAAGACAGGTGTCAGGGAGCATTGTGATGACATATGTCATGCTCCATTGTGATGACAATGGAATGGAGCATTGTGATGCCAAGTGTAATGGAGGATTGTGATGACAAAGGTTATGGAGCATTGTTATGAGAAGCTTGTGGAGTATTGTGAAGACAATGGCATGGAGCATTGTGATGAAAAGTGCATGGAGACTTTTCATGATATGTTTCAAGGAGCATTTTGACGACAAGTGTCAGGGAGCATTGTGATGACATGTGTATTGAGCATTGTGATAACAAAGTTCATGGAGCATTGTGATGACAAGTGCATGGAGTATTGTGATGAAAGGAATCATGGAGCGTTTTGCTGACAAGTGTTATGGAAAATTGTGATCACAAGGGTTTGGAACATTGTGATGACAGAGGGCATGGATCATTTTGATTTCATGGAGCATGGAGCATTGTGATGAAAAGGGCATGGAGCAATGTGATAAGAGGGTTCCTGGAGCATTGTGATGACAATGGCATGGAGCACTGTGATGCCAAGAGTCATGGAGGTTTGTAATGACACAGGTCATGAAGCATTCTGATGAAAAGTGTGTGGTGCCCTGTGATGAGAAGGGCAGGGAACATTGTGATGACAAGGGCATGGAGCACTGTGATGAGAAAGCCATGGAGCATACTGATGACATGCGTCATGGAGCTTTGTGATGATAAGGGCATGGAGCATTGTGATAACAGGGCTCTTGGAGCATTGTGATGACAAGGGTCATGGAGCCTTGTGATGACAAGGCCGTGGAACATTGTGATGTCAGGGGTCATGGAGCACACGTCTGAAATGTTTCATGGATTATTATGATGAGCGTGGACATGGAGCATTGTGATGAAAAGGCCACAGAACACTGTGATACATGGGCCAGGGAGGATTGTAAAGACAAAGCCATGTAGTATTTTGATGAGAAGGGCATCGAGCATTGTGATGACAAACGTCATGGAGCATTGTGATGCCAAGTGTCATGGAGCTTTGTGATGACAAAGGTTATGGAGCATTTTCATGACAAGGGCGTTGTGCATTGTGATGAGAAGGGAAGGAAGCATTGTGATGACCGGATCAAGGAGCAATTTCATGAAAAGTGTCCAGGAATATTTTGATAACAGAGGTTAAGGAACATTGTGATGTCAGGGGTCATGGAGCATTGTGAGGATAAGGGCATGTAGCATTGTGATGACAGGGGTCATGGAACATTGTGAAGACAGGGGTGAGGGATTATTGTGATGACTAGTGATGGAACCTTGTGATATCAGTTGTGAGAGAGCATTTTGATGAGAAGTGAATGGAGCATTGTGATGACAAATTTTATGGAGCATTGTGATGACAATGTTGTAGAGCATTGTGTTCACAAGTGCATGGCTTATTGTGATGACATGGGTCATGGAGCATTTTGCTGACATGGGCATGGAGCATTGTGATGGCAAGGGTCATGGAGCATGTGCTGACAAAGGAATGGAGCATTGAGATGGCATGGGTCAAGGAGCTTTGTGATGAAAAGTTCATGGAGCATTGTGGTGACAAATGTCAGAGCGCCTTGTGATTATGAGGGCGTGGACCATTGTGATGACAAGAGTCATGAAGCGTTGTGAAGACTGGAGTCAAGGAACATTGTGATGACAGCATTCATGGAGCATTGTGATGACAAGGGCATGGAGTATAGTGATGACAAGGTCATGGAAAATTGTGAAGACAGGTGTCAGGGAGCATTGTGATGACATATGTCATGCTCCATTGTGATGACAATGGCATCGAGCATTGTGATGAAAAGGGCACGGAGCATTGTGATGAAAAATGCATGGAGACTTTTCATGATAGGTTTCAAGGAGCATTTTGACGAACAATGTCAGGGAGCATTGTGATGACATGTGTATTGAGCCTTGTGATGACAAAGGTCATGGAGCATTGTGATGACAAGTGCATGGAGTATTGTGATGAAAGGAATCATGGAGCGTTTTGATGACAAGTGTTATGGAAAATTGTGATCACAAGGGTTTGGAGCATTGTGATGATAGAGGTCATGGATCATATTGATTTCAAGGAGCATGGAGCATTGTGATGACAAGGGCATGAAGTAATGTGATGCCAGTGTTCATGGAGGATTGTGAATGACAATGGTAAAGAAGTATTGAGATGACAAGCGCATGGAGCATTGTGATGACAAGTCATGTAGCATTTTGCTGACATAGGCATGGAGCATTGTGATGACAAGTGTTATGGTACACTGCGATGACATTTGTCAGAGAACATTGTGATTAGAGGGGTTATGGAACATTGTGATGACATATGTCATGGAGCATTGTGATGATAAGACCATGGATAATTGTGATGATGAGCGTCATGGGGCGTTGTGAGGACAAGTTATATGGAACATTCTGATCACAAGGGTTTGGAGCAATGTGATGACAGAGGTCATGGAGCATGTTGATTTCATTGTGATGACAATAGCATGAAGCATTATGATGATGGGCATGGTGCATTGTAATGACAGGGTTCATGGAGCATTGAGATGACAAGTGCATGGAGCATTGTAATGAGAAAGCCATGGAGCATTCTGATGACACGTGTCATGGAGCTTTGTGATGACAAGGGTCATGGGGAAGTGTTATGACAAGGCCATGGAATATTGTGATGCCAGGGGTCATGGAGCATTGTTATGACAGGGGCAATGGAGCATTGTGATGACAAGGGCATGGAACATTGGTCTGAAAAGTTTCATGGATTATTGTGATGAGAGTGGGCATGGAGCCCTGTGAGGACAAGGGCACGGAACACTGTGATACATGGGTCATGGAGCATTGTAAAGAGAAGGGCATGAAGCATTGAGATGAGAAGTGCATCAAGCATTGTGATGACAAGCGTCATGGAGCTTTGTGATGAAAAGGGCATGGAGCAATGTGATAAGAGGGTTCCTGGAGCATTGTGATGACAATGGCATGGAGCACTGTGATGCCAAGGGTCATGGAGGTTTGTGATGACAAAGGTCATGGAGCATTTTATTGACAAGTGTGTGGTGCACTGTGATGAGAAGGGCAGGGAGCATTGTGATGACAGGGTCATGGAGCAATTTGATGAAAAGGGTCATGTAATATTTTGATGACAAGTGTCATGGAACATTGTGATGTCAGGAGTGATGGAGCATTGTGATGATAAGGGCATGTAGCATTTTGATGACCGGGGTCATGGAGCTTTGTGATCACAAGGGCATGGAGCATTGTCATTAGAGGGGTCTTGGAGCATTGTGATGAAAAGGGCATGGATCATTGTGATGAAATAACACGGAGCCTTGTCACGACAGGGTTCAAGGAGCATACTGATGACAAGTGTCAGGGAGCATTGTGATGACAAGTGTATTGAGCATTGTGATGACAAAGGCATGGAGCATTGTGATGAGAAGACCATGGATAATTGTGATGAGGAGCATCATGGGGCGTTGTGATGACAAGTGTTATGGAACAATGTGATCACAAGGGTTTGGAGCATTATGATGACAGAGGTCTTGGTGCATTTTGATTTCATTGTGATGGCAATAGCATGAAGCATTATGATGAAGGGCATGGTGCATTGTGATGACAGGGTTCATGGAGCATTGAGATGAAAAGCGGCATGGAGCTTTGTGATTACAGGGGTCTTGCAGCATTGTGATGACAAGGGCATGGAGCATTGTGATGAGAAAGCCATGGAGCATACTGATGACATGCGTCATGGAGCTTTGTGATGATAAGGGCATGGAGCATTGCGATAACAGGGGTCTTGGAGCATTGTGATGACAAGCGTCATGGAGCCTTGTGATGACAAGGCCGTGGAACATTGTGATGTCAGGTGTCATGGAGCATAAGTCTGAAATGTTTCATGGATTATTATGATGAGCGTTGACATGGAGCATTGTGATGAAAAGGCCACGGAACACTGTGATACATGGGTCATGGAGGATTGTAATGACAAAGCCATTGAGTATTTTGATGAGAAGGGCATCGAGCATTGTGATGAAAAGCGTCATGGAGCATTGTGATGCCAAGGGTCATGGAGCTTTGTGATGACAAATGTTATGGAGCATTTTGATGACAAGGGCTTTGTGCATTGTGATGAGAAGGGCAGGAAGCATTGTGATGACAGGATCAAGGAGCAATTTGATGAAAAGTGTCAAGGAATATTTTGATGACAAAAGTTATGGAACATTGTGATGTCAGGGGTGAGGGATTATTGTGATGACTAGTGATGGAACGTTGTGATATCAGTTGTCAGAGAGCATTTTGATGAGAAGTGAATGGAGCATTGTGATGACAAGTTTTATGGAGCATTGTGATGACAATGTTGTAGAGCATTGTTTTGACAAGCACATGGCTTATTGCGATGACATGGGTTATGGAGCATTTTGCTGACATGGGCATGGAGCATTGTGATGCCAAGGGTCATGGAGCTTTGTGATGACAAAGGTTATGGAGCATTTTGATGAAAAGGGCGTTCTGCATTGTGATGAGAAGTGCAGGAAGCATTGTGATGACAGGATCAAGGAGCAATTTGATGAAAAGTGTCCAGGAATATTTTGATGACAGAGGTTATGGAACATTGTGATGTCAGGGGTTCTGGAGCATTGTGAGGATAAGGGTATGTAGCATTGTGATGACAGGGGTCATGGAACATTGTGATGACAGGGATGAGGGATTATTGTGATGACTAGTGATGGAACCTTGTGATATCAGTTGTGAGAGAGCATTTTGATGAGAAGTGAATGGAGCATTGTGATGACAAGTTTTATGGAGCATTGTGATGACAATGTTGTAGAGCATTGTGTTGACAAGCGCATGGCTTATTGTGATGACATGGGTCATGGAGCATTTTGCTGACTTGGGCATGGAGCATTGTGATGACAAGGGTCATGGAGCATTGTGCTGACAAAGGAATGGAGCATTGTGATGGCATGGGTCAAGGAGCTTTGTGATGAAAAGTTCATGGAGCATTGTGGTGACAAATGTCAGAGAGCCTTGTGATGATGAGGGCATGGACCATTGTGATGACAAGAGTCATGAAGCATTGTGATGACTGGAGTCACGGAACATTGTGATGACAGCGGTCATGGAGCATTGTGATGACAAGGGCATGGAGTATTGTGATGACAAGGTCATGGAGTATTGTGAAGACAGTTGTCAGGGAGCATTGTGATGACATATGTCATGCTCCATTGTGATGACAATGGAATGGAGCATTGTGATGCCAAGTGTCATGGAGGATTGTGATGACAAAGGTTATGGAGCATTGTGATGAGAAGCTTGTGTAGTATTGTGATGACAATGGCATGGAGCATTGTGATGAAAAGGGCATGGAGCATTGTGATGAAAAAGGCATGGAGACTTTTCATGATAGGTTTCAAGGAGCATTTTGACGACAAGTGTCAGGGAGCATTGTGATGACATGTGTATTGAGCCTTGTGATGACAAAGTTCATGGAGCATTGTGATGACAAGTGCATGGAGTATTGTGAGAAAGGAATCATGGAGCGTTTTGATGACAAGTGTTATGGGAAATTGTGATCACATGGGTTTGGAGCATTGTGATGACTGTGGTCATGGATCATTTTGATTTCAAGGTGCATGGAGCATTGTGATGAAAAGGGCATGAAGTAATGTGATGCCAATGTTCATGGAGGATTGTGAATGACAATGGTATAGAAGTATTGTGATGACGAGCGCATGGAGCATTGTGATGACAAGTCATGTAGCATTTTGCTGACATAGGCATGGAGCATTGTGATGACAAGGGTCATGGTACACTGCGATGACAATTGTCAGAGAGCATTGTGATTAGAGGGGTTATGGAACATTGTGATGACAAATGTCATGGAGCATTGTGATGAGAAGACCATGGATAATTGTGATGATGAGCGTCATGGGGCTTTGTGAGGACAAGTGATATGGAACATTTTGATCACAAGGGTTTGGAGCATTGTGATGACAGAGGTCATGGAGCATGTTGATTTCATAGTGATGACAATAGCATGAAGCATTATGATGATGGGCATGGTGCATTTTGATGACAGGGTTCATGAAGCATTGAGATGACAAGGGCATGGAGCATTGTGATGAGAAAGCCATGGAGCATTCTGATGACATGTGTCATGGAGCTTTCTGATGATAAGGGCATGGAGCATTTTGAATAGAGGGCTCTTGGAGCTTTGTGATGACAAGTGTCATGGGGAAGTGTTATGACAAGGCCATGGAATATTGTGATGCCAGGGGTCATGGATCACTGTTATGACAGGGGCAATGGAGCATTTTGATGACAAGGGCATGGAACATTGTGATGCCAAGGGTCATGGTGGGTTGTGATGACAAATGTTATGAAGCATTCTGATGAAAATTTTGTGGTGCCCTGTGATGAGAATGGCAGGGAACATTGTGATGACAGGGTCATGGAGCAATTTGATGAAAAGTGTCATGGAATATTTTGATGACAAGTATCATGGAACATTGTGATGTCAGGAGTGATGGAGCATTGTGATGATAAGGGCATGTAGCATTGTGATGACTGGGGTCATGGAGGTTTGTGATCACAAGGGCATGGAGCATTGTCATTACAGGGGTCTTGGAGCATTGTGATGAAAGGGGCATGGATCATTGTGATGAAATAACACAGATCCTTGTCATGACAGGGTTCAAGGAGCATACTGACGACAAGTTTCAGGGAGCACTGTGATGACAACTGTATTGAGCATTGTGATGACAAAGGCATGGAGCATTGTGATGAGAAGACCATGGATAATTGTGATGAGGAGCATCATGGGGCGTTGTGATGACAAGTGTTATGGAACAATGTGATCACAAGGGTTTGGAGCATTATGATGACAGAGGTCTTGGTGCATTTTGATTTCATTGTGATGGCAATAGCATGAATCATTACGATGAAGGGCATGGTGCATTGTGATGACAGGGTTCATGGAGTATTGAGATGAAAAGCGGCATGGAGCTTTGTGATTACAGGGGTCTTGAAGCATTTTGATGACAAGGGCATGGAGCATTGTGATGAGAAAGCCATGGAGCATACTGATGTCATGCGTCATGGAGCTTTGTGATGATAAGGGCATGGAGCATTGTGATAACAGGGGTCTTGGAGCATTGTGATGACAAGGGTCATGGAGCCTTGTGATGACAAGGCTGTGGAACATTGTGATGTCAGTGGTCATGGAGCATAAGTCTGAAATGTTTCCTGGATTATTATGATGAGCGTGGACATGGAGCATTGTGATGGAAAGGCCACAGAACACTGTTATACATGGGTCATGGTGGATTGTATTGACAAAGCCATGTAGTATTTTGATGAGAAGGGCATCGAGCATTGTGATGACAAGCGTCATGGAGCATTGTGATGCCAAGCGTCATGGAGCTTTGTGATGACAAAGGTTATGGAGCATTTTGATGACAAGGGCGTTGTGCATTGTGATGAGAAGGGCAGGAAGCATTGTGATGACAGGATCAAGGAGCAATTTGATGAAAAGTGTCAAGGAATATTTTGATGACAGAAGTTATGGAACATTGTGATGTCAGGGGTCATGGAGCATTGTGAGGATAAGGGCATGTAGAATTGTGATGACAAAGTAATGGAGCATTGTGATGACATTGGTCAAGGAGCTTTGTGATGAAAAGTTCATGGAGCATTGTTGTGTCAAATGTCAGAGAGCCTTGTTATGATGAGGGCATGGACCATTGTGATGACAAGAGTCATGAAGCGTTGTGATGACTGGAGTCACGGAACATTTTGATGACAGCGGTCATGGAGCATTGTGATGAAAAGTGCATGGAGTATTGTGATGACAAAGTCATGGAATATTGTGAAGACAGGTGTCAGGGAGCATTGTGATGACATATTTCATGCTCCATTGTGATGACAATGGAATGGAGCATTGTGATGCCAAGTGTCATGGAGGATTGTGATGACAAAGGTTATGGAGCATTGTGATGACAAGTGCTTCGAGCAATGTGATGAGAAGGCCATGGAGCCTTCTGATGACATGCGTCATGGAGCTTTGTGATGAATAGGGCATGGATCATTGTGATTACAGGGGTCTTGGAGCATTGTGATGACAAGTGTCATGGAGCCTTGTGATGACAAGACCGTGGAACATTGTGATGGCAGGGATCATGGAGCATTGTGATGACAGGGGTCTTAGAGCATTGTGATGACAAGGGCATGGATCATTTTTCTGAAATGTTTCATGAATTATTTTGATGAGAGTGGGCATGGATCATTGTGATGACAAGGGCACGAATCACTGTGATACATGAGTCAGGGAGGTTTGTAATGTCAATGGCCTGGAGAATTGTGATGAGAAGTGAATCGAGCATTTTGATGACAAGCGTCAATGAGCATTGTGATGACAACGGCATTGAGCAATGTGATGAGAGGGTTCATGGAGCATTGTGGTGACAATAGCATGGAGCATTGTGATGACAAGGATCAAGGATCTTTGTGATGACAAAGGTCATGGAGCATTTTGATGACAAGGGCGTGGTGCATTGTGATGAGAAGGGCATGGAGCTTGCTATGACAGGGGTCATGGAGCTTTGTGATGACAAGTGCATTGAGAATTGTGCTGACAAGAGCATGTAATATTTTGATGAGAAATGTCATGTAGCATTGTTATGAGGAGGACGTGGAGAAATGTAATGACAAGGCACTTGGAGCATTGTGATGATCAGGAAATGGATCATTGTGATGGCAAGACCGTGGAGCATAGTGATGAGAAGTCCATGGATTATATTGATGACGAGTCTCTTGGAGCACTCTAATTACAAGAGCCATGGAGCATTGTGATTACAGGTGTCATGGAGCATTGTGATGACAGGGGTCATGGAGCATTGTGATGACAAGTGTCATGGAGCATTGTGATGACAAGCTTGTGGAGTATTGTGATGACATTTGGATGGAGCATTGTGATGAAAAAGGCATGGAGTCTTTTTATGAGAGTGTTCAAGGAGCATTCTGACGACAAATGTCAGGGAGCATTGTGATGACAAGTGTATTGAGCATTGGGATGACAATGGTCATGGCGCATTGTGATGACAAGGGCATGGAGTATTGTGATGACAGGCCTCATGGAGCGTTGTGATGACAAGTGTTATGGAACATTGTGATCACAAGCATTTAGAGCGTTGTGATGAAACTGGTCATGGATCATTTTGATTTCAAGGAGCATGGAGCATTGTGATGCCAAGATCATGACGCAATGTGATCCCAAGGTTCATGGAGGATTGTGATGACAAGCGCATGGAGCTTTGTGGTGACAAGGTCTTGTAGCATTTTGCTGAAAAAGGCATGGAGCATTGTAATAACAGGAATTTTGGAGCATTGTGATTTAAAGGGCATGGATCATTGTGATGAAAAAGGCATGGAGCATTGTCAAGACATGGTTCAAGTGCATAATGATGGCAAGTGCCATGGAGCATTGTGATGACAAGTGTATTGTGCATTGTGATGACAAAGGTCATGGAGCATTGTGATGACAAGGGCATGGAGTATTGTGATGACAGGCATCATGGAGCATTGTGATGACAAGTGTTGTGAAACATTGTGATCACAAGGGTTTGGATCATTGTGATGACAGAGGTCATGGATCATTTTGTTTTCAAGGAGCATGGAGCATTGTGATGACAAGGGCATGAAGCAATGTGATCCCAAGGTTCATGGAGGATTGTGATGACAAGCCCATGGAGCATTGTGATGACAATGTCATGTAGCATTTTTCTGACAAAGACATGGAGCATTGTGATGACAAGGGTGATGGAGCACTGTGATGACAAGCGTCACAGAGCATTGTGATTACAGGGGACATGGAACATTGGGATGACATGAGTATGGACCTTTTGATGACAATTTTCATGGAGTATTTTGATGACAAGAGTCCGGGATCATTGTGTTGTCAGGGGTCATGGAGCATTGTGATGACTGTGGTCATGGAGCATTGTGATGACAGGGGTCTTTGAGCATGGAAATGAGAAGGTCATGGAGCATTGAGCTGAAAATATTCATGGAGTATTGAGATGACAAGGGAATGGAGCATTTTGATGACAACGTCCTTGAGCATTGTGATGAGCGGACCATGGAGCCTTGTGATGACAATTATCATGGAGCATTCTCACTAAAAGAGGCATGGGGCATTGTGATTACAGGGGTCTTGGAGCATTGTGATGACAAGTGCTAATAGCATTGTGATGAGAAAGCCATGGAGCATTCTGATAGCATGCATCATGGAGCTTTGTGATGACAAGGGCATGGGACATTGTGATTCCAGGGGTCTTGTATTATTGTGATGAAAAGGGCATGGATCATTGTGATGAAAAAGGCATGGAGCCTTGTCATGACAGGGTTCAAGGAGCATACTGACGACAAGTGTCAGGCAACATTGTGATGACAAAGTTTATGGAGCATTGTGATGAGAAGACCATTGATAATTGTGATGACGAACGTCATTGGGCATTGTGATGAGAAGTGTTATGGAACACTGTGATCACTAGGTTTTGGAGCATGGTAATGACAGAGGTCATGGAGCATTTTGATTTCATTGTGATGACAATGGCATGAAGCATTATGATGATGGGCATAGTGCATTGTGATGACAGGGTTCATGGAGCATTGATATGAAAAGCGGCAAGGAGCATTGTGATTATAGGGGTCTTGGAGCATTCTGATGAGAAGGCCATGGAGCATTATGATGAGAAGACCATGGAGCATACTGATGACATGCGTCATGGAGCTTTGTGATGACAAGGGCATGGAGCATTGTGATTACAGGGGTCTTGGAGCATTGTGATGACAACGGTCATGGAGCCATGTAATGATAAGGCCGTGGGACACT
Organism: Mesoplodon mirus; assembly: GCF_964341445.2. NCBI lineage: Eukaryota > Metazoa > Chordata > Mammalia > Artiodactyla > Ziphiidae > Mesoplodon > Mesoplodon mirus. The sequence continues at coordinate 193,155,453 of NC_138976.1, read as the reverse complement.
GTGATGGCAGGGTTCATGGAGCATTTTTATGACAGTGATAATGGAGCATTGTGATGATAAGTTTATGAGGCAATGGTCTGAAAAGTTTCACGGATTACTGTGATGAGACTGGGCATGGATCATTGTGATGAGTAGGGCACGGAACACTGTGATGAGAAGGGCATCGTGCGTTGTGATGACAAGCGTCATGGAGCGTTGTGATGACAAGGGCATGGAGCAATGTGATGAGAGGGTTCATGGAGCATTGTGATGACAATGGCATGGAGCATTGTGATACCAAGGGTCATGGAGGTTTGTGATGACCAATGTCATGGAGCATTTTGATGACAAGGTCGTGGTGCATTGTGATGAGAAGGGCATGGAGCATTGTGATGAGAAGGCCATGGAGCATACTGATGACATGGGTCATGGAGCATTGTGATGACAATGTCATGGAGCATTTTGATTACAAGTGTCTTGGAGCATTTTGATGGAAAGGGCATGGATCATTGTGATGAAAAAGGCATGGAGCCTTGTCATGACAGGGTTCAAGGAGCATACTGACGAAAAGTGGCAGGGAGCATTGTGAGGACAAGTGTATTGAGCATTGTGATGACAAAGGTCATGGAGCATTGTGATGAGAAGATCATGGATAATTGTAATGACGAGCGTCATGGGGCGATGTGATAACAAGTGTTATGGAACATTGTGATCACAAGGATTTGGAGCATTGTGAAGACAGAGGTCATGGAGCATTTTGATTTCATTGTGATGACAATAGCATGAAGCATTATGATGATGGGCATGGTGCATTGTGATGACAGGGTTCATGGTGTTTTGAGATGAAAAATGGCATGGAGCATTGGTCTGACAAGTTTCATGGATTATTGTGATGACAGTGGGCATGGCGCATTGTGATGACAAGGGCATGGAACATTGTGATGACCAGGTCATGGAGTATTGTGAAGAAAGGTGTCAGGGAGCATTGTGATGACATAAGTCATGGTCCATTGTGATGACAATGGCATGAAGCATTGTGATGCAATGTGTCATGGAGGATTGTGATGACAAAGGTAATGGAGCATTGTGATGACAAGGGCTTGGAGCATTGTGATGACAAGGGCCCTTGAGTATTTTGATGACAAGGTCATAAAGCATTGAGATTACAAGCACATGGAGATTGCTATGACAGGGTTCATGGAGCATTGTGATGACAAGTGTCATGGTACAATGCGATGACAATTGTCAGAGAGCACTGTGATTAGAGGGGTTATGGAACATTGTGATAACAAATGTCATGAAGCATTGTGATGAGAAAATCATGGATAATTGTGATGATGAGTGTCATGGGGCGTTGTGATGAGAAGTGATATGGAACATATTGATCACAAGGGTTTGGAGCATTGTGATGACAGAGGTCATGGAGCACGTTGATTTCATTGTGATGACAATAGCATGAAACATTATGATGATGGGCATGGTGCATTGTGATGACAGGGTTCATGGAGCATTGAGATGACAAGGGCACGGAGCATTGTGATGAGAAAGCCATGGAGCATTCTGATGACATGTGTCATGGAGCTTTTTGATGACAAGGGCATGGAGCATTGTGAATACAGGTGTCTTGGAGCACTGTGATGACAAGGGTCATGGGGAAGTGTTATGACAAGGCCATGGAATATTGCGATGCCAGGGGTCATGGATCATTGTTATGACAGGGGCAATGGAGGATTGTGATGACAAGGCCATGGAACATTGGTCTGAAAAGTTTCATGGATTATTGTGATGAGAGTGGGCATGGAGCACTGTGATGACAAGGGCACGGAATACTGTGATACATGGGTCATGAAGCATTGTAATGAGAAGGGCATGAAGCATTGTGATGAGAAGTGCATCAAGCATTGTAATGACAAGCGTCATGGAGCTTTGTGATGAAAAGGGCATGGAGCAATGTGATAAGAGTGTTCCTGGAGCATTGTGATGACAATGGCATGGAGCACTGTGATGCCAAGGGTCATGGAGGTTTGTGATGACAAAGGTCATGGAGCATTTTGATGACAAGTGTGTGGTGCACTGTGATGAGAAGGGCAGGGAGCATTGTGATGACAGGGTCATGGAGCAATTTGATGAAAACCATCATGGAATATTTTGATGACAAGTGTCATGGAACATTGTGATGTCAGGAGTGATGGAGCATTGTGATGATAAGGGCATGTAGCATTGTGATGACCGGGGTCATGGAACTTTGTGATCACAAGGGCATGGAGCATTGTCATTACAGTGGTCGTGGAGCATTGTGATGAAAAGGGCATGGATCATTGTGATGAAATAACACGGAGCCTTGTCATGACAGGGTTCAAGGAGCATACTGACGACAAGTGTCAGGGAGCATTGTGATGACAAGTGTATTGAGCATTGTGATGTCAGAGGCATGGAGCTTTGTGATGAGAAGACCATGGATAATTGTGATGAGGAGCATCATGGGGCGTTGTGATGACAAGTGTTATGGAACAATGTGATCACAAGGGTTTGGAGCATTATGATGACAGAGGTCTTGGTGCATTTTGATTTCACTCTGATGGCAATAGCATGAAGCATTATGATGAAGGGCATGGTGCATTGTGATGACAGGGTTCATGGAGCATTGAGATGAAAAGCGGCATGGAGCTTTGTGATTACAGGGGTCTTGAAGCATTGTGATGACAAGGGCATGGAACATTGTGATGAGAAAGCCATGGAACATACTGATGACATGCGTCATGGAGCTTTGAGATGATAAGGGAATGGAGCATTGCGATAACAGGGGTCTTGGAGCATTGTGATGACAAGGGTCATGGAGCCTTGTGATGACAGGGCCGTGCAACATTGTGATGTCAGGGGTCATGGAGCATAAGTCTGAAATGTTTCATGGATTATTATGATGAGCGTGGACATGGAGCATTGTGATGGAAAGGCCACGGAACACTGTGATACATGGGTCATGGGGGATTGTAATGACAAAACCATGGAGTATTTTGATGAGAAGGATATCGAGCATTATGATGACAAGCGTCATGGAGCATTGTGATGCCAAGGGTCATGGAGCTTTGTGAGGACAAAGGTTATGGAGCATTTTGATGACAAAGGCGTTGTGCATTGTTATGAGAAGGGCAGGAAGCATTCTGATGACAGGATCAAGGAGCAATTTGATGAAAAGTTTCCAGGAATATTTTGATGACAGAACTTATGGAACATTGTGATGTGAGGGGTCATGGAGCATTGTGAGGATAAGGGCATGTAGCATTGTGATGACAGGGGTCATGGAACATTGTGATGACAGGGGTGAGGGATTATTGTGATGACTAGTGATGGAACATTGTGATATCAGTTGTGAGAGAGCATTTTGATGAGAAGTGAATGGAGCATTGTGATGACAAGTTTTATGGAGCATTGTGATGACAATTTTGTAGAGCATTGTGTTGACAAGCGCATGGCTTATTGTGATGACATGGGTCATGGAGCATTTTGCTGATATGGGCATGGAGCATTGTGATGACAAGGGTCATGGAGCATTGTGCTGACAAAGGAATGGAGCATTGTGATGGTATGGGTCAAGGAGCTTTGTGATGAAAATTTCATAGAGCATTGTGGTGACAAATGTCAGAGAGCCTTGTGATGACGAGGGCATGGACCATTGTGATGACAAGAGTCATGAAGCATTGTGATGACTGGAGTCACGGAACATTGTGATGACAGCGGTCATGGAGCATTGTGATGACAAGGGCATGGAGTATTGTGATGACAAGGTCATGGAGTATTGTGAAGACAGGTGTCAGGGAGCATTGTGATGACATATGTCATGCTCCATTGTGATGACAATGGAATGGAGCACTGTGATGCCAAGTGTCATGGAGGATTGTGATGACAAAGGTTATGGAGCATTGTGATGACAAGCTTGTGGAGTATTGTGATGACAATGGCCTGGAGCATTGTGATGAAAAGGTCATGGAGCATTGTGATGAAAAAGACATGGAGAATTTTCATGATAGGTTTCGAGGAACATTTTGATGACAATTGTCAGGGAGCATTGTGATGACATGTGTATTGAGCCTTGTGATGACAAAGTTCATGGAGCATTGTGATGACAAGGGCATGGAGTATTGTGGTGAAAGGAATCATGGAGCGTTTTGATGACAAGTGTTATGGAAAATTGTGATCACAAGGGTTTGGAGCATTGTGATGACAGAGGTCATGGATCATTTTGATTTCAAGGAGCATGGAGCATTGTGATGACAAGGGCATGAAGTAATGTGATGCCAATGTTCATGGAGGATTGTGAATGACAATGGTAAAGAAGTATTGTGATGACAAGCGCATGGAGCTTTGTGATGACAAGTCATGTAGCATTTTGCTGACATAGGCATGGAGCATTGTGATGACAAGGGTCATGGTACACTGCGATGACAATTGTCAGAGAGCATTGTGATTAGAGGGGTTATGGAACATTGTGATGACAAATGTCATGGAGCATTGTGATGAGAAGACCATGGATAATTGTGATGATGAGCGTCATGGGGCGTTGTGAGGACAAGTGATATGGAACATTTTGAGGACAAGGGTTTGGAGCATTGTGATGACAGAGGTCATGGAGCATGTTGATTTCATTGTGATGACAATAGCATGAAGCATTATGATGATGGGCATGGTGCATTGTGATGACAGGGTTCATGGAGCATTGAGATGACAAGGGCATGGAGCATTGTGATGAGAAAGCCATGGAGCATTCTGATGACATGTGTCATGGAGCTTTGTGATGACAAGTGTCATGAGGAAGTGTTATGACAAGGCCATGGAATATTGTGATGCCAGGGGTCATGGAGCATTGTTATGACAGGGGCAATGGAGCATTGTGATGACAAGGACATGGAACATTGGTCTGAAAAGTTTCATGGATTATTGTAATGAGAGTGGGCATGAAACCCTGTGAGGACAAGGGCACGGAACACTGTGATACATGGGTCATGGAGCATTGTAATGAGAAGTGCATGAAGCATTTTGATGAGAAGTGCATCAAGCATTGTGATGAGAAGCGTCATGGAGCTTTGTGATGAAAAGGGCATGGAGCAATGTGATAAGAGGGTTCCTGGAGCATTGTGATGACAATGCCATGGAGCACTGTGATGCCAAGGGTCATGGAGGTTTGTGATGACAAAGGTCATGGAGCATTTTGATGACAAGTGTGTGGTGCACTGTGATGAGAAGGGCAGGGAGCATTGTGATGACAGGGTCATGGAGCAATTTGATGAAAAATGTCATGGAATATTTTGATGACAAGTTCATGGAACATTGTGATGTCAGGAGTGATGGAGCATTGTGATGATAAGGGCATGTAACATTGTGATGACTGGGGTCATGGAGCTTTGTGATCACAAGGGCATGGAGCATTGTCATTACAGGAGTCTTGGAGCATTGTGATGAAAAGGGCATGGATCATTGTGATGAAATAATACGGAGCCTTGTCATGACAGAGTTCAAGGAGCATACTGACGACAAGTGTCAGGGATCATTGTGATGACAAGTGTATTGAGCATTGTGATGACAAAGGCATGGAGCATTGTGATGAGAAGACCATGGATAATTGTGATGAGGAGCATCATGGGGCGTTGTGATGACAAGTGTTATGGAACAATGTGCTCACAAGGGTTTGGAGCATTATGATGACAGAGGTCTTGGTGCATTTTGATTTCATTTTGATGGCAATAGCATCAAGCATTATGATGAAGGGCATGGTGCATTGTGATGACAGCGTTCATGGAGCATTGAGATGAAAAGCGGCATGGAACTTTGTGATTACAGGGGTCTTGCAGCATTGTGATGACAAGGGCATGGAACATTGTGAAGAGAAAGCCATGGATCATACTGATGACATGCGTCATGGAGCTTTGTGATGATAAGGGCATGAAGCATTGCGATAACAGGGGTCTTGGAGCATTGTGATGGCAAGGGTCATGGAGCCTTGTGATGACAAGTCCGTGGAACATTGTGATGTCAGGGGTCATGGAGCATACGTCTGAAATGTTTCATGGATTATTATGATGAGCGTGGACATGGAGCATTGTGATGAAATGGCCACGGAACACAGTGATACATGGGCCATGGAGGATTGTAATGACAAAACCATGGAGTATTTTGATGAGAAGGGCATCGAGCATTGTGATGACAAGCGTCATGGAGCATTCTGATGCCAAGCGTCATGGAGCTTTGTGATAACAAAGGTTATGGAGCATTTTGATGACAAGGGCATTGTGCATTGTGATGAGAAGGGCAGGAGGCCTTGTGATGACAGGATCAAGAAGCAATTTGATGAAAAGTGTCAAGGAATATTTTGATGACAGAGGTTATGGAACATTGTGATGTCAGGGGTCATGGAGCATTGTGAGGATAAGGGCATGTAGCATTGTGATGACAGGGGTCATGGAATATTGTGATGACAGGGGTGAGGGATTATTGTGATGACTAGTGATGGAACCTTGTGATATCAGTTGTTAGAGAACATTTTGATGAGAAGTGAATGGAGCATTGTGATGAGAAGCGCATGGCTTATTGTGATGACATTGGACATGGAGCATTTTGCTGACATGGGCATGGAGCATTGTGATGACAAAGGAATGGAGCATTGTGATGAAATGGGTCAAGGAGCTTTGTGATGAAAAGTTCCTGGAGCATTGTGGTGACAAATGTCAGAGAGCCTTGTGATGACGAGGGCATGGACCATTGTGATGACAAAAGTCATGAAGCATTGTGATGACTGGAGTCACGGAAAATTGTGATGACAGCAGTCATGGAGCATTGTGATGACAAGGGCATGGAGTATTGTGATGACAAGGTCATGGAGTATTGTGAAGACAGGTGTCAGGGAGCACTGTGATGACGTATGTCATGCTCCATTGTGATGACAATGGAATGGAGCATTGTGATGCCAAGTGTCAAGGAGGATTGTATGACAAAGATTATGGAGCATTGTGATGACAAGGGCTTCGAGCAATGTGATGAGAAGGCCATGGAGCCTTCTGATGGCATGCGTCATGCAGCTTTGTGATGAAAAGGGCCTGGAGCATTGTGATTACAGGGGTCTTGGAGCATTGTGATGACAAGTGTCATGGAGCCTTGTGATGACAAGACCGTGGAACATTGTGATCGCAGGCATCATGGAGCATTGTTATGACAGGTGTAATGGAGCATTGTGATGACAAGGGCATGGATCATTGGTCTGAAATGTTTCATGAATTATTTTGATGACAGTGGGCATGGAGCATTGTGATGACAAGGGCACGGATCACTGTGATACATGAGTCAGGGAGGATTTTAATGACAAGGGCGTGGAGAATTGTGATGAGAAGTGAGTCGAGCATTTTGATGACAAGCGTCATGGAGCATTGTGATGACAACGGCATTGAGCAATGTTATGAGAGAGTTCATGAAGCATTGTGATGACAATAGCATGGAGCATTGTGATGCCAAGGATCAAGGAGCTTTGTGATGACAAAGGTCATGGAGCATTTTGATGACAAGGGCGTGGTGCATTGTGATGAGAAGGGCATGGAGCTTGCTATGACAGGGGTCATGGAGCATTGCAATGACAAGTTCATGGAGAATTGTGATGACAAGAGCATGTAACATTGTGATGAGAAATGTCATGTAGCATTGTTATGAGGAGGACATGGAGAAATGTGATGACAAGGCACTTGGAGCATTGTGATGATCAGGGAATGGATCATTTTGATGGCAAGACCGTGTAGCATAGTGATGAGAAGTCCATGGATTATATTGATGACGAGTGTCATGGAGCACTCTAATTACAAGAGCCATGGAGCATTGTGATTACAGGTGACATGGAGCATTGTGATGACAGGGGTCTTGGAGCATTGTTATGACAAGTGTCATGGAGCATTGTGATGACAAGCTTGTGGAGTATTGTGATCACATTTGGATGGAGCATTGTGATGAAAAAGGCATGGAGTCATTTTATGAGAGTGTTCAAGGAGCATTCTGACGACAAATGTCAGGGAGCATTGTGATGACAAGTGTATTGAGCATTGGGATGACAATGGTCATGGCGCATTGTGATGACAAGGGCATGGAGTATTGTGATGACAGGCCTCATGGAGCGTTGTGATGACAAGTGTTATGGAACATTGTGATCACAAGCATTTAGAGCGTTGTGATGAAAGTGGTCATGGATAATTTTTATTTCAAGGAGCATGGAGCATTGTGATGACAAGGGCATGAAGCAATGTGATCCCAAGGTTCATGGAGGATTGTGATGACAAGCGCATGGAGCATTGTGATGAAAATGTCATGTAGCATTTTTCTGACAAAGGCATGGAGCATTGTGATGACAAAGGTCATGGAGCATTTTGATGACAAGTGTGTAGAGCACTGTGATGAGAAGGGCAGGGAGCATTGTGATGACAGTGTCATGTAGCAATTTGATGAAAAGGGTCATGGAATATTTTGTTGACAAGTGTTATGGAACATTGTGATGTCAGGACTGATGGAGCATTGTGAGGATAAGGGCATGTAGCACTGTGATGACAGGGGTCATGGAGCTTTGTGATCAGAAGGGCATGGAGCATCGTCATTACAGGGGTCTTGGAGCATTGTGATGAAAAGGGCATGGATCATTGTGATGAAATAACACGGAGCCTTTTCATGACAGGGTTCAAGGAGCATACTGACGACAAGTGTCAGGGAGCATTGTGATGACAAGTGTATTGATCATTGTGAGGACAAAGGCATGGGGCATTGTGACGAGAAGACCATGGATAATTGTGATGAGGAGCATCATGGGGCGTTGTGATGACAATTGTTATGGAACAATGTGATCACTAGGGTTTGGAACATTATGATGACAGAGGTATTGGTGCATTTTGATTTCATTGTCATGGCAATAGCATGAAGCATTATGATGAAGGGCATGGTGCATTGTGATGACAGGGTTCATGGAGCATTGAGATGAAAAGCGGCATGGAGCTTTGTGATTACAGGGGTCTTGAAGCATTGTGATGACAAGGACATGTAGCATTGTGATGAGAAATCCATGGAGCATACTGATGACATGCGTCATTGAGCTTTGTGATGATAAGGGCATGGAGCATTGTGATAACAGGGGTCTTGGAGCATTGTGATGACAAGGGTCATGGAGCCTTGTGATGACAAGGCCGTGGAACATTGTGATGTCAGGGGTCATGGAGCATAAGTCTGAAATGTTTCATGGATTATTATGATGAGCGTGCACATGGAACATTGTGATGAAAAGGCCACGGAACACTGTGATACATGGGCCATGGAGGATTGTAATGACAAAGCCATGGAGTATTTTGATGAGAAGGGCATCGAGCATTGTGATGACAAGCGTCATGGACCATTGTGATGCCAAGGGTCATGGAGATTTGTGATGACAAAGGTTATGGAGCATTTTGATGACAAGGGCGTTGTGCATTGTGATGAGAAGGGCAGGAAGCATTGTGATGAGAGGATAAAGGAGCAATTTGATGAAAAGTGTCCAGGAATATTTTGATGACAGAAGTTATGGAACATTTTGATGTCAGGGGTCATGGAGCATTGTGAGGATAAGGGCATGTAGCATTGTGATGACAGGGGTCATGGAACATTGTGATGACAGGGGTGAGGGATTATTGTGATGACTAGTGAGGGAACCTTGTGATATCAGTTGTGAGAGAGCATTTTGATGAGAAGTGAATGGAGCATTGTGATGACAAGTTTTATGGAGCATTGTGAGGACAATGTTGTAGAGCATTGTGTTGACAAGTGCATGGCTTATTGTGATGACATGGGTCATGGAGCATTTTGCTGACATGGGCATGGAGCATTGTGATGACAAGGGTCATGGAGCATTGTGCTGACCAAGGAATGGAGCATTGTGATGACATGGGTCAAGGAGTTTGCTGACCAAGGAATGGAGCATTGTGATGACATGGGTCATGGAGTTTGTGTTGAAAAGTTCATGGAGCATTGTGGTGACAAATGCCACAGAGCCTTGTGATGACGAGGACATGCACCATGGTGATGACAAGAGTCATTAAGCATTGTGATGACTGTAATCACAGAACATTGTGATGACAGCGGTCATGGAGCATTTTGATGACAATTGCATGGAGTATAGTGATGACAAGGTCATGGAGTATTGTGAAGACAGGTGTCAGAGTGCATTGTGATGACATATGTCATGCTCCATTGTGATGACAAAGGAATGGAGCATTGTGATGCCAAGTGTCACGGAGGATTTTGATGACAAAAGTTATGGAGCATTGTGATGACAAGGGCTTCGAGCAATGTGATGAGAAGGACATGGAGCCTTCTGATGACATGCGTCATGGAGCTTTGTGATGAAAAGGGCATGGAGCATTGTGATTACAGGGGTCTTGGAGCATTGTGATGGCAAGTGTCATGGAGCCTTGTGATGACAAGACCGTGGAACATTGTGATGGCAGGGATCATGGAGCATTGTTATGACAGGGGTAATGGAGCATTGTGATGACAAGGGCATGGATCATTGGTCTGAAATGTTTCATGGATTATTTTGATGAGAGTGGGCATGGAGCATTGTGATGACAAGGGCACGGATCACTGTGATACATGAGTCAGGGAGGATTGTAATGACAAGGGCGTGGAGAATTGTGATGAGAAGTGAATCGAGCATTTTGATGACAAGCGTCATTGAGCATTGTGATGACAACGGCATTGAGCAATGTGATGAGAGGGTTCATGGAGCATTGTGATGACAATAGCATGGAGCATTGTGATGCCAAGGATCAAGGAGCTTTGTGATGACAAAGGTCATGGAGCATTTTGATGACAAGGGCATGGTGCATTGTGATGAGAAAGGCATGGAGCTTGCTATGACAGGGGTCATGGTGCATTGCGATGACAAGTGCATGGAGAATTGTGATGACATGAGCATGTAACATTGTGATGAGAAATGTCATGTAGCATTGTTATGAGGAGGACGTGGAGAAATGTGATGAGAAGGCACTTGGAGCATTGTGATGATCAGGGAATGGATCATTGTGATGGCAAGACCGTGGAGCATAGTGATGAGAAGTCCATGGATTATGTTGATGACGAGTGTCATGGAGCACTCTAATTACAGGAGCCATGGAGCATTGTGATTACAGGTGTCATGGAGCATTGTGATGACAGGGGTCATGGAGCATTGTGATGACAAGTGTCATGGAGCATTGTGATGAAAAGCTTGTGGAGTATTATGATGACATTTGGATGGAGCATTGTGATGAAAAAGGCATGGAGTCATTTTATGAGAGTGTTCAAGGAGCATTCTGACGACAAATGTCAGGGAGCATTGTGATGACAAGTGTATTGAGCATTGGGATGACAATGGTCATGGTGCATTGTGATGACAAGGGCATGGAGTATTGTGATGACAGGCATCATGGAGCGTTGTGATGACAAGTGTTATGGAACATTGTGATCACAAGCATTTAGAGCGTTGTGATGAAAGTGGTCATGGATCATTTTGATTTCAAGGAGCATGGAGCATTGTGATGCCAAGATCATGAAGCAATGTGATCCCAAGGTTCATGGAGGATTGAGATGACAAGCGCATGGAGCTTTGTGGTGACAAGGTCTTGTAGCATTTTGCTGAAAAAGGCATGGGGCATTGTGATTACAGGAGTCTTGGAGCATTGTGATGAAAAGGGCATGGATCATTGTGATGAAAAAGGCATGGAGCATTGTCATCACATGGTTCAAGTGCATACTGATGGCAAGTGCCAGGGAGCATTGTGATGACAAGTGTATTGTGCATTGTGATGACAAAGGTCATGGAGCATTGTGATTTCAAGGGCATGGAGCATTGTGATGACAAGTGTTATGGAACATTGTGGTCACAAGGTTTTGGATCATTGTGATGAGAGAGTTCATGGATCATTTTGATTTCAAGGAGTATGGAGCATTGTGATGACAAGGGCATGAAGCAATGTGATCCCAAGGTTCATGGAGGATTGTGATGACAAGCGCATGGAGCATTGTGATGACAATGTCATGTAGCATTTTTCTGACAAAGGCATGGAGCACTGTGATGACAGGCGTCACGGAGCATTGTGATTACAGGGGACATGGAACATTGGGATGACAAGAGCATGGATCTTGTGATGACAAGTGTCATGGAGTATTTTGATGACAAGAGTCCAGGATCATTGTGTTGTCAGGGGTCATGGAGCATTGTGATGACTGTGGTCATGGAGCATTGTGATGACAGGGGTCATGGAGCACTGAGATGTGAAGGTCATGGAACATTGAGCTGAAAATATTCATGGAGTATTGAGATGACAAGGGAATGGAGCATTTTGATGACAACGTCCTGGAGCATTGTGATGAGCGGACCATGGAGCCTTGTGATGACAATTATCATGGAGCATTCTCATTAAAAGGGGCATGGGGCATTGTGATTACAGGGGTCTTGGAGCATTGTGATGACAAGTGCTAATAGCATTGTGATGAGAAGGCCATGGAGCATTCTGATAACATGCATCATGGAGTTTTGTGATGACAAGGGCATGGAACATTGTGATTACAGGGGTCTTGGAGTATTGTGATGGAAATGGCATGGATCATTGTGATGAAAAAGGCATGGAGCCTTGTCATGACAGGTTTCAAGGAGCATACTGACGACAAGTGTCAGGCAACATTGTGATGACAAGTGTATTGAGCATTGTGATGACAAAGTTTATGGAGCATTGTGATGAGAAGACCATTGATAATTGTGATGAGGAGCGTCTTTGGGCATTGTGATGACAAGTGTTATGGAACACTGTGATCACTAGGGTTTGGAGCATGGTAATGACAGAGGTCATGGAGCATTTTGATTTCATTGTGATGACAATAGCATGAAGCATTATGATGATGGGCATGATGCATTGTGATGACAGGGTTCATGGAGCATTGAGATGAAAAGCGGCAAGGAACATTGTGATTATAGGTGTCTTGGAGCATTGTGATGAGGAGGCCATGGAGCATTATGATGAGAAGACCATGGAGCATACTGATGACATGTGTCATGGAGCTTGGTGATGACAAGGGCATGGAGCATTGTGATTACAGTGGTCTTGGAGCATTATGATGACAAGCGTCATGGAGCCATGTGATGACAAGGCCGTGGAACACTGTGATGGCAGGGTTCATGGAGCATTGTTATGAGAGTGATAATGGAGCATTGTGATGATAAGGTTATGGAGCATTGGTCTGAAAAGTTTCACGGATTATTGTGATGAGATTGGGCATGGTGCATTGTGATGACAAGGGCAAGGAACACTGTGATACATGGGTCATGGAGGATTGTAATGACAAGGGCATGGAGCATTGTGATGAGAAGGGCATCGTGCATTGTGATGACAAGCATCATGGAGCGTTGTGTTGACAAGGGCATGGAACAATGTGATGAGAGTGTTCATGGAGCATTGTGATGACAAAGGCATGGAGCACTGTGATGAGAAGACCATGGATAATTGTGATGAGGAGCATCATGGGGCGTTGTGATGACAAGTGTTATGGAACAATGTAATCTCAGGGGTTTGGAGCATTATGATGACAGAGGTCTTGGTGCATTTTGATTTCATTGTGATGGCAATAGCATGATGCATTATGATGAAGTGTATGGTGCATTGTGATGACAGGGTTCATGGAGCATTGAGATGAAAAGCGGCATGGAGCTTTGTGATTACAGGGGTCTTGAAGCATTGTGATGACAAGGGCATGGAGCATTGTGAAGAGATAGCCATGGAGCATACTGATGACATGCGTCATTGAGCTTTGTGATGATAAGGGCATGGAGCATTGTGATAACAGGGGTCTTGGAGCATTGTGATGACAAGGGTCATGGATCCTTGTGATGACAAGGCCGTGGAACATTGTGATGTCAGGGGTCATGGAGCATAAGTCTGAAATGTTTCATGGATTATTATGATGAGCGTGGACATGGAGCATTGTGATGAAAAGGCCACGGAACACTGTGATACATGGGTCATGGAGGATTGTAATGACAAAGCCATGGAGTATTTTGATGAGAAGGGCATCGAGCATTGTGATGACAAGCGTCATGGAGCATTGTGATGCCAAGGGTCATGGAGCTTTGTGATGACAAAGGTTATGGAGCATTTTGATGACAAGGGCGTTGTGCATTGAGATGAGAAGGGCAGGAAGCATTGTGATGACAGGATCGAGGAGGAATTTGATGAAAATTGTCAAGGAATATTTTGATGACAGAGGTTATGGAACATTGTGATGTCAGGGGTCATGGAGCATTGTGAGGATAAGGGCATGTAGCATTGTGATGACAGGGGTCATGGAACATTGTGATGACAGGGGTGAGGGATTATTGTGATGACTAGTGATGGATCCTTGTGATATCAGTTGTGAGAGAGCATTTTGATGAGAAGTGAATGGAGCATTGTGATGACAAGTTTTATGGAGCATTGTGATGACAAGGTTGTAGAGCATTGTGTTGACAAGCGCATGGCTTATTGTGATGACATGGGTCATGGAGCATTTTGCTGACATGGGCATGGAGCATTGTGATGACAAGGGTCATGGAGCATTGTGCTGACAAAGGCATGGAGCATTGTGATGACATTGGTCAAAGAGATTTGTGATGAAAAGTTTTTGGAGCATTGTGGTGACAAATGTCACAGAGACTTGTGATGATGAGGGCATGGACCATTGTGATGACAAAAGTCATGAAGCATTGTGATGACTGGAGTCATGGAACATTGTGATGGCAGCAGTCATGGAGCATTGTGATGACAAGGGCATGGAGTATTGTGATGACAAGATCATGGAGTATTGTGAAGACAGTTGTCAGGGAGCATTGTGATGACATATGTCATGCTCCATTGTGATGACAATGGAATGGAGCATTGTGATGCCAAGTGTCATGGAGGATTGTGATGATAAAGGTTATGGAGCATTGTGATGACAAGGGCTTCGAGCAAAGTCATGAGAAGGCCATGGAGTCTTCTGATGACATGCGTCATGGAGCTTTGTGATGAAAAGGGCATGGAGCATTGGTCTGAAATGTTTCATGGATTATTTTGATGAGAGTGGGCATGGAGCATTGTGATGACAAGGGCACGGATCACTGTGATACATGAGTCAGGGAGGATTGTAATGAAAAGGGCGTGGAGAATTGTGATGAGAATTGAATCACGCATTTTGATGACAAGCGTCATGGAGCATTGTGATGACAATGGCATTGAGCAATGTGATTAGAGGGTTCATGGAGCATTTTGATGACAATAGCATGGAGCATTTTGATGCCAAGGATCAAGGAGCTTTGTGATGACAAAGGTCATGGAGCATTTTGATGACAAGGGTGAGGTGCATTGTGATGAGAAAGGCATGGAGCTTGCTATGACAGTGGTCATGGAGCATTATGATGACAAGTGCATGGAGAATTGTGATGACAAGAGCATGTAACATTGTGATGAGAAATGTCATGTAGCATTGTTATGAGGAGGACGTGGAGAAATGTGATGACAAGGGGCTTGGAGCATTGTGATGATCAGGGAATGGATCATTGTGATGGCAAGACCGTGGAGCATAGTGATGAGAAGTCCATGGATTATGTTGATGACGAGTGTCATGGAGCACTCTAATTACAAGAGCCATGGAGCATTGTGACTACAAGTGTCATGGAGCATTGTGATGACAGGGGTCATGGAGCATTGTGATAAAAAGTGTGATGGAGCATTGTGATGATAAGCTTGTGGAGTATTATGATGACATTTGGATGGAGCATTGTGATGATAAAGGCATGGAGTCTTTTTATGAGAGTGTTCAAGGAGCATTCTGACGACAAATGTCAGGGAGCATTGTGATGACAAGTGTATTGAGCATTGTGATGACCATGGTCATGGCACATTGTGATGACAAGGGCATGGATTATTGTGATGACAGGCATCATGGAGCGTTGTGATGACAAGTGTTATGGAACATTGTGATCACAAGCATTTAGAGCGTGTGATGAAAGTGGTCATGGATCATTTTGATTTCAAGGAGCATGGAGCATTGTGATGCCAAGATCATGAAGCAATGTGATCCCCAGGTTCATGGAGGATTGTGATGAGAAGCGCATGGAGCATTGTGGTGACAAGGCCTTGTAGCATTTTGCTGAAAAAGGCATGGAGCATTGTGGTTACAGGAGTCTTGGAGCATTGTGATGAAAAGGGCATGGATCATTGTGATGAAAAAGGCATGGAGCATTGCCATGACATGGTTCAAGTGCATACTGATGGCAAGTGCCAGGGAGCATTGTGATGACAAGTGTATTGTGCATTGTGATGAGAAAGGTCATGGAGCATTGTGATGACAAGGTCATGTAGCATTTTTCTGACAAAGGCATGGAGCATTGTGATGACAAGTGTGATGGAGCACTCTGATGACAAGTGTCACAGAGCATTGTGATTTCAGGGGACATGGGACATTGGGATGACATGAGCATGCATCTTGTGATGACAAGTATCATGGAGTATTTTGATGACAAGTGTCCAGGATCATTGTGTTGTCAGGGGTCATGGAGCATTGTGATTACTGTGGTCATGGAGCATTGTGATGAGAAGGTCATGGAGCATTGAGCTGAAAATATTCATGGAGTATTGAGATGACAAGGGAATGGAGCATTTTGATGACAAAGTCCTGGAGCATTGTGATGAGCGGACTATGGAGCCTTGTGATGACAATTATCATGGAGCATTCTCACTAAAGGGGCATGGGGCATTGTGATTTCAGGGGTTTTGGAGCATTGTGATGACAAGTGCTGATAGCATTGTGATGAGAAGGCCATGGAGCATTCTGATAACATGCATCATGGAGCTTTGTGATGACAAGGGCATGGGACATTGTGATTACAGGGGTCTTGGAGTATTGTGATGGAAAGGGCATGGATCATTGTGATGAAAAAGGCATGGAGCCTTGTCATGACAGGGTTCAAGGAGCATACTGACGACAAGTGTCAGGCAACATTGTGATGACATGTGTATTGAGCATTGTGATGACAAAGTTTATGGAGCATTGTGATGAGAAGACCATTGATAATTGTGATGAGGAGCCTCTTTGGGCATTGTGATGACAAGTGCTATGGAACACTGTGATCACTAGGGTTTGGAGCATGGTAATGACAGAGGTCATGGAGCATTTTGATTTCATTGTGATGATAATAGCATGAATTATTATGATGATGGGCATGGTGCATTGTGATGACAGGGTTCATGGAGCATTGAGATGAAAAGCGGCAAGGAGCATTGTGATTATAGGGGTCTTGGAGCATTGTGATGAGAAGGGTCATGGAGCCATGTGATGACAAGGCCGTGGAACACTGTGATGGCAGGGTTCATGGAGCATTGTTATGACAGTGATAATGGAGCATTTTGATGATAAGGTTATGGAGCATTGGTCTGAAAAATTTCACGGATTATTGTGATGAGTTTGGGCATGGAGCATTGTGATGACAATGGCATGGAGCATTGTGATACCAAGGGTCATGGAGCTTTGTGATGACCAATGTCATGGAGCATTTTGATGACAAGTTCGTGGTGCATTGTGATGAGAAGGGCATGGAGCATACTGATGACATGCATCATGGAGCTTTGTGATCACAACGTCATGGAGCATTTTGATTACACGTGTCTTGGAGCATTGTGATGAAAAGGGCATGGATCATTGTGATGAAAAAGGCATGGAACCTTGTCATGACAGGTTTCAAAGAGCATACTGACGAAAAGTGGCAGGGAGCATTGTGATGACAAGCTTGTGGAGTATTGTGATGACATTTGGATGGAGCATTGTGATGAAAACGGAATGGAACTTTGTGTTGAAAAAGGCATGGAGTCTTTTTATGAGAGTGTTCAAGGAGCATTCTGATGACAAGTGTCAGGGAGCGTTGTGATGACAAGTGTATTGAGCATTGTGGTGACAATGGTAATGGCGCATTGTGATGACAAGGGCATGGAGTATTGTGATGACAGGCATCATGGAGCGTTGTGATGACAAGTGTTATGGAACATTGTGATCACAAGCATTTAGAGCATTGTGATGAAAGTG
Source organism: Mesoplodon mirus (assembly GCF_964341445.2). Taxonomy (NCBI): domain Eukaryota; kingdom Metazoa; phylum Chordata; class Mammalia; order Artiodactyla; family Ziphiidae; genus Mesoplodon; species Mesoplodon mirus. The sequence continues at coordinate 193,137,360 of NC_138976.1, read as the reverse complement.
GTCATGGATCATTTTGATTTCAAGGATCATGGAGCCTTTTGATGCCAAGATCATGAAGCAATGTGATCCCAAGGTTCATGGAGGATTGTGATGACAAGCGCATGGAGCATTGTGGTGACAATGTCTTGTAGCATTTTGCTGAAAAAGGCATGGAGCATTTTGATTACAGGAGTCTTGGAGCATTGTGATGAAAAGGGCATGGATCATTGTGATGAAAAAGGCATGGAGCATTGTCATGACATTGTTCTAGTGCATATTGATGGCAAGTGCCTGGGAGCATTGGGATGACAAGTGTATTGTGCATTGTGATGACAAATGTCATGGAGTATTCTGATTAGAAGATCCTGGATAACTGTGATTATGGGATTCATTGTGCGTTGTGATGACAAGTGTTATGGAACTTTGTGATCACAAAGGTTTGGAGCATTGTGATGACAGAGTTCATGGAGCATTTTGATTTCATTGTGATGACAATAGCATGAAGTATTATGATGATGGGCATACTGCATTGTGATAACTGGGTTCATGGAGCATTGAGATGAAAAGAGGCATGGATCATTGTGATTACAGGGGTCTTGGAGCATTTTGATGACAAGGGCATGGTGTATTTTGATGAGAAGGCCATAGAGGATTCTGATGACATGTGTCATGGAGCTTTGTGATGATAAGAGCATGGAGCATTGTGATTAGAGGTGTCTTCCAGCGTTGGGATGACAAGGTTTATGGAGCCTTGTGATGACAAGTCTGTGGAACATTGTGATGGCAGGGGTCATGGAGCATTGTTATGACATGGGTAATGGATCATTGTGATGATAAGGGCATGGAACATTGGTCTGAAAAGTTTCATGGATTATTGTGATGAGAGTAGGCATGGAGCCTTGTGATGACAAGGGCACGGAACACTGTGGTACATGGGTTATCGAGGATTTTAATGACAAGGGCATGGAGCATGGTTAGGAGAATTGCATCGAACATTGTGATTACAAGCATCGTGTAGCTTTGTGATGACAAGGGTCGGGAGCAGTGTGATGAGAGGTTTCATGGAGCATGGTGATGACAATGGCATAGAGCATTGTGATGCCATTGGTCAAGGAGCCTTCTGATGACAAAGTCATGGAGCACTTTGATGACAAGGGCTTGGTGTATTGTGATGAGAAGGGCAGGGAGCATTGTGATGACAGGGTCAAGGAGCAACTTGATGAAAAGTGACATGGAACTTTTTGATGACAGGGGTTATGGAGCATTGTGTTATCAGGGGTCATAGAGCATTGTGATGAAAAGGGTCATGGAGTAATTGATGACAGGGGTTATGGAACATTGTGATGTCAGGGCTCATGGAGCCTTGTCATAGTAAGGGCATGTAGCATTGTGATGACAGGGGTCATGGAACATTGTGATGACAAGGGTGAGGGAGTATTGTGATGATTAGTAATGGAACATTGTGATATCTGTGGAGAGAGAGCATTTTGATGAGAAGTGCATGGAGCATTGTGATGACAATGTTTCTGGAGCAATGTGATGACAAGTTTGTGGAGCATTTTGATGACAAGGGTATGAAGCAATGTGATCCCAAGTTTCATGCAGGGTTGTGATGACAATGGTAATGGAGTATTGTGTTGACAAATGCATGGAGCATTGTGATGACAAGGGTCATGAAGCATTGTGCTGACAAAGGCATGGTGCATTGTGATGACAAGGGTCAGAGAGCTTAGTGATGAAAAGTTCATGGAGCATTGTGGTGAGAAAGGTCACAGAGCCTTGTGATGATGAGGGCATGGACTATTGTGATGACAAAGGTCATAAAGCATTGTAATGACTGAAGCCACAGAGCATTGTGATGACATGGATCATTAAACATTGTGATGAAAAGGGCATGGAGCATTGTGTTGACAGGGGCATGGAACATTGGTCTGACAAGTTTCATGGATTATTGTGATGACAGTGGGCATGGAGCATTGTGATGACAAGGGCATGGAGTATTGTGAAGACAGGTGTCAGGGAGCATTGTGATGACATATGTCATGGTCTATTGTGATAACAATGACATGGAGAATTGTGGTGCCAAGTGTCATGGTGTATTCTGATGAGAAAGGTAATGGAGCATTGTGATGACAAGGGCTTGGTGCATTGTGATGACAAGGGACATTGAGAATTTTGATGACAAGATCGTGAAGCATTGTGATGACAAGCGCATGGGGCTTGCTATGACAGGTAACAAGGTGCAATGTGATGACAAGTACATGGAGAATTGTGATGACAAGAGCATGTAACATTGTGATGAGAATTGTCATGGTGCATTGTGATGACAAGGACGTGGAGAACTGTGATGACAAGTGATATGGAGCATTGTAGATGACCAGGGCATGGAGCATTTTGATGGTAAGTCCGTGGAGCATTGTGATGAGAAGACCATGGATAATTCTGATGACAAGCATCATGGAGCACTTTAATGACAAGGGGCATGGAGCATTGTGATGGCAGGTGTCATGGAGCATTGTGATGACAGGGGTCATGGAACATTGTGATGACAAGGGTCATGGAGCATTCTGATGACAAGCTTGTGGAGTATGGTGATGACAATGGCATGGAGTATTGTGATGAAAAGGGCATGGAGCCTTTTCATGATGGGGTTCAAGGATCATTCTGATGACAAGTGTCCGGGAGCATTGTGATGACAAGTGTATTGAGCATTGTGATGACAAAGGTCATGGAGCATTGTGATGACAAGGGCATGGAGTATTGTGATGACAGGCATCATGGAGCAATGTGATGACAAGTGTTATGGAACTTTGTGATCAAAAGGGTTTAAAGAATTGTGATGACAGAGGTCATGGATCATTTTGATTTCATGGAGCATGGAGCATTTTGATGACAAGGGCATGAAGCAATGTGATCCCAAGGTTCATGGAGGATTGTGATGACAATGGTAATGGAGTATTGTGATGACAAGCACATGGAGCATTGGGATGAAAAGGGCATGGATCATTTTAATGACAGAGTTCATGGAGCATTTTGATTTAATTGTGATGACAATAGCATGAAGCATTATGATAATGGGCATGGTGCGTTGTGATGACAGTGGTCTTGGAGCATAGTGATGACAAGGGCATGGAGCATTGTGAAGAGAATGCCATGGAACATTCTTATGACATGCGTCATGAAGTTTTGTAATGACAAGTGCATGGAGCATTGTGATTACAGGTGTCTTTGAGCATTGTGATGACAAGGGTCATGGAGCCTTTTGATGACAAGGTCGTGGAACATTGTGATGGCAGCGGTCATTGAGCATTATTATGACAGGGATAATGGAGCATTGTGATGACAAGGGCATGCTGTATGGGTCTGAAAATTTTCATGGATTATTGTGATGAGAGTGGGCCTGGAGCATTTTGATGACAAGGGCACGGAACACTGTGATACATCGGTCATGTTGGAATGTAATGACAAGGGCAGGGAGCATTGTGTTGAGTAGGGCACTGAGCATTGTGATGACAAGCGTCATGGAGCTTTGTGATGACAAGGGCATGGAGCAATATGATGAGAGTGTTCATGGATCATTGTGATGACAATGGCATGGAGCATTGTGATGCCAAGGGTCATGGAGTTTTGTGATGACAAATGTCATGGATCATTTTGATGACAATGGCATGGTGCATTGTGATGAGAAACGCAGGGAGCATAGTGATGACAGGGTCATGGAGCAATTTGTTGAAAAGTGTCATGGATTATTTTGATGACAGGGGTTATGGAAAATTGTGATGTCAGGAGTCTTGGAGCATTGAGGTGAAAACGGTCATGGAACATTTTGATGTCAGGGGTTATGGAACATTTTGATGTCAAGATTTATGGAGCATTGTGATCATAAGGGCGTAGAGCATTGTGATGAGAGGGGTCATGGAACATTTTGATGACTGGTGTGGGGGAGTATTGTGATGACTAGTAATGGAACATTGTGATATCAGTGGTGAGAGAGCATTTTGATGAGAAGTGCGTGGAGCATTGTGATGATAAGATTCTGGAGCACTGTGCTGACAAGCGCATGGAGCATTGTGATGACAAGTGTCATAGAGCATTGTGCTGACAAAGGCATGGAGCATTGTGATGACAAGAGTAAGAGAGCATTGAGATGAAAAGTTCATGGAGCATTGTGGTGAAAATGGTCACAGAGCCTTGTGATGACGAGGGCATGGACCATTGTTATAACAAAGTTTATGAAGCATTGTGATGACTGGAGTCAGGAAACATTGTGATGACATGGGTCATGGAGCATTGTGATGACAAGGCCATGGAGCATTGTGATGACAGGGTCATGGAGCATTGGTCTGACAATTTTCATGGAGTATTGTGGAGACAGGTGTCAGGGAGCTCTGTGATGACCTATGTCATGGTCCATTGTGATGACATGGGCTTGGAGAATTGTGATGATAAGGGTCATGGAGCATTGAGATGACAAGGGAATGAAGCATTGTGATGACAAGGGCCATTGAGAATTTTGAGGACAAGGTCGTGAGGCATTGTGATGACAAGCACATGGAGCTTGCTATGACATGTGTCATGGAGCATTGCCATGACAATAGCATGGAGCATTGAAGATGACCAGGACATTGACCATTTTGATGGCAAGACCGTGGAGCATTGTGATAAGAAGACCATGGATAATTGTGATGACGAGCGTCCAGGACCACTATAATGACAAGCGGCATGGAGCATTGTGATGACAGGTGTCATGGAGCATTGTGATGACAATCTTGTGGAGTATTGTTATGACAATGGCATGGAGCATTTCGATGAAATGGGCATGGATCATTGTGATGAAAATGGCATGGAGCCAATTCACGACAGTGTTGAAGGAACATTCTGAAGACAAGTGTCGGGAGCATTGTGATGACAAGTGTATTGAGCATTGTGATGACAAAGGTCATGGAGCATTGTGTTGAGAAGGGCATGGAGTATTGTGATCCCAAGTTCCATGGAGGATTGTGATGACAATGCTAATGGAGTATTGTGATGAAAAGGACAAGGAGCACTGTGATGACAAGGTCATGTAGCATTTGGCTAACAAAGGCATGGAGCATTGGGATTACAGGGGTCATGGAGCATTGGGATTACAAGAGCATGGATCCTTGTGATGACAAGGGTCATGGAGCATTTTGATGACAAGAATCCCGGATCATTGGGTTGTCAGGGGTCATGGAGCATTGTGATGACCGTGGTCATGGAGCATTGTGATGATGTCATTGAGCATTGGGTTGAGAATGTTCATGGAGTATTGTGATGACAGGTGTCATGGAGCATTGTGATGACAAGGGAAAGGAACATTGTGATGAAAATTCCATGGAGCCTTGTGATGAGAAATCTCAGGGAGCATTCTGATGAAAAGGGGCATGGAGCACTGTGATTGCAGGGGTCTTGGAGCATTGTGATGACAAGGGCATGGAGCATTTTGATTAGAAGGCCATGGAGCATTGTGATGACATGCGCCATGGATCTTTGTGATGCCAAGGGCATGGAGCATTGTGATTACAGGGGTCTTTGAGCATTGTGATGAAAAGGGCATGGATCATTGTGATGATAAAGGTATGGAGCCTTTTCGTTAGAGGGTTCAAGGAGCATACCGATAGCAAATGTCATTGTCCATTGTGATGACAAGTGTATTGAGCATAGTGATGACAAGGGCATGGAGCATTGTGATGAGAAGACCATGGATAATTGTGATGACGAGCGTCATGAGGCGTTGTGATGACAAGTGTTATGGAACATTGTGATCACAAGGGTTTGGGGCATTGTGATGACAGAGCTCATGGAGCATTCTGATTTCATTGTGATGAAAATAGCATGAAGCATTATGATGATGGACATGGTGCATTGTGATGACAGGGTTCATGGATCATTGTGATAAGAATGCCATGGAGCATTCTGATGACATGCGTCATGGATCTTTGTGATGCCAAGAGCATAGAGCATTGTGATTACAGGTGTCTTTGAGCATTGTTATGAAAAGCGCATGGATAATTGTGATGAAAAAGGTATGGAGCCTTTTCGTTACAGGATTCAAGGAGTATACCGACAGCAAATGTCATTGAGCATTGTGATGACAAGTGTATTGAGCATTGTGATGACAAGGGCATGGAGCATTGTGATGAGAAGAACATGGATAATTGTGATGACGAGCGTCATTAGGCGTTGTGATGACAAGTGTTATGGAACATTGTGATCACAAGGGTTTGGGGCATTGTGATGACAGAGGTCATGGAGCATTCTGATTGCATTGTGATGAAAATAGCATGAAGCATTATGATGATGGGCATGGTGCATTGTGATGAGAGGGTTCATGGAGCATTGTGATGAGAAGGCCATGGAGCATTCTGATGACATGCGTCATGGAGCTTTGTGATGCCAAGGGCATGGAGCATTGTGATTACAGGTGTCTTTGAGCAGTGTGATGAAAAGGGCATGGATAATTGTGATGAAAAAGGTATGGAGCCTTTTCGTTACAGGATTCAAGGAGCATACCGACAGCAAATATCATTGAGCATTGTGATGACAAGTGTATTGAACATTGTGATGACAAGGGCATGGAGCATTGTGATGAGAAGACCATGGATAATTGTGATGACGAGCGTCATGAGGCGTTGTGATGACAAGTGTTATGGAACATTGTGATCACAAGGGTTTGGGGCATTGTGATGACAGAGCTCATGGAGCATTCTGATTTCATTGTGATGAAAATAACATGAAGCATTATGATGATGGGCTTGGTGCATTGTGATGACAGGGTTCATGGAGCATTGTGATGAGAAGGCCATGGAGCATTCTGATGACATGTGTCATGGAGATTTGTGATGACAAGGGCATGGAGCATTGTGATTAAAGGGGTCTGGGAGCATTGTGAAGACAAGGGTCATGGAGCCTTGTGATGTCAAGGCCGTGGAACATTGTGATGTCAGGGGTCCTGGAACATAGTTATGACAGGTGTAATGGAGCATTTTGATGACAAGGTCACGGAACACTGTGATACATTGGTAATGGAAGATTGTAATGACAGGGGCACGGAACATTGTGATGAGAACGGCATTGAGCATTTTGATGACAAGCGTCATGGAGCTTTGTGAAGACAAGGGCATGGAGTAATGTGATGAGAGTGTTCATGGAGCATAGTGATGACAATGGCATGGAGCATTTTGATGCCAAAGGTCATGGTGATTTGTGATGACAAAGGTCATGGAGCATTTTGATGACAAGGGCGTGGTGCATTGTGATGAGAAGGGCAGGGATCATTGTGATGACAGGGTCATGGAGCAATTAGATGAAAACGGTCATAGAACATTTTTATGACAGTGGATAGGGAACATTGTGATGTCAGGGGTCATGGAGCATTGTGATGAAAACGGCATGTAGCATTGTGATGACAGTGGTCATGGAACATTGTGATGACAGGGGTGAGGGAGTATTGTGATGACTACAGATGGAACATTGTGATATCAGTGGTGAGAGAGCATTTTTATGAGAAGTGCATGGAGCATTGTGAAGACAATGTTTATGGAGCATTGCGATGACAAATTTGTGGGGCATTGTGATGACAAGCGTAGGGCACATTGTGATGACATGATTCATGGAGCATTGTGCTGAGAATCACATGGAGCATTGTGATGACAAGAGTAATGGAGCATTGTGCTGACAAAGGCATGGAGCATTGTGATGACAAGGGTCACGGAGCATTGTGATGAAAAGTTCATGGAGCATTGTGGTGTCAAATGTCACAGAGCCTTGTGATGATGATTGCATGGATCATTGTTATGACAAAGTTCATGACATATAGTGATGACTGCAGTCACGGAGCATTGTGATGAACGGGGTCCTGGATCATTTTGATTTCAAGGAACATGGAGCATTGTGATGCCAAAGGCATGAAGCAATGTGATCCCAAGTTTCATGGAGGATTGTGGTGACAATGGTAATGGAGTATTGTGATGACCAGCGTATGGAGCATTGTGATGACAAGGTCATGTAGCATTTTGCTGACAAAGGCCTGGAGCATTGTGATGACAAGTGTCATGGAGCACTGAGATGACAAGGGTCAAGGAGCACTGTGATTACAGGGGTCATGGAGCATTGGGATGACAAGGACATGGATCATTTTGATGATAAGTGCATGGAGTATTTAGGTGACAATAGTCCCGGATCATTGTTTTGTCAGTGATCATGGAGCGTTGTGATGACAGTGGTCATGGAGCATTGTGATGACAGGGTTCATGGAGCATTGTGATGAGAAGGTCATGGATCATTGGGCTGAAAATATTCATGGAGTATTGTGATGAGGGGTGTCATGGATCATTGTGATGACAAGGGTATGGAGCATTGTGATGACAAAGTACTGGAGCATTGTGATGAGAAGTCCATGGATCCTTGTGATGACAAGTCTCATGGATCATTCTGATGAAAACAGGCATGGAGCATTGTGATTACAGGGGCCTTGGAGCACTATGATGACAAGGGCATGGAGCATTTTGATGAGAAAGCCATGGAGCAACCTGATGACATGCGTCAAGGAGCTTTGTGAAGACAAGTGCATGGAGCATTGTGATTACAGGAGTCTTGGAGCATTGTGATGAAAAAGGCATGGAGCCTCTTCATGACTGTGTTCAAGGATCATACTGACGGCAAGTGTCAGGGAGCATTGTGATGACAAGGGCATGTAGCATTGTGATGACAAGGGCCATTGAGAATTTTGGTGACAAGTTCATGAAGCATTGTGATGACAAGCGCATGAAGCTTGCTATGACAGGGGTCATGGAGCATTCCGATGACAAGTGCATGGAGAATTGTGATTACAATAGCATGTAACATTGTGATGAGAAGTGTCATGAAGCCTTGTGTTGACAAGGACATGGAGAATTGTGATGACAAGGGACATGGAACATTGTGATGACCAAGGCATAGAGCATTGTGATGGCAAGACAGTGGAGCATTGTGATGAGAAGACCATGGATAATTGTGATGACGAGCGTCATGGAGCACTGTAATGAAAAGAGGCATAGAGCATTGTGATGACAGGTGTCATGGAGCATTGTGATGAAAATGGCATGGAGCATTGTGATGACAATGGCATTGAGCCTTGTGATGAAAAAGGCATGGAGCCTTTTCATGCCTATGTTCAAGGAGCATTCTGACCAAAAGTTTCAGGGAGCATTGAGATGACAAGTGTATTGAGCATTGTGATGAAAAAAGCTCATGGAGCATTGTGATAAAAAGGGCATGGAGTATTGTGATGACGGGCATCACGGAGCATTGTGATGAAAAGTGTTATGGAACATTGTGATCACAAGGGTTTGGAGCATTGTGATGACAGAGGTAATGGATCATTTTGATTTCAAGGAGCATGGAGCCTTGTGATGACAAGGGCATGAAGCAATGTGATCCCAAGGTTCATGGATGATTGTGATGACAATGGTAATGGAGTATTGTGATGACAATGGCATGAAGCAATGTTATCCCAAGGTTCATGGAGGATTGTGATGACAAGCACATGGAGCATTTTGATGACAATGTCATGTAGCATTTTGCTGACAAAAGCATGGAGCATTGTGATGACAAGTGTCACGGAGCACTATGATGACATGCATCATGGAGCATTGTGATTACAGGGGTTATGGAACATTGGGATGACAAGGGCATGGATCATTGTGATGACAAGGGTCATGGAGCATTTTGATGACAAGAGTTACGGATCATTTTGTTGTCGGGATCATGGAGCGTTGTGATGACAGTGGTCGTGGAGCATTGTGATGAGAGGGGTCCTGGAGCATTGTGATGAGAAGGTCATAGAGCATTGGGCTGAAAATGTTCATGGAGTATTGTGATGAGAGGTGTCATGGAGCATTTTGATGACAAGGGTATGGAGAATTGTGATGACAATGTCCTGGAGCATTTTCATGAGAGGACCATGGAGCCTTGTGATGACAAGTCTCATGGAGCATAATGATGAAAAGGGGCATGGAACATTGTGTTTACAGGGACCTTGGAGCATTGTGATGACAGGGGTACTGGAGCATTGTGATGAGAATGTCATGGAGCATAGGGCTGAAAATATTCATGGAGTATAGTGATGACAGGTGTCATGGAGCATTTTGATGACCAGGGAATGGAGCATTGTGATGACAAGGTCCTGGAGCATTGTGATGAGAAGACCATGGAGCCTTGTGATGACATGTCTCATGGAGCATTCTGATGAAAAGGGGCATGGAGCATTGTGATTACAGGTGTCTTGGAGCATTGTGATGACAAGGGCATGGAGCATTGTGATGAGCAGGCCATGTAGCATTATGATGACATGCGTCATGCAGCTTTGTGATGACAAGTGCCTGGAGCATTGTGATTACAGGGGTCTTGGATCATTGTGATGAAAAGGGCCTGCATCACTGTGATGAAAAAGGCATGGAGCCTTGTCATGACAGCGTTCAAGGAGCATACTGACGACAAGTGTCAGGGAGCATTGTGATGACAATTGTATTGAGCATTGTGATGACAAAGTCCATGGAGCATTGTGATGAGAAGGGTCATGGAACATTGTGATGAAAAGGGCATGGAACATTTTTATTACAAGTGCCAGTGAGAATATTGATGAAAAGGTCGTGAAGCATTGTGATTACAAGCGAATGGACCTTTCTATGGCAAGGGACATGGAGCATTGCGATGACAATTGCATGGAGAATTGGGATGAAAAGAGCATGTAACAATGTGATGAAAAGTGTCATGGAGCATTGTGATGACAAGAACGTGGAGAATTGTGATGACAAGGTACATGAAGCATTGTGATGATCAGGGCATGGAACATTGTGATGGAAAGGTCATGGAGCATTGTGATGAGAATTCATGGAGCATTGGGCTGAAAATGATCATGGAGTATTGTGATAACAAGTGTCCAGTAACATTGTGCTGTTTGGTGTTATGGAGCGTTGTGAGGACAGTGGTCATGGAGCATTGTGATGACAGGGGTCATGGAGCATTGTGATGAGAAGGTCATGGAGCATTGGGGTGATTATGTTCATGGAGTATTGTGATTACAGTGGTCATGGATCGTTGTGATGACAAGGGCCTGGAGCATTGTGATGAGAAGAACATGGAGTTTTCTGATGATATGTATCATGGAGCATTGTGATGACAAGGGATTGGATCATTGTCATTACAGGGGTCTTGAAGCATTGTGATGACAAGGGCAATTATTGTGATGAAAAATGCATGGAGCCTTGTCATGACATGGTTCAAGGTGCATACTGATGACAAGTGTCACGGAGCATTGTGATGACAAGTGTATTGAGCATTGTGGTGACAAAGGTCATGGAGCATTGTGATGAGAAGTACATGGATAATTGTGATGACGAGCGTCATGGGACGTTGTAATGACAAGTGTTATGGAACATTGTGATCACAAGGGTTTGGAGCATTGTGATGACAGAAGTCATGGAGCATTTTGATTTCATTGTGATGACAATAGCATGAAGCATTATGATGATGGGCATGGTGAATTTTGATGAGAGGGTTCATGGAGCATTGATATGAAAAGGGGCGTGGAGCACTGTGATTACAGGGGTCTTAGAGCATTGTGATGACAGGGGTCATAGAACATTGTAATGACGGGTGTGAAGGAGGATTGTAATGACTAGTGATGGAACATTGTGATATCAGTGGTGAGAGAGCATTTTGATGAGAAGTGCATGGAACATTGTGATGGCAAGGTTTAAGGAGCATTGTGATGACAAGATTGTGGAGCATTGTGATGACAAGCGCATGGCACATTGTGATGACATGGGTCATGGAGAATTGTGCTGACAAGCGCATGGAGCATTGTGATGACAAGCGTAATGGAGCATTGTGCTGACAAAGGCATGGAGAATTGTGATGACAAGGGTCACAGAGCATTGTGATGAAAACTTCATGGAACATTGTGGTGACAAAGGTCACAGAGTCTTGTGATGACGAGGGCATGGATCATTGTTATGACAAAGTTCAAGAAGCATTGTGATGACAGGTGTCACAGAGCTTTGTGATGACAGGGGTCATGGAGTATTGTGATGACATGGACATGGATCATTTTGATGACAAGTGTCCCGGATCATTGTGTTGTCAGTGGTCATGGAGGGTTTTGATGACACTGGTCATGAATCATTGTGATGACAGTGATCATGGAGCATTGTGAGGAGTAGTGTCATGGAACATTGTGATTACAAGGACGTGGAGAATTTTGATGACAAGGGACATGGAGCATTGTGATGACCAGGGCATGGTACATTGTGATGGAAAAGCCGTGGAGCACTGTAGTGAGAAGACCATGGATAATTGTGATGATGAGCATTATGGAGCACTGTAATGACAAGGGGCATGAAGCATTGTGATTATCGGGTTCTTGGAACCTTGTGATGACAAGGACATGGAGCATTCTGATGAGAAGGCCATGGAGCATTCTTATGACATGCGTCTTTGAGATTTGTGTGTAAAGGGCATCGTGCATTGTGATTACAGGGGTCTTGGAGCATTGCGATGACAAAGGTCATGCAGTCACGTGATGAAAAGGCTGTGGAATATTGCAATGGCAGGTGTCATGGAGCATTGTTATGACAGGGGTAATGGAGCATTGTGATGACAAAGGCATGGAGCATTGGTCTTAAAACTTTCATGGATTATTGTGATGAGAGTGGGCATGGAGCATTGTGATGACAAGGGCACGGAACACTGTGATACATGGGTCATGGAGGATTGTAATGACAAGAGGGTGGAGCATTGTGATGAAAAGGGAATCGACTATTGTGATGACAAGCGTCATGGAGCTTTGTGATGACAAGGTCATGGAAAAATGTGATGAGAGGGTTCATGGAGCATTGTGATGACGATGAAAATGACATGGAGCATTGTGATGCCAAGGGTCAAGGAACTGTGTGACGAAAAAGGACATGGAGCATTTTGATGACAAGGGCGTGGTGCATTGTGATGACAAGGGCAGGGAGCATTGTGATGACAGGGTCTTGGAGCAAGTTGACGAAAAGGGTCATAGATCATTTTGATGACAGGGGTTATGGAACATTGTGATGTCACAGGTCATTGAGCATGGTGATGAAATGGGTCATGGAGCATTTTGATGACAGGGCTTATGGAACATTGCGATGTCAGAGGTCATGGAGCCTTGTGATGATAAGGGCATGTAGCACTGTGATGACAGGGGACATTGGACATTTTGATGAGAGGGGTGAGGGAGTATTGTGATGACTAGTTATGGAACATTGTGATATCAGTGGTGAGAGAGCATTTTGATGGGAAGAGCATGGAGCATTGTGATGACAAGGTTTATGGAGCATTGTGATGACAAGGTTGTGGAGGAATGTGATGAGAAGTGCATGGCGCATTGTGATGATATGGGTCATGGAGCAGGGTGCTGACAAGCGCATGGAGCATTGTGATGACAAGGGTTATGGAGCATTGTGATGAAAAGTTCTTGGAGAATTGTGCTGAAAATGGTCACAGAGCCTTGTGATGACGAGGGCATGGACCATTGTGATTGAAAAGGTCATGAAGCATTGTGATGACTGGAGTCACAGAGCATTGTGATGACAGGGGTCATGGAGCATTGTGATGACAAAGGCATGGAGAATTGTGATGAGAGCATCTTGGAGCAATTGTCTGACAAGTTTCATGTATTACTGTGAAGACAGTGGGCACGGCACATTGGGATGACAAGTGAATGGAGCATTGTGATGACAAGGTCATGGAGTATTGTGAAGACAGGTTTCAGGGAGCATTGTGATGACATATAACATGGTCCATTGTGATGAAAAGGGCATGGAGCATTGAGATGCCAAGTATCATGGAGGATTGTGATGACAAAGGTTATGGAGCAATGTGATGATAAGGGCTTGGAGCATTGTGATGACAAGGCTCATGGACCATTTTTAAGACAAGGGCATGGAGTATGGTGATGACAAGGGCCATTGAGAACTTTGATGACAAGTCGTGAAGCATTGTGATGACAAGGACATGGAACTTTCTATGACAGGGGTCAAGGAGCATTGTGATGACAAGTGCATGGAGAATTGTGATGACAAGAGCATGTAACATTGTGATGAGAAGTGTCATGTAGCATTGTGATGACAAGGACGAGGACAATTGTGATGACAAGGGTCATGGAGCATTGTGATAACCAGGGCATGGAGCATTGTGATGGCAAGACTGTGGACCATAGTGATGAGAAGGCCATAGATAATTGTGATGACGAGCGTCATGGAGCACTGTAATGAAAAGGGGCATGGAGCACTGTGATGACATGTGTCATGGAGCATTGTGATGACAAGCTTGTGGAGTATTGTGATGACAATGTCATGGAGCATTGTGAGGAAAAAGGCATGGAGCCTTTTCATGACAGGGTTCAAGGAGCATTCTGACGACAAGTATCAGGGAGCATTGTGATGACATGTGTATTGAGTATTGAGATGACAAAAGTCATGGAGCATTTTGATGACAAGGGCATGGATTATTGTGATGACAGGCATCATGGAGCATTGTGGTGACAAGTGTTATGGAAAATTGTGATCACAAGTGTTTGGAGCATTGTGATGAAAGAGCTCATGGATCATTTTGATTTAAAGGAGCATGGAACATTGTGATGACAAGGACATGAAGCAATGTGATCCCAAGGTTCATGGAGGATTGTGATGATAATGGGAATGGAGTATTGGTGATAACAAGCTCATGGAGCATTGTGATGAAAAGGTCATGTAGCATTTTGCTGACAAAGGCATGGAGCACTGTGATGAAAAGCATCACAGATCATTGTGATTACATGGGTCATGGAGCATTGGGATGACAAGGGCATGGATCATTGTGATAACAAGTGTCACGGAGCATTTGGATGACAAGAGTCCCGGATCATTTTGTTGTCAGGGGTCATGGAGAATTGTGATGACTGTGGTCATGGAGCATTGTGATGAGAGTGGTCATGGAGCATTGTGATGAGAAGGTCATGGAGCATTGGGCTGAAAATATTCATGGAGTATTGTGATGACATTGGTCTTGGAGCATTGTGATGAGAAAGTCAAAGAGAATTGGGCTGACAATGTTCATGGAGTATTATGATGACAGGGGTCATGGAGCACTGTGATGACAAGGGAATGGAGTATGGTGATGACAAGGTCCTGGAGCATTGTGATGAGAACAACATGGAGCTTTGTGATGAGAAGTCTCATGGAGCATTCTGATGAATAGGGGCATGGGGCATTGTGATTACAGGTGTCTTGGAGAATTGTGATGACAAGGGCATGGAGCATTGTGATGAGAAGGCCATGGAGCACTCTTATGACATGCCTTGTGGAACTTTGTGATGACAAGGGCATGGAGCTTTGTCATTACAGGGGTCTTGGAGCATTGCGAAGAAAATGGCATGGATCATTGTGATGAAAAAGGCATGGAGCCTTGTCATGACAGGGTTCAAGGAGCATAGTGATGGCAAGTGTCATGGAGCATTGTGCTGCAAAGGCTTGGAATATTGTGATGACAAGGGTCACAGAGCATTGTGATGAAAAGTTCATGGGGCATTGTGGTGACAAATGTCAAATAGCCATGTGATGACGAGGGCATGGACCATTGTGATGACAAATGTCATGAATCATTGTGATGACAGGAGTCACGCAGCATTGTGATGACAGTCATCATGGAGCATTGTGATGACAAGGGCATGGAGCGTTGTGATGATAGGGGCATGGAGCATTGGTCTTACACGTTTCATGGATTATTGTGATGACAGTGGGCATGGCACACTGTGATGACAAGGGCATGGAGCATTGTGAAGACAAGGTAATAGAGTTTTGTGAAGACAGGTGTCAGGGAGCATTGTGATGACATATGTCATGGTCCATTGTGATGACAATGGCATGGAGCATTGTGATGCCAAGTGTCATGGAGGAATGTGATGACAAAGTTCATGAAGCATTGTGATGACAAGGGTCATGGAGCATTGTGATGACAAGGGTCATGGAGCATTGTGATGACAAGGGTCATGGGGCATTGTGATGACAAGGGCCAATGAGAATTTTGATGACAAGTTCGTGTAGCATTGTGATGACAAGTGCATGGTGCTTGCCATGACAGGGGTCATGGAGCATTGCGATGACAATTTCATGGAGAATTGTGATGACAAGAGCATGTAACATTGTGATAAGAAGAGTCATGGAGCATTGTGATGACAAGGACGTGGAGAATTGTGAGGACAAGGGACATGGAGCATTGTGATGCGCAGGGCATGGAGCATTTTGATGGAAAGACCGTGGAGCATTGTGATGAGAAGGCCATGGATAATTGTGATGACGAGCATTATGGAGCACTCTAATAACAAGGGGCATGGATCATTGTGATTACATGGGTCTTGGAGCATTGTGAAGACAAGTGTCATGGAGCCTTGTGATGACAAGGGCATGGGGCATTCTGATGAGAAGGCCATGGAGCATTCTGATGACATGCGTCATCTAGCTTTGTGTGACAGGGGCATGGAGCATTGTGATGACAAGGTTGTGGAGGAATGTGATGAGAAGTGCATGGCGCATTGTGATGATATGGGTCATGGAGCATGGTGCTGACAAGCGCATGGAGCATTGTGATGACAAGGGTTATGGAGCATTGTGATGAAAAGTTCTTGGAGAATTGTGGTGAAAATGGTCACAGAGCCTTGTGATGACGAGGGCATGGACCATTGTGATTGAAAACGTCATGAAGCATTGTGATGAGTGGAGTCACAGAGCATTGTGATGACAGGGCTCATGGAGCATTGTGATGACAAAGGCATGGATAATTGTGATGAGAGCGTCTTGGAGCAATTGTCTGACAAGTTTCATGTATTACTGTGAAGACAGTGGGCATGGTGCATGGTGATGACAAGTGAATGGAGCATTGTGATGACAAGGTCATGGAGTATTGTGAAGACAGGTTTCAGGGAGCATTGTGATGACATATAACATGGTCCATTGTGATGAAAAGGGCATGGAGCATTGTGATGCCAAGTATCATGGAGGATTGTGATGACAAAGGTTATGGAGCAATGTGATGATAAGGGCTTGGAGCATTGTGATGACAAGGGTCATGGAGCATTTGTAAGACAAGGGCATGGAGTATGGTGATGACAAGGGCCATTGAGAATTTTGATGACAAGTCGTGAAGCATTGTAATGACAAGCTCATGGAACTTTCTAGGACAGGGGTCAAGGAGCATTGCGATGACCAGTGCATGGAGAATTGTGATGACAAGAGCATGTAACATTGTGATGAGAAGTGTCATGTAGCATTGTGATGACAAGGACGAGGATAATTGTGATGACAAGGGTCATGGAGCATTGTGATAAACACGGCATGGAGCATTGTGATGGCAAGACCGTGGAGCACTGTGATGAGAAGACCATAGATAATTGTGATGACGAGCGTCATGGAGCACTGTAATGACAAGGGGCATGGAGCATTGTGATGACAAGCTTGTAGAGTATTGTGATGACAAGGTCCTGGAGCATTCTGATGAGAACACCATGGAGCTTTGTGATGACAAGTCTCATGGAGCATTCTGATGTACAGGGGCATGGGGCATTGTGATTACAGGTGTCTTGGAGCATTGTGATGAAAAGGGCATGGAGCATTGTGATGAGAAGGCCATGGAGCACTCTGATGACATGCCTCGTGGAGCTTTGTGATGACAAGGGCATGGAGCATTGTCATTACAGGGGTCTTGGAGCATTGTGAAGAAAATGGCATGGATCATTGTGATGAAAAAGGCATGGAGCCTTGTCATGACAGGGTTCAAGGAGCAAACTGCTGGCAAGTGTCTTGGAGCATTGTGATGACAAGGGTCACAGAGCATTGTGATGAAAAGTTCATGGAGCATTGTGGTGACAAAGGTCAAATAGCCATGTGATGATTAGGGCATGGACCATTGTGATGACAAATGTCATGAAGCATTGTGATGACAGGAGTCACGGAGCATTGTGATGACAGTCGCCATGGAGCATTGTGATGAAAAGGGCATGGAGCATTGTGATGATAGGGGCATGGAGCATTGATCTTACACTTTTCATGGATTATTGCGATGACAGTGGGCATGGCACATTGTGATGACAAGGGCATGGAGCATTGTGAAGACAAGGAAATAGAGTTTTGTGAAGAAAAGTGTCAGGAAGCATTGTGATGACATATGTCATGGTCCATTGTGATGACAATGGCATGTAGCATTGTGATGAAAAAGGCACGGAGCCTTTTCATGACAGGGTTCAAGGAGCATTCTGACATGTGTATTGAGTATTGTGATGACAATGGCATGGTGCTTTGTGATGCCAAGTATCATGGAGGATTCTGATGCCAAAGGTAATGGAGCATTGTGATGATAAGGTCATATAGCATTGTGATGACAGGCGTCATGGAACATTGTGATGACAGGGGTGAGGGAGTATTGTGATGACTAGTGATGGAACATTGTGATATCAGTGGTGAGATAGCATTTTGATGGGAAGTGCATGGAGCACTGTGAGGACAAGCTTTATGGAGCATTGTGATGACAATGTGGTGGAGCATTTTGATGACAAGCGCATGGTACATTGTGATGACATGGGTCATGGAGCATTTTGCTGACAAGCGCATGGAGCATTGTGATGACAAGGGTCATGGAGCATTGTGATGACAAAGGCATGGCGCATTGTGATGACAAGGTTCACAGAGTATTGTGATGAAAAATTCATGGAGCATTGTGGTGACAAAGGTAACAGAGCCTTGGGATGACGAGGGCATGGACGATTGTGATGACAAAGTTCATGAAGTATTGTGATGAGTGGAATCATGGAGCATTGCGATGACAGGGGTCATAGAGCATTGTGATGACAAGGGCAAGGAGCATTGTGTTGACATGGGCATGGAGCATTGGTCTGACAAGTTTCATGGATTATTGCAATGACATTGGGCATGGCGCATTTTGATGAAAGGGCATGGAGCATTGTTATGACAAGGTCATGGATGATTGTGATGGCAAAGGTAATGGAGCATTGTGATGACAAGGGCCTGGAGCATTGTGATGAAAAGGGTCAGGGAGCATTGTGATGAGAAGGGCATGGAGCATTTCGATGAAAAGATCCATTGAGAATTTTGATGACAATTTAGTGAAGCACTGTGATGACACACGCATGGAGCTTTCTATGACAGGGTCATGGAGCATTGCGATGACAAGTGCATGGAGAATTGTGATGACAAGAGCATGTAACATTTTGATGAGAAGTGTCATGGAGCATTGTGATGCAAAGGGACATGGTGCATTGTGATGACCAGGGCATGGTGCATAGTGATGGCAAGACCGTGGAGCACTGTGATGAGAAGACCCCGGATAATTGTGATGACGAGCGTCATGGAGCGCTGTAATGACAAGGGGCATGGAGCATTGTGATGACAGGTGTCATGGAGCATTGTCATGACAGGGGTCATGGAGCATTGTGATGACAAGTGTCATGGAACATTCTGATGACAAGCTTGTGGAGCATTGTGATGACAATGGCATGGAGCATTGTGATGAACAAGGCATGGAGCCTTTTCATGACAGTGTTCAAGCAGCATTCTGATGACAAGTGTCAGAGAGCATTGTGATGACTATGTATTGAGCATTGTGATGTCAAAGGTCATGGAGCATTGTGATGACAAGGTCATGGATTATTGTGATGATAGGCATCATGGAGCGTTGTGATGACAAGTGTTATGGAACATTGTGATCACAGGGTTTGGAGCATTCTGATGGCAGAGGTCATGGTTCATTTTGATTTCATGGAGAATGGAGCATTGTGATGACAAGGGCATGAAGCAAAGTGATCCCAAGGTTCTTGGAGGATTGTGATGACAATGGGAATGGAGTATTGGTGATAACAAGCTCATGGAGCATTCTGATGACAAGCTCGTGGAGATTTGTGATGACAATGGCATGGAGCATTGTGGTGAAAAGGGCAAGGAGCATTGTGATGAAAAAGGCAAGGAGCCTTTTCTTGACAGGATTCAAGGAGCATTCTGACGACAAGTATCAGGGAGCATTGTGATGACATGTGTATTGAGTAATGTGATGAAAAAGGTCATGGAGCACTGTGATGACAAGGGCATGGATTATTGTGATGACAGGCATCATGGAGCGTTCTGATGACAAGTGTTATGGAACATAGTGATCACAAGGGTTTGGAGCTTTGTAATGACAGAGGTCATGGATCATTTTGAATTCACGGAGCATGGAACATTGTGATGACAAGGGCATGAAGCAATGTGATCCCAAAGTTCATGGAGGATTGTGATGACAATGGGAATGGAGTATTGGTGATAACAAGCTCATGGAGCATTGTGATGACAAGGTCATGTAGCATTTTGCTGACAAAGGCATGGAGCATTGTGATGACAAGGGTCATGGAGCACTGTGATGAAAAGTATCACGGAGCATTGTGATTACAGGGGTCATGGAGCATTGGGATGACAAGGGCATGGATCATTGTGATGACAAGTGTCATGGAGCATTTTGATGACAAGAGTCCCGGATCATTTTGTTGTCAGGGTCATGGAGCATTGTGATGACTGTGGTCATGGAGCACTGTGATGACAGTGGTCCTGGAGCATTGTGATGAGAAGGTCAAAGAGAATTGGGCTGACAATGTTCATGGAGTATTGTGATGGCATGGGCCATGGAACATTGTGATGACAAGGGAATGGAGTATGGTGATGACAAGGTCCTGGAGCATTGTGATGAGAACACCTTGGAGCTTTGTGATGACAAGTCTCATGGAGCATTCTGATGAAAAGGGGCATGGAGCATTGTGATTACAGGTGTCTTGGAGCATTGTGATGACAAGGGCATGGAGCATTGTGATGAGAAGGCCATGGAGCACACTGATGACTTGCCTCATGGAGCTTTGTGATGACAAGGGCATGGAGCATTGTCATTACAGGGGTCTTGGAGCATTGTGAAGAAAATGGCATGGATCATTGTGATGAAAAAGGCATGGAGCCTTGTCATGACATGGTTCAAAGAGAATACTGCTGGCAAGTTTCATGGAGCATTTTGCTGGCAAAGGCTTGGAGCAATGTGATGACAAGTGTCACAGAGAATTGTGATGGAAAGTTCATGGAGCATTTTGGTGACACAGGTCACATAGCCATGTGATGACGAGGGCATGGACCATGGTGATAACGAATGCCATTAAGCTTTGTGATGACTGGAGTCACGGAGCATTGTGATGACAGGCGCCATGGAGCATTGTGATGACAAGGGCATGGAGCATTGTGATGACAGGGGCATGGAGCATTGGTCTTACTCGTTTCATGGATTATTGTGATGACAGTGGGCATGGCGCATTGTGATGGCAAGGGTATGGAGCATTGTGATGACAAGGTCATAGAGTATTGTGAAGACAGGTGTCAGGGAGCATTGTGATGACATATGTCATGGTCCACTGTGATGAACATGGCATGGAGCATTGTGATGCCAAGTGTCATGGAGGAATGTGATGACAAAGTTCATGGAGCATTGTGATGACAACGGTCATGGAGCATTGTGATGACAAGGGTCATGGAGCATTGTGATGACAAGGGTCATGGGACATTGTGATGACAAGGGCCATTGAGAATTTTGATGACAAGTTCGTGTAGCATTGTGATGACAAGTGCATGGTGCTTGCCATGACAGGGTTCTTGGAGCATTGTGATGACAATTTCATGGAGAATTGTGATGACAAGAGCATGTAACATTGTGATAAGTAGAGTCATGGAGCATTGTGATGACAAGGACTTGGAGAATTGTGAGGACAAGGGACATGGAGCATTGTGATGCGCAGGGCATGGAGCATTTTGATGGAAAGACCGTGGAGCATTGTGATGAGAAGGCCATGGATAATTGTGATGACGAGCATTATGGAGCACTGTAATAACAAGGGGCATGGATCATTGTGATTACATGGGTCTTAGAGCATTGTGATGACAAGGGTCATGGAGCCTTGTGATGACAAGGGCATGGGGCATTCTGATGAGAAGGCCATGGAGCATTCTGATGACATGCGTGATGGAGCTTTGTGTGACAGGGGCATGGAACATTGTGATGACAAGGTTGTGGAGGAATGTGATGACAAGTGCATGGTGCATTGTGATGATATGGGTCATGGAGCATGGTGCTGACAAGCGCATGGAGCATTGTGATGACAAGGTTGTGGAGGAATGTGATGAGAAGTGCATGGCGCATTGTGATGATATGGGTCATGGAGCATGGTGCTGACAAGCGCATGGAGCATTGTGATGACAAGGGTTATGGAGCCTTGTGATGAAAAGTTCTTGGAGAATTGTGCTGAAAATGGTCACAGAGCCTTGTGATGACGAGGGCATGGACCATTGTGATTGAAAAGGTCATGAAGCATTGTGATGACTGGAGTCACAGAGCATTGTGATGACAGGGGTCATGGAGCATTGTGATGACAAAGGCATGGAGAATTGTGATGAGAGCGTCTTGGAGCAATTGTCTGACAAGTTTCATGTATTACTGTGAAGAGAGTGGGCAAGGCACATTGTGATGACAAGTGAATGGAGCATTGTGATGACAAGATCATGGAGTATTGTGAAGACAGGTTTCAGGGAGCATTGTGATGACATATAACATGATCCATTGTGATGAAAAGGGCATGGAGCATTGTGATGCCAAGTATCATGGAGGATTGTGATGACAAAGGTTATGGAGCAATGTGATGATAAGGGCTTGGAGCATTGTGATGACAAGGGTCATGGAGCATTTTTAAGACAAGGACATGGAGTATGGTGATGACAAGGGCCATTGAGAATTTTGATGACAAGTCGTGAAGCATTGTGAAGACAAGCTCATGGAACTTTCTATGACAGGGTTCAAGGAGCATTGCGATGACAAGTGCATGGAGAATTGTGATGACAAGAGCATGTAACATTGTGATGAGAAGTGTCATGTAGCATTGTGATGACAAGAACGAGGAGAATTGTGATGACAAGGGTCATGGAGCATTGTGATAACCAGGGCATGGAGCATTGTGATGGCAAGACCATGGAGCATTGTGATGAGAAGACCATAGATAATTGTGATGACGAGCATCATGGAGCACTGTAATGACAAGGGGCATGGAGTATTGTGATGACAAGCTCGTGGATAATTGTGATGACAATGGCATGGAGCATTGTGGTGAAAAGGGCAAGGAGCATTGTGATGAAAAACGCAAGGAGCCTTTTCTTGACAGGATTCAAGGAGCATTTTGACGACAAGTATCAGGGAGCATTGTGATGACATGTGTATTGAGTAATGTGATGAAAAAGGTCATGGAGCACTGTGATGACAAAGGCATGGATTATTGTGATGACAGGCATCATGGAGCGTTGTGATGACAAGTGTTATGGAACATAGTGATCACAAGGGTTTGGAGCTTTGTAATGACAGAGGTCATGGATCATTGTGAATTCAAGGAGCATGGAACATTGTGATGACAAGGGCATGAAGCAATGTGATCCCAAAGTTCATGGAGGATTGTGATGACAATGGGAATGGAGTATTGGTGATAACAAGCTCATGGAGCATTGTGATGACAAGGTCATGTAGCATTTTGCTGACAAAGGCATGGAGCATTGTGATGACAAGTGTCATGGGGCACTGTGATGAAAAGTATCACGGAGCATTGTGATTACAGGGGTCATGGAGCATTGGGATGACAAGGGCATGGATCATTGTGATGACAAGTATCATGGAGCATTTTGATGACAAGAGTCCCGGATCATTTTGTTGTCAGGGTCATGGAGCATTGTGATGACTGTGGTCATGGAGCACTGTGATGACAGTGGTCCTGGAGCATTGTGATGAGAAGGTCAAAGAGAATTGGGCTGACAATGTTCATGGAGTATTGTGATGGCATGGGCCATGGAACATTGTGATGACAAGGGAATGGAGTATGGTGATGACAAGGTCCTGGAGCATTGTGATGAGAACACCTTGGAGCTTTGTGATGACAAGTCTCATGGAGCATTCTGATGAAAAGGGGCATGGAGCATTGTGATTACAGGTGTCTTGGAGCATTGTGATGACAAGGGCATGGAGCATTGTGATGAGAAGGCCATGGAGCACACTGATGACTTGCCTCATGGAGCTTTGTGATGACAAGGGCATGGAGCATTGTCATTACAGGGGTCTTGGAGCATTGTGAAGAAAATGGCATGGATCATTGTGATGAAAAAGGCATGGAGCCTTGTCATGACATGGTTCAAAGAGAATACTGCTGGCAAGTTTCATGGAGCATTTTGCTGGCAAAGGCTTGGAGCATTGTGATGACAAGTGTCACAGAGAATTGTGATGGAAAGTTCATGGAGCATTGTGGTGACACAGGTCACATAGCCATGTGATGACGAGGGCATGGACCATGGTGATAACAAATGCCATTAAGCTTTGTGATGACTGGAGTCACGGAGCATTGTGATGACAGGCGCCATGGAGCATTGTGATGACAAGGGCATGGAGCATTGTGATGACAGGGGCATGGAGCATTGGTCTTACTCGTTTCATGGATTATTGTGATGACAGTGGGCATGGCGCATTGTGATGACAAGGGTATGGAGCATTGTGATGACAAGGTCATAGAGTATTGTGAAGACAGGTGTCAGGGAGCATTGTGATGACATATGTCATGGTCCATTGTGATGACCATGGCATGGAGCATTGTGATGCCAAGTGTCATGGAGGAATGTGATGACAAAGTTCATGGAGCATTGTGATGACAAGGGTCATGGAGCATTGTGATGACAAGGGTCATGGAGCATTGTGATGACAAGGGTCATGGGACATTGTGATGACAAGGGCCATTGAGAATTTTGATGACAAGTTCGTGTAGCATTGTGATGACAAGTGCATGGTGCTTGCCATGACAAGGGTCATGGAGCATTGTGATGACAAGAGCATGTAACATTGTGATAAGTAGAGTCATGGAACATTGTGATGACAAGGACTTGGAGAATTGTGAGGACAAGGGACATGGAGCATTGTGATGCGCAGGGCATGGAGCATTTTGATGGAAAGACCGTGGAGCATTGTGATGAGAAGGCCATGGATAATTGTGATGACGAGCATTATGGAGCACTGTAATAACAAGGGGCATGGATCATTGTGATTACATGGGTCTTAGAGCATTGTGATGACAAGGGTCATGGAGCCTTGTGATGACAAGGGCATGGGGCATTCTGATGAGAAGGCCATGGAGCATTCTGATGACATGCGTCATGGAGCTTTGTGTGACAGGGGCATGGAACATTGTGATGACAAGGTTGTGGAGGAATGTGATGACAAGTGCATGGTGCATTGTGATGATATGGGTCATGGAGCATGGTGCTGACAAGCGCATGGAGCATTGTGATGACAAGGTTGTGGAGGAATGTGATGAGAAGTGCATGGCGCATTGTGATGATATGGGTCATGGAGCATGGTGCTGACAAGCGCATGGAGCATTGTGATGACAAGGGTTATGGAGCATTGTGATGAAAAGTTCTTGGAGAATTGTGGTGAAAATGGTCACAGAGCCTTGTGATGACGAGGGCATGGACCATTGTGATTGAAAAGGTCATGAAGCATTGTGATGACTGGAGTCACAGAGCATTGTGATGACAGGGGTCATGGAGCATTGTGATGACAAAGGCATGGAGAACTGTGATGAGAGCGTCTTGGAGCAATTGTCTGACAAGTTTCATGTATTACTGTG
This sequence comes from Mesoplodon mirus, assembly GCF_964341445.2. Classification (NCBI taxonomy): domain Eukaryota; kingdom Metazoa; phylum Chordata; class Mammalia; order Artiodactyla; family Ziphiidae; genus Mesoplodon; species Mesoplodon mirus. The sequence continues at coordinate 193,111,592 of NC_138976.1, read as the reverse complement.
AAGACAGTGGGCACGGCACATTGTGATGACAAGTGAATGGAGCATTGTGATGACAAGATCATGGAGTATTGTGAAGACAGGTTTCAGGGAGCATTGTGATGACATATAACATGGTCCATTGTGATGAAAAGGGCATGGAGCATTGTGATGCCAAGTATCATGGAGGATTGTGATGACAAAGGTTATGGAGCAATGTGATGATAAGGGCTTGGAGCATTGTGATGACAAGGGTCATGGAGCATTTTTAAGACAAGGACATGGAGTATGGTGATGACAAGGGCCATTGAGAATTTTGATGACAAGTCGTGAAGCATTGTGAAGACAAGCTCATGGAACTTTCTATGACAGGGTTCAAGGAGCATTGCGATGACAAGTGCATGGAGAATTGTGATGACAAGAGCATGTAACATTGTGATGAGAAGTGTCATGTAGCATTGTGATGACAAGAACGAGGAGAATTGTGATGACAAGGGTCATGGAGCATTGTGATAACCAGGGCATGGAGCATTGTGATGGCAAGACCGTGGAGCATTGTGATGAGAAGACCATAGATAATTGTGATGACGAGCATCATGGAGCACTGTAATGACAAGGGGCAAGGAGCATTGTGATGACAAGCTTGTGGAGTATTGTGATGACCATGGCATGGAGCATTGTGATGAAAAAGGCATGGAGCCTTTTCATGACAGGGTTCAAGGAGCATTCTGACGACAAGTATCAGGGAGCATTGTGATGACATGTGTATTGAGTATTGTGATGACAATGGTCATGGAGCATTTTGATGACAAGGGCATGGATTATTGTGATGACAGGCATCATGGAGCATTGTGATGACAAGTGTTATGGAACATTGTGATCACAAGGGTTTGGAGCATTGTGATGACAGAGGTCATGGATCATTTTGATTTCCAGGAACATGGAGCACTGTGATGACAGGGGCATGAAGCAATGTGATCCCAAGTTTCATGGAGGATTGTGATGATAATGGGAATGGAGTATTGGTGATAACAAGCTCATGGAGCATGGTGATGAAAAGGTCATGTAGCATTTTGCTGACAAAGGCATGGAGCATGGTGATGACCAGGGTCATGGAGCACTGTGGTGACAAGCATCACAGAGCATTGTGATTACATGGGTCATGGAGCATTGGGATGACAAGGGCATGGATCATTGTGATGACAAGTGTCATGGAGCATTTGGATGACAAGAGTCCCGGATCATTTTGTTGTCAGGGTTCATGGAGCATTGTGATGACTGTGGGAATGGAGCATTGTGATGACAGTGGGCATGGAGCATTGTGATGAGAAAGTCAAAGAGAATTGGGCTGACAATGTTCATGGAGTATTGTGATGACAGGGGTCATGGAGCATTGTGATGACAAGGGAATGGAGCATGGTGATGACAAGGTCCTGGAGCATTGTGATGAGAACACCATGGAGCTTTGTGATGACAAGTCTCATGGAGCATTCTGATGAACAGGGGCATGGGACATTGGGATTACAGGTGTCTTGGAGCATTGTGATGACAAGGGCATGGAGCATTGTGATGAGAAGGCCATGGGACACTCTGATGACATGCCTCGTGGAGCTTTGTGATGACAAGGGCATGGAGCATTGTGATTACAGGGGTCTTGGAGCATTGTGAAGAAAATGGCATGGATCATTGTGATGAAAAAGGCATGGAGCCTTGTCATGACAGGGTTCAAGGAGCATACTGCTGGCAAGTGTCATGGAGCATTGTGCTGACAAAGTCTTGGAGCATTGTGATGACAAGTGTCACAGAGCATTGTGATGAAAAGTTCATGGAGCATTGTGGTGACAAAGGTCAAGTAGCCATGTGATGACGAGGGCATGGACCATTGTGATGACAAATGTCATGAAGCATTGTAATGACAGGAGTCACGGAGCATTGTGATGACAGTCGCCATGGAGCATTGTGATGACAAGGGCATGGAGCATTGTGATGATAGGGGCATGGATCATTGGTCTTACACGTTTCATGGATTATTGTGATGACAGTGGGCATGGCGCATTGTGATGACAAGGGCATGGAGCATTGTGAAGACAAGGTAATAGAGTTTTGTGAAGACAGGTGTCAGGGAGCATTGTGATGACATATGTCATGGTCCATTGTGATGACAATGGCATGGAGCATTGTGATGGAAAAGGCATGGAGCCTTTTCATGACAGGGTTCAAGGAGCATTCTGACATGTGTATTGAGTATTGTGATGACAGTGGCATGGTGCATTATGATGCCAAGTATCATGGAGTTTTCTGATGACAAAGGTAATGGAGCAATATGATGACAAGGTCTTGGAGCATTGTGATGAGAAGACCATGGATAATTGTGATGATGAGCGTCATGGGGCGTTGTGATAACAAGTGTTTTGGAACATTGTGATCACAAGGTTTTGGAGCCTTGTGATGACAGAGACCATGGAGCATTTTGATTTCATTGTGATGACAATAGCATGAAGCATTATGATGATGGGCATGGTGCATTGTGATGAGAAGCGTCATGGAGCTTTGTGATGAAAAGGGCATGGAGCATTGCGTGAGTGTTCATGGAGCATTGTGATGAAAATGGCTTGGAGTATTGTGATGAGTAGAATCATGGAGCATTGCGATGACAGGGGTCATGGAGCATTGTGATGACAAGGACATGGAATATTGTAATGACAGGGGCATGGAGCAATTTGATGAAAAGTGTCATGGAACATTTTGACGAGAGGGGTTATGGAACATTGTGATGTCAGGGGTCATGGAGCATTGTGATGAAAATGGTCATGGAGCATTTTGATGATAGGTGTTATGGAACATTGTGATGTCAGGGGTCATGGAGCACTGTGATGATAAGGTCATGGAGCATTGTGATGACAGGGGTCATGGAACATTGTGATGACAGGGGTGAGGGAGTATTGTGATGACTAGTGATGGAACATTGTGATATCAGTGGTGAGATAGCATTTTGATGGGAAGTGCATGGAGCATTGTGAGGACAAGCTTTATGGAGCATTGTGATGACAATGTGGTGGAGCATTTTGATGACAAGCGCATGGTACATTGTGATGACATGGGTCATGGAGCATTTTGCTGAGAAGTGCATGGAGCATTGTGATGACAAGGGTCATGGAGCATTGTGCTGACAAAGGCATGGTGCAATGTGATGACAAGTTTCACAGAGAATTGTGATGAAAAATTCATGGAGCATTGTGGTGACAAAGGTAACCGAGCCTGGGGATGACGAGGGCATGGACCATTGTGATGACAAAGTTCATGAAGTATTGTGATGAGTGGAATCATGGAGCATTGCGATGACAGGGGTCATGGAGCATTGTGATGACAAGGGCAAGGAGCATTGTGTTGACATGGGCATGGAGCATTGGTCTGACAAGTTTCAAGGATTATTGCAATGACATTGGGCATGGCGCATTTTGATGACAAGGGCATGGAGCATTGTTATGACAAGGTCATGGATGATTGTGATGGCAAAGGTAATGGAGCATTGTGATGACAAGGGCCTGGAGCATTGTGTTGAAAAGGGTCAGGGAGCATTGTGATGAGAAGGGCATGGAGCATTGTGATGAAAACTTCCACTGAGAATTTTGATGACAAGTTCATGAAGCATTGTGATGACACACGCATGGCGCTTTCTATGACAGGGTCATGGAGCATTGCGATGACAAGTGCATGGAGAATTGTGATGACAAGAGCATGTAACATTTTGATGAGAAGTGTCATGCAGCATTGTGATGCAAAGGGACATGGTGCATTGTGATGACCAGGGCATGGAGCATAGTGATGGCAAGACCGTGGAGCACTGTGATGAGAAGACCCCGGATAATTGTGATGACGAGCGTCAGGGAGCACTGTAATGACAAGGGGCATGGAGCTTTGTGATGACAGGTCTCATGGAGCATTGTCATGACAGGGGTCATGGAGCATTGTGATGACAAGTATCATGGAACATTGTGATGACAAGCTTGTGGAGCATTGTGATGACAATGGCATGGAGCATTGTGATGAACAAGGCATGGAGCCTTTTCATGACAGTGTTCAAGGAGCATTCTGATGACAAGTGTCAGAGAGCATTGTGATGACTATGTATTGAGCATTGTGATGTCAAAGGTCATGGAGCATTGTGATGACAAGGTCATGGATTATTGTGATGATAGGCATCATGGAGCGTTGTGATGACAAGTGTTATGGAACATTGTGATCACAGGGTTTGGAGCATTTTGATGGCAGAGGTCATGGTTCATTTTGATTTCATGGAGAATGGAGCATTGTGATGACAAGGGTATGAAGCAAAGTGATCCCAAGGTTCTTGGAGGATTGTGATGACAATGGGAATGGAGTATTGGTGATAACAAGCTCATGGAGCATTCTGATGACAAGCTCGTGGAGATTTGTGATGACAATGGCATGGAGCATTGTGGTGAAAAGGGCAAGGAGCATTGTGATGAAAAAGGCAAGGAGCCTTTTCTTGACAGGATTCAAGGAGCATTCTGACGACAAGTATCAGGGAGCATTGTGATGACATGTGTATTGAGTAATGTGATGAAAAAGGTCATGGAGCACTGTGATGACAAGGGCATGGATTATTGTGATGACAGGCATCATGGAGCGTTGTGATGACAAGTGTTATGGAACATAGTGATCACAAGGGTTTGGAGCTTTGTAATGACAGAGGTCATGGATCACTTTGAATTCAAGGAGCATGGAACATTGTGATGACAAGGGCATAAAGCAATGTGATCCCAAGGTTCATGGAGGATTGTGATGACAATGGGAATGGAGTATTGGTGATAACAAGCTCATGGAGCATTGTGATGACAAGGTCATGTAGCATTTTGCTGACAAAGGCATGGAGCATTGTGATGACAAGGGTCATGGAGCCTGTGATGAAAATCATCACGGAGCATTGTGATTACAGGGGTCATGGAGCATTGGGATGACAAGGGCATGGATCATTGTGATGACAAGTGTCATGGAGCATTTTGATGACAAGAGTCCCGGATCATTTTGTTGTCAGGGTCATGGAGCATTGTGATGACTGTGGTCATGGAGCACTGTGATGACAGTGGTCCTGGAGCATTGTGATGAGAAGGTCAAAGAGAATTGGGCTGAAAATGTTCATGGAGTATTGTGATGACATGGGTCATGGAACATTGTGATGACAAGGGAATGGAGTATGGTGATGACAAGGTCCTGGAGCATTGTGATGAGAACACCTTGGAGCTTTGTGATGACAAGTCTCATGGAGCATTCTGATGAAAAGGGGCATGGAGCATTGTGATTACAGGTGTCTTGGAGCATTGTGATAACAAGGGCATGGAGCATTGTGATGAGAAGGCCATGGAGCACACTGATGACTTGCCTCATGGAGCTTTGTGATGACAAGGGCATGGAGCATTGTCATTACAGGGGTCTTGGAGCATTGTGAAGAAAATGGCATGGATCATTGTGATGAAAAAGGCATGGAGCCTTGTCATGACATTGTTCAAAGAGGATACTGCTGGCAAGTGTCATGGAGCATTTTGCTGGCAAAGGCTTGGAGCATTGTGATGACAAGTGTCACCGAGAATTGTGATGGAAAGTTCATGGAGCATTGTGGTGACACAGGTCACATAGCCATGTGATGACGAGGGCATGGACCATGGTGATAACAAATGTCATTAAGCTTTGTGATGACTGGAGTCACGGAGCATTGTGATGACAGGCGCCATGGAGCATTGTGATGACAAGGGCATGGAGCATTGTGATGACAGGGGCATGGAGCATTGGTCTTACTCGTTTCATGGATTATTGTGATGACAGTGGGCATGGCGCATTGTGATGACAAGGGTATGGAGCATTGTGATGACAAGGTCATAGAGTATTGTGAAGACAGTTGTCAGGGAGCATTGTGATGACATATGTCATGGTCCATTGTGATGACCATGGTATGGAGCATTGTGATGACAAGGGTCATGGAGCATTGTGATGACAAGGGCCATTGAGAATTTTGATGACAAGTTCGTGTAGCATTGTGATGAAAAGTGCATGGTGCTTGCCATGACAGGGGTCATGGAGCATTGCGATGACAATTTCATGGAGAATTGTGATGACAAGAGCATGTAACATTGTGATAAGAAGAGTCATGGAGCATTGTGATGACAAGGACGTGGAGAATTGTGAGGTCAAAGGACATGGAGCATTGTGATGCCCAGGTCATGGAGCATTTTGATGGAAATACCGTGGAGCATTGTGATGAGAAGGCCATGGATAATTGTGATGACGAGCATTTTGGAGCACTGTAATAACAAGGGGCATGGATCATTGTGATTACATGGGTCTTGGAGCATTGTGATGACAAGTGTCATGGAGCCTTGTGATGACAAGGGCATGGGGCATTCTGATGAGAAGGCCATGGAGCATTCTGATGACATGCGTCATGGAGCTTTGTGTGACAGGGGCATGGAGCACTGTGATGACAACTTTGTGGAGGAATGTGATGACAAGTGCATGGCGCATTGTGATGATATGGGTCATGGAGCATGGTGCTGACAAGCGCATGGAGCATGGTGATGACAAGGGTTATGGAGCATTGTGATGAAAAGTTCTTGGAGAATTGTGGTGAAAATGGTCACAGAGCCTTCTGATGACGATGGCATGGACCATTGTGATTGAAAAGGTCATGAAGCATTGTGATGATTGGAGTCACAGAGCATTGTGATGACAGGGGTCATGGAGCATTGTGAAGACAAGGAAATAGAGTTTTGTGAAGACAAGTGTCAGGGCCATTGGGATGACATATGTCATGGTCCATTGTGATGACAATGGCATGGAGCATTGTGATGAAAAAGGCATGGAGCCTTTACATGACAGGGTTTAAGGAGCATTCTGATATGTGTATTGAGTATTGTGATGACAATGGCATGGTGCATTGTGATGCCAAGTATCATGGAGGATTCTGATGACAAAGGTAATGGAGCAATGTGATGGCAAGTTCTTGGAGCATTGTGATGAGAAGACCATGGATAATTGTGATGATGAGTGTCATGGGGCATTGTGATAACAAGTGTTTTGGAACATTGTGATCACAAGGTTTTGGAGCCTTGTGATGACAGAGACCATGGAGCATTTTGATTTCATTGTGATAACAATAGCATGAAGCATTATGATGATGGGCATGGTGCATTGTGATGAGAAGCGTCATGGAGCTTTGTGATGAAAAGGGCATGGAGCATTGCGTGAGTGTTCATGGAGCATTGTGATGACAATGGCATGGAGCATTGTGATGAGTGGACTCATGGAGCATTGCGATGACAGGGGTCATAGAGCATTGTGATGACAAGGGCAAGGAACATTGTGATGACAGGGGCATGGAGCAATTTGATGAAAAGTGTCATGGAACATTTTGACGAGAGGGGTTATGGAACATTGTGATGTCAGGGGTCAGGGAGCATTGTGATGACAAGGGCATGGAGCATTGCGATGAAAAGGTCCATTGAGAATTTTGATGACAAGTTCGTGAAGCATTGTGATGACACGCGCATGGAGCTTTCTATGACAGGGTCATGGAGCATTGCGATGACAAGTGCATGGAGAATTGTGATGACAAGAGCATGTAACATTTTGATGAGAAGTGTCATGGAGCATTGTGATGACAGGGACGTGGAGAATTGTGATGCAAAGGGACATGGTGCATTGTGATGACCAGGGCATAGAGCATAGTGATGGCAAGACCGTGGAGCACTGTGATGAGAAGACCCCGGATAATTGTGAGGACGAGCGTCATGGAGCACTGTAATGACAAGGGGCATGGAGCATTGTGATGACAGGTGTCATGGAGCATTGTCATGACAGGGGTCATGGAGCATTGTGATGACAAGTGTCATGGAACATTCTGATGACAAGCTTGTGGAGCCTTGTGATGACAATGGCATGGAGCATTGTGATGAACAAGGCATGGTGCCTTTTCATGACAGTGTTCAAGGAGCATTCTGATGACAAGTGTCAGAGAGCATTGTGATGACTATGTATTGAGCATTGTGATGACAAAGGTCATGGAGCATTGTGATGACAAGGTCATGGATTATTGTGATGATAGGCATCATGGAGCGTTGTGATGACAAGTGTTATGGAACATTGTGATCACAGGGTTTGGGGCATTGTGATGACAGAGGTCATGGATCATTTTGATTTCATGGAGGATGGAGCATTGTGATGGCAAGGGAATGGAGTATGGTGATGACAAGGTCCTGGAGCATTGTGATGACAAGGGCATGGGGCATTCTGATGAGAAGGCCATGGAGCATTCTGATGACATGCGTCATGGAGCTTTGTGTGACAGGGGCATGGAGCATTGTGATGACAAGGTTGTGGAGGAATGTGATGACAAGTGCATGGTGCATTGTGATGATATGGGTCATGGAGCATGGTGCTGACAAGCGCATGGAGCATTGTGATGACAAGGGTTATGGAGCATTGTGATGAAAAGTTCTTGGAGAATTGTGGTGAAAATGGTCACAGAGCCTTGTGATGACGAGGGCATGGACAATTGTGATTCAAAAGGTCATGAAGCATTGTGATGACTAGAGTCACAGAGCATTGTGATGACAGAGGTAATGGAGCATTGTGATGACAAAGGCATGGATAATTGTGATGAGAGCGTCTTGGAGCAATTGTCTGACAAGTTTCATGTATTACTGTGAAGAGAGTGGGCACGGCGCATTGTGATGACAAGTGAATGGAGCATTGTGATGACAAGGTCATGGAGTATTGTGAAGACAGGTTTCAGGGAGCATTGTGATGACATATAACATGGTCCATTGTGATGAAAAGGGCATGGAGCATTGTGATGCCAAGTATCATGGAGGATTGTGATGACAAAGTTTATGGAGCAATGTGATGATAAGGGCTTGGAGCATTGTGATGACAAGGGTCATGGAGCATTTTTAAGACAAGGGCATGGAGTATGGTGATAACAAGGGCCATTGAGAATTTTGATGACAAGTCGTGAAGAATTTTGATGACAAGCTCATGGAACTTTCTATGACAGTGGTCAAGGAGCATAGCGATGACAAGTGCATGGAGAATTGTGATGACAAGTGCATGTAACGTTGTGATGAGAAGTGTCATGTAGCATTGTGATGACAAGGACGAGGAGAATTGTGATGACAAGGGTCATGGAGCATTGTGATAACCAGGGCATGGAGCATTGTGATGGCAGGACCGTGGAGCATTGTGATGAGAAGACCATAGATAATGGTGATGACGAGCCTCATGGAGCACTGTAATGACAAGGGGCATGGAGCATTGTGATGACAAGATTGTGGAGTATTGTGATGACAATGGCATGGAGCATTGTGATGAAAAAGGCAAGGAGCCTTTTCATGACAGGGTTCAAGGAGCATTCTGACGACAAGTATCAGGGAGCATTGTGATGATATGTGTATTGAGTATTGTGATGACATTGGGCATGGCGCATTTTGATGACAAGGGCATGGTGCATTGTTATGACAAGGTCTTGGATGATTGTGATGGCAAAGGTAATGGAGCATTTTGATGACAAGGGCCTGGAGCATTTTGATGAAATGGGTCAGGGAGCATTGTGATGACAAGGGCATGGAGCATTGCGATGAAAATGTCCATTGAGAATTTTGATGACAAGTTCATGAAGAATTGTGATGACATGCGCATGGAGCTTTCTATGACAGGGTCATGGAGCATTGCGATGACAAGTGCATGGAGAATTGTGATGACAAGAGCATGTAACATTTTGATGAGAAGTGTCATGGAGTATTGTGATGACAGGGACGTGGAGAATTGTGATGCAAAGGGACATGGTGCATTGTGATGACCAGGGCATGGAGCATAGTGATGGCAAGACCGTGGAGCACTGTGATGAGAAGACCCCGGATAATTGTGATGACGAGCGTCTGGAGCACTGTAATGACAAGGGGCATGGAGCATTGTGATGACAGGTGTCATGGAGCATTGTCATGACAGGGGTCATGGAGCATTGTGATGACAAGTGTCATGGAACATTCTGATGACAAGCTTGTGGAGCATTGTGATGACAATGGCATGGAGCATTGTGATGACAAGGTCATGGATTATTGTGATGATAGGCATCATGGAGCGTTGTGATGACAAGTGTTATGGAACATTGTGATCACAGGGTTTGGAGCATTGTGATGAAAGAGGTCATGGATCATTTTGATTTCATGGAGAATGGAGCATTGTGATGACAAGGGCATGAAGCAAAGTGATCCCAATGTTCTTGGAGGATTGTGATGACAATGTGAATGGAGTATTGGTGATACCAAGTTCATGGAGCATTCTGATGACAAGCTCGTGGAGATTTGTGATGACAATGGCATGGAGCATTGTGGTGAAAAGGGCAAGGAGCATTGTGATGAAAAAGGCAAGGAGCCTTTTCTTGACAGGATTCAAGTAGCATTCTGACGACATGTATCAGGGAGCATTGTGATGACATGTGTATTGAGTAATGTGATGAAAAAGGTCATGGAGCACTGTGATGACAAGGGCATGGATTATTGTGATGACAGGCATCATGGAGCGTTGTGATGACAAGTGTTATGGAACATAGTGATCACAAGGGTTTGGAGCTTTGTAATGACAGAGGTCATGGATCATTTTGAATTCAAGGAGCATGGAACATTGTGATGACAAGGGCATGAAGCAATGTGATCCCAAGGTTCATGGAGGATTGTGATGACAATGGGAATGGAGTATTGGTGATAACAAGCTCATGGAACATTGTGATGACAAGGTCATATAGCATTTTGCTGACAAAGGCATGGAGCATTGTGATGACTAGGGTCATGGAGCACTGTGATGAAAAGCATCACGGAGCATTGTGATTACAGGGGTCATGGAGCATTGGGATGACAAGGTCCTGGAGCATTGTGATGAGAACACCATGGAGCTTTGTGATGACGAGTCTCATGGAGCATTCTGATGAAAAGGGGCATGAAGCATTGTGATTACAGGTGTCTCGGAGCATTGTGATGACAAGGACATGGAGCATTGTGATGAGAAGGCCATGGAGCACTCTGATGACTTGCCTCATGTAGCTTTGTGATGACAAGGGCAAGGAGCATTGTCATTACAGCGGCCTTGGAGCATTGTGAAGAAAATGGCATGGATGATTGTGATGAAAATGTCATGGAGCCTTGTCATGACATGGTTCAAAGAGGATACTGCTGGCAAGTTTCATGGAGCATTGTGCTGACAAAGTCTTGGAGCATTGTGATGACAATTGTCACAGAGCATTGTGATGAAAAGTTCATGGAGCATTGTGGTGACACAGGTCACATAGCCATGTGATGACGAGGGCATAGACCATGGTGATAACAAATGTCATTAAGCTTTGTGATGACTGGAGTCACGGAGCATTGTGATGACAGGCGTCATGGAGCATTGTGATGACAAGGGCATGGAGCATTGTGATGACAGGGGCATGGAGCATTGGTCTTACTCGTTTCATGGATTATTGTGATGACATTGGGCATGGCGCATTGTGATGACAAGGGTATGGAGCATTGTGATGACAAGGTCATAGAGTATTGTGAAGACAGGTGTCAGGGAGCATTGTGATGCCATATGTCATGGTCCATTGTGATGACAATGGCATGAGCATTGTGATGCCAAGTGTCATGGAGGAATGTGATGAAAAAGGTCATGGAACATTGTGATGACAAGGGTCATGGAGCATTGTGATGACAAGGGTTATGGAGCATTGTGATGACAAGGGCCATTGAGAATTTTGATGACAAGTTCGTGTAGCATTGTGATGACAAGTGCATGGTGCTTGCCATGACAGGGGTCATGGAGCATTGCGACGACAATTTCATGGAGAATTGTGATGACAAGAGCATGTAACATTGTGATAAGAAGGGTCATGGAGCATTGTGATGACAAGGACGTGGAGAATTGTGAGGACAAGGGACATGGAGCATTGTGATGACCAGGGCATGGAGCATTTTGATGGAAAGGCCGTGGAGCATTGTGATGAGAAGGCCATGGATAATTGTGATGACGAGCATTATGGAGCACTGTAATAACAAGGGGCATGGATCATTGTGATTACATGGGTCTTGGAGCATTGTGATGACAAGTGTCATGGAGCCTTGTGATGACAAGGGCATGGGGCATTCTGATGAGAAGGCCATGGAGCATTCTGATGACATGCCTCATGGAGCTTTGTGTGACAGGGGCATGGAGCATTGTGATGACAAGGTTGTGGAGGAATGTGATGACAAGTGCATGGCGCATTGTGATGATATGGGTCATGGAGCATGGTGCTGACAAGCGCATGGAGCATTGTGATGACAAGGGTTATGGAGCATTGTGATGAAAAGTTCTTGGAGAATTGTGGTGAAAATGGTCACAGAGCCTTGTGATGACGAGGGCATGGACCACTGTGATTGAAAAGGTCATGAAGCATTGTGATGACTGGAGTCACAGTGCATTGTGATGACAGGGGTCATGGAGCATTGTGATGACAAAGGCATGGAGATTTGTGATGAGAGCGTCTTGGAGCAATTGTCTGACAAGTTTCATGTATTACTGTGAAGACAGTGGGCACGGCACATTTTGATGACAAGTGAATGGAGCATTGTGATGACAAGGTCATGGAGTATTGTGAAGACAGGTTTTAGGGAGCATTGTGATGACATATAACATGTTCCATTGTGATGAAAAGGGCATGGAGCATTGAGATGCCAAGTATCATGGAGGATTGTGATGACAAAGGTTATGGAGCAATGTGATGATAAGGGCTTGGAGCATTGTGATGACAAGGGTCATGGAGCATTTTTAAGACAAGGGCATGGAGTATGGTGATGACAAGGGCCATTGAGAATTTTGATGACAATTCGTGAAGCATTGTGATGACAAGCTCATGGAACTATCTATGACAGGGGTCAAGGAACATTGAGATGACAAGTGCATGGAGAATTGTGATGAGAAGAGCATGTAACATTGTGATGAGAAGTGTCATGTAGCATGGTGATGACAAGGACGAGGAGAATTGTGATGACAAGGGTCATGGAGCATTGTGATAACCAGGGCATGGAGCACTGTGATGGCAGGACCGTGGAGCATTGTGATGAGAAGACCATAGATAATTGTGATGACGAGCCTCATGGAGCACTGTAATGACACGGGGCATGGAGCATTGTGATGACAAGCTTGTGGAGTATTGTGATGACAATGGCATGGAGCATTGTGATGAAAAAGGCATGGAGCCTTTTCATGACAGGGTTCAAGGAGCATTCTGACGACAAGTATCAGGGAGCATTGTGATGACGTGTATTGAGTATTGTGATGACAAAGGTCATGGAGCATTTTGATGACAAGGGCATGGATTATTGTGATGACAGACATCATGGAGCGTTGTGATGACAAGTGTTATGGAACATTGTGATCGCAAGGGTTTGGAGCATTGTGATGACAGAGGTCATGGATCATTTTGATTTCAAGGAACATGGAACATTGTGATGACAAGGGCATGAAGCAATGTGATCCCAAGGTTCATGGAGGATTGTGATGATAATGGGAATGGAGTATTGGTGATAACAAGCTCATGGAGCATTGTGATGAAAAGGTCATGTAGCATTTTGCTGACAAAGGCATGGAGCAGTGTGATGACAAGCGTCATGGGGCACTGTGGTGACAAGCATCACGGAGCATTGTGATTACGTGGGTCATGGAGCATTGGGATGACAAGGGCATGGATCATTGTGATGACAAGTGTCATGGAGAATTTGGATGACAAGAGTCCCGGATCATTTTGTTGTCAGGGGTCATGGAGCATTGTGATGACTGTGGTAATGGAGCACTGTGATGACAGTGGTCCTGGAGCATTGTGATGAGAAGGTCAAAGAGAATTGGGCTGACAATGTTCATGGAGTATTGTGATGACAGGGGTCATGGAGCATTGTGATGACAAGGGAATGGAGTATGGTGATGACAAGGTCCTGGAGCATTGTGATGAGAACACCATGGAGCTTTGTGATGACAAGTCTCATGTAGCATTCTGATGAACAGGGGCATGGGGCATTGTGATTACAGGTGTCTTGGAGCATTGTGATGACAAGGGCATGGAGCATCATGATGAGAAAGTCATGGAGCAGTCTGATGACATGCCTCGTGGAGGTTTGTGATGACAAGGGCATGGAGCATTGTCATTACAGTGGTCTTGGAGCATTGTGAAGAAAATGGCATGGATCATTGTGATGAAAAAGGCATGGAGCCTTGTCATGACAGGGTTCAAGGAGCATAGTGATAGCAAGTGTCATGGAGCATTGTGCTGACAAAGGCTTGGAGCATTGTGATGACAAGAGTCACAGAGCATTGTGATGAAAAGTTCATGGAGCATTGTGGTGACAAAGGTCAAATAGCCATGGGATGACGAGGGCATGGACCATTGTGATGAAACATGTCATGAAGCATTATGATGACAGGAGTGACGGAGCATTGTGATGACAGTCGTCATGGAGCATTGTGATGACAAGGGCATGGAGGATTGTGATTATAGGGGCATGGAGCATTGATCTTACACGTTTCATGGATTATTGTGATGACAGTGGGCATGGCGCATTGTGATGACAAGGGCATGGAGCATTGTGAAGACAAGGTAATAGAGTTTTGTGAACACAGGTGTCAGGGAGCATTGTGATGACATATGTCATGGTCCATTGTGATGACTATGGCATGTAGCATTGTGATGGAAAAGGCATGGAGCCTTTTCATGACAGGGTTCAAGGAGCATTCTGACATGTGTATTGAGTATTGTGATGACAATGGCATGGTGCATTGTGATGCCAAGTATCATGGAGGATTCTGATGACAAAGGTAATGGAGCAATGTGATGGCAAGGTCTTGGAGCATTGTGATGAGAAGACCATGGATAATTGTGATGATGAGCGTCATGGGGCATTGTGATACAAGTGTTTTGGAACATTGTGATCACAAGGTTTTGGAGCCTTGTGATGACAGAGTCCATGGAGCATTTTGATTTCATTGTGATGACAATAGCATGAAGCATTATGATGATGGGCATGGTGCACTGTGATGAGAAGCGTCATGGAGCTTTGTGATGAAAAGGGCATGGAGCATTGCGTGAGTGTTCATGGAGCATTGTGATGACAATGGCATGGAGCATTTTGATGACTGGAATCATGGAGCATTGCGATGACAGGGGTCATGGAGCACTGTGATGACAAGGGCAAGGAATATTGTGATGACGGGCATGGAGCAATTTGATGAAAAGTGTCATGGAACATTTTGATGACAGTGGTTATGGGACATTGTGATGTCAGGGGTCATGGAGCCTTGTGATGAAAAGGGTCATGGAGCATTTTGCTGATAGGTGTTATGGAACATTGTGATGTCAGGGGTCATGGAGCATTGTGATGATAAGGTCATGTAGCATTGTGATGACAGGGGTCATGGAACATTGTGATGACAGGGGTGAGGGAGTATTGTGATGACTAGTGATGGAACATTGTGATATCAGTGGTGAGATAGCATTTTGATGGGAAGTGCATGGAGCATTGTGAGGACAAGCTTTATGGAGCATTGTGATGACAATGTTGTGGAGCATTTTGATGACAAGCGCATGGTACATTGTGATGACATGGGTCATGGAGCATTTTGCTGACAAGCGCATGGAGCATTGTGATGACAAGGGTCATGGAGAATTGTGCTGACAAAGGCATGGCGCATTGTGATGACAAGGTTCACAGAGAATTGTGATGAAAAATTCATGGAGCATTGTGGTGACAAAGGTAACCGAGCCTGGGGATGACGAGGGCATGGACCATTGTGATGACAAAGTTCATGAAGTATTGTGATGAGTGGAATCATGGAGCATTGCGATGACAGGGTCATGGAGCATTGTGATGACAAGGGCAAGGAGCATTGTGTTGACATGGGCATGGAGCATTGGTCTGACTAGTTTCATGGATTATTGCAATGACATTGGGCATGGCGCATTTTGATGACAAGGGCATGGAGCATTGTTATGACAAGGTCATGGATGATTGTGATGGCAAAGGTAATGGAGCATTGTGATGACAAGGGCCTAGAGCATTGTGATGAAAAGGGTCAGGGAGCATTGTGATGACAAGGGCATGGAGCATTGCGATGAAAAGGTCCATTGAGAATTTTGATAACAAGTTCGTGAAGCATTGTGATGACACACGCATGGAGCTTTCTATGACAGGGTCATGGAGTATTGCGATGACAAGTGCATGGAGAATTGTGATGACAAGAGCATGTAACATTTTGATGAGAAGTGTCATGGAGCATTGTGATGACAGGGACGTGGAGAATTGTGATGCAAAGGGACATGGTGCATTGTGATGACCAGGGCATGGAGCATAGTGATGGCAAGATCGTGGAGCACTGTGATGAGAAGACCCCGGATAATTGTGATGACGAGCGTCTGGAGCACTGTAATGACAAGGGGCATGGAGCATTGTGATTACAGGTGTCACGGAGCATTGTCATGACAGGGGTCATGGAGCATTGTGATGACAAGTGTCATGGAACATTCTGATGACAAGCTTGTGGAGCATTGTGATGACAATGGCATGGAGCATTGTGATGAAAAAGGCATGGAGCCTTTTCATGACCATGTTCAAGGAGCATTCTGATGACAAGTGTCAGAGAGCATTGTGATGACTATGTATTGAGCATTGTGATGACAAAGGTCATGGAGCATTGTGATGACAAGGTCATGGATTATTGTGATGATAGGCATCATGGAGCGTTGTGATGACAAGTGTTATGGAACATTGTGATCACAGGGTTTGGAGCATTGTGATGACAGAGGTCATGGATCATTTTGACTTCATGGAGAATGGAGCATTGTGATGACAAGGGCATGAAGCAAAGTGATTCCAAGGTTTTTGGAGGATTGTGATGACAATGGGAATGGAGTATTGGTGATAACAAGCTCATGGAGCATTCTGATGACAAGCTCGGGGAGATTTGTGATGACAATGGCATGGAGCATTGTGGTGAAAAGGGCAAGAAGCATTGTGATGAAAAAGGCAAGGAGCCTTTTCTTGACAGGATTCAAGGAGCATTCTGCCGACAAGTATCAAGGAGCATTGTGATGACATGTGTATTGAGTAATGTGATGAAAAAGGTCATGGAGCATTGTGATGACAAGGGCATGGATTATTGTGATGACAGGCATCATGGAGCGTTGTGATGACAAGTGTTATGGAACATAGTGATCACAAGGGTTTGGAGCTTTGTAATGACAGAGGTCATGGATCAGTTTGAATTCAAGGAGCATGGAACATTGTGATGACACGGGCATGAAACAATGTGATCCCAAGGTTCATGGAGGATTGTGATGTCAATGGGAATGGAGTATTGGTGATAACAAGCTCATGGAGCATTGTGATGACAAGGTCATGTAGCATATTGCTGACAAAGGCATGGAGCATTGTGATGACAAGGGTCATGGAGCACTGTGATGAAAACTTCATGGAACATTGTGGTGACAAAGGTCACAGAGTCTTGTGATGATGAGGGCATGGATCATTGTTATGACAAAGTTCAAGAAGCATTGTGATGACAGGTGTCACAGAGCTTTGTGATGACAGGGGTCATGGAGCATTGTGATGACAAGGGCATGGAGCATTGTGATGACAGGGGCATTGAGCATTGGTCTTACTCGTTTCATGGATTATTGTGATGACAGTGGGCATGGCGCATTGTGATGACAAGGGTATGGAGCATTACGATGACAAGGTCATAGAGTATTGTGAAGACAGGTGTTAGGGAGCATTGTGATGATATATGTCATGGTCCATTGTGATGACAATGGCATGTAGCATTGTGATGAAAAAGGCATGGAGCCTTTACAGGACAGGGTTCAAGGAGCATTCTGACATGTGTATTGAGTATTGTGATGACAATGGCATGGTGCATTGTGATGCCAAGTATCATGGAGGATTCTGATGACAAAGGTAATGGAGCAATGTGATGGCAAGGTCTTGGAGCATTGTGATGAGAAGACCATGGATAATTGTGATGATGAGCGTCATGGGGCGTTGTGATAACAAGTGTTTTGGAACATTGTGATCACAAGGTTTTGGAGCCTTGTGATGACAGAGACCATGGAGCATTTTGATTTCATTGTGATGACAATAGAATGAAGCATTATGATGATGGGCATGGTGCATTGTGATGAGAAGCGTCATGGAGCTTTGTGATGAAAAGGGCATGGAGCATTGCGTGAGTGTTCATGGAGCATTGTGATGACAATGGCATGGAGCATTGTGATGAGTGGACTCATGGAGCATTGCGATGACAGGGGTCATGGAGCATTGTGATGACAAGGGCAAGGAACATTGTGATGACAGGGGCATGGAGCAATTTGATGAAAAGTGTCATGGATCATTTTGACAACAGGGTTTATGGAACATTGTGATGTCAAGGGTCATGGAGCATTGTGATGAAAAGGGTCATGGAGCATTTTGATGATAGGTGTTATGGAACATTGTGATGTCAGGGGTCATGGAGCATTGTGATGATAAGGTCATGTAGCACTGTGATGACAGGGGTCATGGAACATTGTGATGACAGGGGTGAGGGAGTATTGTGATGACTAGTGATGGAACATTGTGATATCAGTGGTGAGATAGCATTTTGATGGGAATTGCATGGAGCATTGTGAGGACAAGCTTTATGGAGGATTGTGATGACAATGTTGTGGAGCATTTTGATGACAAGCGCATGGTACATTGTGATGACATGGGTCATGGAGCATTTTGCTGACAAGCTCATGGAGCATTGTGATGACAAGGGTCATGGAGCATTGTGCTGAAAAAGGCATGGCACATTGTGATGACAAGGTTCACAGAGAATTGTGATGAAAAATTCCTGGAGAATTGTGGTTACAAAGGTAACAGAGCCTGGGGATGACGAGGGCATGGACCACTGTGATGACAAAGTTCATGAAGTATTGTGATGAGTGGAATCATGGAGCATTGCGATGACAGGGGTCATGGAGCATTGTGATGACAAGGGCAAGGAGCATTGTGTTGACATGGGCATGGAGCATTGGTCTGACAAGTTTCAAGGATTATTGCAATGACATTGGGCATGGCGCATTTTGATGACAAGGGCATGGAGCATTGTTATGACAAGGTCATGGATGATTGTGATGGCAAAGGTAATGGAGCATTGTGATGACAAGGGCCTGGATCATTGTGATGAAAAGGGTCAGGGAGCATTGTGATGACAAGGGCATGGAGCATTGCGATGAAAAGGTCCATTGAGAATTTTGATGACAAGTTCGTGAAGCATTGTGATGACACGCACATGGAGATTTCTATGACAGGGTCATGGAGCATTGCGATGACAAGTGCATGGAGAATTGTGATGACAAGTGTCATGGAGCATTTTGATGACAAGAGTCCCGGATCATTATGTTGTCAGTGGTCATGGAGCATTGTAATGACAAGGGAATGGAGTATGTTGATGACAAGGTCCTGGAGCATTGTGATGAGAACAGCATGGAGCTTTGTGATGACAAGTCTCATGGAGCATTCTGATGAACAGGGGCATGGGGCATTGTGATTACAGGTGTCTTGGAGCATTGTGATGACAAGGGCATGGGGCATTCTGATGAGAATGCCATGGAGCACTCTGATGACATGCGTCATGGAGCTTTGTGATGACAAGGGCATGGAGCATTGTCATTACAGGGGTCTTGGAGCATTGTGAAGAAAATGGCATGGATCATTGTGATGAAAAAGGCATGGAGCCTTGTCATGACAGGGTTCAAGGAGCATACTGCTGGCAAGTGTCATGGAGCATTGTGCTGACAAAGGCTTGGAGCATTGTGATGACAAGGGTCACAGAGCATTGTGATGAAAAGTTCATGGAGCATTGTGGTGACAAAGGTCAAATAGCCATGTGATGACGAGGGCATGGACCATTTTGTGATGACAAATGTCATGAAGCATTGTGATGAGAGGAGTCACCGAGCATTGTGATGACAGTCGTCATGGAGCATTGTGATGACAAGTGCATGGAGCATTGTGATGATAGGGGCATGGTGCATTGGTCTTACACGTTTCATGGATTATTGTGATGACAGTGGGCATGGCGCATTGTGATGACAAGGGCATGGAGCATTGTGAAGACAAGGTAATAGAGTTTTGTGAAGACAGGTGTCAGGGAGCATTGTGATGACATATGTCATGGTCCAATGTGATGACAATGGCATGTAGCATTGTGATGGAAAAGGCATGGAGCCTTTTCATGACAGGGTTCAAGGAGCATTCTGACATGTGTATTGAGTATTGTGATGACAATGGCATGGTGTATTGTGATGCCAAGTATCATGGAGGATTCTGATGACAAAGGTAATGGAGCAATGTGATGACCATATCTTGGAGCATTGTGTTGAGAAGGCCTTGGAGCATTCTGATGACATGATTCATGGAGCTTTGTGATGAAAACGGCATGGAGCATTCTGATCACAATGGTCATGGAGCTTTGTGATGACAAGGCCTTTGAACACTGTGATGGCATGGGTCATGGAGCATTGTTATGACAGGGGTAATGGAGCATTGTGAGGACAAGTGCATGGAGCATTGGTCTGAAAAGTTTCATGGATCATTGGGATGAGAGTGGGAATGGAGCATTGTGGTGACAAGGGCACGGAACACTGTGATACATGGGTCATGTTGGATTGTAATGACAAGGGCATGCAGCATTGTGATGAGAAGGGCATCGAGCATTGTGATGAGAAGCGTCATGGAGCTTTGTGATGAAAAGGGCATGGAGCATTGCGTGAGTGTTCATGGAGCATTGTGATGACAATGGCATGGAGCATTGTGATGAGTGGAATCATGGAGTATTGCGATGACAGGGGTCATGGAGCATTGTGATGCCAAGGTCAAGGAACATTGTGATGACAGGGGCATGGAGCAATTTGCTGAAAAGTGTCATGGAACCTTTTGATGACAGGGGTTATGGAACATTGTGATGTCAGGATTCATGGAGCATTGTGATTAAAAGGGTCATGGAGCATTTTTATGATAGGTGTTATGGAACATTGTGATGTCAGGGGTCATGGAGCATTGTGATGATAAGGTCATGTAGCATTGTGATGACAGGGGTCATGGAACATTGTGATGACAGGGGTGAGGGAGTATTCTGATGACTAGTGAGGGAACATTGTGATATCAGTGGTGAGATAGCATTTTGATGGGAAGTGCATGGAGCATTGTGAGGACAAGCTTTATGGAGCATTGTGATGACAATGTTGTGGAGCATTTTGATGACAAGTGCATGGTACATTGTGATGACATGGGTCATGGAGCATTTTGCTGACAAGCGCATGGAGCATTGTGATGACAAGGGTCATGGAGCATTGTGCTGACAAAGGCATGGCGCATTCTGATGACAAGGTTCACAGAGAATTGTGATGAAAAATGCATGGAGTATTGTGGTGACAAAGGTAACAGAGCCTTGGGATGACGAGGGCATGGACCATTGTAAAGACAAAGTTCATGAAGTATTGTGATGAGTGGAATCATGGAGCATTGCGATGACAGGGTTCATGGAGCATTGTGATGACAAGGGCAAGGAGCATTGTGTTGACATGGGCATGGAGCATTGGTCTGACAAGTTTCATGGATTACTGCAATGACATTGGGCATGGCACATTTTGATGACAAGGGCATGGAGCATTGTTATGACAAGGTCATGGATGATTGTGATGGCAAAGGTAATGGAACATTGTGATGACAACGGCCTGGAGCATTGTGATGAAAAGAGTCATGGAGCATTGTGATGACAAGGGTCATGGAGCATTGTGCTGACAAGGGTCATGGAGCATTGTGATGACAAGTGCCATTGAGAATTTTGATGACAATGTCGTGAAATATTGTGATGATAAGTGCATGGTGCTTGCAATAACAGGGGTCATGGAGCATTGTGATGACATGTGCATGGAGAATTGTGATGAAAAGAGCACGTAACACTGTGATCAGAAGTGTCATGCAGCATTGTGATGACAAGGACGTGGAGCATTGTGATGAAAAGGGCATGGAGCATTGTGATGACAGTGGTCATGGAGCATTGTGATGACAAGGACAAGGAGCCTTGTGAAGACAATGGCCATTGAGAATTTTGATGTCAAATTCATGAAGCATTTTGTTGACAAGCGCATGGAGCTTGCTATGACAGCAGTCATGGAGCATTGCGATGACAAGGAGGTGGAGAAATTTGATGACAAGGGACATGGAGCATTGTGATGACCAGGGCATGCAGCATTGTGATGGCAAGACCGTGGAGCATTGTGATGAGAAGTCCATGGATAATTGTGATGACGAGCATCATGGAGCACTGTAATGGCAAGGGGCATGGAGCATTGTGATGACAGGTGTCATGGTACATTGTGATGACAGGGGTCATGGACCATTGAGACGACAATATTCATGGAACATTCTGATGACAAGCTTGTGGAGTATTGTGATGACAATGGCATGGAGAATTTGATGAAAAGGGCATGGATCCTTGTGATGAAAAAGGCAAGGAGCCTTTTCATGACAGGGTTCAAGGAGCATTGTGATGACAAGTCTCAGGGAGCAGTGTGATGACAAGCGTATTGAGCATTATGATGACAAACGTCATGGAGCATTGTGATGAGAAGACCATGGAGCCTTGTGATGACAAGTCTCATGGAACATTCTGATGAAAAGGGGCATGGAGCATTGTGATTACAGGGGCGTGGAGCATTGTGATGACAAGGGAATGGAGCATTGTGATGAGAAGGCCGTGGAACATTCTGGTGCCATGCGTCATGGAGCTTTGTGATGACAAGGGCATGGAACATTGTCATTACAAGGGTCATGGAGCTTTGTGATGAAAAGGGCATGGATCATTGTGATGAAAAATGCATGGAGCCTTGTCATGACAGGGTTCAAGGAGCATACTGACGACAAGTGTCATGGAGCATTGTGATGGCAAGGGTATTGAGCATTGTGATGACAAATAGCATGGAGCATTGTGATGAGAAGACCATGGATATTTGTGATGACAAGCGTCATGGGGCGTTGTGATGACAAGTGTTATGGAACATTGTGATCACAAGGGTTTGGAGCATTGTGATGACAGAGGTCATGGAGCATTTTGATTTCATTGTGATGACAATAGCATGAAGCATTATGATGATGGGCATGGTGCATTGTGATGACAGGGTTCATGGAGCATTGAGTTGAAAAGGGGCATGGAGCATTGTGATTACAGGTGTCTTGGAGCATTGTGATGACAATGGCATGGAGCATTGTGATGAGAAGTCCATGGACCACTCTGATGACATGCGTCATGGAGCTTTGTGATGATAAAGGCACGGAGCCTTTTAATAACACGTATCTTGGAGAATTGTGATGACAATGTCATGGAGCATCGTGATGACAAGCATCATGAAGATTTGTGATGACAACGGTCATGGAGCATTTTGATGACAATGGTGTGGTGCATTGTAATGAGAAGGGCAGGGAACATTGTGATGACAGGGCCATGGAGCAATTTGATGAAAAGGGTCATGACACATTTGGATGACAGGGGTTTTGGAACATTGTGATGTCAGGGGTCATGGAGCATTGTGATGAAAAGGGTCATGGATCATTTTGATGACAGGGGTTATGTAACATTGTGATGTCAGGAGTCATGGAGCATTGTGATGATAAGGGCATGTAGCAATATGATGACGGGGTCATGGAACATTTTGATGACAGGGGTGAGGGAATATTGTGATGACTATTTATGGAACATTGTGATATCAGTGGTGAGAGAGCATTTTGATGAGAAATTCATGGAGAATTGTTATGACAAAGTTTATGGAGCATTGTGATGACAAGGGTCATGGAGAATTCTGATGACAAGCTTGTGGAGTATTGTGATGAGAATGTCATGGAGCATTGAGATGAAAAGGGCATGGAGAATTGTGTTGAAAAAGGCATGGAGCCTTTTCATGACAGGGTTCAAGGAGTATTCTGACGACAACGGTGAGGGAACATTGTGATGACAAGGTCCTGAAGCATTTTGATGAGAAGACAATGGAGCCTTGTGATGACAAGTCTCATGGAGCATTCTGAAGAAAAGGGGCATGGTGCATTGTGATTACAGGGGGCTTGGAGCATTGTGATGACAAGGGCATGGAGCATTCTGATAACATGCATCATGGAGCTTTGTGATGACAATGGCATGGAGCATTGTGATTACAGTGGTCT
The DNA here is from genome assembly GCF_964341445.2 of Mesoplodon mirus. Lineage (NCBI taxonomy): Eukaryota > Metazoa > Chordata > Mammalia > Artiodactyla > Ziphiidae > Mesoplodon > Mesoplodon mirus. The sequence goes on along the minus strand of NC_138976.1, from coordinate 193,087,302 downwards.
TGGAGCATTGTGATGACAAGGTTCATGGAGCCTTGTGATGACAAGGCCGTGGAACATTGTGATGGCAGGGGTTATGGAGCATTGTTATGACGGGGTAAAGGAGCATTTTGATGACAAGGGCATGGGACATTGGTCTGAAAACTTTCATGGATTATTGTGATGAGAGTGGGCATGCAGTAATGTTATGACAAGAGCATGGAACAATGTGATCAAAGGGTAATAGAGGATTGTAATGACAAGGGCATGGAGCATTGTGATGAGAGGGTTCATGGAGCATTGTGATGACAGTAGCATGGAGCATTGTGATGCTAAGGGTCATGGAGCTTTGTGATGACAAATGTCATGGAGCATCTTGATGCCAAGGGCATGGTGCACTGTGATGAGATGGGCAAGGATCATTGTGAAGACAGAGTCATGGAGCAATTTGATGAAAAATTCATGGAACATTTTGATGACAGTGTTTATGGAACATTGTGATGTCAGGTGTATTGGAGCATTGTGATGATAAGGGCATGTAGCATTGTGATGACAGGGGTCATGGAACATTGTGATGTCAGTGGTGAGGGAGTATTGTGATGACTAGTGATGGAACATTGTGATATCATTGGTGAGAGAGAATTCTGATGAGAAGTGTATGGAGCATTGTGATGACAAGCTTTATGGAGTATTGTGATGACAAGGTTGTGGAGCATTGTGATGACAAGCGCATGGCGCATTATGATGACATGGGTCATGGAGCATTGTGCTGACAAGCGAATGGAGCATTGTGATGACAAGTGTCATGGAGCATTGTGCTGACAATAGCATGGAGCATTGTGATGACAAGGTCTTGGATCCTTGTGATGACATGGGTCATGGAACAGTGTAATGACAAGGGAATGGAGCACTGTGATGACAAGGGTCATTGAGAATTTTGATGACAAGGTCGTTAAGCATTGTGATTACAAGCGCATGGAGCTTGCTATGACAGGGGTCGTGGAGCATTGTGATGCCAAGTGCATGGAGAATTTGATGACAAGAGCATGTAACATTGTGATGAGAAATGTCATGGAGCATTGTGATGACAAGGACGTGCAGAATTGTGAGGACAAGGGACATGGAGCATTGTGATGACCAGGCATGGAGCATTTTGATGGAAAGACCGTGGAGCATTGTAATGAGAAGTCCATGGATAATTGTGATGACGAGCATTATGGAGCACTTTAATGACCAGGGGCATGGATCATTGTGATTACAGGGTTCTTGGAGCATTGTGATGACAAGTGTCATGGAGCCTTGTGATGACATGGGCATGGAGCATTCTGATGAGAAGGCCATGGAGCATTCTGATTACATGCGTCATTGAGCTTTGTGTGACCAGGGCATGGTGAATTGTGATTACAGGGGTCATGGAGCATCGTGATTACAAGGGTCATGGAGCCACGTGATGAAAAGGCTGTGGAACATTGCAATGGCAGGTGTCATGGAGCATTGTGATGACAAAGGCATGGAGCATTGGTCTGAAAAGTTTCATGGATTATTGTGATGAGAGTGGGCATGGAGCATTGTGATGACAAGGCCAGGAACACTGTGATACATGGGTCATGGAGGATTGTAATGACAAGGGCGTGGAGCATTGTGATGAGAAGGGCATTGTACATTGTGATGACAAGCGTCATGGAACTTTGTGATGACAAGAGCATGGAGCAATGTGATGACAGGGTTCATGGAGCATTGTGATGACAATGACATGGAGCATTGTGATGCCAAGGGTCAAGGAACAGTGTGATGACAAAGGTCATGGAGCATTTTGATGACAAGCGCATGGTGCATTGTGATGAGAAGGGCAGGGAGCATTGTGATCCCAAGGGCATGAAGAAATGTGATCCCAAGTTTCATGGAGGATTGTGATGACAATGGGAATGGAGTATTGGTGATAACCAGCTCTTGGAGCATTGTGATGACAAGATCATGTAGCATTTTGCTGACAAAGGCATGGAGCATTGTGACGACAAGGGTCATGGAGCACTGTGATGACAAGCGTCATGGAGCCTTTTGATTTCAGGGGTCATGGAGCATTGGGATGACAAGGGCATGGATCATTGTGATGACAAGTGTCATGGAGCATTTTGATGACAAGAGTCCCGGATCATTTTCTTGTCAGGGTCTTGGAGCATTGTGATGACTGTGGTCATGGGGCATTGTGATGACAGTGGTCATGGAGCATTGTGATGAGAAGGTCACTGAGCATTGGGCTGAATATATTCATGGAGTATTGTGATGACATTGGTCATGGAGCATTGTGATGAGAAGGTCAAAGAGAATTGGGCTGAGAATATTCATGGAGTATTGTGATGACATGGGTCATGGAACAGTGTGATGACAAGGGAATGGAGTATGGTGATGACATATTCCTGCAGCATTGTGATGAGAACACCATGGAGCTGGTGATGACAAATCTCATGGAGCATTCTGATGAAAAGGGGCATGGAGCATTTTGATTACAGGTGTCTTGGAGCATTGTGATGACAAGGGCCTGGAGCATTGTGATGAGAAGGCCATGGAGCACTCTGATGACATGCCCCATGGAGCTTTTTGATGACAAGGGCATGGAGCATTGTCATTACAGGGCTCTTGGAGTATTGTGAATAAAATGACATGGATCATTGTGATGAAAAAGGCATGGAGCCTTGGTATGACAGGGTTCAAAGATCATACTGATGGCAAGTGTCATGGAGCATTGTGCTGACAAAGGCTTGGAGCATTGTGATGACAAGTGTCACAGAGAATTGTGATGAAATGTTCATGGAGCATTGTGGTGTCACAGGTCACATAGCCATGTGATGACTAGGGCATGGACCATTGTGATGACAAATGTCATGAAGCATTGTGATGACTGGAGTCACGGAGCATTGTGATGACAGGCGTCATGGAGCATTGTGATGACAAGGGCATGGAGCATTGTGATGACAGGGGCATGGAGCATTGGTCTTACAAGTTTCATGGATTGTTGTGATGATAGTGGGCATGGCACATTGTGATGACAAGGGCATGGAGCATTGTGATGAAAAGGTCATGGATTATTGTGAAGACAGGTGTCAGGGAGCATTGTGATGACATATGTCATGGTCCATTGTGATGAATATGGCATGGAGCATTGTGATGCCAAGTGTCATGGAGGATTGTGATGACAAAGGTCATGGAGCATTGTGATGACAAGGATCATGGAGCATTGTGATGACAAGTGTCATGGAGCATTGTGATGGTAAGGGCCATTGAGAATTTTGATGACAAGTTCGTGAAGCATTGTGATGACAAGTGCATGGTGCTTGCAATGACAGGGGTCATGGAGCATTGTGATGACAAGTGCATGGAGAATTGTGATGACACGGGCATGTAACATTGTGATGAGAAGTGTTATGGAGCATTGTGATGACAAGGACTTGGAGAATTGTGATGACATAGGACATGGAACATTGTGATGACCAGGATATGGAGCATTGTGATGGAAAGACCGTGGAGCATTGTGAAGTGAAGACCATGGATTATTGTGATGACGAGCATTATGGAGCACTTTAATGACAAGGGTCATGGATCATTGTGATTACATGGGTCTTGGAGCATTGTGATGACAAGAGTCATGGAGCCACGTGAGGAAAAGGCTGTGGAACATTGCAATAGCAGGTGTCATGGAGCATTGTTATGACAGGGATAATGGAGCATTGTGATGACAAGGGTATGGAGCATTGGTCTGAAAAGTTTCCAGGATTATTGTGATGAGAGTGGGCATGGAGCATTGTGATGACAAGGGCATGGAACACTGTGATACATGGGTCATGGAGGATTGTAATGACAAGCGCAGGGAGCATTGTTTTGATAAGGCTTCAAGCACTGTGATGACAAGGGTCATGGAGAACTGTGATGACAGTGGCATGGAGCAGTATGATGAGAGGTTTCATAGAGCATTGTGATGACAATGGCAATGAGCATTGTGATGCCGAGTGTCATGGAGCTTTGTGATGACAAAGGTCATGGAGCTTTTTGATGACAAGGGGGTGGGGCACTGTGATGTGAAGGGCAGGGATCTCTGTGATGAGAGTGTCATGGAGCAATTTGATGAAAAGTGTCATGGAACATATTGATAACTGGGGTTATGGAACATTGTGATGTCAGGGGTCATGGAGCATTTTCATGAAAAGGTTCAAGGAGCATTTTGATGACAGGGGTTATGGAACATTGTGATGTCATTGGTCATGGAGCATTGCGATGATAAGGGCATATAGCATTGTGATGACAGGCGTCATGGAACATTGTGAAGACAGGGGTGAGGGCGTATTGTGATGACTAGTGATGGAACATTGTGATATCACTGGTGAGAGAGAATTTTGATGAGAAGTGCATGGAGCATTGTGATGACAGGTGTCATGGAGCATTGTGAAGAGAGGGGCATGGAGCATTGGTCTGAAAGTTTGATGGATTATTGTGATGACAGTGGGCATTGCACATTGTGATGACAATGTCATGGAATATTGTGAAGACAGGTGTCAGAGAGCACTGTGATGACATATGTCATGGTCCATTGCGATGACAATGGCATGGAGCACTGTGAGGCCAAGTGTCATGGAGGATGGTGAATACAAAGGTAATGGAGCATTGTGGTGACAAGGGCTTGGAGCATTGTGATGACAAGGGTCATGGAGCATTTTGATGACAAGTTCATGGTGCATTTTGATGACAAGTGCATGGAGCTTGCTATGTCAGGGACATGGATCATTGTGATCACAAGTGCATGGAGAATTGTGATGACAAGAGCATGTAACATTGTGATGACCAGTGTCAAGGAACATTGTGATGACAAGGACGTGGAGAATTGTGATGACAAGGGACATGGAGCATATTGATGACCAGGGCATGGAGCATTGTGATGGCAAGACCGTGAAGCATTTTGATGAGAAGACCATGGATAATTGTGTTGGCAAGCGTCATGGAGCACTGTTTTGACAAGGGGCATGGAGCATTGTGATGACAAGAGTCATGGGGCATTCTGATGACAAGCTTGTGGAGTATTGTGATGACCATGGCATGGAGCATTGTGATGAAAAGGGCATGAAGCATTGTGATTAAAAAGGAATGGAGCCTTTTTTTTTAAATTTTATTTTATTTTATTTTTTTGCTTTATAACAAATTTAATCAGTTATACATATACATATGTTTCCATATCCCCTCCCATTTGCGTCTCCCTCCCACCCTCCCTATCCCACCCCTCCAGGCGGTCACAAGGCACCAAGCTGATCTCCCTGTGCTATGCGGCTGCTTCCCACTAGCTATCTACCTTACGTTTGGTAGTGTATATATGTCCATGCCGCTCTTTCACTTTGTCACAGCTTACCCTTCCCCCTCCCCATATCCTCAAGTCCATTCTCTAGTAGGTCTGTGTCTTTATTCACGTCTTACCCCTAGGTTCTTCATGACATATTTTTTTCTTAAATTCCATATATATGTGTTAGCATACAGTATTTGTCTTTCTCTTTCTGACTTACTTCACTCTGTATGACAGACTCTAGGTCTATCCACCTCATTACAAATAGCTCAATTTCATTTCTTTTTATGGCTGAGTAATATTCCATTGTATATATGTGCCACATCTTCTTTATCCATTCATCCGATGATGGACACTTAGGTTGTTTCCATCTCCGGGCTATTGTAAATAGGGCTGCTATGAACATTTTGGTACATGTCTCTTTTTGAATTATGGTTTTCTCAGGGTATATGCCCAGTAGTGGGATTGCTGGGTCATATGGTAGTTCTATTTGTAGTTTTTTAAGGAACCTCCATACCGTTCTCCATAGCGGCTGTACCAATTCACATTCCCACCAGCAGTGCAAGAGTGTTCCCTTTTTTCCACACCCTCTCCAGCATTTATTGTTTCTAGATTTTTTGATGATGGCCATTCTGACTGGTGTGAGATGATATCTCATTGTAGTTTTGATTTGCATTTCTCTAATGAGTAAAGTTGTTGAGCATCCTTTCATGTGTTTGTTGGCAGTCTGTATATCTTCTGTGGAGAAATGTCTATTTAGGTCTTCTGCCCATTTTTGGATTGGGTTGTTTGTTTTTTTGTTATTGAGCTGCATGAGCTGCTTATAAATTTTGGAGATTAATCCTTTGTCAGTTGCTTCATTTGCAAATATTTTCTCCCATTCTGAGGGTTGTCTTTTGGTCTTGTTTATGGTTTCCTTTGCTGTGCAAAAGCTTTTAACTTTCATTAGGTCCCATGTGTTTATTTTTGTCTTTATTTCCATTTCTCTAGGAGGTGGGTCAAAAAGGATCTTGCTGTGATTTATGTCATAGAGTGTTCTGCCTATGTTTTCCTCTAAGAGTTTGATAGTGTCTGGCCTTACATTTAGGTCTTTAATCCATTTTGAGCTTATTTTTGTGTATGGTGTTAGGGAGTGATCTAATCTCATACTTTTACATGTCCCTATCCAGTTTTCCCAGCACCACTTATTGAAGAGACTGTCCTTTCTCCACTGTACCTTCCTGCCTCCTTTATCAAAGATAAGGTGACCATATGTCCGTGTGTTTAACTCTGGGTTTTCTATCCTGTTCCATTGATCTATCTTTCTGTTTTTGTGCCAGTACCATACTGTCTTGATTACTGTAGCTTTGTAGTATAGTCTGAAGTCAGGGAGCCTGATTCCTCCAGCTCCATTTTTCGTTCTCAAGATTGCTTTGGCTATTCGGGGTCTTTTGTGTTTCCATACAAATTGTGAAATTTTTTGTTCTAGTTCTGTGAAAAATGCCAGTGGTAGTTTGATAGGGATTGCATTGAACCTGTAGATTGCTTTGGGTAGTAGAGTCATTTTCACAATGTTGATTCTTCCAATCCAAGAACATGGTACATCTCTCCATCTATTTGTATCATCTTTAATTTCTTTCATCAGTGTCTTATAATTTTCTGCATACAGGTCTTTTGTCTCCTTAGGTAGGTTTATTCCTAGATATTTTATTCTTTTTGTTGCAATGGTAAATGGGAGTGTTTCCTTGATTTCACTTTCAGATTTTTCATCATCAGTATATAGGAATGCCAGAGATTTCTGTGCATTAATTTTGTATCCTGCAACTTTACCAAATTCATTGATTAACTCTAGTAGTTTTCTGGTAGCATCTTTAGGATTCTCTATGTATAGTATCATGTCATCTGCAAACAGTGACAGCTTTACTTCTTCTTTTCCAATTTGGATTCCTTTTATTTCCTTTTCTTCTCTGATTGCTGTGGCTAAAACTTCCAAAACTATGTTGAATAAGAGTGGTGAAAGGGGGCAACCTTGTCTAGTTCCTGATCTTAGTGGAAATGGTTTCAGTTTTTCACCATTGAGGACGATGCTGGCTGTGGGTTTGTCATATATGGCCTTTATTATGTTGAGGAAAGTTCCCTCTATGCCTACTTTCTGCAGGGTTTTTATCATAAATGGGTGTTGAATTTTGTCGAAAGCTTTCTCTGCATCTATTGAGATGATCATATGGTTTTTCTCCTTCAATTTGTTAATATGGTGTATCACGTTGATTGATTTGCGTATATTGAAGAATCCTTGCATTCCTGGAATAAACCCCACTTGATCATGGTGTATGATCCTTTTAATGTGCTGTTGGATTCTGTTTGCTAGTATTTTGTTGAGGATTTTTGCATCTATGTTCATCAGTGATATTGGCCTGTAGTTTTCTTTCTTTGTGACATCCTTGCCTGGTTTTGGTATCAAGGTGATGGTGGCCTCGTAGAATGAGTTTGGGAGTGTTCCTCCCTCTGCTATATTTTGGAAGAGTTTGAGAAGGATAGGTGTTAGCTCTTCTCTAAATGCTTGATAGAATTCGCCTGTGAAGCCATCTGGTCCTGGGCTTTTGTTTGTTGGAAGATTTTTTATCACAGTTTCAATTTCAGTGCTTGTGATTGGTCTGTTCATATTTTCTATTTCTTCCTGATTCAGTCTTGGCAGGTTGTGCATTTCTAAGAATTTGTCCATTTCTTCCAGGTTGTCCATTTTATTGGCATAGAGTTGCTTATAGTAATCTCTCATGATCTTTTGTATTTCTGTAGTGTCAGTTGTTACTTCTCCTTTTTCATTTCTAATTCTATTGATTTGAGTCTTCTCCCTTTTTTTCTTGATGAGTCTGGCTAATGGTTTATCAATTTTGTTTATCTTCTCAAAGAACCAGCTTTTAGTTTTATTGATCTTTGCTATCGTTTCCTTCATTTCTTTTTCATTTATTTCTGATCTGATTTTTATGATTTCTTTCCTTCTGCTAACTTTGGGATGTTTTTGTTCTTCTTTCTCTAATTGCTTTAGGTGCAAGGTTAGGTTGTTTATTCGAGATGTTTCCTGTTTCTTAAGGTGGGATTGTATTGCTATAAACTTCCCTCTTAGAACTGCTTTTGCTGCATCCCATAGGTTTTGGGTCGTCGTGTCTCCATTGTCATTTGTTTCTAGGTATTTTTTAATTTCCTCTTTGATTTCTTCAGTGATCACTTCGTTATTAAGTAGTGTATTGTTTAGCCTCCATGTGTTTGTATTTTTTACAGCTCTTTTCCTGTAATTGATATCTAGTCTCATAGCATTGTGGTCGGAAAAGATACTTGATACAATTTCAATTTTCTTAAATTTACCAAGGCTTGATTTGTGACCCAAGATATGATCTATCCTGGAGAATGTTCCATGAGCACTTGAGAAAAATGTGTATTCTGTTGTTTTTGGATGGAATGTCCTATAAATATCAATTAAGTCCATCTTGTTTAATGTATCATTTAAAGCTTGTGTTTCCTTATTTATTTTCATTTTGGATGATCTGTCCATTGGTGAAAGTGGGGTGTTAAAGTCCCCTACTATGATTGTGTTACTGTCGATTTCTCCTTTTATGGCTCTTAGTATTTGCCTTATGTATTGAGGTGCTCCTATGTTTGGTGCATAAATATTTACAATTGTTATATCTTCTTCTTGGATCGATCCCTTGATCATTATGTAGTGTCCTTCTTTGTCTCTTCTAGTAGTCCTTATTTTAAAGTCTATTTTGTCTGATATGAGAATTGCTACTCCAGCTTTCTTTTGGTTTCCATTTGCATGGAATATCTTTTTCCATCCCCTTACTTTCAGTCTGTATGTATCTCTAGGTCTGAAGTGGGTCTCTTGTAGACAGCATATAGATGGGTCTTGTTTTTGTATCCATTCAGCCACTCTGTGTCTTTTGGTGGGAGCATTTAGTCCATTTACATTTAAGGTAATTATCGATATGTATGTTCCTATTCCCATTTTCTTAATTGTTTTGGGTTCATTATTGTAGGTATATTCCTTCTGTTGTGTTTCTTGCCTAGAGAAGTTCCTTTAGCATTTGTTGTAAAGCTGGTTTGGTGGTGCTGAACTCTCTCAGCTTTTGCTTGTCTGTAAACGTTTTAATTTCTCCATCAAATCTGAATGAGATCCTTGCTGGGTAGAGTAATCTTGGTTGCAGGTTTTTCTCCTTCATCACTTTAAGTATGTCCTGCCACTCCCTCCTGGCTTGTAGAGTTTCTGCTGAGAGATCAGCTGTTATCCTGATGGGGATTCCCTTGTGTGTTATTTGTTGTTTTTGCCTTGCTGCTTTTAATATGATTTCTTTGTGTTTAATTTTTGACAGTTTGATTAATATGTGTCTTGGCGTATTTCTCCTTGGATTTATTCTGTATGAGACGCTCTGTGCCTCCTGGACTTGATTAACTATTTCCTTTCCCATATTAGGGAAGTTTTCAACTATAATCTCTTCAAATATTTTCTCAGTCCCTTTCTTTTTCTCTTCTTCTTCTGGAACCCCTATAATTCGAATGTTGGTGCGTTTAATGTTGTCCCAGAGGTCTCTGAGACTGTCCTCTGTTCTTTTCATTCTTTTTTCTTTATTTTGCTCTGCAGCAGTTATTTCCACTATTTTATCTTCCACCTCACTTATCCGTTCTTCTGCCTCAGTTATTCTGCTATTGATCCCATCTAGAGTATTTTTTATTTCATTTATTGTGTTTTTAATCGATGCTTGATTCATCTTTAGTTCTTCTAGGTCCTTGTTAACTGTTTCTTGCATTTTGTCTATTCTATTTCCAAGATTTTGGATCTGGGAAATAGAATCTTGGATCATCTTTACCATCATTATTCTGAATTCTTTTTCAGGTAGAGTGCCTATTACCTCTTCATTTGTTAGATCTGGTGGGTTTTTATCTTGCTCCTTCTCCTGCTGTGTGTTTTTCTGTCTTCTCATTTTGCTTATGTTACTGTGTTTGGGGTCTCCTTTTTGCAGGCTGCAGGTTCGTAGTTCCTGTTGTTTTTGGTGTCTGTCCCCAGTGGCTAAGGTTGGTTTAGTGGGTTGTGTAGGCTTCCTGGTGGAGGGGACTAGTGCCTGTGTTCTGGTGGATGAGGCTGGATCTTGTCTTTCTGGTGGGCAGGTCCACGTCTGGTGGTGTGTTTTCGGGTGTCTGTGGACTTTTTATGATTTTAGGCCACCTCTCTGCTAATGGGTGGCGTTGTGTTCCTGTCTTGCTAGTTGTTTGGCTCAGGGTGTCCAGCACTGTAGCCTGCTGGTCGTTGAGTGAAACTGGGTGCTGGTGTTGAGATGGAGATCTCTGGAAGATTTTCGCCGTTTGATATTATGTGGAGCTGGGAGGTCTCTTGTGGACCAGTGTCCTGAAGTTGGCTCTCCCACCTCAGAGGCACAGCACTGACTCCGGGCTCCTCAATTTGGGATGATGTGTTGTCTATTCATGTATTCCACAGATGCAGGGTACATCAAGTTGATTGTGGAGCTTTAATCCGCTGCTTCTGAGGCTGCTGGGAGAGGTTTCCCTTTCTCTTCTTTGTTCTCACAGCTCCTGGGTCTCAGCTTTGGATTTGGCCCCGCCTCTGCGTGTAGGTCGCCGGAGGGCGTCTGTTCTTCGCTCAGATAGGACAGGGTTAAAGGAGCAGCCTCTTTGGGGACTCTGGCTCACTCAGGCCGGGAGGGAGGGAGGGGCACGGAGTGCGTGGCAAGCCTGCAGCGGCAGAGGTCGGCGTGACGTTGCACCAGCCCGAGGCGCGCCGTGCATTCTCCCAGGGAAGCCGCCCCTGGATCCCGGGACCCTGGCAGTGGCGGGCTGCACAGGCTCCCGGAAGGGCGGTGTGGGCAGTGACCTGCGCTCACACACAGGCTTCTTGGCGGTGGCAGCAGCAGCCCCAGCGTCCCACGCCTGTCACTGGGCTCCGCGCTTTCAGTCGCGACTCGCGCCCGTCCTTGGAGCCCCTTTAAGCAGCGCTCTTAATCCCCTCTCCTCGCGCACCAGGAAACCAAGAGGGAAGAAAAAGTCTCTTGCCTCTTCGGCAGCTCCAGAGTTTTCCCGGACTCCCTCCCGGCTAGCTGTGGCACATTAGCCCCCTTCAGGCTGAGTTCTCGCCGCCAGCCCCAGTCCTCTCCCTGCGCTCTGACCGAAGCCCGAGCCTCAGCTTCCAGCACTGCGCGCCCCGGCGGGCAAGCAGACAAGCCTCTCAGGCTAGTGAGTGCCGCTCGGCACCGATCCTCTGTGTGCGGATCTCTCCGCTTTGCCCTACCCAGGTATGTGGGGAGTTTCTTGCCTTTTGGGAGGTCTGGGGTCTTCTGCCAGCGTTCAGTAGGTGTTCTGTAGGAGTTGTTCCACGTGTAGCTGTATTTCTGTTGTATCCGTGGGGAGGAAGGTGATCTCCGCGTCTTACTCTTCCGCCATCTTACCCGGAAGTCAGGAATGGAGCCTTTTGATGACAGGTTTCAAGGAGCATTCTGATGACAAGTGTCAAGGAGCACTGTGATGACAAGTATATTGAGCATTGTGATGACAAATGTCATGGAGCATTGTGATGAGAAGGGCATGGAGTATTGTGATGACAGGCATCATGGAGCGTTGTGATGACAAATGTTATGGAACATTGTGATCAAAAGGTTTGGAGCATTGTGATGACAGTGGTCATGTATCATTTTGATTTCAAGGAGCATGGACCATTGTGATGACAAGGGCATGAAGCAATGTGATCCCAAGGTTCATGGAGGACTGCGATGACAAGTGCATGGAACATTGTGATGAGAACACCAAGGAGCCTTGTGATGACAAGTCTCATGGAGCATTCTGATGAAAAGTGGCATGGAGCATTGTGATTACAGGGGTCTTAGAGCATTGTGATGACATGGGCAAGGAGCATTGTGATGAGAAGGCCTTGGAGCATTCTGATGACATGCGTCATGGAGCTTTGTGATGACAAGTGCAAGAAGCTTTGTGATTACAGGGATCTTGGAGGATTGTGATGACAAGGACATGGAACATTGTGATGACAAGGCCATGGAGCATTCTGATGGCATGCGTCATGGAGTTTTGTGATGAAAAGAGCATGGAGCATTGTGATGAAAAAGGCATGGGGCCTTGTCATGACATGGTTCAAGGAGCATACAGATGACAAGTGTCAGGGAGCATTGTGATGACAAGTGTATTGAGCATTGTGATGACAAAGGTCATGCAGCATTGTGATGACAAGGCCGTGGAACATTGTGATTGCAGGGGTCATGGAGCATTGTTATGACAGGGGTAATTTAGCATTGTGATGACAAGGCCATCGAATATTGGTCTGAAAAGTTTCATGGATTATTGTGATGAGAGTGAGCATAGAGCATTGTGATGACAAGGGCATGGAAGACTGTGATACATGGGTAATGGAGGATTGTAACGACAAGGTCATGGAGCAATGAGATTAGAAGGGCATCAAGCATTGTGTTGACAAGCGTAATGGAGCAATGTGATGACAGGTTTCATGAAACAATGTGATGAGAGGGATCATGGAGCATTGTGATGCCAAGGGTCATGGAGCTTTGAGATGAAAAAGGTCATGGAGCATTTTGATGACAAGGGCATGGTGCATTGTCATGAGAAGCATAGGGAGCACTGTAATGATGAACATCATGGGGCATTGTGATGATAAGTGTTATGGAACATTGTGATCACATGGGTTTGGAGCATTGTGATGACAGACGTCATGGAGCACTTTGATTTCATTGTGATGACAATAGCATGAAGCACTATGATGATGGGCGTGGTGCACTGTGATGACAGGGTTCATGGAGCATTGAGATGAAAAGGGGCATGGAGCATTGTAATTACAAGGGTCTTGGAGCATTGTGATGACAAGGGCATGGAGCATTGTGATGAGAAGGCCATGGAGCATTCTGTTGACATGTGTCATGGAGCTTTGTGATGACAAGGGCATGGAGCATTGTGATTACAGGGGTCTTTGAGCATTGTGATGAAAAGGGCATGGATCATTGTGATGAAAAAGGCATGGAGCCTTGTCATGACAGGGTTCAAGAAGCATACTGACGACAAGTGTCAGGAAGCATTGTGATGACAAGTGTATTGAGCATTGTGATGACAAAGTCTTGGAGCATTGTGATGATAAAACCATGGATAATTGTGATGATGAGCGTCATGGGGCGTCATTATAACAAGAGTTTTGGAACATTGTGATCACAAGGGTTTGGAGCTTTGTGATGACAGAGGTCATGGAGCATTTTGATTTCATTGTGATGACAATAGCATGAAGCACTAGGATGATGGGCATGGTGCATTGTGATGACAGGGTTCATGGAGCATTGAGATGAAATGGGGCATGGAGCATTGTGATTACATGGGTATTTGAGCATTTTGATGACAAGGGCATGGAGCATTGTGATTTCAAGGTCATGTAGCATTTTACTGATAAAGAAATGGAGCATTGTGAGGACAAGTGTAATGGAGCACTGTGATGCAAGCGTCACAGAGCATTGTGATTATGGGTCATGGAGCATTGGGATGACAAGGACATGGATCATTGTGATTTCAAGGGTAATGGAGCATTTTGATGACAAGAGTCCCGGTTCATTGTGTTGTCAGGGGTCATGGAGCATTGTGATGACAGTGGTCATGGAGCATCGTGATGACAGGGGTCATGGAGCATTGTGATGAGAAGGTCATGGATCATTGGGCTGAAATTGTTCATGGAGCATTGTGATAACAAGGGAATGGAGCATTGTGATGACAAGGTCCTGGAGCATTGTGATGAGAGGACCATGGAGCCTTGTGATGACAAGTCTCATGGAGCATTCTGATGAAAAGGGGCATGGAGCATTGTGATTACAGGGGTCTTGGAGCATTGTGATGAAAAGGGCAAGGAGCATTGTGATGAGAATGCCATGGAGCATTCTGATGACATGTGTCATGGAGCTCTGTGATGACAAGGAATGGAGCATTGTGATTACAGGTGTCTTTGATCATTGTGATGAAAAAGGCATGGAGCCTTGTCATGACAGGGTTCAAGGAGCATACTGATGACAAGTGTAAGGGAGCATTGTGATGACAAGTGTATTGAGCATTGTGATGACAAAGGTCATGGAACATTGTGATGAGAAGACCATGGATAATTGTGATGACGAGCTTCATGGGGCATTGTGATGACAAGTGTTATGGAACATTGTGACCACAAGGGTTTGGAGCATTGTGATGGCAGAGGTCATGGAGCATTTTGATTTCATTGTGATGACAATAGCATGAAGCACTATGATGATGGGCATGGTGCACTGTGATGACAGGTTTCATGGAGCATTGAGATGAAATGGGGCATTGGGCATTGTGATTACATGGGTCTTGGAGCATTGTGATGACAAGGACATGGAGCATTGTGATGAGAAGGCCATGGAGCATTCTGATGACATGTGTCATTGAGCTTTTTGATGACAAGGCCATGGAGCATTGTGATTACAGGGGTCTTGGAGCATTGTGATGACAAGTGTGATGGAGCCTTGTGATGACAAGGCCGTGGAACATTGTGATGGCATGTGTCATGGAGCATTGTTATGAGAAGGGAATGGAGCATTGGTTTGAAAAGTTTCATGGATTATTGTGATGAGAGTGGGAATGGAGCATTGTGATGACAAGGGCATGGAACACTGTGATACATGGGTCATGGAGGATTGTAATGACAAGGGCATGGAGCATTGTAATGAGAAGGGCATCGAGCATTGTGCTGACAAATGTCATGGAGCGTTGTGTTGAGAAGGGCATGGAGCAATGTGATGAGAGGCCTCTTGGAGCATTGTGATGACAATGGCATGGAGCATTTTGATGCCAAGGGTCATGGAGCTTTGTGATGACAAAGGTCATTGAGCATTTTGATGACAAGGGCTTGGTGCAATGTGATGAGAAGTGCAGGGAGCATTGTGATGACAAGGCCGTGGAACATTGTGATGGCAGGTGTCATGGATCATTGTTATGACAGGGGTCATGAAGCATTGTGATGACAAGGGCTTGGAGCATTGGTCTGAAAAGTTTCATGGATTATTGTTATGAGATTCGGAATGGAGCATTGTGATGACAAGGGCACGGAACACTGTGATACATGGGTCATGGAAGAGTGTAATGACAAGGGCATGGAGCGTTGTGATGAGAATGGCATCGAGCATTGTGATGACAAACGTCATGGCGCAATGTGATGAGAGGGTTCATGGAGCATTTTGATGAGAAGTGCATGTAGCATTGTGATGACAGTGGTCATGGAATATTGTGATGACAGCGGTGGTGGAGTTTTGTAATGACTAGTGATGGAACATTGTGATATCAGTGGTGAGAGAGCATTTAGATGATAAGTGCATGGAGCATTGTTATGACATGATTTATGGAGCATTGTGATGAAAATGTTGTGGAGCATTGTGATGAGAATCGCATGGTGCATTATGATGACATGGGCCATGGATCATTGTGCTGACAACTGCATGCAGCATTGTGATGACAACGGTCTTGGAAAATTGTGATGCCAAGTGTCATGGAGGATTGTGATGACAAAGGTAATGGAGAATTGTGATGACAAGGGCTTGGAGCATTGTGATGACAAGGGCATGGAGTATTGTGAAGACAGATGTCAGGGAGAATTGTGATAACATATGTCATGGAGCATTGTGCTGATAAGCGCATGGAGCTTTGTAATGACAATTGTCATGGAGAATTTTGCTGAGAAAGGCATGGAGCATTGTGATGACAAGGGTCATGGAGCATTGTGATGAAAAGTTCATGGAGCATTGTGGTGACAAAGGTTACTGAGCCTTGTGATGACGAGGGCATGGACCACTGTGATGACAAAGGTCATGAAGCATTATGATGACTGGAGTCAGGGAGCATTGTGATTACAGCGGTCATGGAGCATTGTGATGACACCTATCATGGAACATTGTGATGACAAGGGCATGGAGCATTGTCATGACAGGGGCATGGAGCATTGGTCTGACAAGTTTCAAGGATTATTGTGAGGAGAGTGGGTATGGCGCATTGTGATGACAAGGGCATGGAGCATTGTGATGACATGGTCATGGAGTATTGTGAAGACAGATGTCAGGGAGAATTGTGATGACATATGTCATGGTCCATTGTGATGACAAGGGCATTGAGCATTGTGATGCGAAGTGTCATGGAGGAATATGATGACAAAGGTAATGGAGAATTGTGATGACAAGGGCTTGGAGCATTGTGAGGACAAGGGCATGGAGAATTGTGCTGATAAGTGTCATTGAGAATTTTGATGACAAGGTCGTGAAACTTTGTGATGACAAGCGCATGGAGCTTGCTATGACAGGGGTCATGGAGCATTGCAATGACAAGTGCATGGAGAATTGTGATGCCAACAGCATGTAACATTTTGATGAGTAGTGTCATGAACCATTGTGATGACCAGGACATGGAGAATTGTGATGACAAAGGATATGGAGCTTTGTGGTGACCAGGGCATGGAGCATTGTGATGGCAAGACCGTGGAACATTGTGATGGGAAGACCGTGGATATGTGTGATGACGAGCATCATGGAGCACTGTAATTACAAGGGTCATGGAGCATTGTGATGACAGGTGTCAGGGAGCCTGGTGATGACAGGCATCATGGCGCGATGTGATGACAAGTGTTATGGAAC
This sequence comes from Mesoplodon mirus, assembly GCF_964341445.2. Taxonomy (NCBI): domain Eukaryota; kingdom Metazoa; phylum Chordata; class Mammalia; order Artiodactyla; family Ziphiidae; genus Mesoplodon; species Mesoplodon mirus. Next base: position 193,070,331 of record NC_138976.1, on the reverse strand, counting down.
TTCGTGATCACAAAGGTTTGGAGCATTGTGATGACAGAGGTCATAGAACATTTTGAGTTCATGGAGCATGGAGCTTTGTTATGAAAACGGCATGGAGCATTGTGCTGACAAGGTTCACGGTGGATTGTGATGACAATGGTAATGGAATATTCTGATGACAAGCGCATGGAGCATTGTGATGACAAGGTCATGTAGCATTTTGCTGATAAAACATGGAGCATTGTGATGACAAGGGTCATGGAGCACTGTGATGACAAGCATCAGGAAGCATTGTGCTTACAGGGGTCATGGAGCATTGTGATGACAGGAGTCATGGAGCATTGTGATGAGAAGGTCATGGAGCATTGGGCTGAAAATGTTCATGGAGTATTGTGATGACAGGGGTCATGGAGCATTGTGATGACCGGGGAATGGAGCATTGTGAAGACAATTTCCTGGAGCATTGTGATGAGAAGACCATGGAGCCATTTGATGACAAGTCTCATGGAGCATTCTGATGAAAAGAGGCATGGAGCATTGTGATTACAGGGGTCTTGGAGCATTGTGATGACAAGGGCATGGAGCATTGTGATGAGAAGGCCATGGAACATTCTGATGACATGCAGCATGGAGGTTTGTGATGACAGGGGCATGGAGCATTGTGATTACAGGGGTATTGGAGCATTGTGATGAAAAGGGCATGGATCATTGTGATGAAAAAGGCATGGAGCCTTGTGATAACAGGGTTCAAGGAGCATACTGACGGCAACTGTCAGGGAGCATTGTGATGACATGTGTATTGAGCATTGTGATGACAAACGTCATGGAGCATTGTGATGAGAAGACCGGGGATAATTATGATGATGAACGTCATGGGGCGTTGTGATGACAAGTGTTATGGAACATTCTGATCACAAGGGTTTGGAGCATTGTGATGACAGAGGTCATGGAGCATTTTGATTTCATTGTGATGACAATAGCATGAAGCATTATAATAATGGGCATGGTGCATTGTAATGACAGGGTTCATGGAGCATTGAGATGAAAAGGGGCATGGAGCATTGTGATTACAGGGGTCTTGGAGCATTGTAATGGCAAGGGCATGGAGCATTGTGCTTACAGGTGTCTTGGATCATTGTGATGACAAGGGTCATGGAGGCTTTTGATGACAAGGCCGTGGAACACTGAGATGACAGTGGTCATGGAGCATTGTTATGACAGGTGTAATGGAGCATTGTGATGAGAAGGGCATGGAGCATTGATCTGAAAAAAATCATGTATTATTGTGATTAGAGTGGGCATGGAGTATTGTGGTGAAAAGGGCATAGAACTCTGTGATACATGGGACATGGAAGATTGTAACGACAAGGGCATCGAGCATTGTGATGAGAAGTGCACCGAGCATTGTGATGACGAGCATCAGGAGCTTTGTGATGACAAGGGCATGGAGCAATGTGATGAGAGGATTCATGTTGCCTTCTGATGACAAGGGCATGGTGCACTGTGATGCCAAGGGTCATGGCGCTTTTGATGACAGTGTCATGGAGCAATTTGATGAAAAGTGTCTTGGAACATTTTGATGACAGGTATTATGGAACATTGTGAAGTCAGGGCTGATGGAGCATTGTGATGAAAAGGGTCATGGAGCATTGTGGTGATAAGGGCATGTAGCATTTTGATGACAGTGTTCATGGAACATAGTGATGAAATGTATGAGGGACTATTGTGATGACTTGTGATTGAACATTGTGATATCAGTGGTGAGAGAGCATTTTGATGAGAAGTGCATGGAGCATTGTGATGACAATGTTGGGGAGTACTGTGATGACAAGCACATGGTACATTGTGATGACGTGTCATGCAGCATTGTGCTGACAAGCACATGGAGCATTGTGATGACAAGTGTCATGGAGCATTGTGCTGAGAAAGGCATGGATCATTGTGATGACAAGGGTCATGGAGCATTGTGATGAAAAGTTCATGGATCATTGTTGTGACAAAGGTCACAAAGCCTTCTGATGACTTGGGCATGGGCCATTGTGATGATAAAGGTCAGGAAGCATTATGATGACTTGAGGCACGGAGCATTCTGATGACAGCGGTCATGGAGCTTTGTGAGGACATGGGCATGGAGCATTGGTTTGACAAGTTTCAAGGATTATTGTGATGACAGTGTGCATGGCACATTGTGATGACAAAGGCATGGAACATTGTGATGACAAGGTCATGGAGTATTGTGAAGACACCTTTTTGGGAGCATTGTTATGACATATGTCATGGTCCATTGTGATGACAATGTCATGGATCATTGTGTTGCCAAGTGTCATGGAGTATTGTGATGACAAAGGTGATGGAGCATTGTGATTACAAGGGCTTGGAGCATTGTGATGACAACGGTCAGGGAGCATTGTGATGACAATGGCAAGGAGCATTGTGATGATAATAGCCATTGAGGATTTTGATGACACGTTCGTGAAACACTGTGATGACAGGCGCATGGAGCTTGCTATGACAAGTGTCATGGAGCATTGCGATGACAAGTGCATGGAGAATTGTGATGACAAGAGCATGGAACATTGTGATGAGAAGTGTCATGGAGTATTTTGATGACAAGGACGTGGAGAATGCTGATGACAAGGGATATGGAGCATTGTGATGACCAGGGCATGGAGCAAAGTGATGGCAAGACCGTGGGGGATTGTGATGAGAAGACTGTGATAATTGTGATAACGATCATCATGGAGCACTGTAATTACCACGGTCATGGAGCATTGTGATGTCAGGTGTCCTGGAGCATTGTGATGAAAGGGGTCATGGAGCATTGTGAAGAGAAGAGCATGGAGCATTGTGATGACAAGGGCTTGGAGCATTGTGATGATAAGGGTCATGGAGCATTGTGATGACAAGGGCATGGAGCATTGTGATGACAAGAGCCATTGAGAATTTTCATGACAAGGTCATGAAGCATTGTGGTGACAAGTGCCTAGAGCTTGCTATGACAGGGCTCATGGAGCATCGTGATGCCAAGTGCATGGAGAATTGTGATGACAAGAGCATGTAACATTGTGATGAGAAATGTCATGGAGCATTGTGAAAACAAGGACGTGGGGAATTGTGATGACAAGTGATATGGAGCATTGTGATGACCAGGGCATAGAGCATTGTGATGGCAAGACCGTGGAGCACTGTGATGAGAAGACCATGGATAATTGTGATGACGAGTATCATGGAGAACTGTAGTGACAATGGGCATGGAGCATTGTGATGACAGATGTCATGGAGCATTGTGTTGGCAGGTGTCATGGATCATTGTGATGACAAAGGTTAGGGAGCATTCTGATGACAAGCTTGTGGAGTATTGTGATGACAATAGCATGGAGCATTGTGATGAAAAGTGCATGGAACATTGTGATGAAAAAGGCATGGAGCCTTTTCATGACAGTGTTCAAGGAGCATTCTGATGACAAATGTCAGGGAGCATTGTGATGACAAGTGTATTCAGCATTGTGATGACAAAGGTCATGGAGCATTGTGATGACAAGTGCATGGAATATTGTGATGACAGGCATCATGGCGTGTTGTGATGACAAGTGTTATGGAACATTGTGATCACAAGGGTTTGGAGCATTGTGATCACATAGGTCATGGATCATTTTGATTTCAAGGAGCATGGCGCTTTGTGATGAAAAGGGAATGAAACAATGTGATCCCAACGTTCACGGAGGATTGTGATGACAATGGTAATGGAGTTATGTGATGACAGGCATCACGAAGCATCGTGATTACAGGCGTCATGGAGCATTGGGATGACAAGGGCATGGATCATTGTGATGACAAGGGTCATGGAGCAGTTTGATGACAAGAGTCCCGGATCATTGTGATGTCAGGGGTCATGGAGCGTTGTGATGAAAGTGGTCATGGAGCATTGTGATGACAGTGGTCAGGGAGCATTGTGCTGAGAAGGTCATGGAGCATTGGGCTGAAAATATTCATGTAGTATTGTGATGAAAGGGGTCATGGATCATTGTGATGACAAGGGAATGGAGCATTGTGATAACAAGGTCCTGGAGCATTGTGATGAGAAGACCATGGAGCCTTGTGATGAGAAGTCTCATGGAGCATTCTGAGGAAAAGGGGCATGGAGCATTGTGATTACAGAGGTCTTGGAGCATTGTGATGACAAGGGCATGGAGCATTTTGATGTGAAGGACATGGGGCATTCTGATGACATGCGTCACGGAGATTTGTGATGAAAAGGGCATGGAGCATCGTGATTACATGGGTCTTGCAGCATTGTGATGAAAAGGGCATGGATCATCATGATGAAAAAGGCATGGAGCCTTGTCATGACAGGGTTCAAGGAGCATACTGTTGGCAAGTGTCAGGGAGCATTGGGATGACAAGGGCATGGTGCATTGTGATGAGAAGGGCAGGGAGCATTGTGATGACAAGGTCATGGAGCAATTTGATGAAAAGGGTCATGGAAACTTTTGATGACAGTTGTTATGGTACATTGTGATGTCAGGGGTCATGGAGCATTGTGTTGAAAAGCGTCATGGAGCATTTTGATGACAGGGGTTATGGAACATTGTGATGTCAGGGGTCATGGAGCATTGTGATGATAAGGGCATGTAGCATTTTGTTGACGGTGTCATGGAACATTGTGATGACAGGGCTGTGGGAGTATTGTGATGACTAGTGATGGAACATTGTGATATCAGTGGTGAGAGAGCATTTTGATGAGAAGGGCATGGAGCATTTTGATCACAAATTTATGGAGCATTGTGATGAGAAGTTTGTGGAGCGTTGTGATGACAAGTGCATGGTGCATTATGATGACATGGGTCATGGAGCATTGTGCTGAGAAGCGCATAGAGCATTGTGATGACAAGGGTCATGGAGCATTGTGATGAGAAGTTCATGGAGCATTGTGGTGACAAATGTCACAGAGCCTTGTGATGACGAGGGCATGGACCATTGTGATGACAATGTTCATGAAGCATTATGATGACTGGAGTCACAGAGCATTGTTATAACAGTGGTCATGGAGCATTTTGATGACAAGGGCAGGGAGAATTGTGATGACAGGGGCATGTAGCATTGGTCTGACAAGTTTCATGGATTATTGTGTTGACAGTGGGCGTGGCTCATTGTGATGACAGGGGCATGGAGCATTGTGATGACAAAGTCATGGAGTATTGTGAAGACTGGTGACAGGGAGCATTGTGATGACATATGTCATGGTCCATTTTGATGACAATGGCATGGAGTATTGTGATGCCAAGTGTCATGGAGGATTGTGATGACAAAGGTAGTTTAACACTGTGTTGACAAGGGCTTTGAGCATTGTGATGACATGGGTCATGGAGCATTGTGATGACAAGGGGCATGGAGCATTGTGATGACAAGGACCAATGAGAATTTTGATGACAAGTTCCTGAAGCATTGTGATGACAAGCACATGGAGCTTGCTATGACAGGGGTCATGGAGCATTGCGATGACAAGTGCATGGAGAATTGTGATGACAAGAGCATGTAACATTGTGATGAGAAGTGTCATGGAGCATTGTGATGACAAAGACGTGGAGAATTGTGATGACAAGGGATATGGAGCATTTTGTTGACCAGGCTATGGAGCATTGTGATGGCAAGGCCGTGGAGCATTGTGATGAGAATTTCATGAAGCATTGGGCTTAAAATGTTCATGGAGTATTGTGATGACAGGAGTCCCGGATCTTTGATTTGTTCAGGGTTCATGGAGCGTTGTGATAAGAGTGGTCATGGAGCATTGTGATGACAGGTGTCATGGGGCATTGTGATGAGAAGGTCATGGAGCATTGCGCTGAAAATGTTCATGTAGTATTGTGATGACAGGGGGCATGGAGCATTGTGATGACAAGGGAATGGAGCATTGTGATAGATAACTTCCTGGAGCATTATGATGAGAAGACCATGGAGCATTCTGATGACAAGTCTCATGGAGCATTCTGATGAAAAGGGGCATGGAGCATTGTGATTACAGGGGTCTTGGAGCATTGTGATGACAAGGGCATGGAGCATTGAGATGAGAAGGCCATGGAGCATTCTGATGACATGTGTCAAGGAGTTATGTGATGATAAGTGCATGGAGTATTGTGATTACAGGGGTCTTGGAGCATTGTGATGACAAGGGTCATGGAGCCTTGTGATGCCAAGGCCATGGAACATTGTGATGGCAGGTGTCATGGAGCATTGTTATGACAGGGGTAATGGAGCATTGTGATGACAGGTACATGGAGCATTGGTCTGAAAAGTTTCACAGATTATTGTGATGAGATTGGGTATGGAGCATTCTGATGACAAGGGCACAGAACACTGTGATACATGGGTCATGGAGGATTGTAATGACAATGGCATGGAGCATTGTGATGACAAGTGTCATGGAGCTTTCTGATGACAAGGGCATGGAGCAATGTTATGAGATTGTTCATGGAGCATTTTGATGACAATGGAATGGAGCATTGTGAGGCCTAGTGTCATGGAGCTTTGTGATGACAATGGTCATGGAGCATTTTGATGAGAAGTGCGTGGTGCATTGTGATGAGAAGGGCAGTGAGCATTGAGATGACATGGTCATGAAGCAATTTGATGAGAATGGTCATGGAACATTTTGATGACATTGGTTATGGAAAACTGTGATGGCAATGTTTATGGAACACTGTGATGTCAGGGGTCATGGAGCATTGTGATGAAAATGGTCATGGGACACTTTGATGACAGTTGTTATGGAGCATTGTGATGTCAGTGTTCATGGAGCATTGTGATGATAAGGCCATGTAGCACTGTGATGACAGGGGTCATGGAAGATTGTGATGACACGGGAGAGGGAGTATTGTGATGACTAGTGATGGAACATCGTGATATCAGTGGTGAGTGAGCATTTTGATGAGAAGTGCATGGAGCATTGTGATTACAAGGTTTATGGAGAATTGTGATGAGAAGGTTGTGGAGAATTGTGATCACAAGCTCATGGCACATTGTGATGACATGGATCATGGAGCATTGCACAGACAAGTGCATGGAGCATTTTGATGATATGGGTCATGGACAATTGTGCTGACAAATGCATGGAGCATTGTGATGACAAGGGTCACGGAGCATTGTGAGGAAATGTTCATGGAGCATTGTGGTGACAGAGGTCACAGAACCTTGTGATGACGAGGGCATTGACCATTGTGATGACAAGGTCATGAAGTATTGTGATGACTGGAGTCACGGAGCATTGTGATGACAGGTTCATGGAGCATTGTGGTGTCACAGTCATGGAGTATTGTGAAGACAGGTGTCAGGGAGCATTGTGATGACATATGTCATGGTCCATTATGATGACAATGGCACGGAACATTGTGATGCCTAGTGTCATGGAGGATTGTGGTGACAAAGGAAATGGAGCATTGTGATGACAAGGGGTTGGAGCATTGTGATGGCAATGGTCATGGAGCATTGTAATGACAAGTGCCGTTGAGAATTTTGATGACAAGTTCGTGAAGCATTGTGATGACAAGCGCATGGAGCTTGCTATGACAGGGGTCATGGAGCACTGTGATGAAAAGTTCATGGAGAATTGTGATGACAAGAGCATGTAACATTGTGAATAGAAGTGTCATGCAGCATTGTGATGAGAAGGACGTGGAAAATTGTGATGACGAGAGTCAAGGGGCATTGTGATGACAAGTGTTATGGAACATTGTGGTCACAAGGGTTTGGAGCATTGTGATGACAGGGTTCATGGAGCACTGAGATGAAAAGGGGCATGGAGCATTCTGATTACAGCCATCTTGGAGCATTGTGATGAGAAGGGAATGTAGCATTGTGATGAGAAGTTCATTAAGCATTGTGATGACAAGGGTTAAGGAGTCTTGTGATGACAAGGCCGTGGAACATTGTGATGGCAGTGTTCATGGAGCATTGTTTTGACAGGGGTAACGGAGCATTGTGAGGACAAGGGAATGAAACATTGGTCTGAAATGTTTCATGGATTATTGTGATGAGATTGGGCATGGAGCATTGTGATAACAAAGTCACGGAATACTGTGATACATGGGTCATGGAGGATTGTAATGACAAGGGCATGGAGCATTGAGATGAGAAAGGAATCAAGCATTGTGATGACAAGCGTCATGGAGCTTTGTGATGCCAAGTGCGTGGAGCAATGCGATGAGAGGGTTCATGGAGCATTGTGATGACAATGGCATGGAGCATTTTGATGCCAATGGCTATGGAGCTTTGTGATGACAATGGTCATGGAGCATTTTGATGACAAGGGCGTGGTGCATTGTGATGAGAAGGGCAGGGAGCATTGTGATGACAGGGTCATGGAGCACTTTGATGAAAAGTGTCATGGAATATTTTGATGACAGGGGATATGGAACATTGTGATATCAGGGGTTATGGAGCATTGTGATGAAAAGGGTCATGGAGCATTTTGAGGACAGGCATTATGGAACGTTGTGATGTCAGGGGTCATGGAGCATTGTGATGATAAGTGGATGTAGCATTGTGATGACAGGGTTCATGGAACATTGTGATTACAGGGGTGAGGGAGTATTGTGATGAGTAGTGATGGAACATTGTGATGTCAGTGGTGAGAGAGCATTTTGATGAGAAGTGCATGGAGCATTGTGATGACAAGGTTTATGGAGCATTGTGATGACAAGTTTGAGTAGCATTGTGATGACAAGTGCATGTCGCTGTGTGATGACATGGTTCATGGAGCATGGTTCTGACAAGTGCATGAAGAATTGTGATGACAATTGTCATAGAGCATTCTGATGAAAAGTTCATGGAGCATTGTGGTGACAAATGTCACAGAGCCTTCTGATGACGAGGGCATGGACCATTCTGATGACAAAGGTCATGAAGCATTGTGATGACTGGAGTCACGGAGCATTGTGTTGACAGGGGTCATGGAGCATTGTGATGACAAAGGCATGGTGCATTGTAATGACAAGTTCATGGACAATTGTGAAGACTGGTGTCAGGGAGCATTGTGATGACATATGTCATGGTCCATTGTGATGACAATGGCATGGAGCATTGTGATGCCAAGTGTCATGGAGGTTTGTGATGACAAAGGTAAAGGAGCATTGTTATGACAAGTGCATGCAGCATTGGTCTGAAATCTTCCATGGATTATTGTGATGAGAGTGGGCAATGAGCATTGTGATGACAAGGGCACAGAACCCTGTGATTCATGGTCATGAAGGATTGGAATGACAAAGGCATTGAGCATTGTGAGGTGAAAGTGCTCATGATGAGAGTGCCCATGTTGGTAGTTCCATTGGTGACAGTGCTCAGAGTGATAGTGACCATGGTAAGATTGCCGATGATGGCAATGCCATTGGTGACATTGCCCATGATGACAGTGCTCATGGTGAACAGTGCCCACGTTGACATTTCCTATGGAGACACATCTCATGGTGACATTGCACATGGTGTCAGGGCTCATGGTGACAGCCTGCATTGTGCCGGTGCTGAAGGTGACAGTGCTAACGGTGACAGTGTCCATGGTGACAGTGACCAACGTGAGAGTGCTCACGGTGATAGTGCCCATGGTGCCTGGGCTCATGGGGACAGTCCGCATTGTGCCAATGCCCATGGTGACAGTGCTCATAGTGAGAGTGCTCATGGTAATCCTGCTCACTGTGACAGTGCCCAATGTGAAATTTCCCATGGTGACAGTACTCATCGAGATAATGCCCATTGTGGCAATTCTCATAATGATAGTTCTCATGGTGACAAAGGTCATGGTGCAAGTGCCCTAGGTGGAAGTGCTCATGGTGACAGTGCTGATGGTGGCAGATCCCATGGTGAGAGTACCGATGGTGTAGTGCACAAGATGAGAGTGCCCATTGTAAGCATGCTCATGGTGATAGTTCAAATGGTGATAGTGCCCACTGTGACATTGCCAATGGAGACCATCCTCACTGTGACAGTGCTCATAGTTACAGTGCTCATGCTAGAAATGACCATGGTGACATTGCTCATTGTGGCAGTGCTAAAGGGGCAGTGCCGATGATGACAGTGCTTAGGTTGATAGTGTTCACAGTGTCTGTGCTCAAGGTTATACTGCCCTTGGTGACAGTGCACATGGTGATAGTTCTCACAGTGACAGTGCCTATTGTGACAATACTCATGGTGACAGTTCCCATGGTGACCATTCTCACATTGATAGTGCCCCTGGTGACAGTTCGCTTGGTGAAAATTCTCCTGATGAGAGTGCCCATGTTGGTAGTACCATTGGTGACAGTGCTCACAGTGATAGTGACCATGGCAAAACTGCAGATGATGGCCGTGACATTGGTGACATTGCCCATGATGACAGTCCTCATGATGACAGTTCTCACGGTGATAGTGTCCATAGTGACAGTGCACATTGTTGTAATGCACATGGTGGCAGTGAAAAATGGTGAAAGAGTCCATGGTGACAGTGCTCATGGTGACAGTGCACACGGTGACAGGGCTTGTGGTTGCATTACACATTGTGACAGTGTTCACATTTGCAGTGCCCATTGTAACCGTGCTCACCATGATAGTATCCATGGTGACAGTGATCACGGTGATAGTGCCGATGGTGACAGTGTTCAGAGTGATAGTGCCCATGGTTAAGTTGCCCATGGTGACAGTGCTCACGGTAATAGTGAGCATAGTGATAGTGCACTTGTTGACCATGCCCATGCTGACAGTACACATGGTGATAATTCTCAGGTTGGTAGTGCCCATGGTGGCAGTGCACATGGACACCACCAGCAAGGTGATAGTGCTCACTGTGACAGGGCCGATGGGGACAGTGCAAACTCTGACTTTGCCTATCGAGAGTGTGATCACAGTGACAAAGCCCATGGTGACAGTGACCACGGTGACAGTTCTAATGCTGATAGTACCCATAGTGACAATACCCATGGTGACAGTACTCATGGTGATAATGCTCAAGGTGATAGTGCCCATGGGGATAGTGCCCATGGTGAGAGTCCTCACGGTAATAGTGCCAATGCTGACAGTTCCCATTCTGAATGTGCTCATGACGACAGTGCCTATGTTGACAATTCCAATGGTGACAGTGCTCACGGTGATACTGACGGTGGTAACAGTTCACATGGTGGCCGTGCCCTTGGTGACAGTTCCCATGATGACAGTACTCATGGTGACAGTGCTCACGATGATAGTGTCCATGGTGAGAGAGCACATGGTGGGAGTGCACATGCTGGCAGTGAAAAATGGTGACAATGCTCAAGGTGATAGTGCACACGGTGAAAACCATTGCTGACAGTACTCACAGTGACACTGCTCATGGTTGCAATACCCATGGTGACAGTGCTCACTATGACAGTGCCCACGGTATGAGTACCCATGGTGACAGTGCTCATGGTGACACTGCCCATGATGAGAGTGCCCATGGTGACAGTGCCCATGGTGACATTGCATATGTTGACATTGCTCACGGAGACAGTGCACATGGTGACACTGACCACAGTGAGAATGCTCTCGGTGATAGTGCCCATGGCGAAAACACTCATGGTGACAGTCCCCATTGTGCCACTGCCCATGGTGACAGTGACCACAGTGAGACGTCTCATGGTTATAGTGCTCACGGTAATAGTGCTCATGGTGAAAGTGCCAATAGTGACAATACCCAGGGTGACAGTACTCATGGTGAAAATACCCATGGTGGCAGTTCTTATAGTGAGAGTGCTCGTGGTGGAACTGCCCATGGTGACAGTGCTCATTGTAGCAGTGCTCATGGTGACAGTGACGATGATGCCAGTGCTTATGGTGATGGTGTTCACAGGGGCTATGCTTATGGAGATAGTGCTCACGGTGACACTGCCTATGATGACAGTGCCCAGGGTGACAGTGCGCATGGGGAAACTGTCCATGATAACATTAACAATGATGATAGTGCCCCTGGTGACACGGCCCACAGTGATATTGCTCATGGTGATATTGACTTAGGTGACAGTGCTCATGATGAAATTGCCCATCCTGACAATGCTCATAGTGACATTTCCCTTCGAGAGAGTACCCATATTGACAGTGCCCATGGTGACGTGCTCATGTTGACAGTGCTCACAGTGATAGTGCCCACGGTGACATTGCCTATGGTGACACTTCTCACGGTGACATTGCCCATGGTGACAGGGCTGATGGTGACGTGCTCATGTTGAGAGTGCTCACAGTGATAGTGCCCATGGTGACATTGCCCATGGTGGAATTGCTCACGATGCCAGTGCCCACAGTGACAGTGCTCACGCTGAGAGTTGTCATGGTGATAGTGCCCATGGTGACAGTGCGCATGGTGATACTGCCAATGGTGACAGTACTCGTGGTGACAGTACTCATGGTGGCAGTACCCATGGTGACAGTGCTCAAAATGGCATTTCCCATGGTGACATTGCCCATGGTGACATTGCCTATGGTGACACTTCTCACGGTGACATTTCCCATGGTGACATAGCTCATGGTGACACTCTGCAGTGTGACAGTGCCCATGGTGACAGTGCTCACAGTGAAGTGCTCATGGTAATATTGTTTATGTTGAGAGTGCCCAAGGTGAAAATACCCATGGGGAGAGTACTCACTGAGAAATTGCCCATGGTTACATTTCTCATAGTAACAGTTCTCATGGTGACAGTGCTCATGGTTGCAGTGCCCTCAGTGGCAGTGCTCGTGGTGTCAGTGCTCATGGTGACAATGCTCATGGTGGCAGTTCCCATGGTGAGCGTACCATTGGGGCATTGCACATCGTGACAGTGCCCATGGCAACCGTGCTCACGGTGATATGACCCATGGTGACAGTTATCATGCCTGTTGTGCCGAGGCTGATAATGCTCGCGGTGATAGTGCCCATGGTTACAGTGCCCATGGTGACCGTGTTCAGAGTAATAGTGAGCATAGTGATAGTGTACTTGGTGAGTGTGCCCATGGTGACTGGGCCCAAGATGACAGCACACATGGTGATACAGCTCAATGTGATAGTGCCCTTGTGGACAGTGCGCATGGTGATAGTTCTCACGTTGACATTGCCTATGATGACAATGCTCATGGTGACAGTGCCCATGGTGACCGTTCTCACGTTCATAGTGCCCATGGTGACAGTTCGTATGGTGAAAGTTCTCATGATGACAGTGCCCATGTTGGGAGTTCCATTGGTGACAGTGCTCACAGTGATAGTGACCATGGTAAGATTGCAGATGGTGGCTGTGCCATTGCCCATGATGACAGTACTCATGGTGACAGTGCTCATGGTGATAGTGTCCAAGGTGACAGTGCACATGGTTGTAATGCACATGGTGGCACTGAAAAATAGTTATAGTGCCCATTGTGACAGTGCTCATGCTGACAGTGCACAAGGTGACAACCCATGCTGACAGTGCTCACAGTGACTGGGCTCTTGGTTGCATTACCCATTGTGACAGTGCTCACAGTTACAATGATCATGTTAACTGTACTCACTATGATAGTGTCCATGGTGACAGTGATCACAGTGATAGTGCCGATGGTGATAGTGCTCACGGTGAGAGTGCCCATGGTGACAGTGCTCATGGTCATAGTGAGCATAGTGACAGTGCACTTGTTGAACATGGCCACGCTGAGAGTCCAAATGGTGATAATTCTCAAGTTGGTAGTGCCCAAGGTGGCAGTGCCCATGGACACCACCATCAAACTGATAGTGCTCACTGTGACAGGGCCCAAAGGGACAGTGAAAACCGTGACTTTGCCTATCGTGACAGTGCCCACAGTGACAAATTCCATCATGACAGTGACCACGGTGACAGTTCTAATGCTGATAGTGCCCATGGCGATAATTCCCATGGTCAGAGTCCTCACGGTGATACTGCCCATGGTGACAGTTCCCATTCTGAAAGTGCTCATGATGACAGTGCCTATGTTGGTAATTCCCATGGTGACACTTCTCACAGTGATACTGACAATGGTTACAGTTCACATGTTGGCCATGCCCTTGGTGACAGTGCCCATGAAGACAGTACTTATGGTGACAGTTTTCTCGGTGACAGTGCCCATGGTGAGAGTGCGCTTTGTGGTAGTGCACATGGTGTCACTGAAAAATTGTGACAGGGCTCATGGTGATATTGCTCATGGTAAAAACCCATGCTAACAGTACTCACAGAGACACTGCTCATGATGGCAGTACCCATGGTGACAGTGCTCACAGTGACAGTGCCCACTGTATGAGTGCCCATGTTGACAGTGTTCATGGTGACACTGACCACGGTGACATTGCCTATAGTGACAGTGCTCATGGTGACAGTGCCCATGGTGACACTGACCACAGTGAGAATGCTCACGGTGATAGTGCCAATGGTGACAGCACTCATGTTGACAGCCCCCATTGTGCAAGTGACAGTGACCATGGTGAGAGATCTCACGGTGATAGCGCTCACGGTAATAGTCCTCATGGTGACAGTGCAAATGGTGACAATACACAGGGTGACAGTACTCATGGTGAAAAGACCCATGGTAGCAATTCCCATAGTGACAGTGGTCATGGGGGAAGTGCCCATGCTGACAGTGCTCATTGTGGCAGTGCTCATGGTGACAGTACTGATGAGGCCAGTGATTATGGTGATGGTGTTCACAGTGGCTGTGCTCATGGAGATAGTGCTCACGGTGACCGTGCCCATGATGACAGTGCCCAGGTTGACAGTGCTCACGGGGAAAGTGCCAATGATAACATTAACCATGGTGATAGTGCCCCTGGTGACACGCCCCACAGTGACATTGCTCATGGTGATACTGCCTTTGGTGACAGTGCTCATGGTGAAATTGCCCATCCTGACAATGCTCATGGTGACATTGCCCTTCGAGATAGTACCCATGTTGACAGTGCCCATGGTGACGTGCTCATATTGAGAGTGCTCACAGTGATAGTGCCCATGGTGACATTGCCCATGTTGGAAGGGCCCACGGTGCCCTTGCCATTTGTGACCGTGCCCACGCTGACAGTTCTCATTGTGATAGTGCCCATGGTGACAGTGCACATGGTGGTACTTGCAATGGTGACAGTGCTCATGGTGACAGTGCTCATGGTTGCAGTACCCTTGGTGACAGTGCTCAAAATGACAGTGACAGTGGTGGCAGTGACCATGGTGACAGTGCCCACGGTGACATTGCCTATGGTGACACTTCTCATGGTGATATTGCCCATTGTGACAGGGCTCATGGTGACGTGCTCATGTTGAGAGTGCTCACAGTGATAGTGCCCATGGTGACATTGCCCATGGTGGAATTGCTCACGATGCCAGTGCCCACAGTGACAGTGCTCACACAGAGAGGTGTCATGGTGATAGTGCCCATGGTGACAGTGCGCATGGTGATACTGCCAATGGTGACAGTACTCATGGCGATTGTACTCATGGTGGCAGTACTCATGTTGACAGTGCTCAAAATGGCATTTCCCATGTTGACATTGCCCATGGTGACATTGCCTATGGTGACACTTCTCACGGTGACATTTCCCATGGTGACACGGCTCATGGTGGCACTCCGCATTGTGACAGTGCCCATGGTGACAGTGCTCACAGTGAAAGTGCTCATGGTAATACTGTTTACGTTGAGAGTGCCCATGGAGAAAATACCCATGGTGACATTACTCATTGAGAAATTGCCCCTGGTTACAATTCTCATAGCCACAGTTATGGTGACAGTGCTCATGGTGGTACTGCCCTGGGTGGCAGTGCTCGTGCTGTCAGTGCTCATGGTGACAGTGCTCATGGTGGCAGTTCCCATGGTGAGAGTACCCATGTTCACAGTGCCCATGGTGACGTGCTCATGTTGACAGTGCTCACAGTGATAGTGCCCATGGTGACATTGCCCATGGTGGAAGTGCCCACGGTGCCCTTGCCAATAGTGAGAATTCTCATGCTGACAGTTCTCATTGTGATAGTGCCCATGGTGACAGTGCACACGGTGATACTCGCAATGGTGACATTGCTCATGGTGACAGTGCTCATGGTTGCAGTACCCATGGTGACAGTGCTCAAAATGACAGTGACAGTGGTGTCAGTGACCATGGTGACAGTGCCCACGGTGACATTGCCTATAGTGAGACTTCTCACAGTGACTTTGCCCATGGTGACAGGGCTCATGTTGACGTGCTCAGGTTGACAGTGCTCACAGTGATAGTGCCCATGGTGACATTGCCCATGGTGGAATTGCACACAATGCCAGTTCCCACAGTGACAGTGCTCATGCTGAGAGTTGTCATGGTGATAGTGTCCATGGTGACATTGCGCCTGGTGATACTGCCAATGGTGACAGTACTCATGGTGGCAGTACTCATGGTGGCAGTACCCATGGTGACAGTGCTCAAAATGGCATTTCCCATGGTGACATTGCCCATGGTGACATTGCCTATGGTGATACTTCTCACGGTGACATTTCCTATGGTGACATGGCTCATGGTGACACTCCACATTGTGACATTGCCCATGGTGACAGTGCTAACAGTGAAAGTGCTCATGGTAATACTGTTTACGTTGAGAGTGCCCAAGGTGAAAATACTCATGGTGAGAGCACTCATCGAGTAACTGCCCATGGTTGCATTTCTCATAGTAACAGTTCTCATGGTGCCATTGCTCAAGGTTGCAGTGCCCTCGGTGGCAGTGCTCGTGGTGTCAGTGCTCATGGTGGCAGTTCCCATGGTGAGAGTACGATGGGGCAGTGCAAATGCTGACAGTGCCAATGGTAACCGTGCTTACGGTGATATGACCCATCGTTACAGTTATCTTGATTGTGGTACCGATGCTGATAATGCTCCCGGAGATAGTGTCCATGTTTAAGGTGCCCATGGTGACAGTGTTCAGAGTAATAGTGAGCATAGTGATAGGGTACTTGGTGTTCGTGCCCATGGTGACAGTGCCTACGGTGACAGTACACATGGTGATACTGCTCCATGTGATAGTGCCCTTGTTGACCCTGCGCATTGTGACAGTTCTCATGGTTACAGTGCCTATGTTGACAATGCTCATGGTGACAGTGCCCATGGTGAACATTCTCACGTTCATAGTGCCCATGGTGACAGTTCGTATGGTGAAAGTGCTCATGATGACAGTGCCCATGTTGGTAGTTCCATTGGTGACAGTGCTCACAGTGATAGTGACCATGGTAAGATTGCAGATGGTGGCTGTGCCATTGCCCATGATGGCAGTACTCATGGTGACAGTGCTCATGGTGAAAGTGTGCAAGGTGACAGTGCACATGGTTGTAATGCACATGGTGGCACTGAAAAATAGTTATAGTGCCCATGGTGACAGTGCTCATGCTGACAGTGCACAAGTTGACAACCCATGCTGACAGTGCTCACGGTGACTGGGCTCATGGTTGCATTACCCATTGTGACAGTGCTCACAGTTACAATGCTCATGTTAACTGTGCTCACCATGATAGTGTCCATGGTGACATGATCACTGTGATAGTGCCGACGGTGGTAGTGCTCACGGTGATAGTGCCCATGATTAAGTTGCCCATGGTGACAGTGCTCATGGTAATAGCGGGCATAGTGATAGTGCACTTGTTGACCATTACCACGCTGTGAGTACAAATGGTGATAATTCTGCAGTTGGTAGTGTCCATGGTGGCAGTGCCCATGGACACCACCCTCAAGGTGATAATGCTCACTGTGACAGGGCCCAAGGGGTCAGTGTAAAGCGTGACTTTGCTTATTGTGACAGTGCTCACAGTGACAAATTCCATCGTGACAGTGACCTCGGTGACAGTTCTAATGCTGATAGTGCCCATAGTGACAATACCCATGGTGACAGTCCTCATGGTGATAATTCTCAAGGTGGTAGTGCCCATGACGATAATTCCCATGGTGAGAGTCTTCACGGTGATAGTGCCCATGGTGACATTTCCCATTCTGAAAGTGCTCATGATGACAGTGCCTATGTTGGTAGTTCCCATGGTGACAGTGATCACAGTGATACTGACGATGGTAACCATTCACATGGTGTCCGTGCCCCTGGTGACAGTGCCCGTGAAGATAGTATTCATGGTGTCACTGCTCACGGTTATAGTGCCCATGTTGAGAATTCACATGGTGGTAGTGCACGTGGTGTCAGTGAAAAATGGTGACAGTGTTTATGGTGATAGTTCACACGGTGAAAACCCATGCTGACAGTACTCACTGTGACACTGTTAATGGTTGCAATACCCATGGTGACAGTGCTCACAGTGACAGTGCCCATGGCATGATTGCCCATGGTGACAGTGCACATGGTTGCAGTACCCATGGTGACAGTCCTCAAAATAACAGTGCCAATGGTGGCAGTGCCCATGGTGACAGATTCCACAGTGACATTGTCTTTGTTGACACTTCTCATGGTGACATTTCCCATGGTGACAGGGCTCATGGTGACAGTCTGCATTCTGCCTCTGCTGAAGGTGACAGTACTCACGGTGACACTGTCCATTGTGACAGTGACCAAGGTGAGAGTGCTCACGGTCATAGTGCCCATTGTGACAGGGCTCATGGTGACAGTCCGTATTGTGCCATTGCCCTTTGTGACAGTGCTCACAGTGAAAGGGCTCATGGTAATACTGCTCACGGTGACAGTGCCCAAGGTGAATTTACCCATGCTCATAGTACTCATCGAGAATGTGCCCATGGTGGCAATTCTCATAATGACAGTCCTCATGGTGACAGTACTCATTGTGGCAGTGCTCATGGTGGCTGTTCCCATGGTGAGAGTAATGATGCGGTAGTGCTCATGGTGACAGTGCCCATGGTAACCATGCTCATGGTGATAGTGCACACGGTGATAGTGTCCATTGTGACATTGCCAATAGAGACCGTCCTCACTGTGTCAGGGCTCATGGTTACAGTGCTCATGGTGGAAGTGCCCATGGTGACAGTGCTCATTGTGGCAGTGCTCAGGGGGACAGTGACGATGATGACACTGCTTATGGTGATAGTGTTCACAGTGTCGTTTTCAAGGTGATAATGCTCAAGGTGGCATTGCCCTTAGTGACACTGCTCATGCTGGCAATACCCACTGTGATACACTCATGTTGAGAGTGCCCTAGATCACAATGCAATGGTGAGAGAGCTCACGGTGACAGTGACAATGATGATAGTGCCCATGATGACACTGCCCATGGTGACAGTGCTCACTGGGAAACGGCGCATGATAACATTAACCACGGTGATAGTGCCCCTGCTGGCAGTGCCCACTGTGACATTTCTCATGGTGATACTGCCTTTGGTGACAGTACTCATGGTGAAATTGCCCATGCTGACAATGCTCATGGTGACATTGCCATTGGAGAGAGGACCTATGTTGAGAATTCCCATGGTGACTTGCTCATATTCACAGTGCTCACAGTGATAATTTCCATGTTACATTGCCCATGGTAGAATTGCTCACGATGGCACTGCCCACAGTGACAGTGCTCACGCTGAAAGTTCTCATAGTGATAGTACCCATGGTGATAGTGCACATGTTGATACTGCCAATGCTGACAGTACTCATGGTGACAGTGCTCAAAATGGCAGTGCACATGGTGACAGTGCCCATGCTAACCGTGCTCACGGTGATATGACCCATGGTTACATTTATCACGGCTGTTGTGCCGATGCTGATAATGCTCCTGGTGATAATGCACATGGTTAAGGTGCCCATGGTGACAGTGTTCACAGTAAGAGTGAACAAAGTTATAGTGTACTTGGTGACCATGCCCATGGTGACAGTGCCTAAGTTGACAGTACACATGGTGATACTGCTCCATGTGAGAGTGCTCTTGTTGACACTGCACATGAAACAAGGAACAAGGATGTTTTTAAAGACTGGTATGCTCTTTAAAACATTTTTAAAATACATGTCATTGATAAAGCTAAAAACTGGAAGGTTGTGTAATACAACAGATTAATCATGGAGAAGAGTGAAAATATGCTGTTTTGAAAAATATGGCAGATCAGATTTTCTGCCTAATTATATAAGAAGATTTATCTTAAAAATAAGGATTGCTTTAAAGACTTATTGGATGTAAAATAAGTTAAGGGTATTTCAAAGGGCATGTCTTCAAAGAAAGGTGAGAAGTGGGAAAACACAGAAAGTTGAGGGGAAAATACGTAAATATATACATTGTTATATGGTGAACTAAGCCTTAGGCCCTCTACAATGTGTAGGACTTGACCCTTACATACTTACGAGTAAGGTGGAATCTTCAAAAAGTTCAAAACTTTATAATTAAAAAGAATATTAAACTTAATAACTAAGTGTTTTAATTGATATCAGAAGATCCAAACAATAAACCGCGAGAACATAGAAAGAAAATAAATAAAATATGAGCAGAACTTAATAAAATAGAAAACGTAAAAACTGAGGTGATTTAGTAAGTCATAAGAATATTCTTTGAAAAGATTTAAAAAACATACTTTGATTAAGCAAAACAAAAACATAAGTAAATAATATACAGAAAGAATCAGGACAATGTTATAGCACATAATATATGAAATGCCAGTAAATTTGAATATTTCTGTAAAGTGGAAAATTTCCTAGCTCCTAAAGTTTACAAAAACTGACACAAGAGGAAATCATTTAAGGCCATCATGTCTGCCCTTGGCATTCTAGGAACGCCCTGGCCTCAGGATACAGCTTCTGTAGTCCATGGCAACCTCCGGATAGGATGCGGGGATGCAGGAGTTTGGAACACTGCCCTCGCTGAGGGTGTGGGTGTGGCCATCTCTGCTCTGACTGAACAAAGGGCAGGGGAGCAGGGGGCCAAGGGCAGTGCCCTCAGATCCCGGAAGGCCCAGGGGTGAGGCACGAGCATTTAGGCCCAGGCCAAATAGTGACTTCTTGGTCTGCGCAGCAACACGGCTTCTCACCTTTCCACACAGGCCACACTCCAACTTGAAGTGTCTGTGGAACATTTCGGCAGAGTACACCTCCCCATAGGTCTGGGCGTCGTAGCTTCCTGCCAGGTGACCGAAGGTCGCAGGCAGGCGGGTGCCTGTGACACACTCGGAGAGGCTCCTGCCAGGGACCCTGGCCACTCAGTGCCCCTGCCCCACAACGGGGGGCACTAAGCTGCCTTGTCTGAGTGCCCTGCCACAAGAGGGAGTACTGGTGCAACACTTCTATTTAATGGGGTCCTTGCGGTCTATTCATTGGAGGTACACATATAAATCTTTGCCGACTTTCTGCTCAAATTCATGAAAGTTCAGACCTAAGCCTCTTACAAGGTCAGCATTTTAGCTAAGCTTGAGCTCATGATCTAAATTTACACATTAATGAAGAAATAAGCTACAAGTGGAGACAATCAGCTAAAACAATCAATACCAGAATTAGATTCCCAAGGGCATCCGTCAGATGTTGGAATAATCAGGTGCAAGGCAAAAGATATAAATTCAACTAGAACTGAAACAAGTTACAAGGATGTTTTAAAAGACAGGTAGGATATTTAAAACATTTTTAAAATACATGTCATTGATAAAGCTAAAAACTCGAAGGCTGTGTAATACAACAGATTAATCATGGAGAAGAGTGAAAATATGCTGTTTTGAAAAATATGGCAGATCAGATTTTCTGCCTAATTATATAAGAAGATTTATCTTAAAAATAAGGATTGCTTTAAAGACTTATTGGATGTAAAATAAGTGAAGGGTATTTCAAAGGGCTTGTCTTCAAGGAAAGGTGAGAAGTGGGAAAACACAGAAAGTCGAGGGGAAAATATTTCAGTATATACATTGCTATATGATGAATTAAGCCTTAGGCAAGCAACGATGTGGAGGACCAGATCGTTAGATACTTACAAGTAAGCTGGAATCTTCAAAAATTTCAACCTATTATAATTAAAAAGATTTATTAAAATTAATAACCAAGTGTTTTATTTGACATCAGAAGATCAAAACAATAAACCCTGAGAACATAGAAAAAATATAAATAAAGATATGAGCAGAAATAAATAAAACAGAAAACGTATAAAATACAGGTGATTTAGTAAGTCAAAAGAATATTCTTTGGAAAGACTTAAAAACACACATCTATTAAGCAAAACGAAAACAAAAGTAAATAATATACAGAAAGAATCAGGACAATGTTATACCATAGAATATATGAAATGCCAGTAAATTTGAACATTTCTGTTAAGTGGACAATTTCCTGGCTCCTAAAATTTACCAAAACTGACACAAGAGGAAATCATTTAAGGTCATCATGTCTGCCCTTGGCATCCTACGAATGCCCTGGCCACAGGATGCCGCTTCTGTAGTCCATGGCAACCTGCGGAGAGGGGGCGGGGCTGCAGGAGGTTGAGACATGGCCCTCACTGAGGGTGTGGTTGAGGCCGTCTCTGATGTGACTGCACAAAAGGCAGGGGAGCAGGGCGCCCAGTTTAGGACCATCAGAGCACGGCAGGCCCAGGGGCATGGCAGAAGCATTTATGCCCAGGCCAAAGAGTGCCTTCTTGGTCTGCGTGGCAGCCCGGGCACTCACCTTAACACTCAGGCCGCCCTCCTACATGAAGTGTTTGTGGAACGTATCCACGGAGTACACATCCCTGCACAGGTATCCATAGGTCTGGGCGTCGTAGCTAACAGCCAGGTGACCGAAGGTCACAGGCAGATTGGTCCCTGGGACACACGCAGAGAGGCTCCTGCCCAGGACCCTGGCTGTTCACTGCCAATGCCCCAGAGTGGGGGCCACAAAGCACCCCTGTCTGAGGGCCCTGCCACTCGAGGGAGTATAGGCCCAACACTTCTAGAAAACAGGGTTCTTGCAGGCATCTCATTGGAGAGAGACAAATAAATCTTTGATGACTTTCTGCTGAAGCTCACGAGCGTTCAAACCTAAGCCTCTTACATGGACAGCTGTTTAGCTAAACATGAGCTCATGATCTAAATTTACAGAAAAATGAAGAAAGCAGCTACAAGTTGAGACAATCAGCAAAAACAATCATACCAGAATTAGATTCCCAAGGCCATCCATCAGATGTTGGAATAATCAGGTGCAAGGCAGAAAATGTACATAAAACTAGAACTGTAACATGGAACTAGGATGTTTTAAAAGACTGGTAGGATCTTTAACACATTTTTAAATTGCATGTCTTTGATAAATCTAAAAACTCGAAAGTTGTATAATACAACAGATTAATCATGGAGAAGAGTGAAATTATGCTGTTTTGAAAAATAGGGCAGATCAGATTTTCTGCCTAATTATATAAGAATATTTATCTTAATAAATACACATTATTTTAAAGACTTATTGGCTGTAAAATAAGTTAAGGGTATTTCAAAGGGCTTGTCTTCAAAGAAAGGTGAGAAGTGGGAAAACACAGAAAGTCGAGGGGAAAATATGTCAATATATAAATTGCTATATGATGAATTAAGCCTTATGCCAGCAACAATGTGGAGGACCTGACCCTTACAAACTTACAAGTAAGCTGGAATCTTCAAAATGTACGACTCTTTATAATTAAGAAGATTTATTAAAGTTAATAACCAAGTGTTATAAGTGACATCAGAAGATCAAAACAATAAACCCTGAGAACATAGAAAGAATATAATTAAAATATGAGCAGAGCTTAAGAAAATAGAAAACGTATAAAATTGAGGTGATTTAGAAAGTCAAAGGAATATTCTTTGAAAAGATTTAAAAAACACACTTTGATTAACCAAAACAAAAACATAAGTAAACAATATACAGAAAGAATATGGACAATGTTATAGAATAGAATATATGAAATGCCAGTAAATATGAACATTTCTATAAAGTTGACAATTTCCTACCTCCTAAAGTTTACCAAAACTGACACAATAGGAAATCATTTAAGACCATCATGTCTGCCCTTGGCATTCTCGGGACTCCCTGGCCTCAGGATGCAGCTTCTGTAGTCCATGGCCACCTGTGGAGAGAGAGTGGGGCTGCAGGATGATGGAACACTGCCCTCACTGAGGTTGTGGGTGTGGCCATCTCTGCTGTGACTGAACAAAGGGCAGGGGAGCATGGGGCACAGTGAAGTGCCCTCAGAGCCAGGCAGGCCCAGCGGTGTGGCACAAGGATTTAGGCCCAGGCCACAGAGCACCTTCCTGGTCTGTGCGGCAGCCCAGCCACTCACCTTTCCACTCAGGCTGCCCTCCTATTTGAAGAGTGTGTGGAACATGTACACGGAATACACGTTGCTGCACAGGTAACCATAGGTCTGGGGATCATAAGTTGCTGCCATGTGACTGAAGGTCTCAGGCAGGTGGGCCCCTGGGACACATGCAGAGGGGCTGCTGCTCGGGCCCCTTGCTGCTCAGTGCAGCTGCCTCAGAGTGGGTTCCACAAAGCAGCCCTGTCTGAGTCCCCTGCCACTAGAGGTACTATTGGCAAAACACTTTTAGAAAACGGGGTCCTTGCGGGCAACTCAGTGGAGGGACACAAATAAATCTTTGTTGACTTTCTGCTGAAGTTCACGAGCGTACACACCTAAACCCCTTAAAAGGTCAGCTGTTTAGCTAAATGTGAGATCATGATCTAAATTTACACAATAATGAAAAAGTCAGCTACAAGTGGAGACAATCAGCAAAAACAATCAATACCAGAATTAGATTCCCAAGGCCACACATCAGATGTTGGAATAATCAGGTGCAAGACAGAAAATATACATAAAACTAGAACTGAAACAATGAACAAGGATGTTTTAAAAGACTGGTAGGATCTTTAACACATTTTTAAAGTACATGTCTTTGATAAAGCTAAAAACTCGAAAGTTGTATAATACAACAGATTAATCATGGAGAAGAGTGAAATTATGCTGTTTTGAAAAATAGGGCAGATCAGATTTCCTGCCTAATTATAAAAGAAGATTTATCTAGAAAAATACACATTATTTCAAAGACTTATTGTTTGTGAAATAAGTTAAGGGTATTTCAAATGGCTTGTCTACAAAGAAAGATGAGATGTAGGGAATCACAGAAAGTCAAGGGGAAAATATGTTAATATATACATAGCTATATGGTGAACTAAGACTTAGGCCTGCAACTATCGGGAGGACTTGACCCTTAGATACTTAAAAGTAAGCTGGAGTCTTCAAACATTTCAACACTTTAAAATTAAAAAAATATTAAAATTAATAACCAAGTGTTTTATTTGACATTAGAAGATCAAAACAATAAACCCTGAGAACATAGAAAAAAATATAAATAAAGATATGAGCAGAACTAAACAAAACAGAAAACGTATAAAATTGAGGTGATTTAGTAAGTCAAAAGAATATTCTTTGAAAAGATTAAAAAAAAACACTTTGATTAAGCAAAACAAAACATAAGTAAATAATATACTGAAAGAATCAGGACAATGTCTTAGCAGAGAATATATAAAATGTCAGTAAATTTGAACATTTCTGTAAAGTGGACAATTTCCTAGCTCCTAAAGTTTACCAAAATTGACACAAGGGGAAATCATTTGAGGACATCATGTCTGCCCTTGACATCCTCGGAACGTCCAGAGCTCAGGATGCAGCTTCTGTAGTCCATGGCAACCTGCGGAGTGGGGGCGGGTCTGGAGGAAGTTGGAACACTGCTCTCACTGAGGGTGTGGGTGTGGCCGTCTCTGCCCTGACTGAACAAAGGGCATTGGAGCAGGGGGCCCAGGGGAGGGCCCTCAGAGCCTGGCAGGCCCAGGGCGTGGCACAAGCATTTCGGCCCAGGCCAAACAGCGCCATCTTTTTCGGCACGGCAGCCCGGCCTCTCATCTTTCCACTCAGGCTGCCCTCCTACTTGAAGTTTGTGTGGAACGTGTCCGCGGAGTACACCTCACTGCACAGGTAACCATAGGCCTGGGCATTGTAGCTTCCTGCCAGGTGACCAAAGGTCCCTGGGACACATGCAGAGAGGCTCCTACCCAGGCCACTGGCCGCCAAGTGCCCCTGCCCCAGAGTGGGGGCCACAAATCAGCCCTGTATGAGTCGCCTGCCTCTAGAGGGAGTATTGGCTCAACACTTCTAGAAAACGGGGTCCGTGCGGGCAAATCAGTGGAGGGACAAAATAAATCTTTGCCGACTTTCTGCTGAAGCTTACGAGCGTTCACACCTACGCCTCTTACTAGGTCAGCTGTTTACCTAAACATGAGCTCATTATCTAAATTTACACAATAATGAAGAAATCAGCTAAATGTGGAGACAATCAGCAAAAACAATCAATACAATAATACACTTTAGGATTCCGGGTAAGATGGCGGAGGAGTGGGACGCGGGGATCATCTTCCTCCCCGCGGATACACCAGAGGTGCGGCTACACGTGGAGCAGCTCCTGCAGAGCACCTGCTGAGCGCTGGCGGGGGACCCCGGACCTCCCAAGGGGCAAGAAACTCCCCACGTACCTGGGTGGGGCAAAGCGGAGGGATCCGCACACGGAGGATCGGTGCCGAGCGGCACTCACCAGCCCGAAAGGCTTGTCTGCTCGCCCGCCGGGGCGTGCAGCGCTGGAGGCTGAGTCTCGGGCTTCGGTCGGAGCGCGGGGAGAGGATTGGGGCTGGCGGCGAGAACTCAGCCTGAAGGGGGCTAATGTGCCACAGCTAGCCGGGAGGGAGTCCGGGAAAACTCTGGAGCTGCCGAAGAGGCAAGAGACTTTTTCTTCCCTCTTGGTTTCCTGGTGCGCTAGGAGAGGGGATTAAGAGCGCTGCTTAAAGGGGCTCCACGGACGGGCGCGAGTCGCGACTGAAAGCGCGGAGCCCAGTGACAGGCGTGGGACTCTGGGCCTGCTGCTGCCGCCGCCGGGGAGCCTGTGTGCGAGCGCAGGTCACTGCCCACACCGCCCTTCCGGGAGCCTGTGCAGCCTGCCACTGCCGGGGTCCCGGGATCCAGGGGCGGCTTCCCTGGGAGAACGCACGGCGCGCCTCGGGCTGGTGCAACGTCACGCCGACCTCTGCCGCTGCAGGCTTGCCCCGCACTCCGCGCCCCTCCCTCCCTCCCAGCCTGAGTGAGCCAGAGTCCCCGAAGAGGCTGCTCCTTTAACCCTGTCCTATCTGAGCGAAGAACAGACGCCCTCCGGCGACCTACACGCAGAGGCGGGGCCAAATCCAAAGCTGAGACCCAGGAGCTGTGAGAACAAAGAAGAGAAAGGGAAACCTCTCCCAGCAGCCTCAGAAGCAGCGGATTAAAGCTCCACAATCAACTTGATGTACCCTGCATCTGCGGAATACATGAATAGACAACACATCATCCCAAATTGAGGAGCCCGGAGTCAGTGCTGTGCCTCTGAGGTGGGAGAGCCAACTTCGGGGCGCTGGTCCACAGGAGACCTCCCAGCTCCACATAATATCAAACGGCGAAAATCTTCCAGGGATCTCCATCTCGACACCAGCACCCAGCTTCGCTCGGCGACCGGCGGGCTACAGTGCTGGACACCCTGAGCCAGGCAGCTAGCAAGACAGGAACACAACGCCACCCATTAGCAGAGAGGTGGCCTAAAATCATAAAAAGTCCACAGACACCCCAAAACACACCACCAGACGTGGACCTGCCCACCAGAAAGACAGGATCCAGCCTCATCCACCAGAACACAGGCACTGGTCCCCTCCACCAGGAAGCCTACACAACCCACTAAACCAACCTTAGCCACTGGGGACAGACACCAAGAGCAACGGGAGCTGCGAACCTGCAGCCTGCAGGGAGGAGACCCCAGACACAGTAACATGGGCAAAATGAGAAGACAGAAAAACACACAGCAGGAGAAGGAGCGGGATGAAAACCCACCAGACCTAACAAATGAGGAGGTAATAGGCGGTCTACCTGAAAAAGAATTCAGAATAATGATGGTAAAGATGATCCAAGATTCTATTTCCCAGATCCAAAATCTTGGAAATGGAATAGACAAAATGCAAGAGACAGTTGGCAAGGACCTAGAAGAACTAAAGATGAATCAAGCATCGATTAAAAACACAATACATGAAATAAAGAATACTCTGGATGGGATCAGTAGCAGAATGGCTGAGGCAGAAGAACGGATAAGTGAGGTGGAAGATGGAATGGTGGAAATAACTGCTGCAGAGCAAAATAAAGAAAAAAGAATGAAAAGAACAGAGGACGGTCTCGGAGACCTCTGGGACAACATTAAACGCACCGACATTCGAATTGTAGGGGTTCCAGAAGAGGAGGAGAGAGAGAAAGGGACTGAGAAAATATTTGAGGAGATTATAGTTGAAAACTTCCCTAATATGGGAAAGGAGGTGGTTGATCAAGTCCAGGAGGCACAGAGAGTCCCATGCAGGATAAGTCCGGGGAGAGATATGCCAGGACACATATTAATCAAACTGTCAAAAACTGAACACAAAGAAATCATATTAAAGGCAGCAAGGCAAGGGCAACAAATAACACACAAGGGAATCCCCATTAGGATAACAGCTGATCTCTCGGCAGAGACTCTGCAAGCCGGAGGGGAGTGGCAGGACATAATTGAAGTGATGGGGGAGAGAAGCCTGCAACCAGGATTGCTCTACCCAGCAGGGATCTCATTCAGATTTGATGGAGAGATTAAAACGTTTGCAGACGAGCAGAGGCTGGGAGGGTTCAGCGCCACCAGACCAGCTTTGCAACGAATGCTGGGGGAACTTCTCTAGGCAAGAGACACAACAGAGGTAAAAGACCTACAATAATGAACCCGGAACGATTGGGAGAGTGGGAGTGGGAACATACATATCGATAGTTACCTTAAATGTGGGTGGACTGGGTGCTCCCACCAGGAGACGCAGAGTGGCTGGGTGGATACGGAAACAGGACCCATCTATGTGCTGTCTGCAGGAGACCCACTTCAGACCTAGAGACACATACAGACTGAAAGTAAGGGGATGGAAAAAGATATTCCATGCAAATGGAAACCAAAGGAAAGCTGGAGTAGCAATTCTCATATCAGACAAAATAGACTTTAAAATAAGGACTACTAGAAGAGACAGAGAAGGACACTACATAATGATCAAGGGATCGATCCAAGAAGAAGATATAACAATTGTAAATATTTGTGCACCAAACATAGGAGCACCTCAATACATAGGGCAAATACTAACAGCCATAAAAGGAGAAATCGACAGTAACACAATCATAGTAGGGGACTTTAACACCCCACTTTCACCAATGGACAGATCATCCAAAATGAAAATAAATAAGGAAACACAAGCTTTAAATGATACATTAAACAAGATGGACTTAATTGATATTTATGGGACATTCCATCCAAAAACAACAGAGTACACATTTTTCTCAGGTGCTCATGGAACATTCTCCAGGATGGATCATATCTTGGGTCACAGATCGAGCCTTGGTAAATTTGGGAAAGTTGAGGTTGTATCAGGTATCTTTTCCGACCACAACGCTATGAGACTAGATATCAATTACAGGAAAAGATCTGTAGAGAATGCAAACACATGGAGGCTAAACAATGCACTACTTAATAGCAAAGTGATCACTGAAGAAATCGGGGAGGAAATTAAAAAATACCTAGAAACAGGTGACAATGGAGACACGACGGCCCAAAACCTATGGGATGCAGCAAAAGCGGTTCTGGGAGGGAGGTTTATAGCAATACGGTCCCACCTTAAGAGGCGGGAAACATCTCGAATGGACAACCTAGCCTTGCGCCTAAAGCGATTGGAGAAAGAAGAACAAAAACATCCCAAGGTTAGCAGAAGGAAAGAAATCATAGAAATCAGATCAGAAATAAATGAAAAAGAAATGAAGGAAACGATAGCAAAGATCAATAAAACTAAAAGCTGGTTCTTTGAGAAGATAGACAAAATTGATAAACCATTGGCCAGACTCGTCAAGAAGGGAAGGGAGAAGACTCAAGTCAGTGGAATTGGAAGTGAAGGGGGAGAGGTAACAACTGACACTGCGGGGATGCGGGGGATCATGAGAGATTACTACAGGCAACTCTATGCCAATGGAATGGACAACCTGGAAGAAATGGACAAATTCTTAGAAATGCACGGCCTGCCGAGACTGAACCAGGAAGAAATGGAAGATGTGAGCAGACCAATCACAAGCACTGAAATTGAAACTGTGATAAAAAATCTTCCAACAAACAAGGGCCCAGGACCAGATGGCTTCACAGGCGAATTCTGTCAAGCATTTAGAGAGGAGCTAGCACCTGTCCTTCTGAAACTCTTCCAAAGTGTGGCAGGGGGAGGAACACTCCCAAACTCATTCTGCGGGGCCGCCATCGCCTTGATGCCAAGGCCAGGCAGGGATGTCGCAGAGAGAGAAAACTACAGGCCAATATCACTGATGAACATAGATGCAAAAGTCCTCGACAGGATACTGGCAGACAGAGTCCAACAGCGCATTGAAAGGATCGTACACCATGATCGAGTGGGGTTTGTTCCAGGAATGCAAGGATTCTTCAATATACGCAGGTCAGTCGACGTGATACACCATATTGGCAGATTGAAGGAGAAGAACCATGTGATCATCTCAGTGGATGCAGAGAAGGCTTTCGACGAGATTCAGCACCCATTTGTGATAAAAGCCCTGCAGAGGGTGGGCATGGAGGGAACTTTCCTCAGCATAGTGAAGGCCATGTATGGCAGACCCACGGCCAGCATCGTCCTCAATGGTGAAGAACTGAGGCCATTTCCACTAGGATCAGGAGCTAGACGGGGTTGCCCACTTTCACCACTCTTGTTCAACCTAGTTTTGGAGGTTTTGGCCACAGCGGTCGGGGAAGAAGAGGGAATGAAAGGAATCCAGATTGGAGGAGAGGAGGTGAAGCTGTCGCTGTTTGCAGATGACATGATACTGTACATGGAGAGTCCTAGGGATGCTGCCAGAAAGCTACTAGAGTTAATCAATGAATTTGGTGAAGTTGCAGGATACAAAATTAATGCACAGAAATCTCTGGCATTCCTATATACTGATGATGAAAAATCTGAAAGTGAAATCAAGGAAACACTCCCATTTGCCATTGCAACAAAAAGAATAAAATATCTAGGAATAAACCTACCTAAGGACACAAAAGACCTGTATGCAGAAAATTGTAGGACACTGATGAAAGAAATTGAGGATGATACAAATAGATGGAGAGATGTACCATGTTCTTGGATTGGAAGAATCAGCGTTGTGAAGATGACTCTACTGCCCAGGGCAATCTGCAGGTTCAATGCAGTCCCTGTCGGGCTGCCACTGGCATTTTTCACAGAACTAGAACAAAGAATTTCACAGTTTGTATGGAAACACAGAAGACCCCGAATAGCCAGGGCAATCTTGAGAACGAGGAATGGAGCTGGAGGGGTCAGGCTCCCTGACTTCAGACTATACTACAAAGCTACAGTAATCAGGACAGTATGGTGCTGGCACAAAGGCAGAGAGATGGATCGGTGGAGCAGGGTGGAAGGCCCAGAGTTGAACGCACGGACATATGGTCGCCTTGTCTTTGATAAGGGAGGCAGGAGTGTACAGTGGAGAGAGGACGGTCTCTTCGGTGAGTGGTGCTGGGAAAACTGGATAGGGACATGTAAAAGTATGAGATTGGATCACTCCCTAACACCATACACAAAAATAAGCTCAAAATGGATTAAAGACCTAAATGTAAGGCCGGACACTGTCAAACTCTTGGAGGAACACATAGGCAGAACACTCTATGACATAAATCACAGCAAGATCCTTTTTGACCCACCTCCTAGAGAAATGGAAATAAAGACAAAAATAAACACATGGGACCTAATGAAACTTAAAAGCTTTTGCGCAGCAAAGGAAACCATAAACAAGACCAAAAGACAACCCTCAGAATGGGAGAAAATATTTGCAAATGAAGCAACTGACAAAGGATTAATCTCCAAAATTTATAAGCAGCTCATGCAGCTCAATAACAAAAAAACGAACAACCCAATCCAAAAATGGGCAGAAGACCTAAATAGACATTTCTCCACAGAAGATATACAGACTGCCAACAAACACATGAAAGGATGCTCAACATCTTTACTCATTAGAGAGATGCAAATCAAAACTACAATGAGATATCATCTCACACCAGTCAGAATGGCCATCATCAAAAAATCTAGAAACAATAAATGCTGGAGAGGGTGTGGAAAAAGGGGAACACTCTTGCACTGCTGGTGGGAATGTGAATTGGTACAGCCGCTATGGAGAATGGTATGGAGGTTCCTTGGAAAACTACAAGTGGAACTGCCATGTGACCCAGCGGTCCCACTGCTGGGCATATACCCTGAGAAAACCATAGTTCAAAAAGAGACATGTACCAAAATGTTCATAGCAGCCCTATTTACAATGGCCCGGAGATGGAGACAACCTAAGTGTCCATCATCGGATGAATGGATGAAGAAGATGTGGCACATGTATGCAGTGGAATATTACTCAGCCATAAAAAGAAATGAAATTGAGCTATTTGTAATGAGGTGGATAGACCTGGAGTCTGTCATGCAGGGTGGGGTAAGTCAGAAAGAGAAAGACAAATGCTGTATGCTGACACATATATATGGAATTTAAGAAAAAAAAATGTCATGAAGAACATAGGGGTAAGACAGGAATAGAGACACAGACCTACTAGAGAATGGACTTGAGGATATGGGGAGGGGGAAGGGTAAGCTGTGACAAAGTGAAAGAGCGGCATGGACATATGTACATTACCAAACGTGAGGTAGATGGCTGGTGGGGGGCAGCCGCATAGCACGGGGAGATCAGCTCGGTGCTTTGTGACCGCCTGGAGGGGTGGGATGGGGAGGGTGGGAGGGAGGCGCAGGAGGGAGGGAATATGGAAACATATGTATATGTATAACTGATTAAATTTGTTATAAAGCAAAAAAATAAAATAAAATAAATTAAAAAAAAAAAAATCAATACCAGAATTAGATTCCCAAGGCCATCCATCAGATGTTGGAATAATCAGGTGCAAGGCAGAAAATATACATAAAACTGGAACTGAAACAAGGAACAAGGATGTTTTCAAAGACTGATAGGATCTTTAAAACATTTTTAAATTACATGTCATTGAGAAAGCTAAATATGCGAAGGTTGTGTAATACAACAGATTGTTCACGGAGAAGAGTGAAATTAAGATGTTTTGAAAAATATGGCAGATCAGATTTTCTGCCTAATTATATAAGAAGATTTATCTAAAAACATACACATTGTTTTAAAGACTTATTGGCTGTAAAATAAGTTAAGGGTATTTCAAAGGTATTGTTCGCAAGTAAATTTGAGAAGTGGGAAAACACAGAAAGTCGAGTGGAAAATATGTAAATATATACATTGCTATATGGTGAACTAAGCTTTAAGCCAGCAACAATGTGGAGGACCTGACCCTTAGGTACTTACAAGTATGCTGTAGTCTTCGAAAGTTCAACTCTTTATAATTAAAAACATGTATTAAAATTAATATCCAAGTGTTTTAATTGATATCACAAAATCAAAATAATAAACCCTGAGAACAGAGAAAAATATAAATAAAATATAAGCAGAACTTAAGAAAAGATAAAACTTATAAAATTGAGGTGATTTAGTAAGTCAAAAGAATATTCTTTGAAAACATTTAAAAAACACTCTTTAAGTAAGCAAAACAAAAACATAAGTAAATAATATACAGAAAGAATCAGGACAATGATATAGAAGAGAATATATGAAATGTCAGTAAATTTGAACGTTTCTGTAAAGTGGACCATTTCCTAGCTCCTAAAGTTTACAAAAACTGACACAAGAGGTAATCATTTAATGCCATCATATCTGCCCTTGGAATTCTTGGAAAGCCCTGGCCTCAGGATGCAGCTTCTGTAGTCCATGGAAATCTGCAGAGAGGGTGAGGGGCTGCAGGAGGTTGGAACACTGCCCTCACTGAGGGTGTGCATATGGCCCTCTCTGCTGTGACTGAACAAAGTGCAGGGGAGCTTGGGGCACATTTCAGGGACCTCAGAGACTGGCAGGCACAGGTGGGTGGCACAAGCATTTAGGCTGAGGCTGAAGAGTGCCTTCCTTGTCTGCACGGAAACCTGGCCTCTCAGCTTTCCACTCAGGCCGCCCTCCTACTTGATGTGTGTGTGAAACGTGTACAGGGAGTACACCTCGCTTCACGGGTAAATATATGTCTGGGCTTCGTAGCTTCCTTCCAGGTGACTGATGTTCACTGGCAGTTGGATCCCTGTGACACATGATGAGAAGCTCCTGCCTGTGCCCCTGGCCTCTCAGTGCCCCTGCCTCAGAACGGGGTCCACAAAGCAGTCCAGTCTGAGTGCCCCGCTACTAGAGGGAGTATTGACACAACACTTCGAGTTAACGGGGTCCTTGCGGTCAATTCATTGGAGGGAAACAAATAAATCTTTGCAGACTTTCTGCTGAAGCTTACGAGCGTTCACACCTAAGCCTCTTACAAGGTCAGCTGTTTAGCTAAACATGAGCTCATGATCTAAATTGACACAGTAATGAAGCAATCAGCTACAAGTGGAGACAATGAGCAAAAACAATCAATACCAGAATTAGATTCCCAAGGCCATCCATCAGATGTTGGAATAATCAGGTGCAAGACAGAAAATATACATAAAAGTAGAACTGAAACAAGGAACAAGGATGTTTTCAAAGACTAGTAGGATCATTAAAACTTTTTTAAAATACATGTCATTGATAAAGCTAAAAACTCGAAGGTTGTGTAATACAACAGAATACTCATGGAGAAGAATGAAATTATGCTGTTTTGAAAATTATGGCAGGTCAGATTTTCTGCCTAATTATAAGAGAAGATTTATCTTAAAAAATACACATTATTTTGAAGACTTATTGGCTGTAAAATAAGTTAAGGGTATTTCAAAGGGCTTGTCTTCAAAGAAAGGTGAGAAGGGGGAAAACACAGAAAGTCGAGAGGAAAATACGTCAGTATATACATTGCTATATGGTAAATTAAGCCTTAAGCCAGCAACAATGTGGAGGACCTGACCCTTAGATACTTACAAGTAAACTGGAATCTTCAAAAAGTTCAACTCTTTATAATTAAAAAGATTTAATAAAATTAATAAACATGTGTTTTAATTGACATCAGAAAATCAAAACAATAAACTGTGAGAACACAGAAAGTATATAAATTAAATATGAGCAAAACTTAATAAAATAGAAAACGTATAAAACTGAGGTGATTTGGTAAGTCAAAAGAATATTCTTTGAAAAGATTTAAAAAATACACTTTGATTAAGCAAAACAAAAACTTAAGTAAATAATACACAGAAAGTATCAGGGCAATGTTATAGCATAGAATATATGAAATATCAGTAAATTTGAACTTTTATGTAAAGTGAACAATTTCCTAGCTCCTAAGGTTTACCAACACTGACACAAGAGGAAATCATTTAAGGCCATCATGCCTGCCCTTGGCATCCTCGGAACGCCCTGGCCTCAGGAGGCAGCTTCTGTAGTCCATGGCAACCTGCGGAGAGGGGGAGAGGTTGCAGGAGGTTGGAACACTGTCCTCACTGAGGGAGTGGGTGTGACCATCTCTGCTGTGTCTGAACAAAGGGCAGGGGAGCAGGGGGCACAGGGCAGGGCACTCATATCCCGGCAGGACGACGGGTGTGGCACTAGCATTTAGGCAAATGCCAAACAGCGCATTCTTGGTCTTCGTGGCAGCCCGGCCGCTCAACTTTCCACACAGGCCGCCATCCTACTTGAAGTGTGTGTGGAACATATCCGCGAGGTACACCTCCCTGCACAGGTTACCATAGGTCTGGGCTTTGTAGATTCCTACCAGGTGACCGAAGGTCACAGGCTGTTGGGAACATGGGGCATATGCGGAGAGGCTCCTGCTGGGCCCCTGCCCACTCAGTTCCCCTGACGCAGAGCGGGGGCCCCAACACAGCCCTGTCTGAGTGCCCTGCCACCAGAGGGAGTATTGGCCCAACACTTCTAGTTAACGGGATCCTTGCGGTCAATTCAGTGTAGGGACACAAAAAAATCTTTGCCAACTTTCTGCTCAAACTCACAAACGTTCACACCTAAGCTTCTTACAAGGTCAGCTGTTTAGCTAAACATGAGCTCATGATCTAAATTTACACAATAATGAAGAAATCAGCTACAAGTGAGACAATCAGCAAAAACAATCAATACCAGAATTAGATTCCCAAGGCCATCCATCAGATGTTGGAATAATCAGGTGCAAGGCAGAAAATATACATAAAACTGGAACTGAAACAAGGAACAAGGATGTTTTCAAAGACTGGTAGGATCTTTAAGACATTTTTAAAGTACATGTCATTGATAAAGCTAAATACTCACAGCTTGTGTAATACAACAGATTAATCATTGAGAAGAGTGAAATTATGCTGTTTTGAAAAATATGGCAGGTGTGATTTTCTGCCTAATTATATAAGAAGATTTATCTAAAAATACACATGATTTCAAAGAGTTATTGGCTGTGAAATAAGTTGAGGGTATTTCAAATGGCTTGTCTGCAAAGAAAGGTGAGATGTAGGGAATCACAGAAAGTCGAGGGGAAAATATGTCAATATATACATTGATATATGGTGAACTAAGCCTTAGGCCTACAACAATGTGCTGGACGTGACCTTTAGATACTTACAAGTAAGTTGGATCCTTCAAACTTTTCAAGTCTATATAATTAAAAAGATTTATTAAAATTAATATCCAAGTGTTTTATTTGACATCAGAAGATCAAAACAATAAACCCTGAGAACCTATAAAATATATAAAAAAAGATATGAGCAGAGCTTAATAAAACAGAAAACATATAAAATTGAGGTGATTTAGCTAGTCAAAAGAATATTCTTTGAAAATATTCCTTTTTCATCACAATGCTCCATGCACTTGTCATCGCAATGCTCCTTGACCCCTTTCATAGCAAGTTCCATGCGCTTGTCATCACAATTCTTCACGACCTTATCACCAAAGTTCTCAATAGCCCTTGTCACCACAATGCTCCATGCCCTTGTCATCACAGTGCTCCATGACACTTGTCATCACAATTCCACAAGCACTTGTCATCACAATGCTCCCTGCCCTTGTAATCAAATTGCTCCTTGACCCTGTCATAAAAATGCTTCCTGCCCTTCTCATCACAATGCACCACGCCATTGTCATCAATGTACTCCATGACCTTTGTCATCACAAAGATCTATGACCATTGGCATCACAATGCTGCATTACGCTTGTCATCACAATGATCGATGCCCTTCTCATCACAATGTTCCATGCCCTTCTCATTACAATCCTCCATGACCCATATATCACAGTGTTCCTTGCCCTTCTCATCACAGTGCACCACGCCATTGTCATCAATATACTCCATGACCTTTGTCATCACAAAGATCTATGACCCTTGGCATCACAATGCTGCATTACGCTTGTCATCACAATGCTCGATGCCCTTCTCATCACAATGCTCCATGCCCTTCTCATTACAATCCTGCATGACCCATATATCACAGTGTTCCTTGCCCTTGTCATCACAATGCTCCATGTGCACTCTCATCACAATAATCCATGAAATTGTTCAGACCTAAGCTCCATGCCCTTGTCATCCCAATGCTCCATTACCCCTGAAATAACAATGTTCCATGACACAAGCCATCAAAATATTACACGGCCTTGTCATCACAAGTTTCCATGACCCTTGTCATAACAGTGCTCGAAGACCCCTGTAATCACAATGCTCAATGCCCTTGTCATCACAAAGCTCCATGATGAATGTCATCAGAATGCTCTATGACCTTCTCATCACAGTGCTCCATGCCCTTGTCATCACAATGCTCCAAGAAACCTGTAATCACAATGCTCCATGCCCCTTTTCATCTCAATGCACTATGAACCCTGTCGTCAAAATGCACCATGCCCATCATCATAATGCTTCATGCTATTGTCATCACAATGACAGCAAAATGCTCCATGACCTCTGTCATCACAATG
Source organism: Mesoplodon mirus (assembly GCF_964341445.2). Lineage (NCBI taxonomy): Eukaryota > Metazoa > Chordata > Mammalia > Artiodactyla > Ziphiidae > Mesoplodon > Mesoplodon mirus. The sequence continues at coordinate 193,032,465 of NC_138976.1, read as the reverse complement.
CTCCAAACCCTTGTGATCACAATGTTCCATAACACTTGTTGTCACAACGCTCCTTGACGCTTGTCATCACAAATATCTATGGACTTCTCATCACAATGCTCCATTACCTTTGTCATCACAATGCTCAATACACATATCATCACAATGCTCCCCGACCCTTGTCGTCAGTATGCCCCTTGAACACTGTCATGACAAGTCTCCATGCCCTTTTTATCACAATGCTCCAATACCACTGTAATCACAATGTTCCATGCACTTGTCATCACAAAGCTCCATGACGCATGTCATCAGAATGCTCCATGGCCTTCTCATCAAAATGCTCTATGCCCTTGTCATCACAATGCTCCAAGACCCCTGTAATCACAATGATCCATGCCACTTTTCATCAGAATGCTCCATGAGACTAGTCATCACAAGGCTCCATAGTCTTCTCATCACAATGCTCCATTCCCTTGTAATCACAATGTTCCATTCCCTTGTCATCACAATGATCCATGACCCTGTCATCACAATACTCCACGAACATTTTCAGCCCAATGATCCATGATCTTCTCATCACAATGCTACATGACCCCTGTCATCACAATGCTCCATGACCATTGTCATCACAACACTACCTGACACCTGAAAACACAATGATCCGTGACTCTTGTCATCAAAAATCTCCATAACACTTGTCATCGCAATGATCCATCCCCTTGTCATCCCAATGCTCCATGACCCCTGTAATCAAAATGCTCCATGACGCTTGTCATCAGTGTACCATGACACTTGTCATCGCAATGCTCCATGCCTTTGTCAGCAAAATGCTACATGACCTTGTCATCACAATGCTCCATGCACTTGTCATCACAATACTCCATTACCATTGTCATCACAATACTCCATGAACCTTGGGATCACATTGCTTCATGCCCTTGTCATCACAATGCTCCATGCTCCTTGAAATCAAAATGATCCATGACCTCTGTCATCACAATGCTCCAAACCCTTGTGATCACAATGTTCCATAACACTTGTCATCACAACGCTCCATGATGCCTGTCACCACAATAGTCCATGCCCTTGTCTTCACAGAGCTCCATGACCTTTGTCATCACAATACTCAATACACATGTCATCACAATGCTCCCTGACACTTGTCGTCAGAATACTCCTTGAAAACTGTCATGAAAAGGCTCCATGCCTTTTTCATCACAATGATCCATGCAATTTTCATCACAATGCTCCATGCCATTGTCATCAAAATACTCCACAAGCTTGTCATCAGAATGCTCCATGACCCTTGTCATCACATTGCTCCATGACCACTGTCATCACAATGCTCCATGACACCAGTCATCACAATGCTCCATGCTCCTTGTCATTACAGTGCTCCATGACACTCATCATCACAATTTTCCATGGTGTTCTCATCACAGTGCTCCACGTTCTTCTCATCACAATGCTCCACGGAAATGCCATCACAATGTCCCATGCCCTGGTCATCACAGTGCTGCATGTCCCTTGTCATCACAATTCTCCATGTCCTTGTCATCACAATGCTCCATGACACTACTCATCACAATATTACATGCACTTGTCATCACAATTCTCTGTGCACTTGTCATGACAATGCTCCATGACCCCTGTCCTAGCAAGCTCCATGTACTTTTCATCACAATGCTTCACGACCTTGTCATCAAAATTCTCAATGGCCCTTCTCATCACAATGCTCCATTATCTTTTTCATCACAATCCTCCATGACACTTGGCATCACAATGCTCTATGCCATTGTCATCACAATGGACCATGACATATGTCATCACAATGCTCCCTGTCAACTGTCTTCACAATACTCCATGACCTTGTCATCACAATACTTGATGCCCTTGTCATCACAATACTTGATGCCCTTGTCATGACAATGCGTCATGACCACTCTCATCAGAATAATCCATGAAATTAGTCAGACCAATATTCCATGCCCCTTTCATCACAATGCTCCATGCCCATGTCATCACAAAGCTCCATGACCCCTGTCATCACAATGCTCTGTGACTCCAGTCAACACATTGAGTCATGACCTTTGTCATCACAATGGTCCATGCCCTCGTCATCACAAGGCTCTGTGACCTTTTTCACCACAATGCTCCCTGAATTTTTCATCACAATGCTCCGTGACCCTTGTCATCACAATGCTCCATGCTTTGTCAGCAAAATGCTCCATGACACTTGTCATCACAATGCGCCATGCACTTGTCCTCACAGTGCTCCGCAACGTTGTCATCACAATGCTCCATAAATATTGTCATCAAAATGCTCCATGCACTTCTCATCAAAATGCTCTCTCACCATTGATATCACAATGTTCCATCACTAGTCATCACAATACTCCCTCACCCCTGTCATCACAATGATCCATGACGCCTGTCATCACAATGCTACATGCCCTTAACTTCACAATGCTCCATGGCCCCTGACATCACAATGTTCCATAACCCCTGTCATCAAAATGCTCCATGACCCTTTTCATCACAATGCTCCATGACCCCTGACATCACAATGTTCCATAACCCATTTCATCAAAAGGTTAGTTGATACTTTTCATCAAATTGCCCTTTGAACCTGTCATCACAATGCTCCAAGCCCTTACCATCCCAATGTTCCATTTCATTTCTCATCACAATCCTCCAAGACACTTGGCATCACAATTCTCCATGCCATTGTCATCACCATGGACCATGATATATGTCATCACAATGTTCCCTGACAACTGTCTTCACAATAATCCATGACCTTCTCATCACAATGCTCCATGCCCTTGTCATCACAAGAGCCATGCCCACTGTCATCACAATAATTCATTAAACTTGTCAGACCAATGTTCCATGCCCCTGTCATTACAATGCTCCATGCCCTTGTCATCAAAATGCTCCGTGACTCCAGTCATCACAATGCTTCATGACCTTTGTCATCAGAATGGTCCATGCCCTCTTCATCACAAGGCTCTGTGACATTTGTCACCACAATGCTCTATGAACTTTTCATCACAATGCTCCTTGACCCTTGTCATCACAATGATCCATGCATTTGTCAGCACACTGCTCCATGACCCTTGTCATCACAATGCTCCATGCACTTGTCAGCACAATGCTCCATGACCCATGTCATCACAATCCGCCATGCGCTTGTCATCACAATGCTCCACAACTTTGTCATCACAATGCTCCATAAAACTTGTGATCACAATGCTCCATGCACTTCTCATCAAAATGCCCTTCAACATTTATATCACAATGTTCCATCACTAGTCATCACAATACTCCCTCACCCCTTTTATCACAATGTTCCATGACCCCTGTCATCACAATTCTATATGCCCTTATCATCACAATGCTCCATGACACCTGACATCACAATGTTCCATAATCCCTGACATCAAAATTCTCCTTGACCCTTTCCATCACAATGCTCCATGACCCCTGATATCACAATGTTCCATAACAACTGTCATCAAAATGATCCATGACACTTTTCATCAAATTGCTCCATGACCCTGTCATCACAATGCTCCCTGCCCTTTTCATCACAATGCACCACACACTTGTCATCAAAATGCTCCATGGCCTTTGTCATGACAAAGCTCAATGACACTTGACATCACAATGCTCCATGCCATTGTCATCACAGTCCTCCATGAAACCTCTCATCACATTGCTCCATGCCCTTGTCATCACAAAGCTCCATGACGCTTGTCATCACAATGCTCGATGCCCTTCTCATCATGCCCTGGTCATTACAATTCTCAATGACCCATGTATCACAGTTTTCCGTGCCCTTTTCATCACAATGCTCCATGCCCACGCTCATCAAAATAAACCATGAAACATTTCAGACCAATGCTCCATGATCTTGTCATCACAATGCTCCATTAACCCTGTCATAACAATGCTCCATGACCACTTCCATCACAATTTTCGAAGGCCTTTTCTTCACAACGCTCCATGACCCTTGTCATCACAATGCTCCAAGACCCCTGTAATCAAAATTCTCCATGCCTTTGTCATCACAAAGCTCCATGACGCAAGTCATCAGAATGCTCCAAGGCCTTCTCATCACAATGCTCCATGCCCTTGTCATCATAATGCTCCAAGAACCCTGTAATCACAATGCTCCATGCCCCTTTTCATCTCAATGCTCCATGAACCCTGTCATCACAATGCACCATGCCCATCATCATAATGCTTCAAGCTATTGTCATCACAATGAAATCAAAATGCTCCATGACCTCTGTCATCACAATGCTCCAAACCCTTGTGATCACAATGTTCCATAACACTTGTCATCACAATGCCCCATGACGCTCATCATCACAATTATCCATGGTTTTCTCATCACAATGCTCCATGACCATTGTCATCACAATGCTCAATACACTTGTCATCACAATGTTCCCAGACCCTTTTTGCCAGTATGCTCTATGAATCTTGTCATGACAAGGCTCCATGTCTTTTTCATCAGAATGATCCATGCTCTTTTCATCACAATGCTCCAAGACCCCTGTAATCACAATGCTCCATGCCCTTGTCATCACAAAGCTCCATGACCCATGTCATCAGAATGCTCCAAGGCCTTCTCATCACAATGCTCCCTGCCCTTGTCATCACAATGCTCCAAGACCCCTGTAATCACAGTGCCTCATGCCATTTTCATCAGAATGCTCCATGGGACTTGTCATCACAAAGCTCCATGGTTTTCTCATCACAATGTTCCAGGACCTTATCATCACAATGCTCCATTCCCTTGTCATCACAGTGCTCCATGACTCCTGTCTTAACAATACTCCATGAACATTTTCAGCCCAATGCTCCATGAACTTCTCATCACAATGCTCCATTGCCCCTGTCATCATGGTGCTCCATGACCAAACCCATCACAAACCTCCATGACCCCTGAAAACACAAATATCCGGGATTCTTGTCATCAAAATGCTCCATGACTCTTGTCATTTCTATGATCCATGCCCTTGTCATCCCAATGTTCCATATTCCATGTAATCACAATGCTCCATGACGCCTGTCATCACAGTGCTCCATGACCCTCGTCATCACAATGCTCCATGCCTTTGTCAACAAAATGCTGCATGACCTTGTCATCACATTGCTCCATGCGCTTGTCATCACAATCCTCCTTGAAATTTGGGTTCACATTGCTTCATGCCCTTGTCATCAAAATGTTCCTTGCTCCTTGAAATCAAATTGATCCATGACCTCTGTCATCACAATGCTCCAAACCCTTGTGAACACAATGTTCCATAACACTTGTCATCACAACGCCCCATGTCGCTCGTCATCACAAATATCCATGGTCTTCTCATCACAATGCTCCATGACCTTTGTCATCACAATGCTCAATAAACTTGTCATCACAATGCTCCCTGACACTTACCGCCAGTATGCTCTTTGAAACCTGTCATGACTAGGCTCCATGCATTTTTCATCACAATGATCCATGCCACTTTCATCACAATGCTCCAAGACCCCTGTAATCACAATGCTCCATGCCCTTGTCATCACAAAGCTCCATGACGCCTGTCATCAGAATGCTCCATAGCCTTCTCATCACAATGCTCCATGCCCTTGTCATCACAATGCTTCACGACCTTGTCATCAATATTCTCAATGGCCCTTGTCATCACAATCCTCCAAGCCCTTGTCATCACAATGCTCCATTACCTTTGTCATCACAATCCTCCATGACACTTTGCATCACAATGCTCCAAGCCTTATCATAACAATGGACCATGACATATGTCATCACAATGCTCCCTGACACTAGTCTTCACAATACTCTATGACCTTGTCATCAAAATGCTCGATGCCCTTGTCATCACAATGTGCCATGCCCACTGTCATCACAATAATCCATGAAACTTGTCAGACCAATTTTCCATGCCCCTGTCTTCACAATGTTCCATGACCCCTGTCATCACAATGCTCCGTGACTCCAGTCATCACAATGCTTCATGACCTTTGTCATCACAATGGTCCATGCCTTCGTCATCACAAGACTCTTTGACCTTTGTCACCACAATGTTCCCTGAATTTTTCATCACAATGCAACGTGACTTTTGTCATCACAATGCTCCATGCCTTTGTCAGCACAATGCTCCATGACCCTTGTCATCACAGTGTGCCATGCGCTTATCATCACAATGTTCCACAAACTTTTCATCACAATGCTCTTTAAACCTTGTCATCACAAGGCTCCATGCACTTCTCATCAAAATTCTCTCTCACCACAGATGTCACAATGTTCCACCACTAGTCATCACAATACTCCCTCAAACCTGTCATCACAACGTTCCATGACCCCGTCATCAAAATGCTACATGCCCATATCATCACAATGCTCCATGACCCCTGACATCAAAATGTTCCATAACCCCTGCCATCAAAATGCTCCATGACACATTTCATCACAATGCTCCATGACCCCTGACATCACAATGTTCCATAACCGCTGTCATCAAAATGTTCCATGACACTTTTCATCAAATTGCTCTTTGAACCTGTCATCACAATGCTTCCTGCCCTTCTCTTCACAATGCACCATGCCCTTGTCATCAAAATGCTCCATGACCTTTGTCATCACAAAGCTCCATGACCCTTGGCATCACAATGCTCCATGACGCTTGTCATCACAATGTTCGATGCAATTCTCATCAAAATGCTCCATGCCCTTGTCATTACAATCCTCCATGACCCACGTATCACAGTGTTCCATGCCCTTGTCTTCACAATGCTCCATGTCCACTCTCATCACAATAATTCATGAAAATTTTCAGACCTATGTTCCATGCCCTTATCATCACAATGCTCCAATACACCTGTCATAACAATGCTCCATGACCCCAGCCATCAAAATATTCCACGGACTTGTCATCACAAGGCTCCATGACCCTTGTCATCACAGTGCTCCGACCCCTGTAAGCACAATGCTCCATGCCCTTGTCATCACAATGCTCCAAGAACCCTGTAATCACAATGCTCCATGCCCCTTTTCATTTCAATGCACCATGAACCCTGTCATCACAATGCAGCATGCCCATCATCATAATGCTTCATGCTATTGTCATCACAATGAAATCAATATGCTCCATGACTTCTGTCATCACAATGCTCCAAACCCTTGTGATCACAATGTTCCATAACACTTGTCATCACAACGCCCCATGATGCTTGTCATCACAATTATCCAAGGTCTTCTCATCACAATGCTCCATAACCTTTGTCATCACAATGCTAAATACACTTGTCATCACAATGCTCCATGACACTTGTCGTCATTATGCTCCTTGAACCCTGTCATGAAAAGGCTCCATGCCGTTTTCATCACAATGATCCATGCCCTTGTCATCACAATGCTCCAAGACCCCTGTAATCACAATGATCCATGCCCCTTGTCATCAGAATGCTCCATGAGACTTGTCAACACAAGGCTCCATGGTCTTCTCATCACAATGTTCCAGGACCTTTTCATCACAATGCTCAATTCCCTTGTCATCACAATGCTCTATGACACCTGTCATCACAATACTCCATGACCACGGTCATCACAACGCTCCATAACCACTGAAAACACAATGAACTGGGATTCTTGTCATCACAATTCTCCATGCCTTTGTCAGCAAAATGCTCCATGACATTGTCATCACAATGCTCCATGCGCTTGTCATCACAATCCTCCATGAACCATGGGATCACGTTGATTCATTCCATTGTCATCACAATGCTCCATGCTCCTTGAAATCAGAATGATCCATGACCTCTGTCATTACAATGTTCAAAACCCTTGTGATCACAATGTTCCATAACACTTGTCATCACAATGCTCCATGTGTGTCATCACAATAATCCATGCACTAGTCATCACAATGCTCCATGGCTTTTTCATCAAAATGCTCCATGCCATTGTCATCACAATACTCCACAAGCTTGTCACCAGAATGCTCCATGACCCTTGTCATCACAATTCTCCACGTCCTTTCCCTGACAATGCTCCATGACACTTCTCATCACAAAGTTACATGCTCTTGTCATCACAATTCTCCATTCACTTGTCATCACAATTCTCCATGACGCCTGTCATAGCAATCTCTATGCGCTTGTCACCACAATGCTTCACGACCTTGTCATCAAAATTCTTAATGGCCCTTTTCATCACAGTGCTCCATGCCCTTGTCATCACAATGCTCACTGAACCCTGATATCACAATGTTCAATTACTCCTGTCATCAAAATGTTCCATGACCGTTTTCATCTAATTGCTCCATGACCCTGTCATCACAATGCTCCCTGCCCTACTCATCACAATGCACCACGCCCGTGTCATCAAAATCCTCCATGACCTTTGTCATCACAATGCTCCATGACACTTGGCATCACAATGCTCCATGTCAATGTCATCACAATTCTCCATGAACACTCTCATCACATTGCTCCATGACATTGTCATCACAATGTTTGATGCCCTTCTCTTCACAATGCTCAATGCCCTTGTCATTACACTTCTCCATGACCCATGTATCACAGTGTTCCGTGATTTTGTCATCACAATGCTCCATGCCCACCCTCATCACAATAATCCATGAAATTTTTCAGACCAATGCTCCATGCACTTGTCATCACAATGCTCCATTACCGCTGTCATAACAATGCTCCATGACCCCTGCCAGCACAATGTTCCATGGCCTATTCATCACAAGGCTCCATGACACTTGTCATCACAATGCTCCATGCCCTTGTCATCACAAAGCTCCATGACGCATGTCATCAGAATGCTCCATGGCCTTCTCATAACAATGTTCCATGCTCTTGTCATCACAATGCTCCATGAACCGTGTAATCACAATGCACCATGCCCATCATCATAATGCTTCATGCTATTGTCATCACAATGAAATCAAAATGCTCCATGACCTCTATCATAACAATGCTCCAAATCCTTGAGATCAGAATGTTCCATAATACTTGTCATCACAACGCCCCATGACACTCGTCATCACAATTATCCATGGTCTTCTCATCACAATGCTCCATGACCTTTCTCATCACAATGCTCAATACACTTGTCACCACAATTCACCCTGACACTTGTCGTCAGTATGCTCCTTGAACCATTTCAGGACAAGGCTCCATGATTTTTTCATCACAATGATCCATGCCCTTTTCATCACATTGCTCTATGCCATTGTCATCACAATACTACACAAACTTATCATCACAATGCTCCATGACACCTGTGATCACAAAGCTCCATGCCCCTTGCCATTACAGTGCTCCCTGATGCTCATCATTTCAATTATCCATGGTCTTCTCATCACAATGCTCCACGGTCTTGCCATCACAATGCTCCATGCCCTGGTCATCACATTCCTCCATGTCCCTTGTCATCACAATTCTCCACGTCCTTGTCATCACAATGCTCCAAGACACTTCTCATCACAATGTGACATGCTCCTCTCTTCACAATTCTCCATGCACTTGTCATCGCAATGATCCAGGACCCCTGTCATAGCAAGCTCCATTTGCTTGTCATCACAAAACTTCACGACTTTGTCATCAAAATTCTCAATGGACCCTGTCATCACAATGCTCCATGCCCTTCTCATAACAATGCTCCATTACCCTTGTCATTACAATGCTCCAAGCCCTTGTCATCACAATGGACCATGATATATGTCATCACAATGCTCCCTGACACCTGTGTTCACAATACTCCATGACCTTGTCATTACAATATTCCATGACCTTGTCATCACAATGCGCCATGCCCACTGTCATCAAAATAATCCATGAAAATTGTCAGACCAATGCTCCATGCCCCTGTCATCACAATGCTCCATGCCCTTGTCATCACAATGCTCCATTACATTTGTCATCACAATCCTCCATGACACTTGGCATCACAATGCTCCATGCCATTATCATCACAATGGATCATGATATATGTCATCACAATGCTCCCTGACACCTGTGTTCACAATACTCCATGCCCTTGTCATCACAATATTCCATGCCCTTGTCATCACAATGCACCATGCCCACTGTCATCAAAATAATCCATGAAACTTGTCAGACCAATGCTCCATGCCCCTGTCATCACAATGCTCCATGCCCTTGTCATCACAATGCTCCATGACACCTGTCATCACAATGCTCCGTGACTCCAGTCATCACAATGCTTAATGACCTTTGTTATCACAATGGTCCATGCGCTTGTCATCACAAGGCTCTGTGACCTTTGTCACCACAATGCTCCATGAACATTTCATCACAATGCTCCATGACCCTTCTCATCACAATGCTCCATGCCTTTGTCAGCACAATGCTCCGTGACCCTTGTCATCACAATGCTCCATGCGCTTGTCAGCACAATGCTCCATCACCCATGTCAACACCATGTGCCATTCCGTTGTCATCACAATGCTCCACAACCTTGTTATCACAATGCTCCATAAACCTTGTCATCACAATGCTCCATGCACATCTCATCAAAAGGCTCTCACACCACTGATATCACAATGTTCCATCACTAGTCATGACAATACTCCCTCACCCCGGTCATCACAATGCTCAATGACCCCTCTCAACAAAATGCTACATCAGCTTATCATCACAATGCTCCATGACCCCTGACATCACAATGTTCCATAACCCCTGTCATCAATATGTATCATGACACTTTTCATCAAATTGTTCCATGACCCTGTCACCACAATGCTCCCTGCCCTACTCATTATAATACACCACACCCTTGTCATCAAAATGCTCCATGTCCTTTGTCATCACAATGCTCCATTACCCTTGGCATCATAATGCTCCATGCCATTTTCATCACAATGCTCCATGAACCCTCTCATCACATTGCTCCATGACATTGTCATCAAAAAGCTCCATGATGCTTGTCATCACAATGCTCGATGCCCTTCTCATCACAATGTTCCAGGCCCTTGTCATTACAGTCCTCCATGACCCATGTATCACAGTGTTTCGTGCCCTTGTCATCACAATGCTACATGCCCACTCTCCTCACAATAATCCATGAAAATTTTCAAACCAATGCTCCATGCCCTTGTCATTGCAATGCTCCATTACCCCTGTCATAACAATGCTCCCTGTACCCTGCCATCACAATGTTCTACGGCCTTGTCTTCACAAGGCTCCATGCCCTTGTCATCACAATGCTCCATGAACCTTGTCATCACAATGTTCTGTGACTCCAGTCATCACAATGCTTAATGACATTTGTTATCACAATGGTCCATGCCCTCGTCATCACAAGGCTCTGTGAAATTTTCCACCACAATGCTCCATGAACTTTTCATCAAAATGCTCCGTGACCCTTGTCATCACAATGCTCCATGCGCTTGCAAGCACAATGCTCCATGACCCATGTCATCACCATGTGACATTCCGTTGTCATCACAATGCTCCACCACCTTGTTGTCACAATGCTCCATAAACCTTGTCATCACAATGCTCCACAACCTTGTTATCACAATGCTCCATAAACCTTGTCATCACAATGCTCCATGCACATCTCATCAAAAGGCTCTCACACAACTGATATCACAATGTTCCATCACTAGTCATAACAATACTCCCTCACCCCGGTCATCACAATGCTCAATGACCCCTCTCAACAAAATGCTACATCCGCTTATCATCACAATGCTCCATGACCCCTGACATCACAATGTTCCATAACCCCTGTCATCAATATGGATCATGAGCCTTTTCATCAAATTGGTCCATGACCCTGTCATCACAATGCTCCCTGCCCTTCTCATTATAATACACCACACCCTTCTCATCAAAATGCTCCATGACCTTTGTCATCACAAAGCTCCATGACCCATGTCATCACAATGCTTCATGCCACTGTCATCATAATGCTCCATGAACCCTCTCATCACATTGCTCCATGACATTGTCATCACAAAGCTCCATGATGCTTGTCATCACAATGCTCGATGCCGTTCTCATCACAATGTTCCAGGCCTTTGTCAGTACAATCCTTCATGACCCATGTATCACAGTGTTCCGTGCACTTGTCATCACAATGCTACATGCACACTCTCCTCACTATAATCCATAAAAATTTTCAAACCAATGCTCCATGCCCTTGTCATCACAATGCTCCATTACCCCTGTCATAACAATGCTCCATGAACCCTGCCATGACAATGTTGTTCGGCCTTGTCTTCACAAGGCTCCATGACCCTTGTCATCACAATGCTCCATGACCCCGCTAATCACAATGCTCCATGCCCTTGTCATCACAAAGCTCCATGACGCATGTCATCAGAATGCTCAATGGCCTTCTGATCACAATGCTTCATGCCCTTGTCATCACAATGCTCCTAGAACCCTGTAATCACAATGCTCCATGCCCCTTTTCATCTCAATGCTCCATGAACCCTGTCATCACAATGCACCATGCCCATCATCATAGTGCTTCATGCTATTGTCCTCACAATGAAATCAAAATGCTCCATGACCTCTGTCATAACAATGCTACAAACCCTTGTGATCACAATATTCCATAACACTTGCCATCACAACGCCCCATGACGCTCGTCATCACAATTATCCATGGTCTTCTCATCACAATGCTCCATGACGTTTGTCATCACAATGCTCAATACACTTGTCATCACAATGCTCCCTGACACTTGTCGTCAGTATGCTCCTTGAACCCTGTCATGACAAGGCTCCATGCATTTTTCATCACAATGATCCATGCCCTTTTCATCACAATGCTCCGAGAACACTGTAATCACAAAGCTCCATGCCCTTGTCATCACAAAGCTCCATGATGTATGTCATCAGAATGCTCCATGCACTTCTCATCACAATGCTCCATGCCCTTGACATCAAAATGCTCCATTTCCTTGTCATCACAATGTTCCATGATGCATGTCATCAGAATGCTCCATAGACTTCTCATCACAATGCTCCATGGCCTTGTCATCACAATGCTCCAAGACCCCTGTAATCACAATGTTCCATGGCCCTTTACATCAGAATGCTCCATGAGAATTTTCATCACAAGGCTCCATGGTCTTCTCATCAAAATGCTCCAGGACATTGTCATCACTATGCTCCATTCCCTTGTCATCACAGTGCTCCATGACCACTTTCATCACAATACTCCATGAATATTTTCAGCCCAATGCTCCATGAACTTCTCATCACAATGCTCCATGACCCCTGTCATCAAAATGTTCCATGACCACTGTCATCAAAATGCTCCTTGACCCCTGACAACACAATGATCCGGGACACTTGTCATCAAAATGTTCCATGACACTTGTCATCACAATGTCCCATGCTTTGTCAGCAAAATGCTACAGGACATTTTCATCACAATGCTCCATGTGCTTGTCATCACTATACTCCATTACCATTGTCATCACAATCCACCATGAACATTTGGATCACATTGCTTCCTGCCGTTGTCATCACAATGCTCCATGCTCCTTGAAATCAAAATGATCCATCACCTCTGTCACCACAATGCTGCAAACCCTTGTGATCTCAATGTGCCATATCACTTGTCATCACAACGCTCCATGATGCCTGTCATCACAATAATCCATGTCCTTGTCATCAAAATGCTCCATGACCTTTGTCATCACAATGCTCAATGCACTTGTAATCACAATGCTCCCTGACACTTGTCATCAGAATGCTCCTTGAACCCTGTCATGAACAGGTTCCATGCCTTTTTTATCACTATGGTCCATTGCCTTTTCATTAAAATGCTCCATGCCATTGTCATAACAATGCTCCATGAAACCTCTCATCACATTGCTCCATGCCATTGTCACCACAAAGCTCCATGACGCTTCTCATCACAATGCTCCATGCCCTTCTCATCACAATGCTCCATGCACTTGTCATGACAATCCTCCATGACACATGTATCACAGTGTTCCTTGCCCTTGTCATCAAGAAGCTCCATGCCCACTCTCATCACAATAATCCATGAAACTTTTCAGACTATTGCTCCATGCCCTTGTCATCACAATGCTCCATTATCGCTCTCATAACAATACTCCATGACCCCTGCCATCACAATGTTCCACGGCCTTGTTATCACAAGGCTCCATGACCTTTGTTATCACAATGCTCCATGTCGTTTTCATCACAAATCTCTATGACGCATGTCATCAGAATGCTCCATGGCCTTCTCATCACAATGCTCCATGCCCTTGTCATCACAATGCTCCACGACCCCTGTAATCACAATGCTCCATGCCCCTTTTCATCAGAATGCTCCATGAGACTTGTCATCACAGGGCTCCATGGTCTTCTCATCACAATGCTCCAGGACCTTGTCATCAGAATGTTCCATTCCCTTGTCATCACAATGCTCCATGACCCCTGTCATCACAATACTCAATGAAAAATTTCAGCCAAATGTTCCATGACCTTCTCATCACAATGCTCCATTACCCCTGTCATCACAATGCTCCATGACGCTTGTCATCTCAATGATCCATGCCCTTCTCATCACAATTCTCCATGCCCTGTCATTACAATGCTCCATGACCCTTGTATCACAATGTTCAGTGCCCTTGTCAAACACAATGTTCCAAGACACTTGTCACCACAATGCTCCAGGACACCTCTCATCACAATGCTCCATGAAACTTTTCATCAAAATGCTCCAAGAACCCTGTAATCACAATGCTCCATGCCTATCTTCATAATGCTTCATGCCATTTTAATCACAAAAACATTGCCCCTTATCATCACAATGGTTCTCCACGCCACTGAATTCACAATGCTGCATGACCTTGTCATCACATGCTCCATGACACTTTTCATCACAATGCTCCATGACACTTGTCATCATAGTTTTCCATGCCCTAGTCATCACAAGACTCCATGACCCTTGTCATCACAGTGCTCCAAGACCCCTGTAATTACAATGCTCCATGCCCTTGTCATCACAAAGCTCCATGACGCTTGTCATCACAATTCTCCATGGCCTTCTCATCACAATGCTCCATGGGCTTGTCATCACAATGCTCCATGTCCCCGCTCATCACAATACTCCATGAATATTTTCAGCCCAATGCTCCATGCCCTGGTCATCCCAAAACTCTATGACCCATGTAATCACAATGCTCCATGCCTTTGTCAGCAAAATGCTATATGACCTTTGTCATCACAATGCTCCATACACTTGTCATCACAATGCTCCTTGCTCCTTGAAATCAAAATGCTCCATGACCTCTGTCATTCACAATGCTCCAAACCTTTTGATCACAATGTTCCATAACACTTGTCATCACCACGCTCCATGATGCCTGTCATCACAATACTCCATGTCGTTCTCATCACAATGCTCCAAGACCACTGTAATCACAATGCTCCATGCCCTTGTCATCACAAAGCTCCATGATGCATGTCATTAGAATGCTCCATGGACTTCTCATCAAAATGTTCCATGACCCCTGTCATCACAATGCTATATGACACCTGTCATCACCATGCTCCTTGCCCCTTATCACTACAGTGCTCTATGATGCTGGTTATCACAATTATCCATGGTCTTCTCCTCATAATGCTCCACGGTCTTGCCATCACAATGCTCCATGCCCTGGTCATCACAATGCTCCATGACACTTCTCATCACAATGTTACATGCTGTTTTCATCACAATTCTCCATGCACTTGTAATCGCAAAGCTCCATGGCCCCTGTCATAGCAAGCTCCATGCGCTTGAAATCACAATGCTTCACGATTTTCTAATCAAAATTCTCAATGGCCCTTGTCATCACAATGCTCCATGTCCTTGTCATCACAAAGCTACATGACCCTTGTCATCACAATGCTCCATTACCTTTGTCATCCCAATCCTCCATGACACTTGACATCACAATCCTCGATGGCATTTTCATCACAATGGACCATGACAAGTGTCATCACAATGCTCCCTGACACCTGTCTTCACAATAATCCATGACATTGTCATCACAATGCTCCATGCCCTTGTCATCAAAATGTGCCATGCCCACAGTCATCACAATAATCCATGAAATTTGTCAGACCAATGTGCCATGCCCCTCTCATCACAATGGTCCTTGACCCCTGTCATCACAATGCTCCGTGACTCCAGTCATCACAATGCTTCTTGACTTTGTCATCACCATGGTCCATGCCCTCGTCATCACAAGGCTCTGTGACTTCTGTCACAACAATGCTCCATGAACATTTCATCACAAAACCCTGTGACCCTTGTCATCACAATGCTCCATGCCTTTGTCAGCACAATGTTCCATGACCCTTGCCATCACAATGCTCCATGCGCTTGTCAGCACAATGCTCCATGACCCATGTCATCACAATGTGCCATGCGCTTGTTATCACAATGCTCCACACCCTTGTCACCACAATGCTCCATAAACATTGTCATCACAATGCTCCATTCAATTCTCATGAAAATGCTTTCTCACCACTGATATCACAATGTTCCATCACTAGTCATCACAAATACTCCCTCATCCCCGTCATCACAATATTCCATAACCCCTGTCATCAAACTGCTCCATAACCCTTTTCATCACAATGGTCCATGACACCTGACATCACAATGTTCCATAACCCCTGTCATCACAATGTTCCATGACACTTTTCATCAAATTGCTCCATGACCCTCTCATCACAATGCTCCCTGCCCTTCTCATCACAATGAAACACACACTTGTCATCAAAATGCTCCATGACTTTTTCATCACAAAGCGCCATGACCCTTGGCAACACAATGTTCCATGCCATTGTCATCACAATGCTCCAAGAACCCTCTCATCACATTGCTCCATGCCATTGCCATCACAAAGCTCCATGACGCTTGTCATCACAATGCTTGATGCCATTCTCATCACAATGATCCATGCCCTTGTCATTACAATCTTCCATGACCCATGTATCACAGTGTTCCGTGCCCTTGTCATTCCAATGCTCCATGCACACTCTCATCACAATAATACATGAAATTTTTCAGACCATTGCTCCATGCCCTTGTCATCACAATGCTCCATGACCCCTGTCATAACAATACTCCATGACCCCTGCCATCACAATGTTCCAAGGCCTTGTCATCAAAAGACTCCATGACCCTTGTCATCACAATGCTCCAAGACGCCTGTAATCACAATTCTCCATGCCCTTGTCATCACAAAGCTCCATGACGCATGTCATCAGAATGCTCCATGGTATTCTCATCCCAATGTTCCTTGCCCTTGTCATCACAATGCTCCAAGACCGCAGTAATCACAATGCTCCATGCCTGTTTTCATCAGAATGCTCCATGAGACTTGTCATCACAAGTCTCCATGGTCTTCTCATCACAATGCTCCACGAACTTGTAATCACAATGAGCCATTCCCTTATCATCACAATGCTCCATGACCCCAGTAATCACAATGCTCAATGACCACTGTCATCACTACTCTCCATGACCCCTGACAACACAATGATCCGGGACTCTTGTCATCAAAATGCTCCATGACCCTTGTCATCACAATGATCCATGCCCTTGTCATGCAAATGCTCCATGACCACTGTTATCACAAAGCTCCGTGACGCTTTTCATCACAGTTCTCCATGCCTTTGTCAGTAAAATGTTACATGACTTTGTCATCAAAAAGCTCCATGCGCTTATAATCACAATACTCCATTACCGTTGTCATCACCATCCCCCAAGAACCTTGGAATCACATTGCTTCATGCTCTTGTCATCACAATGCTACATGCTCCTTGAAATCAAAATGATTCATGACCACTGTCATCACAATGCTCCAAACACTTCTGATCACAATGTTCCAAAACACTTGTCATCACAACCCTCCACGATGCCTGTCATCACAATACTCCATGCCCTTGTCATCACAATGCTCCATGACCTTTTTCATAACAATGCTCAATACATTTGTCATCACAATGCTTCTGACACTTGTCGTCAGAATGCTCCCTTGAACACTGTCAAGAGAAGGCTCCATGCTTTTTCATCACAATGCTCCATGCCATTGTCATGACAATACTCCACAAGCTTGTCATCAGAATGCTCCATGACCATTGTCATCACCATGCTCCATGACCCCTGTCATCACAATGTTCCATGACACCTGTCATCACAATGCTCCATACCCCTTGCCATTACAGTGCTCCATGATGTCCGTCATCACAATTATCCATGGTCTCCTCATCACAATGCTCCACGGTCTTGCCATCACAAAGCTCCATGCCCTGATCATGACAATGCTCCATGTCCCTTGTCATCACAATTCTCCACATCCTTGTCATCACAATGCTCCATGACACTTCTCATTGCAATGTTACATGCTCTTGTCATCACAATTCTCCATGCACTTGTCATCACAATTGTCCATGACCCCTGTCATAGCAAGATCCATGCACTTGTCATCACAATGCTTCACGAACTTTTCATCAAAATTCTCAATGGCCTTTGTAATCACAATGCTCCATAGAATTGTCCTCACAATAGAACATGACATATGTCATCACAATGCTCCCTGACACCTGTCTTCACAATACTACATGACCTTGTCATCACAATGCTCCATGCCCTTGTCATCACAATGCGCCATGCCCACTGTCATCACAAAAATCCTTGAAACTTGTCAGACCAATGCTCCATGCCCCTGTCATCACAATGCTCCATGAACCCTGTCATCACAATGCTCCGTGACTCCAGTCATCACAATGATTCATGAACTTTGTCATCACAATGGTCCATGCCCTCGTAATCACAAGGCTCTTAGACATTTGTCACCACAATGTTCTATGAACTTTTCATCACGATGATCAAAGACACTTGTCATCACAATGTTCCATGCATTTGTCAGCACAATGCTCCTTGACCCATGTCATCACAATGCGCCTTGCACTTGTCATCACAATGCTCCACAAGCTTGTCATCACAATGCTCCATAAACCTTGTCATCACAATGCTCCATGCACTTCTCAACAAAATGCTCTCTCACAACTGATATCACAATGTGCCATCACTAGTCATCACAATACGCCCTCACCCATGTCATCACAATGTTCCATGACCCCTGTCATCACAATGCTACATGCCCTTATCATCACAATGCTCAGCGAGCCCTGACATCACAATGTTCAATAACCCCTGTCATCAAAATGCTCCATGACACTTTTCATCACAATGCTCCATGACCCCTGACAAAACAATGTTCCATAAACCCTATCATCAAAATGTACCAAGACCCTTTTCAGCAAAATGCTCCATAACCCTGTCATCACAATGTGCCCTGCAATTCTCATCACAATGCACCACGCCCTTGTCATCAAAATGCTCCATGACCTTTGTCATCACAAAGCTCAGTGACCCTTGGCATAAAAATGCTCCATGCCATTGTCATCAAAATGCTCCATGAAGCCTCTCATCACAATTCTCCATGCCCTTGTCATCACAAAGCTCCAAGACGCTTGTCATCACAATGCTAGACGCCCTTCTCTTCACAATGCTCCATGCCCTTGTCATTACAATCCTCCATGACCCATGTATCACAGTGTTCCGTGCCCTTGTTATCACAATGCTCCATGCCCACTCTCATTACAATAATACATGAAAATTTTCAGACCAATGCTCCATGCCCTTGTCATCACAATGCTCCATTACCCCTGTCATAACAATGCTCCATGACCCCTGCCATCACCATGTTCCACGGCCTTTTCATCACAAGGCTCCATGATCCTTGTCATCACAATGTTCCAAGACCCCTGTAATCACAATGCTCCATGCCCTTGTCATCACGCAGCTCCATGATGCATGTCATCAGAATGTTCCATGGCCTTCTTATCACAATGCTCCATTCTCTTGTCATCACAATGCTCCAACACCACTGTAATCACAATGGTCCATGCCCCTTTTCATCTCAATGCTCCATGAAACCTGTCATCACAATGCACCATGCCCATCATCATAATGCTTCATGCTATTGTCATCACAATGAAATTAAATACTCCATGATCTGTCATCACAATGCTCCAAACCCTTGTGATCACAGTATTCCATAACACTTGTCATCACAACGCCCCATGACGCTCGTCATCACAATTATCCATGGTCTTCTCATCACAATGCTCTATGACCTTTGTCATCACAATGCTCAATACACTTGTCATCACAATGCTCCCTGACACTTGTCATCAGTATGCTCTTTGATCCCTGTCATGACAAGTCTTCATGCCTTTTTCATCACAATGATCCATGCCACTTTCATCACTATGCTCCCAGACCCCTGTAATCACAATGCTCCATGCTCTTCTCATCACAAAGATCAATGACGCACGTCATCAGAATGCTCCTTGGCCTTCTCATCACAATGCTCCAGGCCCCTTTTCATCAGAATGCTCCATGAGAATTTTCATCACAACGCTCCATGGTCTTCTCATCACAATTCTCCAGGACCTTGTCATCACAAAGCTCCATACCACTGTCATCACAATACTCCACAAGCTTGTCATCAGAATGCTCCATGACACTTGTCATCACAATGCTCCATTCCCCTTGTCATTACAGTGCTCCATGACAGTCGTCATCACAACTATCCATGGTCTTCTCATCACAATGTTCCACTGTCTTGCCATTCCAGTGCTCCATGACCTGGTCATCACAATACTCCATGCCACTTGTCATCACAATGCTCCATGCCATTGTCATCACAATGCTCTATGCCTTTGTCAGCACAATGCTCCGTGACCCTTGTCATCACAATGCTCCATGCGCTTGTCAGCAAAATGCTCCATGACCCATATTATCACAATGTGCCATGCGCTTGTCAGCAAAAAGCTCTAGAACATTGTCATCACAATGCTCCATAAATCTTTTCATCACAATGCTCCATGCACTTCTCATCAAAATGGTGTCTCACAACTGATATCACAATGTTCCATCACTAGTCCTCACAATACTCCCTCACCCCTGTCATCACAATGTTCCATGACCCCTGTCATCACAGTGCTACATGACCTTATCATCACAATGCTCCATGAACCCTGATATCACAATGTTGCATAACCCCTGTCAACAAATTATTCCATGACCCTCTTCTTCAAATAACTCCATGACCCTGTCATCACATTACTCCCTGCCCTTTTCATCAAAATGCACCACGCCCTTGTCATCAAAATGCTCCATGACCCTTGTCATCACAATGCACCAAGACCCCTGTAATCACAATGATCCATGCCCTTGTCATCACAAAGCTCCATGATGCATGTCATCAGAATGCTCCATGGCCTTCTCATGACAATGCTCCATGCCCTTGTCATCACAATGTTCCATGACCCCTGTCATCACAATACTCCATAACATTTTCTGCACAATGCTCCATGACGTTCTCATCACAATGCTCCAGGACAGCTGTCATCACAATGCTCCATGACCAATGTCATCACAACGATCCATGACCCCAGACAACACAATGATCCGTGACTCTGGTCATCAAAAAGCTCCATGACACTTGTCATCACTATGATCAATGCCCTTGTCATCCCAGTGCTCCATGACCCCTGTAATCACACTGTTCCATGACGCTTGTCATCACAGTGCTCCATGACTCTTGTCATCACAATGCTCCATGCATTTGTCAGCAAAATGCTACGTGACCTCTTCATCACAGTGCTCCATGCCCTTGTCATCACAATACTCATTACCATTGTCATCACAATCCTCCATGAAGCTTGGGATCACATTTCTTCATGCCCTTGTCATCACAATGCTCCATGCTCCTTGAAATCAAAATGATCCATGACCTCTGTCATCACAATGCTCCAAACCCTTGAGATCACAATGCTCCCTAACACTTGTCATCACCACGCTCCATGATGCCTGTCATCACAATACTCCATGCCCTTGTCATCACAATGCTCCATGAACTTTGTCATCACAATGCTCAATACACATGTCACCACAATGCTCCCTGACACTTGTCGTCAGAATGCTCCTTGCAACCTGTGTTGAAAAGGCTTCATGCCTTTTTCATCACAATGCTCCATACCCTTTTCATCACAATGCTCCATTCCATTGTCATCACAATACTCCAAAAGCTTGTCATCACAATGCTCCATGACCATTGTCATCACAGTGCTGCATGACCCCTGTCATCACAATGCTTCATGACACCTGTCATCACAATGCTCCATACCCCTTGTCATTAGAGTGCCCCATGATGCTCGTCATCACAATTATCCATGGTTTTCTCATCACAATGCTCCACGGTTTTGCCATCCCAAAGCTCCATGCCCTGGTCATCAAAATGTTCCATGTCCCTTTTCATCACAATTCTCCCCGTCCTTGTCATCACAATGTTCCATGACACTCCTCATCACAATGTTACATGCTCTTGTCATCACAATTCTCCATGCACTTGTCATCACAATGCTCCATGACCCCTGTCATAGCAAGCTCCATGCACTTGTCATCACAATGCTTCACGACATTGCCACCAAAATCCTCAATGGCTCTTATCATCACAATGCTCCATGATCCTTTTCATCATAATGCTCCAAGCCCTTGTCATCACAATGCTCCATTACCTTTGTCATCACAATCCTCCATGACACTTGGCATCACAATTCTCCATGACCCTTGTCATCACAATGCGCCATGCACTTGTCATCACAATGCTCCACAACCTTGTCATCACAACGCTCCATGCACTTCTCATTAAAATGCTCTGGCACTACTGATATCACAATGTTCCATCACTAGTCATCATAATACTCCCTTAACCGTGTCATCACGATATTCCATGACCACTGTCATCACAATGCTACATGCACTTCTCATCAAAATGCTCCATGAACCCTCTGATCATATTGCTCCATGACGCTTGTCATCACAATGCTCAATGCCCTTCTCATCACTATGCTCCATGCCCTTGTCATTACAGGCCTCTATGACCCATGTATCACAGTGTTCCGTGTCCTTGTCATCACAATGCTCCTTGCCCACTCTTATCACAATAATCCATGAAATTTTTCAGACAAATGCTCCATGCGCTTGTCATCACAATGATCCATGACACCTGTCATCACAATGCTCCATGCCCCTTCTCATTACAGGGCTCCATGAAGCTAGTCATCACAATTATCTATGGTCTTCTCATCACAATGATCCACGGTGTTGCCATCACAATGCTTTTGTCAGCAATATGCTACATGACCTTGTCATCACAATACTCCATTACCATTTTCTTTACAATCCTCCATGAAACTTGGGATAACATTGCTTCATGCACTTGTCATCACAATGCTCCATGCTTCTTGAAATCAAAATGTTCCATGACCTCTGTCATCACAATGCTCCAAACCCTTCTGATCACAATGTTCCATAACACTGGTTATCACAATGCCCCATGACGCTCGTCATCACAATTATCCATGGTCTTCTCATCACAATGCTCCATGACTTTTGTCATCACAATGTTCCCTGACACTTGTCGTCAGTATGCCCCTTCAACCATGTCATGACAAGGATCCATGCCATTTTCATCACAATGATCCATGCCCTTTTCATCACAATGCTCCAAGACCCCTGTCATTGCAATGCTCCATGCCCCTGTCATTCACAAAACTCCATGACGCATGTCATAAGAATGCTCTATGGCCTTCTGATCACAAAGCTCCATGCCCTTGTCATCACAATGCTCCAAGACCACAGTAATCACAATGCTCCATGCCCCTTTTCTTCAGAATGTTCCATGAGACTTGTCATCAAATGGCTTCATGGTCTTCTCATCACAGTGCTCCAGGACAGTGTCATCAAAATGCTCCACTTCCTTGTCATCACAATGCTCCATGACACGTGTCACCACAATACTCAATGAATATTTTCAGCCCAATGCTCCATGACCTTCTCATCACAATGCTCCATGACCCCTGTCATCAAATAGCTCCATGACCACTGTCATCACAATGCTCCATGACCCCTGACAACACAGTGATCTGGGAATCTTGTCATCGAAATGCTCCATGACACATGTCATCACAATGATCCTACCCTTGTCATCGCAATGCTCCATGACAACTGTAATCACAATGCTCCGTGACGCTTGTCATCACAGTGCTCCATGACCATTGCCATTACAGTGCTCCCTGCCTTTGTCAGCAAAATGCTACATGACCTTGTCATCACAATGCTCCTTTCGCTTGTCATCAAAACACTACATTTCCATTGTCATCACAATCGTCCATGAAACTTGGTATCACATTGATTCATGCCTTTGTCCTCACAATGCTCCATGCTCCTTGAAATCAAAATGTTCCATGACCTCTGTCATCACAATGCTCCAAACCCTTGTGATCACAATGTTCCATAACACTTGTCATCACAACACCCCATGACGCTTGTCATCACAATTATCCATGGTCTTCTCATCACAATGCTCCATGACCTTTTTCATCACAATGCTCAATACACTTGTCATCACAATGCTCCCTGACACTTGTCGTCAGTATTCTCCTTGAACCCTGTCATGACAAGGCTCCATGCCTTTTTCATCACAGTGACCCATGCCCTTTTCATCACAATGCTCCAAGAACCATGTAATCACAATTCTCCATGCCCTTGTCATTCACAAAGCTCCATGACGCATGTCATCAGAATGCTCCATGGCCTTCTCATTACAATGCTTCATTCCCTTGTCATCACAATGCTACAAGACCCCTGTAATCACAATTCTCCATGCACCTTTCATCAGAATGCTCCATGAGACTTGTCATCATAGGGCTCCATGGTCTTCTAATCACAATGCTCCAGGACCTTGTCATCACAATGCTCCATTCCCTTGTCATCACAATGCTCCATGACTCCTGTCGTCCCAATACTCCATAAATATTTTCAGCCCAAAGCTCCATAACCTTCTCATCACAATGCTCCATTACCCCTGTCATCAAAATGCTCCATGACCACTGTCATCACAAACCTCCATGACCCATGAGAACAGAATGATCCGGGACTCATGTCATCAAAATTCTCCATGAACCTTGTCATCAAAATGATCCATGCTCTTGTCATCCAAATGCTCCATGACCACTGTACTCACAATGGTCCATGACGCTTGTCACCCCAGTGCTCCATGATCCTTGTCATCACAATGCTCCATGCCTTTGTCAGCAAAATTCTACATGACCTTGTCATCACAATGCTCCATTCACCTGTCATCACAATACTCCATTCCCATTATCATCACAATCCTCAATGAATCTTGGGTTCACATTGCTTCATGCCCTTCTCATCACAATGCACCATGCTCCTTGAAATCACAATGATCCATGACGTCTGTCATCAAAATGCTCCAAACCCTTGTGGTGAGAATGTGCCATAACGCTTGTCATCACCACGCTCCATGACGCCTGCAATCACAATACTCCATGCCCTTGTCATCATAATCCTCAATGAGCTTCTTCATCACAATGCACAATACACTTGTCATCACAATGCTCCCTGACACTTGTCATCCGAATGCTCCTTGAACCCTGTCATGAAAAGGCTCCATGCCTTTTTCATCACCATGCTCCATGCCCTTTTCATCACAATGCTCCATGCCACTGTCATCACAATACTCCACAAGCTTGTCATCAGAATGCTCCATGACACTTGTCATCACATTGGTCCATAATTTTGTCAGCAAAATTCTACATGACCTTGTCATCACAATGCTCCATTCACCTGTCATCACAATACTCCATTCCCATTATCATCACAATCCTCAATGAATCTTGGGTTCACATTGCTTCATGCCCTTCTCATCACAATGCTCCAGGACCGTGTCATCACAAGGCTCCATTCCCTTGTCAGCACAATGCTCCATGACCACTGTCATCACCATATTCTATGAATATTTTCAGCCCAATGCTCCATGACCTTCTCATCACAATGCTCCTTGACCCCTGCCATCACAATGCTCCATGAAAACTGTCAACACAATGCTCCATGACCCCAGACAGCACAATGATCCTACCCTTGTCATCGCAATGCTTCATGACCCCTGTAATCACAATGCTCCATGACACTTGTCATCACACTGCTCCATGACCCTTTCATAACAATGCTCCATGCCTTTGTCAGCAAAATGCTACATGACCTGGTCATCACAATGCTCCTTTCGCTTGTCATCAAAATACTACATTCCCACTGTCATCACAATCCTCCATGAAACTTGGTATCACATTGCTTCATGCCCTTTTCATCACAATGTTCCATGCTCCTTGAAATCAGAATGATCCATGACCACTGTCATCACAATTCTCCAAACCCTTGTGATCATAATGTTACATAACACTTGTCATCACAATACTCCATGACCTTTTTCATCACAATACTCAATACACATGTCATCACAATGCTCCTTGACACTTGTCGTCAGAATGCTCCTTGAACCCTGTCATGAAAAGACTCCATGCCTTTTGCATCACAATGCTCCATGCCCTTTTCATCACAATGCTCCATGCCATTGTCATCACAATATTCCACAAGCTTGTCATCAGAATGCTCCATGACACTTGTCATTACAGTGCTCTATGCTGCTCGTCATCACAATTATCCATGGACTTCTCATCACAATGCTCCACAGTCTTGCCATCACAAAGCCCCATGCCCTGGTCATCACAATGCTCCATGTCCCTTGTCATCACAATTCTCTACATCCTTGTCATCACAATGGTTCTTGATACTTCTCATCACAATGTTACATGCTCTTGTCATCACAATTCTCCATGCACTTGTCATTGCAATGCTCCAAGACCCCTGTCATAGCAAGCTCCATGCGGTTGTCATCACAATGCTTCACGAACTTGTCATCAAAATTCTCAATGGCCCTTGTCATCACAATGCTCCATGCCCTTATCATCACAATGCTACATGACCCTTGCCATCACAATGCTCCAAGCCCTTGTCATCACAATGCTCCATTACCTTTGCCATCACAATCCTCCATGACACTTGGCATCAATATGCTCCATGCCATTGTCACACAATGGACCTTGACATATGTCATCACAGTGCTCCCTGACACCTGTCTTCAAAATACTCCATGACCTTTTCATCACAATGCTCCATGCCCTTGTCATCACAATGCACCATGCCCACTATCATCACAATAATTCATGAAACTAGTCAGACCAATACTCCATGCCCCTGTCATGAAAATGCTCCATGCCCTTGTCATCACAATGCTCCATGACCCCTGTTATCACAAAGCTCCTTGACTCCAGTCATAACAATGCTTCATGACCTTTGTCATCACAATGATCCATGCCCTCGTCATCACAAACCTCTGTGATTTTTTCACCACAATGCTGCATGAACATTTCATCACAATGCTCCTTGACCCTTGTCATCACAAAGCTCCATGCCTTTGCCAGCACAATGCACCATGACCCTTGTCACCACAATGATCCATTCGCTTGTCAGCACAATGCTCCATGACCCATGTCATCACAATGTGCCATTCGCTTGTTATCACAATGTTCCACAACTTTGTCATCACAATGCTCCATAAACATTGTCATCACAATGCTTCATAAACATTGTCATCACAATGATCCAGGGACTTCTCATCAAAATGCTCTCTCACCACTGATATCACAATGTTCCATCACTAGTATTCACAATAGTCCCTCAACCCTGTCATCAAAATATTCCATGACACTAGTCATCACAATGCTACATGCCCTTATCATCACAATGCTCCATGACCCCTGACATCACAAAGTTCCATAACCCCTGTCATCACAATGCTCCATGATCCCTGACATCACAATGTTCATAACCCCTTTCATCAAAATGTTCCATAACCCTTTTCATCAAATTGCTCCATGACCATGTATTCACCATGCTCCCTGCCCTTTGCATCACAATGAACCACGCCCTTGTCATCAAAATGCTCCATGACCTTTGTCATCACAAAGATCCATGAACGTTGGCATCACAATGCTCCATGCCATTGTCATCACAATGCTCCATGAACCCTCTCATCACATTGCTCCACGCCCTTGTCATCACAAAGCTCCCTGACACTTGTCATCACAATGCTCGATGCCCTTCTCCTCACAATGCTCCATGCCCTTGTCATTACAATCCTCCATGACCCATGTATCACAGTGTCCCGTGCCCTTGTCATCACAATGCTCCATGCCCACTCTCATCACAATGATGCATGAAAATTTTTAGATCAATCCTTCTTGCCCTTGTCATCACAATGCTCCATTACACCTGTAATAACAATGCTCCATGAACACTGCCATCAAAATGTTCCACGGCTTGTCATCACAAGGCACCATGCCACATGTAATCAGAATGCTCCATGGCATTCTCATCACATTGTTCCATGTTCTTGTCATCACAATGCTCGAAGACCCCTGTAATCACAATGCCACATGCCCCTTTTCATCTCAGTGCCCCAAGAACCCTGTAATCAAAATGCACCATGCCCATCATCATAATGCTTCATGCTATTGTCATCAAAATGAAATCAAAATGCTCCATGTCCTCAGTCATCACAATGCTCCAAACACTTGTGATCACAATGTTCCATAACACTTTTCATCACAACGCCCCATGACGCTCATCATCACAATTATCCATGGTCTTCTCATCACAATGCTCCTTGACATTTGTCATCACAATGCTCAATACACTTGTCATCACAATGCTCCCTGAAAATTGTCATCAGTATGTTCCTTGAACCCTGTCATGACAAGGCTTCATGCCTTTTTCATCAGAATGATCCATGCCCTTTTCATCACAATGCTCCAAGACCCCTTTAATCACAATGTTCCATGCCTTTGTCATCACAAAGCTCCATGACACATGTCATCAGAATGCTCCATGGCCTTCTCATCACAATGCTCCATGCCCTTGTCATCACAATGTTCCAAGACCCCTGGTATCACAATGCTCCATGCCCCCTTTTATCAGAATGCTCCATGAGACTTGTCATCACAAGGCTCCATGGTCTTCTCATCACAATGCTCCAGGAACTTGTTATCACAATGGTCCATTCCCTTGTCATCACAATGCTCCATGACTTCTGTCATCACAATACTCCATGAACATTTTCAGCCCAATGCTCCATGACCTGTTCAACAAAATGCTCCATGACACCTGTTATCACAATGCTACATGACCCTTGACAACACAATGATTCGGGATTCTTGTCCTCAAAATACTCCATGACACTTGTCATCACAATGCTCCATGCCTTTGCCAGCAAAATGTTACATGACCTTGTCATCACAATGCTCCATGTGCTTGTCATCACAATACTCCATTACCATTGTCATCACAATCCTCCATGAAACTTGGGATCACATTGCTTCATGCCCTTGTCATCACAATGCTCCATGCTCCTTGAAATCAAAATGATCCATGACCTCTGTCATCACAATGCTCCATGACGCAGTGTCATCACAGTGCTCTGTAACTCCTGTCATCACAATGCTTCATGACGTTTGTCATCACAATGGTCCATGTCTTCGTCATCACAAGGCTTTGTGACATTTGTCACCAAAATGCTCCATGAACTTTTCATCACAATGCTCTGTGACCCTTGTCATCACAATGCTCAATGCCTTTGTCAGCACAATGCTCCATGACCCATGTCATCACAATGTGCCATGCGCTTCTCATCACAATGCTCGACAACCTTGTCATCACAAAGCTCCATAAAATTTCTCATCACAATGCTTCATGCACTTCTCATCAAAATGCTCTCTCATCACTGATACCATAATGTTCCATCAATAATCATCACAATACTCCCTCACCCGTTTCATCACAATGTTCCATGACCTCTGTCATCACAATACTACATGCCCTTATCATCACAATGCTCCATGACCCATAACATCACTATGCTACATAACCCCTGTCATCAAAATATTCCATGACAGTTTTCATCAAATTGCTCCATGACCCTGTCATCACAATGCTCCCTGCCCTCCACATCACAATACACCACGCCTTTGTCATCAAAATGCTCCATGACCTTTGTCATCACAAACCTCCATGACCCTGGACATCAAAATGCTCCATGCCATTGTCATCAAAATGCTCCATGAACAATCTCATCACATTGCTCCATGCCCTTGTCATCACACAGCTCCATGACGCTTGTCATCACAATTATCCATGGTCTTTTCATCACAATGCTCCACGGTCTTGCCATCACAATGCTCCATGCCCTTGTCATTACAATCCTCCATCACTCATGTATCACAGTAATCTGTGCCCTTGTCATCACAATGCTCTATGCCCACTCTCATCACAATAATCCATGAAATATTTCAGACCAAAGCTCCATGCCCTTGTCATCACAATGCTCCATTACACCTGTCATAAAAATCCTCCATGACCCCTGCCATCACAATATTCCACGGCCTTGTCATCACAAGGCTCCATGACTCTTGTCATCACAATGCTCCAAGACCCCTCTAATCACAATGCTCCATGTCCTTGTCATCACAAAGCTCCATGACACATGTCATCAGAATGCTCTATGGACTTCTCATCAAAATGCTCTATTCCCTTGTCATCACAGTGCTCCAAGACCCCTGTAATCACAGTACTCCAGGCCCCATTTCATCTCGATGCTCCATGAGCGCAGTCATCACAATTCACTATGCCCATCATCATAATGCTTCAGGCAATTGTCATCACAATGAAATTAAAATGCTCCATGACCTCTGTCATCACAATGTTCCAAACCCTTGTGATCACAATGTTCTATAACACTTGTCATCACAATGCCCCATGATGTTCGTCATCACAATTATCCATGGTCTTCTCATCACAATGCTCCATGATCTTTGTCATCACAATGCTCAATACACTTGTCATCACAATGCTCCCTGACACTTGTCGTCAGTATTCCCCTTGAATCCTGTCATGACAAGGCTCCATGCCTTTTTCATCAGAATGATCCATGCCCTTTACATCACAATGCTCCAAGATCCCTTTAATCACAATGCTCCATGCCCTTGTTTTCACAAAGCTCCATGACACATGTCATCAGAATGCTCCTTGGCCTTCTCATCAAAATGCTCCATGCCCTTGTCATCACAATGCTCCAAGAACCCTGTAATCACAATGCTCCATGCTCATTTTCATCAGAATGCTCAATGAGACTTGTCATCACAAGGCTCCATGGTCTTCCCATCACAATGCTCCAGGACCGTGTCATCACAATGCTCCATTCCCCTGTCATGACAATGCTCCATGACGCCTGTCATCACAATACTCCATGAATATTTTCAGCCCAATGCTCCATGACTTTCTCATCACAAAGCTCCATGACCACAGTCACCACAATGCTCCATGACCCCTGACAACACAATGATCCGGGACTCTTGTCATCAAAATGCTCCATGACCCTTGTCATCACAATGATCCATGCGTCTGTCATCCCAGTGCCCCATGACCTCTGTAATCACAATGCTCCGTGACACTTGTCATAACAGTGCTCCCTGACACCAGTCATCACAATGATCTATGCGCTTGTCATCACAATACTCCATTACCATTGTCATCACATTCCTCCATGAAACTTGGGATCACATTGCTTCATGCACTTGTCATCACAAGGCTGCATGGTCTTCTCATCACGATGCTCCATTCCATTGTCTTCACAATGGACAATGACATATGTCATCACAATGCTCCCTGACACCTGTCTTTGCAATAATCCATGAACTTATCATCAAAATGCTCCATGCCCTTGTCATCACAATGCTCCATGCTCCTTGAAATCAAAATGATCCATGACCTCTTTCATCACAATGCTCCAAACTATTGTGATCACAAGGTTCCATAACACTTGTCATCACAACGCTCCATGATGCCTGTCATCATAATACACCATGCCCTTGTCATCACAATGCTCCATGACGTTTGTAATCACAATGCTCAATACACTTGTCATCACATTGCTCCCTGACACTTGTCGTCAGATTGCTCCTTGAACCCTGTCATGAAAAGGCTCGATGCCTTTTTCATCACAATGCTCCATTCCATTTTCTTCACAATGCTCCATGCCATTATCATAATACTCCACAAGCTTGTCATCAGAATTCTCCATGACGCTTTTCCTCACAATGCTCCATGACCTCTGTCTTCACAATGCTCCATGACACCTGTCATCACAGTGCTCCATGCCCCTTGTCATTACAGTGCTCCATGACGTTTGTCATCACAGTTATCCATGGTCTTCTCATCACAATGCCTCACGATCTTGCCATCACAATGCTCCATGCCCTGGTCACCACAATGCTCCATTTCTCTTGTCATCACAATTCTCCACGTCATTGTCATCACAGTGCTCCATGACACTTCTCATCACAATGCTACATGATCTTGCCATCAAAATTCACCATGCAACTTTCATCACAGTGCTCCATGACACCTGTCAGACGAAGCTCCATGCGCTTGTCATCACAATGCTTCACGACCTTGTCATCAATATTCTCAATGGCACTTGTCATCAAAATGCTCCATGACCTTGTCATCACAATGCTCCATGCCATTGTCATCACAATGGACCATGACATATGTCATCACAGTGCTCCCTGACACCTGTCTTCACAATAGTCCCTGACCTTGTCATCACAATATTCCATGCCCTTGTCATCACAATGCGCCATGCCCCCTGTCATCACAATAATCCATGAAACATGTCAGACCAAAGTTCCATGCCCCTGTCATCACAACGCTCCAGGACCTTGTCATCACAATGCTCCATGACCACTGTCATCACAATGCTCGTGACTCCAGTCATGACAATGCTTCATGACCTTTATAATCACAATGGTCCATGCTCTCGTCATCACAAGGCTCTGTGACCTTTGTCACCACAATTTTCCATGAATTTTACATCACAATGCTCTGTGACCCTTGTCATCATAATGCTCCATGCCTTTGTCAGCACAAAGCTCCATGATCTTTGTCATCACAATGCTCCATGCGCTTGTCATCACAATGCTCCATGACCCATGTCATCACAATGCACCATGCATTTGTCATCAAAATGCTCCACAAAATTGTCATCACAATGCTTCATAAGCCTTGTCATCACAATGCTCCATGCACTTCTCAACAAAATGCTCTCTCACCACTGATATCACAATGTTCCGTCACTAGTCATCACAATACTCCCTCTCCCCCGTCATCACAATGTTCCATGACCCCTGTCATCAGAATACTCTATGAACATTTTCAGCCCAATGCTCCATGACCACTGACAACACAATGAACCGGGACTCCTGTCATCAAAATGCTCCATGACCATTGTCATCACAGTGATCCATGCCCTTGTCATCCCAATGCTCCATGACCCCTGTAATCACAATGCTCCGTGACGCTTGTTATCACAGTGCTCCATGACCCTTGTCATCACAATGCTTCATGCCTTTGTCAGCAAATTGCTACATGACCTTTTCATCAAATTGCTCCATGCGCTTGTCATCACAATCCTCCATGAACGTTGGGATCACATTGTTTCATGCCCTTGTCATCACAATGCTCCTTGCTCCTAGAAATCAAAATGATCCATGACCTCTGTCATCACAATGCTCCAAAACCTTGTAATCACACTGTCCCATATCACTTGTCATCACAACGCTCCATGATGCCTGTCATCACAATACTCCATGCCCTTGTCATCACAATGCTCCATGAGCTTTGTCATCACAATGCTCAATACACTTGTCATCACAATGCTCCCTGACACTTGGCGTCAGAATGCTCCTTGAACCCTGTCATCAAAAGGCTCCATGCCTTTTTCATCACAATTCTCTATGCCCACTCTCATCACAATAACCATGAAACATTTCAGACCAATGCTCCATGCCAGTGTCATCACAATGCTCCATGACCCTTGCCATCACAATGTTCTGCGGCCTTGTTATCACAAGGCTCCATGACCCTTGTCATCACAATGCTCCAAAACACCTGTAATCACAATGCTCCATGCCCTTGTCATCACAAAGCTCCATGAGGCATGTCATCAGAATGTTCCATGGCCTTCTTATCATAATGCTCCTTGTCCTTGTCATCACAATGCTCAAAGACCCATGTAATCACAATGCTCCATGCCCCTTTTCATCTCAATGCTCCATGAACCCTGTAATCAAAATACACCATTCCCATCATAATAATGCTTCATGCTATTGTCATCACAATGAAATCAATATGCTCCATGACCTCTGTCATCACAATGCTCCAAAACTTTGTGATCACAATGTTCCATAACACTTGTCATCACAATGTCCCATGATGCTGGTCATCACAATTATCCATGGTCTTCTCAGCACAAGGCTCCATGACTTTTGTCATCACAATGCTCAATACACTTGTCATCACAATGCTCCCTGACACTTGTCATCAGTATGCTCCTTGAACCCTGTCATGACAAGGCTCCGTGTTATTTCATCACAATGATCCATGCCCTTTTCATCACAATGATCAAAGACCCCTGTAATGACAATGCTCCATGCCCTTGTGATCACAAAGCTCCATGACCCCTGTCATCACAATGCTACATGCCCTTATCATCACAATGCTCCATCACTCCTGACATCACAATGTTCCATGACACTTGTCATCAAAATATTCCATGACCCTTTTCATCAAATTGCTCCATGAACCTGTCATCACAATGCTCCCTGCCCTTCTCATCACAGTGCACCACACACTTGTCATCCAAATGCTCCATGACCTTTGTCATCACAAACCTCCATGACCCTTGGCATCACAATGCTCCATGCCATTGTCATCGCAATGCTCCAGGAACCCTCTTATCACATTGCTCCATGCCCTTTTCATCACAAAGCTCCATGACGCATGTCATCAGTATGCTCCATGGCCTTCTCATCACAATGCTTCAAGCCCTTGTCATCACAATGATCTAAGACCCCTATAATCACAATATTCCTTGCCCCTTTTCATCAGAATGCTTTATGAG
Source organism: Mesoplodon mirus (assembly GCF_964341445.2). Taxonomy (NCBI): domain Eukaryota; kingdom Metazoa; phylum Chordata; class Mammalia; order Artiodactyla; family Ziphiidae; genus Mesoplodon; species Mesoplodon mirus. The sequence goes on along the minus strand of NC_138976.1, from coordinate 192,997,393 downwards.
ACTTGTCATCACAAGGCTCCACGGTCTTCTCATCTCAATGCTCCAGGACCTTGTCATCACAATGCTCCATTCCCTTTTCATCACAATGCTCCATGCCATTGTCATCACAATACTCCACAAGCTGGTTATCCGAATGCTCCATGACCCTTGTCATCACAATGCTCCATGACAACAGACATCACAATGCTTCATGCCCCTTGTCATTACAGTGTTCCATGACGCTCGTCATCAAAATTATCCATGGCCTTCTCATCACAGTGCTCCACGGACTTGCCATCACAATGCTCCATGCCCTATCATCACAGTGCTCCATGTCCCTTATCATCACATTTCTTCACGTCGTTGTCATCACAATGTTCCATGACACTTCTCATCACAATGTTACATGCTCTTGTCATCACAATTCGCGATGCAATTGTCATCACAATGCTCCATGACCGCTGACATAGCAAGCTCCATGCGCCTGTCATCACAATGTTTCACGACCTTGTCATCAAAATTCTCAATGGCCCTTGTCATCACAATGCTGCATGCCCTTGTCATCACAATGCTCCATGACCCTTGTCATCACAATGCTCCAAGCCCTTGTCATCACAATGCTCCATTACCTTTGTCATCACAATCCACCATAACATTTGGCATCCCAATGCTCCATGTCATTGTCATCACAATGGACCATGACATATGTCATCACAATGCTCCCTGACACCTGTCTTCACAGTACTCCATGCCCTTGTCATCTCAATCCTCCATGCCCTTGTCATCACAATGTGCCATGCCCATTGTCATCGCAATAATCCATGAAACTTGTCAGAGCAATGCTCCATGCCCCTTTCATCACAATGATCCATGCCCTTGTCATCACTATGCTCCATGACCCCTGTCATCACAATGCTCCGTGACTCTAGTCATCACAATACTTCATGACCTTTGTCATCACAATGGTCCGTGCCCTCGTCATCACAAGGCTCTGTGATCTTTGTCACCACAATTCTCCATGAACTTTTCATCACAATGCTCTGTGTCCCCTGTCATCACAATGCTCCATGCCTTTGTCAGCACAATGCTCCATGACACTTGTCATCACAATGCTCCATGCGCTTGTCAGCGCAATGCTGCATTATACATGTCATCACAATGTGCCATGCGCTTGTCAACTCAATGCTCTACAACCTTGTCATCACAAAGATCCATAAACCTTGTCATCATAATGCTACATGCCCTTATCCTCACAATGCTCCATGCCCTTGTCATCACAATGCGCCATGCCCATTGTCATCAAAATAATCCATGAAACCTGTCAGACCAATGCTCCGTGACTCCACTCATCACAATGCTTTATGACTTTTTTCACCACAATGCTCCATGAACTTCTCATCACAATGTTCCATGACCCTTGTCATCACAATGCTCCATGCGTTTGTCAGCACAATGCTCCATGGACCATGTCATCACAATGTTCCATGCACTTGTCATCACAATGCTCCAAAACCTTTTCATCACAATTCTCCATAAAACTTGTCATCACAATGCTCCATGCACTTCTCATCAAAATGCTCTCTCACCACTGATATCTCAATGTTCCATCACTAGTCATCACAATACTCCCTCACCCCTGTCATCACATTATTCCATGACCCCTTTCATCACAATGCTCCATGCCCTTGTCATCACAATGCTCCATGACCACTGCCATCACAATGTTCCACGGCCTTGTCATCACAAGGCTCCATGACCCTTGTCATCACAATGCTACAAGACCCACGGTGACAGTAATCAATGAGAAAGTGCCCATGGTGGCAGTTCTCATAGTGACAGTTCTTGTGACAGTGCTCATGGTGGCAGTGCTCTTGGTAACAGTGTTCTTGGTGACAGTGCTCATGGTGGCAGTGCCCATGGTGAGACTACCGATGGTGACACTGCCCATGGTGACAGTGCACTTGGTCGTCGTGCATCTGGTGGCAATTCCAAATAGTGACAGTGCCCATGGTGTTTGCCCATGGTTACAGTGCTCATGGTGACATTACCCATGGTGACAGTGCCCCTGGTGACAGTGCACACTGTGAGACTGCCCATGGTGGCTGAGCCCATGGTGACAGTTCTTAGAATGATAGTGCTCAAGGTACCAGTGTTCATGGTAATAGTGCTCACGATAGCAATTCCCACAATGAGAGTGCCAATGGTGCGAATACTGACTCTGACAGTGCCCATGGTGACTTTTCACTCTGTGACAGTGCCCTTGGGGACAGTTAGCATGGTGAGAATTCTCACAGTGATAGTGCCCATTGTTTCAGTTTTCATAGTGACAAGATGCATGACGTCAGTGCCCATCATGGCATTGCTCACGGTAATAATTCTCACAGTGACAGTGCCCATGGTGATATTACCCATGGTGACAGTAATCAGTGATAAAGTGCTCATGGTGACAGTGCCCAAGGTGATAGTGCACAGGGTCACAGTGAAAAATGGTGACAGTGCTCATGGTGACATTGCTTAATGTGATAGTCCTTGCGGTGATAGTGCGCATGGTGACACTGCCCACTGTAACAGTGCTCTTGTTGACAGTGCTCACGGTGATAGTGCCAATGTTGGAAGGGCCCAACGTGAAAGTGCCCATGGTGACAGTTCTTATGGTGAGAGTGCTCAGAGTGGCAGTGCTCATGGTGAAAGTGCCCATGGTGACAGAGCTCACAGTGACATTGTCCATAGTTATAGTGTCCATGGTGACAGTACTAACAGTGAAATTGTCCATGGGGACACTGCCCAGGGTGACAGTGCCCATGGTCACAACCCTCAGGGTGATAGTGCTCACGGTGACAGTGCTCATTGTAACAGTGACCACGATGACAGTTCTAAAGGTGATAGTGCCCATGATGACAGTGCTCATAGTGACAGTCCACATTGTGCCAGTGCCCAAGGTGACAGTGCTCACGGTGACATTGCCCATGGTGACAGTGACCACGGTGACTGTTCTACAGGTGATAGTGCCCATGATGAAAGTGCTCATGGTGACAGTCCACATTGTGCCAGTGCGCAATGTGACAGTGCTCACGGTGACAGTGCCCATGGTAGCAACCCTCACGGTGAAGGTGCTCATGGTGACAGTGCACATGGTGGTACTAAGAATGGTGACAGTGCTTATGGTGACAGTGGACATGGTTGCAGTACCCATGGTGATAGTGCTGAAACTGACAGTGCCCATGGTGATACTGCCCATGGTGAGTGTGCTCACGTTAATAGTGCCCATGGTGGCAGTTCCCATTGTGAAAGTGCTCATGATGACAGTGTTCATGTTGGTAGTTCCCATGGTGACAGTGCTCACGGTGATAGTGACCATGGTAAAAGTGCACATGGTGGCTATGCCCTTGGTGACAGTGCCCGTGATGACAGTACTCATGGTGACAGTGCTCACGGTGATAGTGCCCATGGTGACAGTTCACATGGTGGTAGGGCACATGGTGACAGTGCTCATGGTAGCAGTACCCGTGGTGACAGTGCTCATGGTGACAGTGCCCATGGTGGCAGTGCCCATGGTGACAATGCCCACGATGACAGTGCCCATGGTGACAGTGCCCATGTTGCCATTGCCTATGGTGACAGTGCTCACAGTGACAGTACCCATGGTAACAGTGACCACGGTAAGAGTGCTCATGGTGATAGTGTCCATGGTGACAGGGCTCATTGTGACAGTCCGCACTGTGCCAGTAACCATAGAGACAGTGCTCAGGGTGACAGTGCCCATGGTGACAGTGACCACGGTGAGAGTGCTCACGGTGGTAGTGCTCACAGTAATAATGCTCATGGTGACAGTGCCGATGATGACAGTGCTCACGGTGACAGTGCCCATGGTGATAGTGCCCATGGTGAGAGTCCGCACCTTGATAGTGCCCATGGTGGCAGTTCCTATTGTGAAATTGCTCACGATGACATTGCCCATGTTGGTAGTTCCCATGGTGACAGTGCTCACAGTGATAGTGACCATGGTAAGAGTGTAGATGGTTGCTGTGCCCTTGGTGACAGTGCCCATGATGACAGTACTCATGGTGACAGTTCTTACGGTGATAGTGCCCATGGTGATATTGCACATGGTGGCAGTGAAAAATGGTGACAGTGCACATGTTGACAGTTCTCATGATGACAGTGCACATGGTGACAACCATGCAGACAATACTCACGGTGACCGTTCTCATGCTTGCAGTACACATGGTGACAGTGCTCACAGTTATAATACCGATGGTGGCAGTGCCCATGGTGACAGTGCTCATGGTAACGGTGCCCATGGTGTCAGTGACCATGGTGAGAGTGCTCACAGTGATAGTGTCCATGGGGAGAAGGCTCATGGTGCCAGTCTGCATTGTGACAGTACCCATGGCAACAGTGCTCATGGTGACAGTGACCACAGTGAGAGTGGTCATGGTGATAGTGCTCACAGTAATAGTGCTCATGGTGACAGTGCAAATGGTGAAAATACCCATGGTGACTGTACTCATGGTGAAAATACCCATGGTGGCAGTTCTCATGGTGACACTGCTCATAATAGCAGTGCTCAAGGTAGTGAAAGTGCTAATGGTGACAGTGCTGTTGGTGTCAGTTCCCATGGCGACAGTACCGATGGTAACTCTGTGCATTGTTACAGTGCCCATTGTAACCGTGCTCATGGTGATAGTGCACATCATTACAGTGCCCATGTTGGTAGTTCACCTGGTGACAGTGCTAAGTAGTGACAGTGCACATACTGACAGTGCTCATGGTGATAGTGCCCTTGGTGACAGTGCACACGGTGATAATGGGCATTGTTAAAGTGTTCATGGTGACAGAGACCAAGGTGACAGTGGCCATGTTGACAGTGCCCACAATGAGAGTGCCCATGGTGACAGTGCCGACAGTGACAGTGCCCATGGTGACACTTCTCACAGTGACAGTGCCCATGGGGTCACTTAGCATGGTGAGATTTCTCACGGTGATAGTGCCCGTTGTGACAGTGCTCACAGTGACAATGCCCATGGTGCCAGTGCCCATAGAGACATTCCGCACTGTCACATTTCTCACGGTGAAATTGCCTATGGTGATATTACCCATGGTGACACTGCACATGGTGGCAGTGCAAAATGGTGAGCGTGCCCATGTTGACATTGCTCATGGTGACTTTGCTTATGGTGATAGTCCTTACGGTGACAGTGCACATGGGGACACTGCACACAGAGACAGTGTTCATGGTGACAGTGTTCATGGTGATAGTTCCCATGGTGAGAGTGTCCATGGTGACAGTGCCCATAGTCACAATTCTAATGGTGTAGTGCTCACAGTGACAGTGCACATGGTGAAAGTACCCAGGGTGACAGTACTCATGGTGACAGTGCTCATGGTGATAGTACCTATGGTAACAGTGCCCATGTTCACAATTCTCACAGTGATAATGCCTATGGGGAGAGTACCTAGGTTGAAAATGCCCATGGTGACCGTGCCCATGGTGTCATGCCCATGGTGGCAGTGCTCATGTTGGCAGTGCCATAAATAACAGTGCTCATTGTGGCAGTTCTCATGATGACCATGCTCATAGTGAGAGTGCCCATGTTTACAGTGTTTATGGTGATAGATGTCACGGTGTCAGTGCCCACGGGGACAGTGCCCAGGCTGAAAAAGCACATGGTGATACTTCCCATTGTGACAGTTCCCACGGAGACAGTGCCCATGGTGACAGCGCCCAGTGTGACAAGGCCCATGGTGACAGTGCTCACAGTTACCGTGCCCATGGTGACGGTGCCGAGGGTGAGATTGCCAATAGTGACAGTGCTCATGGTGAAACTGCCCATGGAGACATTGCCCATGGTGATAGTGCTCATGGTGACAACACCATGGTGACACTGCCAATGGTGATAGTCCCCGTGGTGACAGTTCTTATGTTGAATGTGACCATGGTGACAATTCCCACGGTGACAGTGCCTATGGCGAAAATTCTCATAGTGACAGTGCTCACGTGACAGTGCCCATGGTGATATTACCCATGGTGACAGTACTCATGTAAACGTGCCCATGGTGACACTGCACATGGTGGCAGTGCAAAATGGTGACAGTTCCAATGGTGATATTGCTCACGGTGACATTGCTTATGGTGATAATCCTTACAGTGATAGTGTGTATGGTGAAAATGCACACAGTGACAGTGCTCATGGTGACAGTGTTCACGGTGATAGTGCTGATGGTGAATGTGCCCATGGTGACAGTGCCCACAGTCACAATTCTTATGGTGTAGTGCTCACAGTGACAGTGCCCAGGGTGACAGTATTCATGGTGACATTGCTCATGGTGATAGTGCCCATGGTGAGAGTGCCCATGTTCACAACTCTCATGGTGATAATGTCCATGGTGACAATACCCAGGGTGACAGAGCTCATGGTAAAAGTGCTTCTGGTGACAGTGCCCATGGTGACAGTACCTAAGGTGACAATTCCCATGGTGAGAGTTCTCCTGGTGACAGTGACCATGGTGACAATACCCAGGGTGTCCTGCCCATGGTGACAGAGATCATGGTGACACTGCTCATGTGGACAGTGCTATAAGTGACAGTGCTCATTGTGGCAGTGCTCATGGTGAACGTGCTCATGGTGACAGTGTCCATGGTTATAGTGCTTATGGTGATAGATATCATGGTGGCCATGCACATGGTGACAGTGCCCAGGCTGACAAAACCCATGGTGATACTTCCCCTTGTGACAGTGCCCACGGTGACAGAGCCCATGGTGACACTGCCCAAGATCACAGTGCCCATGGGGAGAGTGTTAATGGTGACTGTGCCCATGGTGACAGTGCCCATGGTGACAGTGCCCAGTGTGAAAAGGCCCGCGGTGACAGTCCTCATGGTGACCGTGCCCATGGTGACAGTGCCGATGCTGACAGTGCCAATAGTGACAGTGCTTATGGTGAAACTACCCATGGAGACATTGCCCATGGTGATAGTGCTCATGGTGACAACCCCAAGGTGAGAGTGCCAATGGTGATAGTACCCATTGTGACAGTTCTTATGTTGAATGTGACCATGGTGACAGTTCTCACGGTGACAGTGCCTATGGTGAAAATTATCATAGTGACTGTTCTCACGGTGACAGTGCCCATGGTGATATTACCCATGGTGACAGTACTCATGGTAAAAGTGCCAATGGTGACACTGCACATGGTGGCAGTGCAAAATGGTGACAGTGTCCATGGTGATTTTGCTCATGGTGACATTTCTTATGGTGATAGTCCTTACGGTGATAGTGTGTACGCTGAAACTGCACACAGTGACAGTGCTCATGGTGACAGTGTTCATGGCGATAGTGCTGATGGTGAATGTGCCCATGGTGACAGTGACCATAGTCACAATTCTCACAGTGTAGTGCTCACGGTGACAGTGCCCATGGTGACAAAACGCAGGGTGACAGTATTCATGGTGACACTGCTCATGGTGATAGTGCTGATGTTCACAACTCTCACAGTGATAATGACCATGGTGACAATACCCAGGGTGACAGAGCTCATGGTAAAAGTGCTCACAGTGACAGTGCCCATGGAGACAGTACCTAAGGTGCCAATTCCCGTGGTGAGAGTGCTCATGGTGACAGTGCCTATGGTGACAATACCCAGGGTGTCCTGCCCATGGTGACAGTGATCATGGTGACACTGCTCATGTGGACAGAGCCATAAGTGACAGTGTTCATTGTGGCAGTGCTCATGGTGATCATGCTACTGGTGACAGTACCCATGGTTACAGTGCTTGTGGTGATAGATGTCACGTGGCCGTGTCCACGGGGACAGTGCCCACACTGAAAAAGGCCATGGTGATACTTCCCATTGTTGCAGTGCCCACGGTGACAGAGCCCATGGTGACAGTGCCCAAGATCACAGTGCCCATGGTGAGAGTGTTAACGGTGACTGTGCCCATGGTGACAGCACCCAGTGTGACAATGCCCATTGTGTCAGTGCTCACAGTGGCCGTGCCAATGCTGACAGTGCCAATGGTGATAGTGCCAATAGTGAGAGTGCTCACGGTGAAACTGCCCATGGAGACACTGCCCATGGTGATAGTGCTCATCATGACAACCTCTCGGAGGCAGTGTCAATGGTGAGAATCCCCGTGGTAACAGTTCTCACGGTGAAAGTGACCCTGTTGAAATTGCTCATGGTGACAGTGCTCATGGTGACAGTGCTCAAGATGATAGTTTCCATGTTGACAGTACTCATGGTGACTCTTCTCATGGTGACATTGCCTATGGTGATAATGTTCTTAGTGACAGTGCTCACGGTGACAGTGCCCATGGTGACAGTGACCATGGTGACTGTTCTCACCATGATAGTGCCCATGGTGACAGTGTTCATGGTGACAGTCCGCATTGAGGCTGTGCCCGTGTGGACAGTGCTCAGGGTGATAGTGCTCACAGTGATAGTACTCACGTTGACAATGCCCAAGGTAACAATACCCACGGTGACAGCAATCATGGTGAAAGTGCCCATGGTGGCAGTTCTCATAGTGACAGTTCTTGTGACAGTGTTCGTGGTGGCAGTGTTCGTGGTGACAGTGCTCTTGGTGACATTGCTCACGGTGATAGTGCCCATGGTGAGAGTGCCCATGTTCACAACTCTCATGGTGATAGTGCCCATGGTGACAATACCCAGGGTGTCCTGCCCATGGTGACAGTGATCATGGTGACACTGCTCATGTGGACAGTGCCATAAGTGACAGTGCTCATTGTGGCAGTGCTCATGGTGACTGTGCTCATGCTGACAGTGCCCATGGTTACAGTGTTTATGGTGATCAATGTCACAGTGGCTGTGCCCACAGTGACAGTGCCAACAATGACAAAGCCCATGGTGATATTTCCCATTGTGACAGTGCCCAGGGTGACAGAGCCCATGGTGACAGTGCCCAAGATAAGAGAGCCCATGGTGAGAGTGATAACAGTGACTGTGCCCATGGTGACAGCACCCAGTGTGACAATGCCCATTGTGACAGTGCTCACGGTGGCTGTGCCGATGCTGACAGTGCCGATGGTGATAGTGCCAATAGTGAGAGTGCTCACGGTGAAACTGCCCATGGAGACACTGCCCATGTTGATAGTGCTCATCGTGACAACCCCTCGGAGGCAGTGCCAATGGTGAGAGTCCTCGTGGTGACAGTTCTCACGGTGAAAGTGACCCTGTTGAAATTGCTCATGGTAACAGTGCTCATGGTGGCAGTGCTCAAGGTGATAGTCTCCATGTTGACAGTGCCCATGGTGACTGTTCTCATGGTGACAGTGCCTATGGTGATAATGCTCTTAGTGACAGTGCTCACAGTGACAGTGCCCATGGTAGACAGTGACCACAGTGACTGTTCTCACCGTGATAGTGCCCATGGTGACAGTGTTCATGGTGACACTCTTCATTGAGGCTGTGCCCGTGGTGACAGTTCTCAGGGTGATAGTGCTCACAGTGATAGTACTCATGTTGACAGTGTCCAAGGTGACAATACCCATGGTGACAGTAATCATGGTGAAAGTGCCCATGGTGGCAGCTCTCATAGTGAAGTTCTTGTGACAGTGCTCATGGTGGCAGTGCCCATGGTGAGACTACCGATGGTGACACTGCCCATGGTGACAGTGCACATGGTCATGGTGCATCTGGTGGCAGTGCAAAATAGTGACAGTGCCCATGGTGATATTGCTCATGGTAATAGTGCCTATGGTGAGAGTGCCCATGGTTACAGTCCTCATGGTGACAGTGCCCCTGCTGAGAGTGCACACCGTGAGAGTGCCCATGGTGGCCGTGCCCATGGTGACAGTTTTTATCATGATAGTGCTCACCGTAGCAGTGTTCATGGTAATAGTACTCACGGTGGCAGTGCCCACAATGAGAGTTCCAAAGGGGAGAATACTGACTGTGACAGTGCACATGGTGACTTTTCTCTCTGTGACACTGTCCTTGGGGACAATTAGCATGGTGAGATTTCTCACGATAAGATCTGTCACCATGGGCACAGCCACCAAGGGAACTCTCATGGTGTGCACAGTCACAAGGGGCACTGGCACTATGGGCACTGTCACCATGGGCACTGTCACCATGAGCACTGTAACCGTGGGCACTCTCACCATGTGCATTATAACTATGAGCAATATCACTATGGGCACTGTCACTATTTTGCACTGCCACCAGATGCACCATGACCATGTGCACTGCCACCATGGGCAGTGTCACCATCGGTAGTCTCACCATGGGCACTGCCACCATGAGCACTGTCACCAAGAGCACTGTCACCATGAGCACTGCCACCATGAGCACTGTCACAAGAACTGTCACTATGAGAACTGCCACCATGGGCACTTTCACCATGATTACTGTCACCGTGGGTATAGTCACCTTGGGCACTGTCAACGTGAGTACTATCACCGTGAGCACTATCACCCTGAGCCCTGTCACCACGGGCACAGCCTCAATGCAGACTGTCACCATGAACACTGTCACAATGGGCACTATCACGGTGAAAACAGTCACGATTGTCACTGTCACCATGGGCACTGTCACCATGAGCACTGTCACTAAGAACATTATCACCATAGGCATTGTCACCATGAGAAAAGTCACCAAGGGTAGTGTGAACATGGAGACTATCACCTTGAACACTGTCAACATGAGCAATGTCACCTTGAGCAATTTCAACAGGGTCACTTTCACCATGAGAACTGTCATCACCGGGACTCTCACCATTGTCACTGACTCCGAGAGGTTGTCACGATGAGCACTATCACCATGGGCAGTGTCTCCATGGGCAGTTTCACCACGAGCACCCTCACTATTGGCACTATCACCATTGGGACTGTCAACATCGGCACGGTCACCGTGAGCACTTTCACAATGGGTGTTGTCACCCTGGGCACTGTCACCATGGGCACAGTCACCATTAGTAGTCTCACCATGGACACTGTGATCTTCGGCACTGTCACCATGGGCTCTGTCACTGTGGGTACTGTCACAATGGGAAATATCACCAAGGGCTATATCAGCGTGGGCACTGTCACCGTGGGCAATGCCACCCTGACATCTATCACCATAAGCACTGTAAACATGGGCACTGTCACCATGAGCACGGTCACCATGAGCACCACCACAATGAGCACTGTCACTTATGACACTGTCCACATGAGCAGTGTCACCATGATCACTCTCACCATGGGCAGGACACCCTGGGTATTGTCACCATGGGCACTGTCACCATGAGCACTCTCACCATAGGAATTGTCACCTTAGGTACTTTCACCATGGGCAGTGTCACTGTGAGCACTTTTACCATGAGCTCTGTCACCCTGGGTATTGTCACCATGGGCACTATCACCATGAGAATTGTGAACATGGGCACTCTCACCATGGACACTATCACCATGAGCAATGTCACCATGAATACTGTCACCCTATATATTGTCACCATGGGCACTGTCACCGTGAGAATTGTGACTATGGGCACTGTCACCATGGGCACATTCACCATCGGCTCTATAGCTGTGAACACTTTCACCATGAGCACTGTCACTGTGTGCAGTTTCACCATACACACGATCACCGTAAGGACTATCACCGTAAGCAATGTCACAATGAGCAATATCACCATGGGCACTGTCACCATTTTGCACTGCAACCATGTGCAGTGTCACCATGGGCACTTTTACCATGAGTATTGTCACCATGGGTAATATCACCATGGGCACTGTCACTGTGAGCACTGTCACTATGAGAATTTTCACCATAGGCACTGTCACCGTGAGAACTGTCACCATGGGCACTGTCAACATGGAGACCATCACCTTGAGCACTGTCACCATGAGAAATGTCACCATGGTTACATTCAATGTAAGAACAGTCACCATGGGGACTATCACCATTGGCACTGTCACTATGGGTTTGTCACCATGTGCACTATCACCATGGGCAATGTCACAGCGGGGTTGTCACCATGAGCACTATCACCATGGGAAATGTCTACATGGACAGTTTCACCATGAACACTGTCACCATGAGCACTGTCACCATGGGCCTTGTGACACTGTGCGGTGTCACCATGGGCACTGTCACCGTGGGCACTGTCACAATGGGAAGTATCACCATGGGCTTTCTCAGCGTGGGCACTGTCCCCGTGGCATTGACACCATGACATATGTCACCATAAACACTGTAAACATGGGCACTGTCACCATGAGCACGGTCACCATGAGCACTGCCACAATGAACACTGTTATTTATGGCACTGTCAACATGAGCACTGTCACCATGGGCATGACACCATGGACACTGTCACCATGGGCATTGTCACCCCAGGTACTCTCACCATAGGCATTATCACTGTGAGAATTGTGAACATGGGCACTGTGTCCATGGGCATTATCACAATGAGCACTGTCACCATGAGTACTGTCACCCTGGGTATTTTCACCACGGGCACTGTCACTGTGAGAACTACACCATTAGAATTGTGACAATGGGCACTGTCACCATGGACACTCTCAACATGGGAACTATCACCGTGAACACTGTCACCATGAACAATGTCACTGTGTGCAGTGTCACCATGTGCACTGTCACCGTAAGGACTATCACCGTAAGCAAAGTCACCATGAGGAACGTTACCATGGGCACTGTCACCATTCTGCACTGCCACCATGTGCAGTGTCACCATGGGTAATATCACCATAGACACTTTCACCGTGAGAAATGTGACCATGCAGAATGTCTATGGGCACTGGCACCATGGGCATTGTCACTGTGAGCACTGTCACAACGGGAACTATCACCGTGAGAAATCTCACCATGCTAACTGTCCCCATGGGCACTGTCACCGTGAGAAGGGTCACCATGGGCTCTGTCACTGTCGGCACTGTCACCATGGGCACTGTCATTGTGGGCACTGTCACCATGGCCACTGCCACTTTGGTCTCTGTCACCATGAACACTTTAACAATGCCCATTATCACCGTGTGAACTGTCACCATGGGCACTATCACCATGAGCACTGTCAGCATGTGCACTGTCACTATTTAACACTGTCACCAGGTGAACTACCACCATGGGCACTGTCACGATGTGCACTATCACCATGAGCACAGTTACCATGGGCACTGTAACAATGCGCAGTGTCAGCATCAGTACTGTCCCCATGGGAACTGCCACCAATAACACTGTCACAATTAGCACTGTCACCACGAGCACTGCCACCTTGAGCACTGCTAATATGAGCACTGTCACCATGAGAACTGTCGCTATGAGAACTGCCACCATGTGTATTTTCACCTTGAGTACTGTCACCATGGGTATTGTCACCATTTGCACTGTCACCATGAGCACTATTACCGTGAGCACTATCACCATGAGCACTCTCACTGTGGTCACTGTCACCATGAGCACTGTCGCCATGGATACTGGCACAATGCGGACTGGCACCATGAGCCCTGTCACCATGGGCACTATCATCATGAGCACTCTCACTCTGGTCACTGTCACCATGGGCACTGTTACCATGAGCACTTTCACCATAGGTAATGTCGCCGTGGGCACTGTCACCATGGGCACTGTCATCATGGGCAGTGTCACCATGGGCACTGTTACCATGGGCACTGCCATCAATGGCACTATCACTGTGAGCACTGTCACCATGGGTACTGCAACCATGAGAAGTGTCTCCGTGAGTACTTTCTGCATGGGTTGTCACCATGTGCACTGTCACCATGAGAACTGTCAACATGGGCATGGTCACCATTTTTCACTGCCACCATGTGCAATGCCACCATGGGCACTATCACCGTGAGAACTGTCACTATGAGTACTGTCACCATGGGAACTACCAAAATGGACAATGTCATCATGAGCACTTTCACAATGGGAAATGCCACCATGGGCACTATCAAGGTGTGGACTCTCACCATGGTCACTATCACCATGGGCACTGTCACTGTGAGCACTCTTACCTTCGGCACTGTCACCATGAGCACTATTACTGTGAACACTACCACCATGAGCACTCTCACCATGGTCACTGTCACCGTGAGCGCTGTCACTGTGAGCACTGTCACCTTGAGCAATGGCAGAATGTGGACTGTCACCATGAGCATTGTCACCATGGGCACTATCACTGTTAGAAATGTCACCATGGTCACTGTCACCATGTGAACTGTCACCATGGGCAGTGTCACCATCGGTAGTCTCACCATGGGCACTGCCACCATGAGCACTGTCACCAAGAGCACTTTCACCACGAGCACTGCCACCATGAGCACTGTCACAAGAACTGTCACTATGAGAACTGCCACCATGGACACTTTCACCATGATTACTGTCACCATGGGTATCGTCACCTTATGCACTGTCAACGTGAGTACTATCACCATGAGCACTATCACCCTGAGCAATGTCACCATGAATACTGTCACCCTATATATTGTCACCATGGGCACTGTCACCGTGAGAATTGTGACTATGGGCACTGTCACCATGGGCACATTCACCATCGGCTCTATAGCTGTGAACACTTTCACCATGAGCACTGTCACTGTGTGCAGTTTCACCATACACACGATCACCGTAAGGACTATCACCGTAAGCAATGTCACAATGAGCAATATCACCATGGGCACTGTCACCATTTTGCACTGCAACCATGTGCAGTGTCACCATGGGCACTTTTACCATGAGTATTGTCACCATGGGTAATATCACCATGGGCACTGTCACTGTGAGCACTGTCACTATGAGAATTTTCACCATAGGCACTGTCACCGTGAGAACTGTCACCATGGGCACTGTCAACATGGAGACCATCACCTTGAGCACTGTCACCATGAGAAATGTCACCATGGTTACATTCAATGTAAGAACAGTCACCATGGGGACTATCACCATTGGCACTGTCACTATGGGTTTGTCACCATGTGCACTATCACCATGGGCAATGTCACAGCGGGGTTGTCACCATGAGCACTATCACCATGGGAAATGTCTACATGGACAGTTTCACCATGAACACTGTCACCATGAGCACTGTCACCATGGGCCTTGTGACACTGTGCGGTGTCACCATGGGCACTGTCACCGTGGGCACTGTCACAATGGGAAGTATCACCATGGGCTTTCTCAGCGTGGGCACTGTCCCCGTGGCATTGACACCATGACATATGTCACCATAAACACTGTAAACATGGGCACTGTCACCATGAGCACGGTCACCATGAGCACTGCCACAATGAACACTGTTATTTATGGCACTGTCAACATGAGCACTGTCACCATGGGCATGACACCATGGACACTGTCACCATGGGCATTGTCACCCCAGGTACTCTCACCATAGGCATTATCACTGTGAGAATTGTGAACATGGGCACTGTGTCCATGGGCATTATCACAATGAGCACTGTCACCATGAGTACTGTCACCCTGGGTATTTTCACCACGGGCACTGTCACTGTGAGAACTACACCATTAGAATTGTGACAATGGGCACTGTCACCATGGACACTCTCAACATGGGAACTATCACCGTGAACACTGTCACCATGAACAATGTCACTGTGTGCAGTGTCACCATGTGCACTGTCACCGTAAGGACTATCACCGTAAGCAAAGTCACCATGAGGAACGTTACCATGGGCACTGTCACCATTCTGCACTGCCACCATGTGCAGTGTCACCATGGGTAATATCACCATAGACACTTTCACCGTGAGAAATGTGACCATGCAGAATGTCTATGGGCACTGGCACCATGGGCATTGTCACTGTGAGCACTGTCACAACGGGAACTATCACCGTGAGAAATCTCACCATGCTAACTGTCCCCATGGGCACTGTCACCGTGAGAAGGGTCACCATGGGCTCTGTCACTGTCGGCACTGTCACCATGGGCACTGTCATTGTGGGCACTGTCACCATGGCCACTGCCACTTTGGTCTCTGTCACCATGAACACTTTAACAATGCCCATTATCACCGTGTGAACTGTCACCATGGGCACTATCACCATGAGCACTGTCAGCATGTGCACTGTCACTATTTAACACTGTCACCAGGTGAACTACCACCATGGGCACTGTCACGATGTGCACTATCACCATGAGCACAGTTACCATGGGCACTGTAACAATGCGCAGTGTCAGCATCAGTACTGTCCCCATGGGAACTGCCACCAATAACACTGTCACAATTAGCACTGTCACCACGAGCACTGCCACCTTGAGCACTGCTAATATGAGCACTGTCACCATGAGAACTGTCGCTATGAGAACTGCCACCATGTGTATTTTCACCTTGAGTACTGTCACCATGGGTATTGTCACCATTTGCACTGTCACCATGAGCACTATTACCGTGAGCACTATCACCATGAGCACTCTCACTGTGGTCACTGTCACCATGAGCACTGTCGCCATGGATACTGGCACAATGCGGACTGGCACCATGAGCCCTGTCACCATGGGCACTATCATCATGAGCACTCTCACTCTGGTCACTGTCACCATGGGCACTGTTACCATGAGCACTTTCACCATAGGTAATGTCGCCGTGGGCACTGTCACCATGGGCACTGTCATCATGGGCAGTGTCACCATGGGCACTGTTACCATGGGCACTGCCATCAATGGCACTATCACTGTGAGCACTGTCACCATGGGTACTGCAACCATGAGAAGTGTCTCCGTGAGTACTTTCTGCATGGGTTGTCACCATGTGCACTGTCACCATGAGAACTGTCAACATGGGCATGGTCACCATTTTTCACTGCCACCATGTGCAATGCCACCATGGGCACTATCACCGTGAGAACTGTCACTATGAGTACTGTCACCATGGGAACTACCAAAATGGACAATGTCATCATGAG
This sequence comes from Mesoplodon mirus, assembly GCF_964341445.2. Taxonomy (NCBI): domain Eukaryota; kingdom Metazoa; phylum Chordata; class Mammalia; order Artiodactyla; family Ziphiidae; genus Mesoplodon; species Mesoplodon mirus. The sequence continues at coordinate 192,980,521 of NC_138976.1, read as the reverse complement.
CACTTTCACAATGGGAAATGCCACCATGGGCACTATCAAGGTGTGGACTCTCACCATGGTCACTATCACCATGGGCACTGTCACTGTGAGCACTCTTACCTTCGGCACTGTCACCATGAGCACTATTACTGTGAACACTACCACCATGAGCACTCTCACCATGGTCACTGTCACCGTGAGCGCTGTCACTGTGAGCACTGTCACCTTGAGCAATGGCAGAATGTGGACTGTCACCATGAGCATTGTCACCATGGGCACTATCACTGTTAGAAATGTCACCATGGTCACTGTCACCATGTGAACTGTCACCATGGGCAGTGTCACCATCGGTAGTCTCACCATGGGCACTGCCACCATGAGCACTGTCACCAAGAGCACTTTCACCACGAGCACTGCCACCATGAGCACTGTCACAAGAACTGTCACTATGAGAACTGCCACCATGGACACTTTCACCATGATTACTGTCACCATGGGTATCGTCACCTTATGCACTGTCAACGTGAGTACTATCACCATGAGCACTATCACCCTGAGCACTGTCACCATGGGCACAGCCTCAATGCGGACAGTCACAATGAACACTGTCACCATGGGCACTATCACAGTGAGAACAGTCACCATGGTCACTGTCACCATGGGCACTGTCACCGTGAGCACTGTCACTAAGAGCATTATCACGATAGGCACTGTCTCCGTGAGAACAGTTAGCATGGGCACTGTCAACATGGAGAATATCACCTTGAGCACTGTCACCATGAGCAATTTCAGCAGGGTCACTTTCACCATGAGAACTGTCACCACGGGGACTGTCTCCATTGGCAATGCCTCCGAGGTCTTGTCATGATGAGCACTATCACCATGGGCAGTGTCTCCATGGGCAGTTTCACGTTGAGCACTCTTACTATTGGCACTATCACCATCGGCACTGTCAGCATCGGCATGGTCACTATGAGCTCTGTCACAATGGGCTTTGTCACACTGGGGGATGTCACTATGGGCACAGTCACCATTAGTACTCTCATCATGGGCACTGTGATATTGGGCACTGCCACCATGGGCTCTGTCACCGTGGGCACTGTCACAATGGGAAGTATCACCATCGGCTTTGTCAGCGTGGGCACTGTCACCGTGGGCACGGCCACCCTGACATCTATCACCATAAGCACTGTAACCATGGGTACTGTCAGCATGAGCACGGTCACCATGAGCACTGCCACAATGAGCACTGTCACTTATGGCACTGTCCACATGAGCAGTGTCAGGATGGTCACTCTCACCATGGGCAGGACACACTGGGTATTGTCACCATGGGCACTGTCACCATGAGCACTGTCACCATGGGTATTGTCACCTTAGGTACTGTCACCATGGGCACTGTCACCGTGAGCACTTTTACCATGAGGTCTATCACCCTGGGTATTGTCATCATGGGCAATATGACCTTGAGAGTTGTGAACATGGGCACTCTTACCGTGGACACTATCACCATGAGCAATGTCACCATGAATACTGTCACCCTATGTATTGTCACCATGGGCACTGTCACCATGAGCACTACACCGTGAGAATTGTGACTATGGGCACTGTCACCATGGGCACATTCACCGTCGGCACTATCGCCGTGAACACTGTCACCATGAGCACAGTCACCATGAGCACTGTCACTGTGTGCAGTTTCACCATACACACTATCACCATAAGGATTATCACTGTAAGCAATGTCACCATGAGCAATATCACCATGTACACTGTCACCATTTTGCACTGCCACCACGTGCAGTGTCACCATGGACACTTTTACCGTGAGTACTGTCACTATGGGTAATATCACCATAGGCATTGTCACTGTGAGCACTGTCACTATGAGAATTTTCCCCATAGGCACTGTCAACATGGAGACCATCACCTTGAGCACTGTCACCATGAGCACTGTCACCATCATCAATATCACCATGGTCACATTCAACGTAAGTAGTGTCACCACAGGGACTATCACCATTGGCACTGTCACCATGCGGTTGTCACCATGAGCACTATCACCATCAGCAATGTCACCATGGGCACGGTCACCATGAGCACTGTCACCAGGGGCCTTGTCACAGTAGGTGCTGTCACCATGGGCACTGTCACCATGGGCACTGTCACAATGGGAAGTATCAGCATGGGCTTTGTCAGTGTGGGCACTGTCGCCATGGCCAATGACACCGTGACATCTATCACCATAAACACTGTAAACATGGGCACTGTCACCATGAGTATGGTCACCATGAGCCCTGCCACAATGAGCACTGTTATATATGGCACTGTCAACATGAGCACTGTCACCATGAGTACTGTCACCCTGGGTATTTTCACCATGGACACTGTCACTGTGAGCACTAAACCATGAGAATTGTGACTATGGGCACTGTCACCATGGACACTCTCACCATGGGAACTATCACCGTGTACACTGTCACCATGAACACTGTCACTGTGGGCAGTGTCACCATGTGCACTGTCACCGTAAGGACTATCACCGTAAGCAAAGTCACCATGAGCAATGTCACCATGGGCGCTGTCAACATTTTTCACTGCCACCATGTGCAGTATCACCATTGGTAATATCACCATAGGCACTTTCATGGTGAAAAATGTGACTGTCCGGAATGTCTCGATGGGCACTGGCAACATAGGCCTTGTCACTGTGAGTACTGTCACAACGGGCACTATCACCGTGAGAAATCTCACCATGCTAAGTGTCCCCATGGGCACTGTCATCATGAGAAGGGTCACCATGGCACTGTCACTGTCGGCACTGTCACCATGGGTACTGTCATTTTGGGAACGGTCACCATGGTTACTGCCACCTTGGTCTCTGTCACCATGAACACTGTAACAATGCCCATTATCCCCATGTGCATTGTCACCATGGGCACTATCACCATGAGCACTGTCAGCATGTGCACTGTCACTATTTAGCACTGTCACCAGGTGAACTACCACCATGGGCACTGTCACAATGTACACTATCACCGTGAGCACTGTTACCATTGGCACTGTAACAATGTGCAGTGTTATCATCGGTGGCTGTCCCCATGGGAACTGCCACCAAGAGCACTGTCACCATTAGCACTGTCACCATGAGCACTGCCACCCTGGACACTGCTATTATGAGCACTGTCACCATGAGTACTGTCATCATGGGCACTGTCACCAAGGGCACAGCCACCACGTGTACTGTTACCATGGTCACTTTCTCAGTGAGCACTGTCACCATGGGAACTACCAACTTGAGCAATGTCATCATGAGCACTTTCACAGTGGGAACTGCCACCATGGGCACTATCAACGTGCAGACTCTCACCATTGGCACTATCAACATAGGCACTATCACTGTGAGCACTGTCACCGTTGGCCCTGTCACCATGAGCACTATTACTGTGAGCACTAGCACCATGAGCACTCTTACCGTGGTAACTGTCACCATGGGAACTGTCACTCTGAGCACTGTCACTATGTGTACTGGCACAATGCGGGCTGTCACAATGAGCCTTATCACCATGGACACTATCACCATGAGCACTCTCACTGTGGTCACTGTTACCATGGGTACCGTCACTGTGAGCACTGTCACCATAGGCAATGGCACCGTGGTTACTGTCACCATGGGCACTGTCATCATGGGTATTGTCACTGTGGGCTGTCACCATGGGCATGGCCACCATGGGCACTAGCACTGTGAGCACTGTCACCATGGGTACTGCTACCATGTGCACTGTCACTGTGAGCAATGTCAGCATGGGTTGTCACCGTGTGCACTGTCACCATGAGAACTGTCAGCATGGACACTGTCACCATTTTTCACTGCCACCATGTGCACTACCACCATGTGCACTCTCACCATGGGCACTGTCACCATGAGCACTGTCACCATGAGTACTGTCATCATGGGCACCGTCACCAAGGGCACAGCCACCATGTGCACTGTTACCATGGTCACTATCACCATGGGAACTACCAACATGGGCACTATCATCATGAGCACTTTCACAATGGGAACTGCCACCACGGCACTATTAACGTGAGCACACTCACCATGGGCACTATCACCCAGGGCACTCTCAGTTTCAGGACTATCACCATGGGTACTGCAACCATGACCACTGTCACCATTAGCACTGTTACCATTCTCAGTATCACCATGGGCACTGTCACCATGGGCACTATCACCATGAGAACTGTCAGCCTGGGCACTGTCACCATGGGTATTGTGACTTGGTGCACTGTCACCGTGAGCACTGTCACATTGGGCAGTGGCACAATGTGGACTGTCACCATGAGCACTGTCATCATGGGCACTCTCACCCTAAGAACTGTCACCGTGGGCACTTTAATGATGGGCACTTCCAACATTGGCACTATCACTGTGAGCAATGTCATCAAGAGCACTGTCACGGTGGGCAGTGTCACCATGCACACTGTCACCATGAGCATGGTCACCATAAGCACTATCACCATGAGCACTGTCACCATGAGTACTGTCACCCTGGGTATTTTCACCATGGACACTGTCGCTGTGAGCACTACACCATGAGAATTGTGACTATGGGCACTGTTACTATGGACACTCTCACCATGGCAACTATCACCGTGAACACTGTCACCATGAACACTGTCACCGTGTGCAGTGTCACCATGCACACTGTCACCATAAGGACTATCACTGTAAGCAAAGTCACCATGAGCAATGTCACCATGGGCACTGTCACAATCTTGCACTGCCACCATGTGCAGTGTCACCATGGGTAATATCACTATAGGCACTTTCACCATTAGAAATGTGACTGTGGGGAATGTCTCTATGGGCACTGGCACCATGGGCCTTCTCACTGAGAGCACTGTCAAAAAGGGCACAATCACCGTGAGAAATCTCACCATGCTAACTGTCCCCATAGGCACTGTCACCGGGAGAAGATTCACCATGGGTACTGTCACTGTCAGCACTGTCACTTTGGGCACTGTCATTTTGGGCACTGTCACCATGGCCACTGCCACCTTGGGCTCTGTCACCATGAACACTGTTACAATGCCCATTATCACTGTGTGCACTGTCACCAGGGGCACTATCACCATGAGCACTGTCAGCATGTGCACTCTCACTATTTAGCACTGTCACCAGGTGAACTACCACCATGGGCACTGTCATGATGTGCACTATCACGGTGAGCATGCTTACCATGGGCACTGTAACAATGCAAAGTGTCTCCATCGGTACTGTTCCCATGGGAACTGCCACCAAGGGCACTGTCACCATTAGCACTGTCACTGTGCAGTTTCACCATACACACTATCACCATAAGCAATGTCACCATGAGCAATATCACCATGGGCACTGTCACCATTTTGCACTGCCACCATGTGCAGTATCACCATGGACACTTTTACCATGAGTACTGTCACCATGGGTAATATCACCATGGGCACTCTCACCATGAGCACTGTCACTATGAGAATTTTCACCATAGGCACTGACACCATGAGAACTGTCACTATGGTCACATTCAACGTAAGAACTGTCACCACGGGGACTATCACCATTGGCACTGTCACCGTGGGGTTGTCACCATGAGCAGTATCACCATGGGCAATATCTCCATGGGCAGTTTCACCATGAGCACTGTCACTATTGGCACTCTCACCATTGGCACTGTCACCATGGGCACGGTCAACGTGAGCAGTGTCACCATGGGCCTTGTCACACTGGGCGCTCTCACCATGGGCACTTTCACAATGGGAATTATCACCATGGGCTTTGTCAGTGTGGGCACTGTCCCGGTGGATACTGACACCATGACATCTATTAGCATAAACACTGTAAACGTGGGCACTGTCACAATGAGCACGGTCACCATGAGTACTGTCACCATGGGCCTTGTCACAATGGGCGCTGTCACCATGGGCACTGTCACCGTGTGCACTGTCACAATGGGAAGTATCACCATGGGCTTTGTCACCCTGGGCACTGTCCCCATGGACACTGACACCGTGACATCTATCACCATAAACACTGTAAACATGGGCACTGTCACCATGAGCATGGTCACCATAAGCACTGCCACAATGATCACTGTTATTTATGGCACTGCCAACATGAGCACTATCACCATGAGCACTGTCACGATAGGCATGACACAAGGGGCACTGTCACCATGGGCATTGTCACCCTAGGTACTCTCACCATAGTCATTATCACTGTGAGAATTGTGAACATGGGCACTGTCACCATGAGCACTGTCACCATGACTAATGTCACCCTGGGTATTTTCACCATTGGCACTGTCAGTGTTAGCACTACACCATGAGAATTGTGACTATGGGCACTGTCACCATGGACACTCTCACCATGGGAACTATCACCGTTAACACTGTCACCATGAACACTGTCACTGTGTGCAGTGTCACCATGCGCACTCTCACTGTAATGACTATCACCCTAAGAAAAGTCACCATGAGCAATGTCACCATTTTGCACTGCCACCATGTGCAGTGTCACCATGGGTAATATCACCATAGGCACTTTCACCGTGAGAAATGTGACCGTGCAGAATGTCTCTATGGGCAGTGGCACCATGGGCATTGTCACTGTGAGCACTGTCACAACGGGCACTGTCACCATGAGAAATCTCACCATGCTAACTGTCCCCTTGGGCACTGTCACCGTCAGAAGTGTCGCCATGGGCACTGTCATTGTGGGCACTGTCACCATGGCCACTGCCACCTTGGGCTCTGTCACCATGAACACTGTAACAATGCCCATTATCACCGTGTGCACTGTCACCATGGGCTCTCTCACCATGAGCACTGTCAGCATGTGCACTGTCACTACTTAGCACTGTCACCAGGTGAACTACCACCATGGGCACTGTCACAATGTGCACTATCACCGTGAGCACGGTTACCATGGGCAATGTAACAATGCTCAGTGTCACCATGGGTACTGTCCCCATGGGAACTGCCACCAAGAACACTGTCACCACGAGCAGTGCCACCTTGGGCACTGCTATTATGAGCACTGTCACCATGAAAACTGTCGATATGAGAACTGCCACCATGGGTATTTTCAACATGAGTACTGTCACCATGGGTATTGTCACCATTTGCACTGTCACCATGAGCACTATTACCGTCAGCACTCTCACCATGAGCACTCTCACTGTGGTCACTGTCACGATGAGCACTGTTGCCATGGGTACTGATGCAATGTGGACTGGCACCATGAGCCCTGTCACCATGGGCACTATCACTGTGAGCACTCTCACTGTGGTCACTGTCACCATGGGCACTGTTACCATGAGTACTTTCACCATAGGCAATGGCGCCATGGGCACGGTCACCATGGGCACTGTCATCATGGGCAGTGTCACCATGGGAACTGTAACCATGGGCACTGCCACCATGGGCAATATCACTGTGAGCACTGTCACCATGGGTACTGCAACAAAGATAACTGTCACCGTGAGTACTGTCTGCATGGGTTGTCACCGTGTGCACTGTCACCATGAGAACTGTCAACATGGGCACTGTCACCAGTTTTCACTGTCACCATGTGAAATGTCACCGTGGGCACTATCACCATGAGAACTGTCACCATGAGTCCTGTCATCACGGGCACTGTCACCAAGGGCATGGCCACCATGTGCACTGTTACCATGGTCACTATCACCTTGAGCACTCTCACCATGGGAACTACCAACATGGGCACTGTCACCGTGAGCACTGTCACTGTCGGCACTGTCATCATGAGCAATATTACTGTGAGTACTACCACCGTGAGCACTCTCACCATGGTCACTGTCAACATGGGCACTGTCACCGTGGCCACTTTCACTATGGGTACTGGCACAATGCGGACTATCACAATGAGGCCTGTCACCATGGACTCTATCATCATGAGCACTCTCACCGTGGTCACTGTTACCATGGGTACTGTCACTGTGAGCACTGTCACCATAGGGAATGGCACTGTGGGCACTGTCACCATGGGCACTGTCATCATGGGCATTGTCACCATGGGCAGTGTCACCATGGGCACTGCAACCATGGGCACTATCACTGTGAGCTGTATCTCCACGGGTACTGCTACCATGAGCACTGTCACTGTGAGCACTGTCACCACGCTTACTGCTACCATGAGCACTGCCAGCATGGGTTGTCACCATGTGCACTGTCACAATGAGAAGTGTCAGCATGGGTGCTGTCACCATTTTTCACTGCCACCATATGCACTACCACCATGAGCACTGTCATCATGGGCACTCTGACTGTGAGCACTGTCACCATGAGTACTGTCATCATGGGCACTGTCACCAAGGGCACAGCTACCATGTGCACTGTTACCATGGTCACTATCACCATGAGCACTGTCACCATGGGAACTACCAACTTGGGCACGGTCACCATGAGCACTTCCACCATGGGCACTATTAACGTGAGCACACTCACCATGGGCAGTATCACCAAGGGCACTGTCAGTTTCAGCACTATCACCATAGGTACTGCAACCATGACCATTGTCACCATAAGCACTGTCACCATTCTCAGTATCACCATGTGCACTGTCACCATGGGCACTATCACCATGAGAACTGTCAGCCTGGGCACTGTTGCCATGGGTATTGTGACTTAGGGCACTGTCACCATGAGCAGTGTCACCTTGGGCACTGGCAATATGTGGACTGTCACCATGAGCACTGTCATCATGGGCACTATTACCGTTAGAACTGTCACCGTGGTCACTGTCACCATGGGCACTGTCACCGTGAGCACTATCACCATGAGGGTAGTGACCATATGCACTGTCACCATGGCAGGGTCCCCATGGAACATTTCACTGTTAGTACTGTCACCATGGACACTATAACTATGGGGACTGTCACCATGAGCTCTGTCACAATGGACACTTTCATCATGAGCACTGCCACTGTGACCATTCTCAACATAAGAAATGTCACCATGGGCACTTTCACGATGGGCCCTTCCAGCAATGGCACTATCACCGTAAGCACTGTCAACAAGAGCACTGTCATGCTGGGCAGTATCACCATGCACACAATCACCTCAAGGACTATCACATTAAGCAATGTCACCATGGGCACTGTCACCATGAGCACTGTAACCATGGTCAATCTCACCATGGGCATTATCACCATGAGCAATATCACCACCGGCACTTTCACAATTTTGCACTGCCACCAGATGCACCATGACCATGTGCAGTGTCACCAGGGGCAGTGTCACCATCGGTAGTCTCACCGTGAGCACTGCCACCATGAGCACTGTCACCAAAAGCACTTTCACCACGAGCACTGCTCCCATGAGCACTGTCACAAGAACTGTCACTATGAGAATTGCCACCATGGGCACTTTCACCATGATTAATGTCACCGTGGTTATTGTCACCTTGGGCACTGTCAATGTGAGTACTATCACTGTGAGCACTATCACCCTGAGCCCTGTCACCACGGGCACAGCCTCAATGCAGACTGTCACCATGAACAGTGTCACCATGGGCACTATCATGGTGAGAACAGTCACCATGGTCACTGTCACCATGGGCACTGTCACCATGAGCACTGTCATTAAGGGAATTATCACCATAGGCACTGTCACCATTAGAACAGTCACCATGGGTACTGTCAACATGGAGACTATCACCTTGAGCACTGTCACCATGAGCACAGTCACCATGAGCAATTTCAACAGGGTCACTTTCACCATGAGAACTGTTACCACGGGGACTCTCACCATTGGCACTGCCTCCGAGGGTTTGTCACGATGAGCACTATCAACATGGGCAGTGTCTCCATGGGCAGTTTCACCATGAGCACTCACTATTGGCATTATCACCATTGGCACTGTCAGCATCGGCACAGTCACCGTGAGCACTGTCACAATGTGCGTTGTCACACTGAGCACTGTCACCATGGGCACAGTCACCATGGGCACTGTAATCTTGGGCACTGTCACCATAGGCTCTGTAACCGTGGGCGCTGTCACAATGGGAAGTATCACCATGGGCTTTGTCAGTATGGGCACTTTCACGGTGGGCATGGCCACCATGACATGTATCACTTTAAGCACTGTAACCATGGGCACTGTCACCATGAGCACGGTCACCAAGAGCACTTCCACAATGAGCACTGTCACTTATGGCACTGTCCACATGAGTAGTGTCACCATGATCACTGTCACCTTGGGCAGGACACACAGGGTATTGTCACCATGGGCAATATCACCATGAGCACACTCACCATGGGAATTCTCACCTTAGGTACTGTCACCATGGGCACTGTCACCTTGAGCACTTTTACCATGAGCTCTGTCACCCTGGGTATTATCACCATGGGCACTATCAACTTGAGAGTTGTGAACATGGGCACTATCACCTTGAGAGTTGTGAACATTGGCACTCTCACCGTGGACACTATCACCATGAGCAATGTCACCATGAATACTCTCAACCTGTGTATTGTCACCATGGGCACTGTCACCATGAGCACTACACCGTGAGAATTGTGACTATGGGCACTGTCACCATGGGCACATTCACCATCGGCACTATCGCCGTGAACACTGTCACCATGAGTTCTGTCACTGTGTGCAGTTTCACCATACACACTATGACTGTAAGGACTATCACAATAAGCAATGTCACAATGAGCAATATCACCAAGGGCACTGTCACCATTTTGCACTGCCACCATGTGCAGTGTCACCATGGGCACTTTTACCATGAGTACTGTCACCATGGGTAATATCACCATGGGCACTGTCACCATGAGCACTCTCACTATGAGAATTTTCAACATAGGCACTGTCACCGTGAGAAATGTCACCATGGGCACTGTCAACATGGAGACCATCACCTTGAGCACTGTCACCATCATCAATGTCACCATGGTCACATTCAATGTAAGAACTGTCACCACGGGGACTATCACCATTGGCACTGTCACCATGGGGTTGTCACCATGAGCACTATCATCATGGAAAATATCTCCATGGGCAGTTTCACCATGAGCACTGTCACTATTGTCACTCTCACCATCAACACTGTCACCATGGGCACGGTCAACGTGAGGACTGTCACCATGGGCCTTGTCACACTGGGCACTGTCACCATGGGCAATGTCACCGTGGGCACTGTCACAATGGGAAGAATGAGCATGGGCTTTGTCAGCATGGGCACTTTCGCCGTGGGAACTGCCACCATGACATCTATCACCATAAACACTGTAAACAGGGGCACTGTCACAATGAGCATGGTCACCATGAGTACTGCCACAATGAGCACTGTTATCTATGGCACTGCCAACATGAGCACTATCACCATGAGCACTGTCACCATGTGCATGACACCATGGGCACTGTCACCATGGGCATTGTCACCCTAGGTACTCTCATTATAGGCATTATCACTGTGAGAATTGTGAACATGGGCACTGTCACCATGGGCACTATCACCATGAACACTGTCACCGTGAGTACTGTCACCGAGGGTACTTTCACCATGGGCACTGTCACTGTGAGCACTACACTATGAGATTTGTGACTATGGGCAATGTCACCATGGACACTCTCACCATGGGAACTATTACCGTGAACACTGTCACCATGAACACTGTCACTGTGTGCAGTGTCCCCATGTGCACTGTCACCATAAGGACTATCACAGTAAGAAAAGTCACCATGAGCAATGTCACCATGGGCACTGTCACCATTTTGCATTGCCACCATGTGCAGTGTCACCATGGGTAATATCACCATAAGCATTTTCACCGTGAGAAATGTGACCTTGCAGAATGTCTCTATGGGAACTGGCACCAAGGGCAAGGTCACTGTGAGCACCATCACAACGGGCACTATCACCGTGAGAAATCTCACCTTGCTAACTGTCCCCATGGGCACTGTCACCGTGAGAAGTGTCACCATGGGCACTGTCACTGTTGGCACTGTCACCATGGGCACTCTCATTGTGGGCACTGTCACCATGGCCACTGCCACCTTGGGTTCTGTCACCATGAACACTGTAACAATGTCCATTATCACCGTCTGCACTGTCACCATGGGCACTATCACCATGAGCACTGTCAGCATGTGCACTGTCACTATTTAGCACTGTCACCAGGTGAACTACCACCATGGGCACTGTCACGATGTGCACTATCACTGTGAGCACAGTTACCATGGGCACTGTAACAATGTGCAGTGTCCCCAACGGTACTGTCCCCATAGGAACTGCCACCAAGTGCAGTGTCAGCATTAGCACTCTCACCACGAACACTGCAACCTTGGGCACTGCTATTATGAGTACTGTCACCATGAAAACTGTCGCTATGAGAACTGTTCACCATGGGTATTTTCAACATGAGTACTGTCACCATGGGTATTGTCACCATTTGCACTGTCACCATGAGCACTATTACCGTGAGCACTATCACTGTGAGCACTCTCACTGTGGTCACTGTCACCATGAGCACTGTTGCCATGGGTAGTGGCACAATGCGGACTGGCACCATAAGCCCTGACACCATGGGCACTATCACTGTGAGCACAGTCTCCTTGGTCACTGTCACCATGGGAACTGTTACCATGAGCACTTTCACCATAGGCAATGGCGCCGTGGGCACTCTCACCATGGGCACTGTCATCATGGGCAATATGACTGTGAGCACTGTCACCATGGGTACTGCAACAAAGAGAACTGTCACTGTGAGTACTGTCTGCATGGGTTGTCACCATGTGCACTGTCACAATGAGAACAGTCAACATGGGCACTGTCACCATTTCTCACTGCCACCATATGCAATGTCACCGTGGGCACTATCACAATAAGAACTCACCATGAGTCCTGTCATCATGGGCACTGTCACCAAGGGCACAGCCACCATCTGCACTGTTACCATGGTCACTATCACCGTGAGCACTGTCACCATGGGAACTACCAACATGGGCAATGTCATCATGAGCACTTTCACAATGGGAACTGCCACCATGGGCACTATAAACGTGCGGACTCTTACCATGGGCACTATCACCATGAGCACTGTCACCGTGAGCACTTTCAACTTCGGCACTGTCATCATGAGCACTATTACTGTGAGCACTACCAGTGTGAGCACTCTCACCATGGGCACTCTCACCGTGAGTATTTTCACTCTGGGGACTGGCACAATGCGGACTGTCACAATGAGCCCTGTCACCATAGACACTACCACCATGAGCACTCTCACCGTGGTCACTGTTACCATGGGTACTGTCACTGTGAGCACTGTCACCAAAGAAAATGGCACTGTGGGCACTCTCACCATGGGCACTGTCATCATGGGCATTGTCACTGTTGGCAGTGTCTCCATGGGCACTGCCACCATGGGCACTATCACTGTGAGCACTGTCACCACGGGTACTTCTACCATGAGCACTGTCAGCATGGGTTGTGACTGTGTGCACTGTCAACATGAGAACTGTCAGCATGGGCACTGTCACCATTTTTCACTGCCACAATGTGCACTACCACCATGTGCACTGTCACCATGGGCACTATCACCGTGAGCACTGTCACCATGAGTACTGTCATCATGGGCACTGTCACCAAGGGCACAGCTACCATGTGCACTGTTACCATGGTCACTATCACCGTGAGCACTGTCACCATGGGAACTACCGACATGGGCACTGTCACCATGAGCACTTTCACAATGGGTACTGCCACCATGGTCACTATTAACATGAGCACACTCACCATGGGCACTATCACCAAGGGCACTGTCAGTTTCTGCACTATCACCATGGGTACTGCAACGATGACCACTGTCAACATAAGCACTGTCACCATTCTCAGTATCACCATGTGCACTGTCACCATGGGCACTATCAACATGAGAACTGTCAGCCTGGGAACTGTCACCATGGGTATTGTGACTTTGGGCACTGTCACCATGAGCACTGTCACCTTGGGCACTGGCAATATGTGGACTGTCACCATGAGCACTGTCATCATGGGCACTATTACCGTTAGAACTGTCACCATGGTCACTGTCACCATGGGCACTGTCACGGTGAGCACTATCACCCTGAGGGTTGTGACCATGGGCACTGTCACCATGGGCAGTGACCCCATGGACAATTTCACTGTTAGTACTGTCACCATGGACACTATAATTATGGGCACTGTCACCGTGAGCTCTGTCACCATGGGCAATTTCACCATGAGCACTGCCACTCTGACCACTCTCACCATAAGAACTGTCACCATGGGCATTTTAACGATGGGCACTTCCAACATTGGCACTATCACCGTGAGCAGTGTTACGGTGGGCAGTGTCACCATGCGAACTATCACCACAAGGACTATCACATTAAGCAATGTCACCATGGGCACTGTCACCATTTTGCACTGCCACCATGTGCAGTATCACCTTAGGCACTGTCACCATGAGCACTTTATCACTGAGTACTGTCACCATGGGTAATAGCACCATGGGCACTGTCACAGAGAGAACTATCACTGTGAGCAATGCCATGATGGGCACTGGCGCCATGGTTCTTGTCACCATGAGCACTGAAACAATAGACACTATCACCGTGAGAAATCTCAGCATGCTAACTGTCCCCAAGGGCACTGTCACAGAGAGAAAAGTCACCATGTGCACTGTCACAGTATTCTCACCATTGGCAGTCTCATTGTGGGCACTGCCACCATCAGCACTATTACCATGAACACTGCTACCGTGAGCACTATCATGATAAGAACGGTCAACATGGGCACGGCCACCATGGGCACTCTCATGGTGTGCACTGTCACCAGGGGCACTGTCACCATGGGCACTGTCACCATGAGCACTGTAACCATGGGCACTCTCACCATGGGCACTATCACCATGAGCAATATCACCATGGGCACTGTCACTATTTTGCATTGCCACCAGATGCACCATGACCATGTGCCCTGTCACCATGGGCAGTGTCACCATGGGTAGTCTCACCATGGGCACTGCCACCATGAGCACTGTCACTGAGAGCACTCTCACCACGAGCACTGTCACAACTGTCACTATGAGAACTGCCACCATGGGCACTTTCACCATGATTGCTGTCACCGTGGGTATTGTCACCTTGGCCCTGTCAACGTGAGTACTATCACCGTGAGCACTATCACACTGAGCACTGTCACCACGGGCACAGCCTCAATGCGGACTGTCACCATGAACACTGTCACCAGGGGCACTATCACGGTGAGAACATTCACCGTGGTCACTGTCACCATGGGTACTGTCACCATGAGCACTGTCACTAAGAGCATTATCACCATAGGCACTGTCACCGTGAGAACAGTCAGCATGTGCACTGTCAACATGGAGACTATCACCTTGAGCACTGTCACTATGAGCACTGTCACCATGAGCACTGTCACCATGAGATATTTCAACAGGGTCACTTTCACTGTGAGAACAGTCACCACGGGGTCTCTCACCATTGGCACTGCCTCCGAGGGGTTGTCACGATGAGCACTATCACCATGGGCAGTGTCTCCATGGGCAGTTTCACCGTGAGCACTCTCACTGTTGGGACTATCACCATCGGCACTGTCATCATCATCACGTACACTGTGAGCACTGTCACAATGGGCGTTGTCACACTGGGCACTGTCACCATGGGCACAGTCACCGTTAGCACTCTCACCATGGGCACTGTGATCTTGGGCACCGTCACCATGGGCTCTGTCACAATGGGAAGTATCACCATGGGCTTTGTCAGCGTGGGCACTGTCACAGTTGGCACGGCCCCCGTGACATCTATCACCAATCAAAGTAGCTTTATTTTGGTAATGCCAGGTTGCTTTAATGTTCAAGCATGAAATTCATCCCAGGAATGAATTAGAGTGGGAAAAAAGTCATTTAAAACAGAAGCCTTGGGAATTCCCTGGTGGTCCAGTGGTTAGAACTTGGCGCTTTCACTGCTGTGGCCCTTGAGTCCAATCCCAGGTCAGGGAACTAAGATCCTGCAAGACATGAGGCAGGGCCCTGGAAAAAAAAAGTAAATAATGAAGTCTTAACCAGGAGAAGCACAAGATCGAATACACATAACAGATAACACCTTAGGACAAGTAGGTGAAGATTATGGAATATTCTAAATTTTAAAACAAAAAGAAACTTTTAAAGATTCAAAAGGATGTGACTAATATTGTACCTAGGCAAAAAATATAATGAAATAAAATATATAAATGATGGGAGCCCAACAATCCAGATGCCCAAATCCTGTCTCTGAAGATTCTCATTCAATGGGTTCTGGATTTCCTCTATGTTTCAAAACCTACAAGTGATTGTGATACGACTCACAGACACAATGTAAAGCTTCTGCTTTGCAGGAAAGAATACCAGATTATTCTGTTATTTTATAGTTATACTAACAGGTTGTACTATTGACGGATAAGTCTGATGTCAAAATGCACTCCCCACTAGGGATAAAAAAGGAACTAGTAGTCTCTACTGCTACTTGGTGGCCGCATGCATGTATTGCAAGAGCAATTATTGTAGGAATCCAAATTAGTGGAACATTTTAGAATTGGAAGACTACATACAGATCATCTAGTCAAACTTCCAACTATTATAGTTGTAAAAACTAAGGCCCATATAAATGAAATGATTTATCTCCAAAGAGTGTTAGTGAAAGAGTATGAATATATATATATATATATATATATATATATATATATATATATATATATATATATATATATATATATATATATATATATATATCTGAACTTTTAATTTAGTGCTGTTTTTATTAATCTCAAGTACTAGCTTAAACTTCAGTGTGACAGATTTGGGATTGAATTCTTGCTCAAATTTACTGATTGTGTGCCTTTTAGTAAGTTACTAAAACACTATTTATTTTTAACAGCTTTATGTATTTATTTATTTTTGGCTGCATAGGCTCTTCATTGCTGTGCACGGGCTTTCTCTAGTTGCAGTGAGTGGGGGCTACTCTTTGTTGCAGTGCACAGGCTTCTCATTGGGGTGGCTTCTCGTTGTTGCTGAGCATGGAGTGTATATGTGTGGGCTTCAGTAGTTGTGGTTCACGGGCTCTAGAACGCAGGCTCAATAGTTGTGGTGCATGGTCTTAATTGCTCCGTGGCATGGGCAGTCTCATTTGCAGGTTCTGGGTAGGATTAAATGAGCTCATGTGATATCCAAGTGACTGAGGCAGAGTAGGCTCGGGATGAATCTTTGCTTGGTTTTCATTAGCTGCGGAGAAGAGGATGACAGCTTGGTGCCTCTCCAACTTTCATATGGGTGTGCCTCTCTTGGGGATCTTGTTAAATGCAGGCTGGTATTCAGTAGTTCTGGGTGGGGCCTGGATTTTGTGCTTCTAAGAAGCTCCTAGGTGATGGTGATGCTGAGGGCAAGGGTCCAGCTCCTGCATTTCTCCCTTTCTGGAAGAGCAGGACGTCTGCACCCCGGGAGGAGAAAACATCCGCAAAGTGACTACTAGGCACCAGCTTCCCTTACAGGCAAGGGACCTTTACCACTGCTCCCAACCATTGCGTCTGAGGTGCAGCAAGCCAAAACACTGAGATGCTGAGGTTTGAAGCAAAGAGGAGGTTTATTCACAGTGCAGCCAAGTGAGGAATTGACGTGAGAATATGTGTCAAATCCTCCTTCCCGAAGGCAAGGGGCTTGGGGTATCTGTGGGATAAAGAATAAAGAAGCAGGGCAGTATGGGTCATGGGGAGCATGAGGAAAGGTGATTGGAAAAAGATGTGCTCATCATTGTTCTGAGCTGCTGTAATAGGCTACAGGGCTCAGCACATTCTCAGGTTGGAGCTTTTGGCCCTCTGATGGCAGAAGGTCAAAAGGCACTTGCCCAGGTGGAAGATCGGTGGTCCTCTCCACTCTAAACCAGCTCTGCCTAACTAGGCACAGCTGATTCCAAGTTCCTGGACAATACCGGGGCAAACATCTTATTGCTTCTGCTACATGCTACTTGGAGGACGTGCAAGTGTTCAAGGTGCCTTGATGAGTGAAGACAGGATTTCACTAATCATGACACATGATTTCACTTCCAGGCGAGCAGAAGAGACCTGTAGGCTGAGTCTGGCTCCTGGCACCTGGAATTGGAGGCAGATGGTTTAACAACAGGCTCTCCCACCCTCTGTGTGATCTTAGGTAGATAAGACTATTGAACCTTTTCTCCAATTCAAATGTGTGACTGGAAACACACTTAGTGGCATGTCTGACACACAGTAGTTATGCTACTGTAGGTCATGCTTGGAAACTGAAGCCGTGGTTTTGAGGGATCATCAAAACCAGTACAATGGTTGCCATGTTTCTCCTTGTTCATCCTGGTGAGAAACCTGGTAGAGAGAGCTCCATCCTTTCCCACAGGACCACACACCTAGTACTTAGAGTGAAGTGGTTATGTCTCACTTAAGGCACCTTTTCCTTTTCCTTCCTTCTTTTTTCTTCATTACTTTTTATCCATCTGGCCTTTCTAAATTTTACAGAAAACAAAACCATTTCTCAATGGATGCAGATACTACCCCAAGTTAATATTCCAACCAAGTTCTTGATCTTCCGGGTCTCATCACCAGAAATTTCTGAGCCTAAATCTTCTCTAGTTTCTAGGATCACTCATTTTCTCATTTCTCCCTTCTCCTTTGAATTCAGTCTTTCCAATTTAGTCCCTTCCCTAACCACAACTTATAATAAGGTGACACAGCAAAGTGATGAAAGTCTAGACGGTCTGGTTTTAATCCTGGGTTTTTGCCACCTACTTACTGTGTGGCATTAGGCAAGCTATTCAACGTCTCTGGGACTCAGTTTCCCCCCCAAAGTGAATATTATGAATATTACCTGCCAGGCTTCCATAGTGGTGCAGTGGTTGGGAGTCCGCCTGCTGATGCAGGGGGCACGGGTTCATGCCCGTATCCGGGAGGATCCCACATGCCATGGAGCGGCTGGGCCCGTGAGCCATGGCCACTGAGCCTGTGCGTCCAGAGCCTGTGCTCCGCAATGGGAGAGGTCACAACAGTGAGAGGCCTGCGTACCACAAAAAAAGAACATTACCTGCCTATAGGGTTGCCATTATGAGGAATATGTGGGTCAATATTTGGTAAGAACTTAGAATAGTACTTGTTATAGTCTAAGCACTACAGTTGTGCTTTTTAATAATAATAAATGAAATTCCAAACGTATACCTTACTCAACTTTCTGTCATAACATTGAAGTGTTCGTCTATTTTTTTGTTTTGTTTTGTTTGTTTGTTTTTTGTATTTTTGTATTTTTGTATTTTTTTCTGCTTTATATCTGTTGGGTCTTGTCAGCCTGGATAGGAGGTGAGGTGTCCGTAGCTTTGGTGTGAGATGTGCTGCCTGCCAAAGCACCGACGCCCACCAACGCCATGACCTCCAAAGCCGTGAACAGGTGCTAGAGAAAGCAGGAGCAGAATGGAAGATGACGGCGTGGGAAGGAGGTGTGGTGTCCATAGGTTCGGGGTCTGAGGTGCTGCCTGCTGAAGCACCGATGCCCAACAAAGCCGTAAATTGGATGCTGGAGAAAACAGGAGCAGAATTGAAGATGGCGATGTGGGAAGGAGGTGTGGTGTCCATAGGTCTGGGGTCAGACGTGCTGCCTGCTGAAGCACCGATGCCTACCAAAGCCGTAAATGGGGTGCTGGGGAAAAGAGGAGCAGAATGGTAGATGATGGTGTGGGAAGGAGGTGTGGTGTCCATGGCTTCCATATCAGAGCTGCTGCGTGCCTGATCTGAGAACAGAGAGTGACAATGGGAGAGCTTCCCACTCCTTTTATATCTGAAGGCTCCACCTGCCTCTGTGACATGTCCATTGTACGTGTCACAGAGAAAGGGCAGGCGGGGCAGTGGGTGAGGCAGGGGGCACATGCAAGCCCAGTTGGTGGAGAAACCCCAGCCCAAAGGCAAAGGGCGGGGCCCCTTCTGGAATTTCTAGTGGCTGGGTCTTCTCGCTGTGGGTGGCAGGTGTTTGGCACGGTATGGGACACCATGCGGAGACTGTTGGGGACTGTGGAAACCATCTACTTCAGAGCTCACCCTGCCTGGGCACAGGCTCTGCAGGCCCCACAGCCGTGCGTATGTATTTGACAGCGCTTCCCCACCACGGGGCCCAGAGGTCAGAGCCTGCTCAGAGCTGATGGGAGGAGGCACTCAGAGCTTACCAGGGTGTGGGCCACCTCCTCCAGGGACCTCCCCTGTTCTCTGCGAGGCCTGGAGACAGGATCGCCTTCTCCAGGGCTGCTCAGCTGCAAGCATCACCATGAGCCAGGTGGCGAAGGTTTCTGAGCAGGAGATGCAGAGCCCTGATCAGACTGGATGCTGCACCCCACGATGTCCCTTCCTGGCAGGTAGGTTCTTTCTTCACTTCTTTTTTGAAATTTGGTCAAACATGATGAAAAGTGGCATGCAGCATTGTGATTACAGGGGTCTTGGAGCACTGTGATGACAAGGGCATGGAGCATAGTGATAAGAAGGCCATGGAACACTCTGATGACATGTGTAATGGAGCTTTGTGATGACAAGGGCATGGAGCATTGTGATTACAGGGCTCTTGAAGCACTGTGATGAGAAGGGTCATGGAGCAATGTGCTGACAAGTGCATGGAGCACTGTGATGCCAAGGGTCATGGAGCATTGTGCTGACAAAGGCATGGAGCATTGTGATGACAAGGGTCATGGAGCAATGTGATGAAAAGTTCATGGAGCATTGTGGTGACAAAGGTCACAGAGCATTGTGATGACGAGGGAATGGACCACTGTGATGATAAAGGTCATGAAGCATTTTGATGACTGGAGTCACGGAGTATTGTGATGACAGTGGTCATGGAGCATTGCGATGACAAGGTCATGGAGCATTGTGATGACAGGGGCATGGAACATTGGTCGGACAAGTTTCATGGATTATTGTGATGACAGTGGGCATGGCGATATGTGATGACAAGGGCATGGAGCATTGTGATGACAAGGTCATGGAGTATTGTGAAGACTGGTGTCAGGGAGCATTGTGATGACATATGTCATGGTCCATTGTGATGACAATGGCATGGAGCATTATGATGCCAAATGTCATGGAGGATTGTGATGAACAAGGTAATGGAGCATTGTGATGACAAGGGCCATTGAGAATTTTGATGAAAAGGTCATGAGGCATTGTGATGACAAGCGCATGGAGCTGGCTATGACAGGGGTCATGGAGCATTGCGATGATAAGTGCATGGAGAATTGTGATGACAAGAGCATGTAAGATTGTGATGAGTAGTGTCATGGAGCATTGTGATGACAAGGACGTTGAGAATTGTGATGACAAGGGACATGGAGAACTGTGCTGGGAAGACCGTGGAGCACTGTGATGACAGGAATCATGGAGCGTTGTGATGACAAGTGTTATGGAACATTGTGATCACAAGCGTTTGGAGCATTGTGATGAGAGAGGTCATGGATCATTTTGATTTCAAGGAGCATGGAGCATTGTGATGACAAGGGCATGAAGCAATGTGATCCCAAGGTTCATGGAGGATTGTGATGACAATGGTAATCGAGTATTGTGATGAAAAGCGAACGGAGCATTGTGATGACAAGGTCATGTAGCATTTTGCTGACAAAGGTATGGAGCATTGTGATGACAAGCGTCATGGAGCACTGTGATGACAAGCATCAAGGAGCAATGTGATTACAGGGGTCATGGAGCCTTGTGATGACAAGGGTGAGGAATATTTTGATGGCAGTGGTCATGGAGCATTGCTGTGATGGGGTAATGGAGCAGTATGATGACAAGTGGAGGGAGCATAGGTCTGAAAAATTTCATAGATTATTGTGATAAGAGTGGGCATGGAGAATTGTGATGACAAGGGCACGGAACACTTTGATGACAAGCGTCACGGAGCATTGTGATTACAGGGTCCATGGAGCATTGGGATGATAAGGGCATGGATCATTGTGATGACAAGTGTCATGGAGCATTTTGATGACAAGAGTCCCGGATCATTTTGTTGTCAGGGGTCATGGAGCATTGTGATGACAGGGGTCATGGAGCTTTGGGATGAGAAGGTCATGGAGCATTGGGCTGAATATATTCATGGAGTATCGTGATGACAGGGGTCATGGAGCATTGTGATGACAAGGGAATGGAGCATTGTGATGACAAGTTCCTGGAGCATTGTGATGAGAAGACCATGGAGCCTTGTGATGACAAGTCTCATGGAGCATTCTGATGAAAAGGGGCATGGAGCACTGTGGTTACATGGGTCTTAGAGCATTGTGATGACAATGGCATGGACCATTGTGATGAGAAGGCCATGGAGCATTCTGATGACATGAGTCATGGAGCTTTGTTATGACAAAGGCATGGAGCATTGTGATTACAGGGGTCTTGGAGCATTATGATGGCAAGGATCATGGAGCCTTGTGATGACAAGGCCGTGGAACATTGTGAAGGCAGGGGTCATGGAGCATTGTTACGACAGGGGTAAAGGAGCATTTTGATGAAAAGGGCATGGAGCATTGGTTTGAAAATTTTCATGGATTATTGTGATGAGAGAGGGCATGGAGAATTGTGATGACAAAGGCAAGGAACAGTGTGATACATGGGTCATGGAGGATTGTAATGACAAGGGCATGGAGCATTGTGATAAGAAGGGCATCGAGCATTGTGATGACAAGCGTCATGGAGCTTTTTGATGACAAGGACATGGAGCAATGTGATGAGAGTGTTCATGGAGCACTGTGGTGACAATGGCATGGAGCATTGTGATGCCAAGGGTCATGGAGCTTTTTGATGACTAAGGTCATGGAGCATTTTGATGACAAGGGCATGGTGCATTGTGATGAGACGGGCAGGGAGCATTGTGATGACAGGGTCATGGAGAAATTTGATCTAAAGTGTCATGGAACATTTTGATGACAGGTGTTATGTAACAAGTGATGTCAGGGTTCATGGAGCATTGTGATGAAAAGTGTCATGGATCATTTTGATGACAGGGGTTATGGAACATTGTGATGTCAGTGGTCATGGAGCATTGTGATGATAAGGGCATGTAGCATTGTGATGACAGTGTTCATGGAACATTGTGAAGACAGGGGTGAGGGAGAATTGTTATGACTAGTGATGGAACATTGTGATATCAGTGGTGAGAGAGCATTTTTATGAGAAGTGCATGGAGCATTGTGAGGACAATGTTTTTCAGGCATTGTGATGACAAGGTTGTGGAGCATTGTGATGACAAGTGCATGGCGCATTGTGATGGCATGGGTCATGGAGCATTGTTTTGACAAGTGCCTGGAGCATTGTGATGACAAGGATCATGGCGCATTGTGCTGAAAACGGCATGGAGCATTGTGATGACAAGGGTCACAGAGCATTGTGATGAAAAGTTCATGGAGCATTGTGGTGACAAAGGTCACAGAGCCTTGTGATGACGAGGGCATGGATCACTGTGTTGACAAAGGTCATGATGTACTGTGATGACTGGAGTCACGGAGCATTGTGATGACTGGGGTCCTGGATCATTTTGATTTCAAGGAGCATGGAGCATTGTGAAGACAAGGGCATGAAGCAATGTCATCCCAAGGGTCATGGAGGATTGTGATGACAAACGAATTAGAGTGTTGTGATGACAAGCACATGGAATATTGTGATGACAAGGTCCTGTAGCATTTTGCTGACAAAGGCATGGAGCATTGTAATGTCAAGTGTCATGGAGCACTGTGATGACAAGCGTCAGGTAGCATTGTGATTACAGGGGTCATGGATCATTGGGATGACAAGGGCATGGATCATTGTGATGACAAGTAACATGGAGCATTTTGATTACAATAGTCCCGGATCATTTTGTTGTCAGGGTTCATGGAGCATTTTGATGAAAGGGGTCATGGAGCATTGTAATGACATGTGTCATGGAGCATTGTGATGAGAAGGTCATGGATCATTGGGCTGAAAATATTCATGGAGTATTGTGATGACAGTGGTCATGGAGCATTGTGATGACAGGGGTCATGGAGCATTGTGATGAGAATGTCATGGAGCATTGGGCTGAAAATTTTCATGTATTATTGTGATGACAGGGGTCATGGAGCATTTTGATTTCATTGTGATGACAATAGCATCAAGCATTATATTTATGGGCATGGTGCATGGTGATGACAGTGTTCATGGAGCATTCAGATGAAAAGGGGCATGGAGCATTGTGATTACAGGTGTCTTGGAGCATTGTGATGACAAGGGCATGGAGCATTGTGATGAGAAGGCCATGGAGCATTCTGATAATATGCGTCATGGAGCTTTGTGATGAAAAGGGCATGGAGCATTGTGATTACATGTGTCTTGGAGCATTGTGATGAAAAGGGCATGGATCATTGTGATGAAAATTGCATGGAGCCTTGTCATGACAGGGTTCAAGGAGCATACTGATGGCAAGTGTCAGGTAGCATGGTGATGACAAGTGTATTGAGCATTGTGATGACAAAGGTCTTTGAGCATTGTGATGAGAAGAACATGGATAGGGCTTCCCTGGTGGCGCAGTGGTTGGGAATCTGCCTGCCGATGCAGGGGACACGGGTACGAGCCGTGGTCTGGGAGGATCCCACATGCCGCCGAGCAACTGGGCCCGTGAGCCACAACTACTGAGCCTGCGCGTCTGGAGCTTGTGCTCCACAACAAGAGAGGCTGCGACAGTGAAAGGCCCGCGCACCGCGATTAAGAATGGCCCCCACTCGCCGCAACTAGAGAAAAGCCCTTGCACAGAAATGAAGACCCAGCACAGTCATTAATAAATAAATAAATTTATTTAAAAAAAAAAGAACATGGATAATTGTGATGACGATCATCAAGGGGCATTGTGATGACAAGTGTTATGGAACATTGTGATCACAAGGGTTTGGAGCATTGTGATGACAGAGGTAATGAAGCATTTTGATTTCATTGTGATGACAATAGCATGAAGCATTATGATGATGGGCATGGTGCATTGTGATGACAGGGTTCATAGAGCATTGAGATGAAAAGTGGCATGGAGCGTTGTGATTACATGGGTCTTGGAGCATTGTGATGACAAGGGCCATGGAGCCTTGTGACGACAAGGCCATGGAACATTATGATGGCAGGGGTCATCGAGCATTGTTTTTACAGGATTAATGGAGCATTGTGATGACAACGGTATGGAGCATTGGTCTGAAAAATTTCATGGATTATTGTGATGAGAGTGGGCATGGAGAATTGTGATGACAAGGGAAAGAAAAACTGTGATACATGGGTTATGGAGGATTTTAATGACAAGGGCATGGAGCATTGTGATGAGAAGGGCATGGAGCATTGTGATGACAAGCGTCATGGAGTTTTGTGATGACAAGGGCATGGAACAATGTGATGAGAGGTTTCATGGAGCATTGTGATGTCAATGGCATGGAACATTTTGATGACAAGGGCGGGTTGCATTGTGATGAGAATTGCAGGGAGCGTTTTGATGACAGGGTGATGGAGCAATTTGATGAAAAGTGTCATGGAATATTTTGATGACAGGAGTTATGGAACACAGTGATGTCAGGGTTCATGGAACATTGTGATGAAAAGGGTCATGGAGCATTTTGATGATAAGGGAATGTAGCACTGTGATGAAAGTGTTCATGGAACATTGTGATGACAGGTGTGAGGTAGTATTGTGATGATTAGTGATGGAGCATTGTGATATCAGTCATGAGAGAGCATTTTGATAAGAAGTGCATGGAGCATTTTGATGACAAGGTTTATGGAGCATTGTGATGACAAGTTTGTGGAGCATTGTGCTGAGAAGCACCTGGCGCATTGTGATGACATGCGTCATGGAGCATTGTGATGACAAGCGGATGGAGAATTGTAATGACAAGGGTCATGGAGCATTGTGCTGACAAAGGCATGGAGCATAGTGATGACAAGGGTCAAAGAGCATTGTGAGGAAATGTTCATGGAGCATTGTGGTGACATAAGTCACAGAGCCTTGTGATGACGAGGGCATGGACCATTGTGCTGCCAAAGGTCATGAAGAATTGTGATGACTGGAGTCACGGACTATGTATTAGTTTTTTGTTGATGCATAACAGATTACCACAAGCTAAGTGGCTTCAAATAACACTCGTTTATTATCGTATAGTTTACAGCAGCCTGGATTCAATGGTCAGAGTATCATAAGGCTGAGAGGAAGGTGTTAGCAAGGCAGATTCCTTGTCTGGAGGCTCTAGGAAGACATCTGCCTCTAGGCTCATTTAGGTTGTTAGAGTACGGTTCCTTGCTGTTGGAAGTGCTAGGTCCCTTCTTCTCTGGCTGTCACCCAGGGTCCTCTCTCAGCATCTTAAGACCACCCACATTCCTTTTCATGTGTTGTCCTCTGCCTTCAGGCCAGCAATGATGTATCAAGTCACCTTGTACATCAAATCTCTCTGATCTTCTCTTCTGCTGCCAGCTGGAGCAAACTCTGTACATAAAGTGTTTACCTGATTGGGTCCAGTCCACCTGGATAAACTCTATGTATTAAGATCAATCCATTCAGTTTTACAACTGTAAATTCTCTTCACAGCAGTATCCAGATTAGTGTTTCAATGAAGAATCAGAGAACAGGAATCTTGGAAGACCAGGTTTAGAAATCTTCCTGTAATAAGTTAAGTGCATTTAAGCCCTTCTGGGATTTCCCAGAGGGGTCTTGTAGTTGATGATGAAACATTCTAGTTAGTTACCATGTGATAATTACACATTAATCCTCTACATCTTCCTGGGGACTGCGACGTTCCCCAGCTCTTCCACATTCATCAGGTTTCATAAAGTTCCTCAAAGACACTACCATCCTCACCTGGTGTGGCCGATAATTCCACCAGTGGCAAAGCAGGAGATTCCTTGACGTGCCCCTTGATGAGGGGCAGGAGAGCGGACATGGTCTTCTTTCCTGCTTTGGTTTACAAAATTTAAATAAGTATCAAAATTTCAGAGCTTTTGTTGACAGTTTTTTTGTTTGCACGTCTAACTCTTTGTCCTCTGCTCTATGGGGCTCAGGCATCAATTAATGGACCTGGTCCAGGTGATGAATCTAATTAACAGGAACAACCAGGTTTGATCTGGACCAGACCTCCTCTAAGATGTCTAAGTTTTGGTCTCACTTTAACTCATGACCAATAACTTCACAAGGACCCTCACTGTTGCCCAACAATTCTAACATATTCCTTTGTCTGCTCACTCTCTCACGCTCCTCAACTATTTCATACTTCACACCTTCTCTTTCTGAAAACTTCCCAAGTCTTCTCCTCCTCAGTGACCACTCTCAGCTGATGACTTGTTTCTGCTGACTAAAAAAAATTGCACAGCATGAGAGCTGTGAGTTAAGTTTTATTTGGGGCAAAATGAGGACTATAGCCTGGGAAACAACATATCAAATAGCTCTGAGAAACTGCTCCAAAGAGGAAGTGGGGAAGGTCAGTATATAAGTGATTTTGGTGAAGGGGGAGTAAATGCAATCAAGCAGATACTTTTTGCAGAAGGTTCTGCTAGTTTCGTGAAGGTTACTGCTAGTCCCGAGGAGCAGACATCACCATGAAGAATTTTTTAGTGCTTTTCTAGATATGAGGAGATGCAAGAATTGGGCTCATAAAATCCTCTCCTGAAAATATCTAACTGTCTAAGGACCTGTTCTGCCAGTTTTTTCCAGAGCACAGAGTGCCTCATTTCTGACCTCCACCCTGAATTCCTTTCAGGGGGTGTTGAAGGTCAGCAGATGTAGCGTCTCATAATTTAATTTTTGTAGAGGTAGATGGCAAGTGCCA
Organism: Mesoplodon mirus; assembly: GCF_964341445.2. Taxonomy (NCBI): domain Eukaryota; kingdom Metazoa; phylum Chordata; class Mammalia; order Artiodactyla; family Ziphiidae; genus Mesoplodon; species Mesoplodon mirus. The sequence continues at coordinate 192,952,666 of NC_138976.1, read as the reverse complement.
ATTTGTATGTGACATTTCCATAGGCCTGAGAAGACAGAAGCAATCGGAAGGCAACTTCCCTATTTTCCCCACATCTGCCCACCTACATGCCATTGTGTCCATGCACCCTGACTTCTCTCCTGACACAGTGGATTCACTGTCCATGCCCCTTGCAGAGACCAAACCTTCCACTTTGCACCAGAATCTATCTACTCTCCCCAACAGAAAGATACAAGGCAGTATACTGCCCCAGAAAATCACCAGCACCACCTCATGGATAAACAATAAAAATTTTATTTAATCATAACAATCAGCATACAATGGTACCATAATTTTTGCATCTTAAAAAATAAATACATAGGGCTTCCCTGGTGGTGCAGTGGTTGAGAGTCCGCCTGCCAATGCAGGGGACACGGGTTCGTGCCCCGGTCCGGGAAGATACCACGTGCCGCAGAGCAGCTGGTTCCGTGAGCCATGGCCGCTGAGACTGAGCATCCGGAACCTGTGCTCTGCAACGGGAGAGGCCACGACAGTGAGAGGCCCGCGTACCACAGAAAAATAAATAAATACATACATACATAATGCCTCTTTTGACCTCCATATCCACCTCTAAATACTCCTCCATTTCTCTTCTCCAACTTACATATACACTTGAAATTTTCTTTTTTTAAATTGAGGTACAATTGACATAGAACGTTGTATTAGTTTCAAGTGTACAACATAATGATTCAGTATTTACGCATATTGCAAAATGATCACCACAACAGATCTAGTTAGCATCCATCACCATACAAAAGAATTTTTTTCTTGTGATGAGAAGTTTTCTTTTTTTAAATTTATTTTCTTCTGACTCTTCTAGATCATTGTTGCTGCACATGGGCTTTCTCTTGTTGTGGCAGGCTGGGGCTTCCCATTGTGGTGGCCTCTCTTGTTGTGGAGCATGGGCTCTAGGCACACGGGCTTCAGCAGTTGCAGCACGTGTGCTCTAGGGCACACGGGCTCAGTAGTTGTGGCTCACTGGCTTAATTGCTCCAAGGCATGTGGGATCTTCCCAGACCAGGGATTGAACCCATGTCCCCTGCATTGACAGGCGGATTCTTAACCACTGCACCACCTGGGAAGTCCTGATGAAAACTTTCAAGATCTACTCTCTTAGCAACTTTCAAATACGCAGTACAGTATTATTTACTGTAGTCACCATGCTGTACATTACATCCCTATGACTTCTTTATTTTATAGCTGAAAATAAATTTTATTTTAAACAAATTTTATTTTATAGCAGATGCAAACTATTATATACAGGATGGATAAACAACAAGGTCCTACTCTACAGCACAGGGACCTATACCAAATCTCCTGGGATAAACCATAATGGAAAATAATATTTTTAAAAATGTCTCTGTGTATAACTGAGTCACTTTGCTGTACAACAGAGATTGGCACAACATTGTAATCAACTAGACCACAAATCAATAAATAAATAGGATGGCAAAGAGTAGAAATCAGTCTCCTTCCTTTATTTTTAAAAGTGAGCATGCTGTTATGTTAAACAAAATTCAAAACTGAAATTACGTAAACATTCCTACAGAATTCCTTCTGCAGAAGAGGCTGAGGAAATAACAAGCATGGCAGCAATAGCAATATAATAAAATATGAGTCCTATGGGACCACAGAGCTCTTGCTATCATTAGCAGTTGAACAGAAGTGGACAGTCAACATCAAATAGCTGTTACCAGGCTCTATAACAACTAAAATAATACCCATATGATTATATATATATATATATATATATATATATATATATATATATATATATATCACAGGGGAGAAAAATGGGCTTGGGTTTAATAAGAAATTGAAATTCAAGTGTAATTCCAGAGTGAAAACCAATTCCTTAGGACTGATTATGGCAAGATAGTTGTACTTTATATACTTTATCTTTTAGTACATTATTATTAGAAATTTGTGCAAACATCAGATAAATTTATTACTTTTTCAGCACCAGAATTATTGATTATAAGAGACACCATTAATATTTTAAGAGGACTAAAGGAGGAAAAACAAATACTATACTAAATACGCACTTTAATTTTAAAATTCATACTGACCAGTAAATATGAAGAACACGTCTAACCACTGAAGTACCACAGCAATTATTTTAGTAGCTAAAATTTTAGTAGCTTCATTCAGGGTGAAAAGCACATTACAAAAGGCAGATTAATGAACAAATGTAGCTCTAGAGGAAAACAAACAGGAGATGAGCATTCTGAAAACTTGTCCTTAGAACTCAACGGACATGTGTAAGACTGGCTGAAAGTATAAGACCTAAAGGAGGAGTAGTAACATATGGAAGTAAGATCCAACTAGCTAAGAAAAGATAGGTGAATACCACGGATATTAGTTTTCAAAGAGGGATGTTTGTAATGAACCCAGACTCTCCTGGTCTGCCTGGAGCCCTCTCAGCAGAGTTGGGAAACACTTGCAGGATGCTATACAAAACACCATCTGTGGCACAGAAAGTTTAACTAGAGGATTGACATGTGTGTGACCAGAGGACATGCATTTAAGAGGGACTTTAAGGATATCGAGTGTGACTCTGCATTTCCATGGATGAGTTAACCAAGGCCCAAGGGAGAGAGTAATAATGCAGTTGATAAGTAGCTGGGCTTGGTCTAATCCAACTTTGCAAATTTAGTGATAAGACTAAAATTCTAGAGGGTCACCATTTTTCATTCTGAGAGCCTTGAATTTCAAACTCAGAACTGTTTTCTATCAGGAGATGGGTTCTCAGGCAGCTGTTTCCTGAAGAATATACACTGCTAAAAAAAAGACTAATACACAATTAAGCATTCTAGCACGCCTCATTTATTTGGCTTACATCCTCATATTCCCCTTTAGTATTTTTAGACACTATCAAGGTTTATAATCCTAATCCAGTATAAACTGTAAACACACACATACACATACACAGACAGGAAGTTTCTTTCAGAAGTTTCATAATTTTCTACGGTCTTTATTACAAAACTGCATCCCATGAAGTGCACAGCTTGGGAAGTCAACAGCATTTCCTTTCTAAATCCCTCTATGTTAAGTCATGCCTTTACGTGCACTTAGAGCACCAAACTCAGGGCTATTATTGGCAAATTGATAATTTTTCACACTGAAATCTATCTATACATACCCACCTATTTTTACCATGGTGGTACTCTCCAAAACTTTGAACTCACTTAAGCTGATTTTTCCCAGAAGGAACTCACTCTATTAGTACATGTTAATGCCAAGAATATAGAGAATCACAACAAAAAGAATAAAATACCTAGGAATAAACCTACCTAAGGAGGCAAAAGACCTGTACTCAGGAAACTGTAAGATACTGATGAAATAAATCAAAGATGACACAAACAGATGGAGAGATGGACCATGTTCTTGGATTGGAAGAAGGAATATTGTGAAAACGACTATACTACCCAAAGCAATCTACAGATTCAATGCAATCCCTATCAAACTACCAATGGCATTTTCCACAGAATTAGAACAAAAATGTTTACAGTTTGTATGGAAACACAAAAGACCCCAAATAACCAAAGCACTCTTGAGAAAGAAAAATGGAGCTGGAGAAATCAAGCTCCCTGACTCACACTATACTACAAACCTACAATAATCAAGACAGGATGGTACTAGCACGAAAACAGAAATATAGATCAATGGTACAGGATAGAAAGTCCAGAGATAAACCCACACACATATGGTCACCTTATTTTTGATAATGGAGGCAAGAATATACAATGGAGAAAAGACAGCCTCTTCAATAAGTGGTGCTGGGAAAACTGGACAACTACATGTAAAAGAATGAAATTAGAACACTTCCTAACACCATACACAAAACTAAACTCAAAATGGATTAAAGACCTAAATGTAAAACCAGACACTATAAAACCCTTAGAGAAAAACATAAGCCGAACACTCTCTGACATAAATCGCAGAAAGATCTTTTTTGATCCACCTCCTAGAGTTATGAAAATAAAAACAAAGATAAACACATGGGACCTAATGAAGCTTAAAAGCTTTGGCACAACAAAGGAAACCATAAACAAAACAAAAGGACAACCCTCAGAATGGAAGAAAATATTTGCAAATGAAGCAATTGACAAGGGATTCATCTCCAAAATATACAAACAGCTCATGCAGCTCAATATCAAAAAAATAAATAATTCAATCAAACAATGGGCAGAAGACCTAAATAGACATTTCTCCAAATAAGATATACAGATGGCGAAAAAGCACATAAAAAGATGTTCAACATCACTAATTATTAGAGAAATGCAAATCACAACTACAGTGAGGTATCACCTCACACTGGCCAGAATGGCTGTCATCAAAAACCTACAAACAAAAATGCTGGAGAGTGTGTGGAGAAAACGGAACCCTCCTACACTGTTGGTGGGGATGTAAACTGGTACAGCCACTACAGAAAACAGTATGGAGGTTCCTTAAAAAACTAAAAATAAAACTACAATATAATCCAGCAATCCCCCTCCTGGGCATATACCCAGAGAAAACCATAATTTCAAAAGATATATGCACCCCAATGTTTTTTGCAGCACTATTTACAATAGCCAGGACATGGAAGCAACCTAAATGTCCATCAACAAAGAAATGGATAAAGAAGATGTGATCTATATATATACAATGGAATATTACTCGGCCATAAAAAAGAACAAAATAGTGTCATTTGCAGCAACATGGATGGACCTAGAGATTGTCAGACTGAGTGAAGTAAGTCAGACACAGAAAGACAAATAGCATATGATATCACTTACATGTGGAATCTAAATAAGTGATACAAATGAGCTTATTTACAAAATAGAAGTAGAATCACAGATGTAGAAAACAAACTTGTGGTTACCAGGGGATAAGTGGGGGGAAGAATAAATTGGGAGATTGGTATTGACATATACACACTACCATATATAAAATAGATAACTAATAAGAACCTGCTGTATAGCACAGGGAATGCTACTCAATACTCTGTAATGGCCTATATGGGAAAAATATCTTTTAAAAAAAACAGTGGAGATATATATATATATATATATATATATATATATATATATATATATATATATATATATATATATATCTGATTCAATTTGTTGTACACCTGAAACTAACACAACATTGTAAATCAACTATATTCCAATAAAAGTTTTTTTAAAAAGAACACAGGTAAATTGCTCTCCTCAAGAACCTTTATACTTTTTAAATTATTTCATACTGCATGATAGTTAGTAATAGCAAAAAAAAGTGATTTCAGTTACCCCACAAAGTGGTACTATAGTGCCATGAAGACACTTGATTGACTAGGATGTTAGTGCACTGTAATTTTCTGATTTATTAAAATACCTAGGTTTCTTAAAGTTATGTATTTAATGTAGCCAATAAACAGGTCATGGACACTAAATTTAATAAAAGAGAAAATCAGGATCTCCAATACAGGGAAACCAATATGGTTTAAAAAGTTATCGTGTATTACTATTAAGATTAAACCTCAAGAGAATAAAGTCGGGGAAGATAGTGAAGTTGGAAGCACCAAGAATTCATCTCTCTACCTGGACAGCAACTGTACTAGGAGAAATTATCAGAGGTGGATATTTTGGAAGTTTGGAGTTTATTTGAACACTTGTAACTTCAAGGGGATAGCTTGCCTAGGGCATTTTCATTCATTTTGGTTTATTTCAGCCATTAGCATGGTTGCAGCTACTCAGCCCCCTAACCCAGCCCCATATCATGCAGCTGTGAAGAACGTAACCCAAATATCTGGAGCAGCTTCCTCTGGAGCCAGGGTGGCCAATAAGATCCTTGTCATCCACATGTAGGGGTCCTTGGTTCTAACTGTGAATTACCACTCTCACTGCTGAAGTGTGGGTTTCGAGGCTGGCCACCAATGTTCCAAATTCCACCAGCTGAAGTAATTTCCAGGAGATTTAAAAGAGCCACCTGTCTTTTTGTTTGCTTCCTTTTTGTTTGTTTGTTTGTTTTTGATATTCAAAAGCAACTATGTATATGGGGGAACTTAGAAAGCCACCATGCATACCTAGGGAAATATGGAGCTCAGAAAAGACATGCAGAAGGTCTTAAGCTTTTACTCCAATACAGAGACACCTTATAGCAACTTTTAGGAGTACCAAACTCTGGGAAAAGGGAAAATCTGATTTCCCCAGGTTCCATGTTATCAAATTCAAAAGTCCAATTTTCAGTAAAAAAACAACAAGGCATACAAAGAAACAAGGATGTACAGCTGATTCAAAGAAGCAAAAAAGGGCTTCCCTGGTGGCACAGTGATTGAGAGTCCACCTGCTGATGCAGGGGACATGGGTTCATGCCCCGGTCTGGGAGGACCCCATGTGCCGCGGAGCGGCTGGGACTGTGAACCGTGACCACTGAACCTGCGTGTCCGGAGCCTGTGGTCTGCAACGGGAGAGGCCACAACAGTGAGAGGTCAACGTACCACAAAAAAAAAAAAAAAGAAGAAGAAGCAAAATAAACCAACAGAAAATGTACCCAAGGAAGCACAAATGTCAAAATTACTAGACAAAGATTTTAAAGCAACTGTTTTAAAGACACTCAAAGAGCTAAAGGAAGACATGGACAAAGGAAAATAATACATTAAAAAATATCAATGAAGAGATTAAATTATTTTCAAATAGAACCAAAAAGAAATTTTGATGCTGAAAAGTATAATAACTGAAATGAAAACTACCTCAAAAGGGTTAAAAATCAGATTTGTGCAAATGGGAGAATCAGTGAACGTAAAGAAAGAACAACTGAAATTATCAAGTCTAAGGAACAGAAAGAAAAAAGAAAGAAGAAAATTGAACAGAGCCTAAGAGACCTGTGAAACACCATCAAGTGGACCAACATAGGCATTGTGGAAATGCCATCAGAAGAGAGAGAGAAAGGAACGAAATGAATAATGCCTGAAAACTCCCCAAATTTAAAGGATTGAAATTGCAATAAATGCATCTACAAATCCAAGAAGCTCAAAAACTCCAACTAGAATCTACTCAAAAATACTCACACTGAGATACATTATAATCAAAATGTTGAAAGAGACAAAGAGACAATCTTGAAAGCAGCAAGAGAGAAGTGACTCATCACATACAAGTGATCCCCAATGAGGTTATCTGTCAATTTCTCTTCAGAAAGCTTGAAGGCCAGAAGTCAGTGGGTTGATATACCCCATATGCTTAAAGGAAAACAAAACTGTCGATGGACAACTTTATATCCAATAAAGCTACTCTTCAAACATGAGGAAGAAATGACACCCCCAGATTTTAAAAAGCTGAGGGAGGTCATTACCACCACACCTTCCCTCCAAGAAATGTTAAAGGAAGTGCTTCAGGTTGAAATGAAAGGAAGATGGTACTTGAAGCCATATAAAGAAATTAGGGTAAAGGTAAATGTATGGGCAACTGTAAAAGCTCCTATTACTGTAATTTTGGTTGAGCCTGACTTTTATTTTCTAAAGGGTTTAAAATACAAATGCATAAAAATGATGAATCTAGTTTATTGTACACAAAATGTGTAATGATGTAATCTATGACATTAATAACAGAAACTGAGGGTGGTGTGGTATAGTAGTAGAGCTTTTTTATGTTATTGAAGTTAAGTTGGCATCAATTCAAATTAGATTATTATAACTTTGGGATATTCAATATAATACCCATGGTAACCACCAAGAAAATATCTATAGGATATACATATAAAGAGTTGAGAAGAGAAATGAAACATTTCACTATCAAAAGTTAACTAAAAATAAAGCAGTAATGGAGAAAATGAGGGACATAAAAACCTACAGGCATAGAGAAAACATTTGTTTTCTGAAAAATGGCAGAAGGAAATCCCTCCTTATCAGTAACTACCTTAAGTGTAAATTGATTAAACTCTCCAATAAAAATATAGAAATTGGCAAAATGAATAAAAATTCATAATCCAACTATGTGCTCTCTATCAGAGACATTACTTCTGAAGACAAATAGGTTGAACGTAAAAGGATACAAAAACATATTTCATAAAAATGGTGACGAAAATAGGGCTGGAGTGGCTATACTCATATCAAACAAAATAGACCTTAACTCTAAAACGTTTACAAGATACAAAGAAGATGTATCTTGATAAAAGTCTCAAGAAATAATCTAAGTATTCATCAACAGATAAATGGATAAAGATGTGGTGTATATATATATACTATTAATATTACTCAGTCATATAAAAGAATAAAATTCTGCCATTTGCAACAGACTGAATGGACCTAGAGAGTACTATGCTTAGTGAAATAAGTCAGACAGAAAAAGACAAACACTCTTTGTTATCACATATGTGGTATCTGAAAAAATAAAACAAAGGTATATAACAAATTAGAAACAGACTCTCAGATATGGAAAACAAACTAGTGGTTAGCAGTGGGGAGAGAGAAGGAGAGAAGGGCAAGATAGGGGTATGGGATTAAGAGATAGAAACTACTAGATCTAAAATACACAAGCAACAAGGATATATTGTAGAGCACAGGGAATAGAGCCATTATTTTGTAATAACTTTAAACGGAGTATAACCTGTTAAAAATATTGAATAACTATGTTGTACACCTGAAACTAATAAAATGTTGTAAATCAACTATACTTCAATAAAAAATTAAATTAAAAAAGGTTCAATATCACAATGAAAATAGAAATTACAAACATTTATGCACCTAATAAAATACCTCAAAATATATGGAGCATCAAATTGATAGAACAGAAGGTGAGAAATAGAGAGCTCTATAATAATGGTGGTGATATCAATGCCTCGCTTTCAGTAATGGATAGATCAGTCAGACATAAGAGATGTAAGAAAATAGAGGACTTGAAAAATGCAACAAACCAACTAGATATAAAAGTTATATAGAACACTACCCCAAAACAGCAGAATACAGTTTTTTTTTTCAAGTGCACATGGGACATTCTACAGGACAGATCACATGTTAAACCACAAAATAAGTCTGAATAGCTTAAAAGGCAGATATCATACTAAGTACCTTCTCCAATCACAACAGGATGAAGTTAAAAATCAGTAACAAAGAAAACAGGAAAATTCACAAATTTGTGGAAACTCAACAACATACTCTTAAAGAAGCCATCACAAGATAAATTAGAAAATACTTAGAAACAAATAAACATAAAAACACAACATACCAAATTAATGGGATGCAGTGCAAGTAGTGCTCAGAGGGAAACCGATAGGTGTAAATGTTTACATTGTAATAAAATGTAAGATCTCAAATGAACAGCTTCACACCATAAGGAACTAGAAAAGGAAAATAAAGCCCAACTCAAAGCTAGCAGATGGAAAGAAATAATAAACTTTAGAGCAAAGTTAACAAGCTGGAGAAATCAAACAATAGAAAAAAATTAATGAAACTAAAAATTGGTTCTTTGAAAAAATAAACAAAATTGACAAACCTTTAGCTAGACCGACAAAATAAAAAAGAGAAGACACAAATAACTAAAATCAGAATAACAGTGGAAGTATTACTGCAAACCTTATAGAGGCAAAAAGGAATTATAGAAGAATACTATGAACAACTGTAAGCCAACAAATTAGACAACCATTAAGAGAAATGGACAAACTTCTTGAAACACACAAATGCCCTAAACCAACTCACAAATAAAAATCTCAACAGACCTATAACAGGTAAAGTGACTGAATTATTAATCTAAAACTTACCAGCAAAGAGAAGTCCTGGACCAGGTGGCTTCAAAAAAGAATTCTACCAAACATTTAAAGAAGAAGTAATATCAATCCTACTCAAGCTCTTCCAAATCAATGACAAGGAGGGAACACATCCTACCCCATTTTATGAATCCAGCATTAATTTATATCAAAGCCAGAAAAAAAAATACCACAAGAAAAGTAAATCACAGATCAACAGCCCTTATGAAGATAGATGCAAAAGTCCTCAACAAAATATTAGTAAATTGAATCCAACAGCATTTTAAAATAATTACTTACCATGACCAAATACCATTTATTCCTGAAATGTAAGAGTCATTCAACATAAGAATATTAATCAATGTAATGTGTGACATTAATAGAGCAAGGAGGGCCTCCCTGGTGGCGCAGTGGTTGAGAGTCCGCCTGCCGATGCAGGGGATGCGGGTTCGTGCCCCGGTCTGGGAGGATCCCATATGCCGCGGAGCGGCTGGGCCCGTGAGCCATGGCCGCTGGGCCTGCGCGTCCGGAGCCTGTGCTCCGCAACGGGAGAGGCCACAACAGTGAGAGGCCCGCATACCGCAAAAAGAAAAAAAAAATAAAAAAAAAAAATAGAGCAAGGAAAAAAAACACATGATTATCCCAGTTGATGCAGAAAAGGCATTTGACAAAATCAAACATACTTTCATGATAAAAAAAAAAACTTTCCAGAAGTCTGGAAATAGAGGGAAAATCCCTCAACATATTAAAAAATATTTAGAAAAACCCACAGCTAACATTATAATCAATGGTAAGGGACTGAAAACTGTCCACCTAAGATAAGAAACAAAAACAAGAATACCCACTTTCACTGCTGCTATTCAACATTCTACTGGAAGTTCTAACCAGAGCTATTAGAAAAGAAAAGTGAATAAAAGGCATCCAAAATAGAAAGAGCTAAAACTATTGCAGATGACACCATCCAATATATAGAATACACCAAGTAGAAAGCTACTAGAACTAATAAATTCAGCGAAGTTGCAGAGTACAAGATCAACACGCAAAAATCAGATGCGTTTCTAAATACCAGCAATGAAAAAGGCAAAAAAAAAATTAGGAAAGCAATTCTATTGATAATAGCACCTAAAAGAATTAAATACATTGTAGTAAATCTAACCAAGCAGGTGAAAGAGTTGTACACTGAAAACTACAAAATACTGCTGAAAGAAACTGAAGAAGGGACTTCCCTAGTGGTGCAGTGGTTAAGAATCCGCCTGCCAATGCACGGGACAGGGGTTCGATCCCTGGTCCAGAAAGATCCCACACGCTGCAGAGCAACTAAGCCCATGTACCACAACTACTGAGCCTGCACTCTACAGCCCGTGTGCCACAACTACTGAGCCCACGTGCCACAACTACTGAGTCCACGTGCCTAGAGCCCCTGCACTGCAACAAGAGAAACCACCACAATGAGAAGCCTGCACACTGCAACAAAGAGTAGCCCCCACTCACCGCAACTAGAGAAAGCCAGCTCGCAGCAACGAAGACCCAATGCAGCCAAAAAATAAATGAATAAATAAATAAGAAACTAAAGAAGACACAAATAAATGGAAAGATATTTATATTCATGGCTAGGAAGACTTAATATTTTTATGATGTTAATATCACCCAAAGCAAGCTACAGATTCAATATAATCCCTATCAAATTACCAATAGTTCTTTTCAAAATGGAAATTTAGGGGGCTTTAAATAGCTAAAACAGTCCTACAGAAAAGAAAGAAAACTGGAAGACTCATACTTCCTGACTTTGAAACTTACTGCAAAGCTGTAATAACTAATACAGAATGGTATTGGCATAAGGACAGACATATAGACCACTGGCATAGAATAGAGAGCTCAGAAATAAACTCTCACATGTATGGTAAATTGATTTTTGACAAAGGTGCCAAGACCATTCAATGGGAAAAAGAAAGTCTTTTCAACAAATGATGCTGGGAAAACTGGATATCCACATGCAAAAGAAGTTGGACGCTTACCTCCTATTAAACGCAAAGGTCAATTCAAAATGGATCAAAGATCTAAATTTAACAGCTCAAACAGTAAAACTCAGGGAAAAAAATTTTAAAGTCTTCATTCCATTGGATTTGGCAATGACCTAATGAGTATGACACCAAAGCATAGGTAACAAAAGAAAAAAATGATAAATTGGACTTGATCAAATTAATGTTTGTGCACCAAAGGATACTATCAAAATATATAAATAAATAATAAATACATAATGGGGTAAAATATTTGCAAAGAACATCTGATAGGGGATTAATATCCAGAATATATAAAGAGCTCCCACAACTCCATAACACCAAATAACCCAATTCAAAAACGGGCAAAGGACTTGAATAGACATTTCTCAAAGGACATATGCAAGTGGCTAATAAGCACATGAAAATGTGCTCAATATCATTAGTCATTAGGGAAATGCAAATCACAGCTACAATGAGATAGCATTTTATATCTAGTAGGATGGGTTTAAAAAAAAAAGGAAACAAGCGATGAGAAGGATGTAGAGAAATTGGAACTCTTGTGCATTGCTGGTGGGAATGTAAAATGGTACACCTGCTGTTGAAAACAGTTTGTTGTTTTTTCAAAAGACTAAACATGAAACTACCATACGACCCGCAATTTCATTCCTAGGTATACATTCAAAAGAATTAAAAGCAGGGACTTGAACATATATATGTACACCAATGTTCATAGCCAAGTTATTCTCAATAGCCAAAAGGTGTAAATGACATGTGTCCTTGAGCAAAGGAATGTCTAAGCAAATTGTGATATATACATACAAAGGAATATTATTCAGCCATAAGAAGAAATGAAATTTTTATATATGCTGCAACATGGATGTATCTTGAAAACATTATGCTAAATGAAATTGTCCAGATAACAAAACAACAATCATTTGCTGATCCACAGAGACAGAAAGTAGAATAGAGTTAAAGGGGAAAGAGGAATTATTGTTTAATTGATACAAGGATTTTGTTGGGGATGACAAAAAAGTTTCAGATATAGTGGTGATGATTGCACAACACTGCAAATGTATTTGATGCTACTGAATTACACACTTTGGAACAGTTTAAATGATAAATATTACGTTATGCATATTTTACCACTATAAAGAAAAGATCCTCAATTTCTGTGAAGATAAACAGGTGAGAATACTGAATTTTAGAAACAAAAACTACAAATATACATTAATTGAGAGAAAGTTTTTTGGCAATACATTTTAAAGGAAGTGTTTAAATTGGACCTATACAGTAAAAAATGATCAACATAATAGATAAAAATATTTGATAGAAGTTTCATAAGAGTCACAGAAGTACTTTTTAAAGTTACAGTTTTTAAGGTCACTATGCTTCACCTGACTTATTTTCATTTTGACTTTATGTTAACCTGAGAAAAAATAACCAGATATGCCCAACAGTAACTCCAGAAATTTAAACAACACAACGCTGGAAAGGCAGAATCCGTTAATTATCCAAGGCACTATAATGTAAGTACAGTTGCTATACTGTTCTGAATGAATTACTGCAGTTTTAACAGAAGTATTCTTTTAAAAAGCATTTGACTGAATGACCACTGAACATCAACTCAAGGTAGAAGAGGCATATACAGGATTGACCATCTCTGATTGTTTCCAGAATTTCATGGTGTATATAATGTAATACCCCAACTCTAGAAAGAAGACCACATTGACCAAGAGAAAGGCTGCTTTCTTAATCTTAGTTTCTGATCCAAAATTTTCAGTGGTTTTTCACAGTCTAAAAGACAAAACCCAAATTTCTTAATGTGACATTATCTGGGGCTCAAAATATAATATTGCCAATCACTCCCCCAAGTTCTGAAATCCTCCTAGAGTCAAATTGCTTCTGTCAAGTATTCATCACAGATGTGATTCTGCTCAGATGTGGGATTATGTAATTTCTCCCACTGTATTAGACTGAATTTTTGCTCAGCACATATCCCCAGTGCTCAGCAGTAATTAATTAATCAGTTAAGACTATTAGAGCCATCTGTCTATGCATCATCCTTCCTATAAATCCCCTTCTCACCTTTCACCTCCTACCAGGCCTTCTCACCTCTAGCCTCTTACTACTCATCCCATATGAAAACCATCTTCTGACGAGTTTGCTAAAACCCAGTTACATCACATCCCTGTTCCTCAATAATTTGTATTCAGATCTCAACTTTCTTGGTTATCCAGAGCTCAACTTTCTTGATTCCTGCCTTATATTTTGCTCCACTCATCAAGCAAACTGGACTATTCACATTAGCCCCAGACATTCCTCCACACATTAGCTAATGTCATGCTCTCTGTCTCACGAACCCCTGTGCTTCTCTGCCCATTAAAATCATACCCACATTTAAAGGTTGGCCTAAATGTCACTTCTTCCAGGTAGCTTTCCTCTTATTGCCCTACCTGAAAATGAGATTCTTGTTTTTAACTTCTCTGGCATTGGAGACATACCTCTTTCAAGGCATGTATTATATGGCATGCTTACTTCTCCTAAAATTCTCTTGAAATCATGGATTGGACTGGGTTTACCTCTGTGTCTATGGCACCCTGCAGAGAGTCGATGCAGGCTCAGAGTGCTGGACAAGCTGGAGAAAAGGCCCCTGAACTGCACCAGAGACCAGGTGAAAGATCTAAGAGAAAGTGTGAGAGCCCTCTGACCCAGGCATTCTAGGCAGATCTTCAACTAACAAGTTGATCTCAAGTCATTGTCACTGCCCATCATTTATCACTGGTGCGCTTAAAGAAATGTATCCATACCATCTCAATGGGCAAAATGGTGCTAGGAAAATACATCTTTAGCTGATAAATTTGAGTTTTTACTTCAGATACAAGGATCACACACATTACACACAGATCTCTTTTTTTCATTTCTAACACACATGAATATTAAAGAGAGACACATTTTATGAGTGCTTGTTGTCACCAAAGAAAGTAGTGGGCAAAACTGAAAACAGCAGAGATGCTCTGAGTGTCCTTATTCTAGACTTTATTGAATTTTAAAAGATTCTAAGGCTCAAACTAGTCCAGTAGAGGCCAAGACATATACAACTAAAAATCTCATTGGGTACATACTCTATTGAGTAAGCATGGCAAGTGGTGAAAATACACCACCTTACATTCATTTGGAGGTCAGTCCCATACCATCATATGAATTCTTTAGCAATTTGGAACATTTGGGTCAGAATGTTTATTTGCTGCATAGGAAAAGAGAGGATCTGGACAGAGAAGAGATCTTGATTAGAATATGTTGGAAGTCCTTTCAAGTCCAAGTTTTGAAATTCCCATTTGAATGATTGGAAGAATAGCTTATTTTCATGACAGAGCTCTTTCCTTGGAACCAAATTCCACAGCTCGGATACAGAGCAGAAAGGAACAGCCCAGCAGAACCCACTTTAGAGCTTGGTGGCGGTGGTCTGGTCTCTGATTAGCAAAGAAGCTGAGGCAACAGGCTACAGTTATGGCCACAGTTGGCTTCCTGAAGATTTCCACAGATGAAGGAAGAAAATGGGGGTGATACTGCAGGGCTGCTGTGTATGGCTGTGCATGCTTTTCATTGTACAGTCTGTGCATCGATATTGCAGCAGCTCTGGACAGAGCTGGGTAAAGGAATACTTACTCGTTTCTTCATCATCATGCATCCTCAGACCTGGAGAATGTGAAGCAAATTTTCAAGAGGTAAAAGTTTACTACATCAAAAGAACAAGTGAATAATGTTATCAGAAATTGTACCCAGATGAAGAAGAGGTGGAATTACTGTATACTGCTCCTACTGAGTAGTGTATTCAACTGACGACATATTTTAGTCTCTTTGGTGGAAAATCATGACCCATTAGGATTTCTACTCATAAGTAATACTTATTTTGTGCTTTATGTTTTTTCTGTTTTGTTTATTTATTTACTTATTTACTGATATATGGCTGTGTTGGGTCTTCACTGCTGCGTGCAGGGCTTTCTCTAGTTGAGGCAAGCGGGAGGCTACTCTTCGTTGCTGTGCACAGGCTTCTCATTGCAGTGTCTCCTCTTGCTGCAGAGCATGGAATCTAGGTGTGCGGGCTTTGGTAGTTGTGATATGTGGGCTCAGCAGTTATGGCACATGGGCTTAGTTGTTCCGTGGCATGTGGGATCTTCCCAGACCAGGGGTCAAACCCGTGTCCCCTGCATTGGCAGGCGGATTCGTAACCACTGCGCCACCAGGGAAGTCCCCTTTTGTGCTTTTTTTAGCTCAGTTCACTATAAAATTAGACAGATGTTCAGAAAGAAAATTAAGCACTGATATCGGATTGAAGCATTTAGGGTATTTCAAATGAAATACATAGATAATGCTGCCTATTCATGTATGTCCAAGTTGAAAAACAAGTGATTTGAAGGAGGTTAGCCCCATTTTAGGCTGGAGAAATTCTACAACCTAAAACAAATTCAGCTCTATTTATCCTGATTCAAACAGAAAACATTTAGGTAGCTACAAATACTCATATATGTGAGGTGGTCAAGCAAGTCCTTAGGTGTATTCATCCAATGTAGAAAAAGTTCTGGAGATCACATTCGTATCCAGAGACCATACATAATGTGACCCGCAAGAAAGATCTTCAGCTACATATCTATTCTTCCCACCAGATATTAAATTATATCTTTATACAAACAGTTATTTTTTCATGATTTATGTAAATAAGTTAAGCATAGAAATGGTATTCAAAATATATTTATACATATGCATAATAGAAAATTTTAAATTGAAAATGGTTAATCAATTTTATAAGGAAAATTAAATATGATAAAAATAAGAATATAGTATAATTTTTGAAGCAGAATATTGTTGTCTATACCATTTTTATTTTAGATATTTTTAGTTTTTATTGAAGTCACTATAGTTTGTCAATGACTTTTTGGAAATTAGAAAATATTTTAATTTATTTACAGTCACTAGGCCACCATTACTCAGGTATCTCTAAAGGGAAAGAAAATCTGTATTTTAATTCTGGGAGGAGGAATAAGACCTTGGTCAAGGCTGAAGTTGGTAATTCAGAGTTCCCCTTTTTGCATAACCAACATTTCGTAGTTCCTATTTCTGAGTGATCAGGTTATAAAGATTCTCATACTTCTCCCAGTCCCTCCTTATTTCTGTCACCAACCATTTCCCCTCCCTTATTGTTTATCTTAAATTGCATGGCCTCTACCAGGCTGCTGGTCTTTCCAGTGGACCTTAGTCCCTGGGCTTCATTCTCCCCCTCCATGTCTCTCCTCACATTTCACACTGCAGGGCACAGGTGCAGATTCACACCCAGACATACCTTCACACCACACTCACACTTCAAAAATTTTAAAAATAGGACATTAAAAAAATGACCATTGGTGTTTTACAGGCTCAAAAACCCAGGCTTATTTTACCATTTATTTATATATTTCCTCTATGGTGAAGTTTCTATACAAATATTTTGCCCATTTCCTTACTGGATTTTTTATTCTATTGCTGAGCTGCAAGTCTTCTTTACATATCCTGAATATAAATCCTATGTCCAATATATGTTTTACATGTATTTGCTTTCAGTCTGTGACTTGTCTTTTTAATTCCTTAACAGTGTATTTTGAAGAGCAAAGGCTTTTAAATTTAACAAAATCTAGTTTATTAATATGTTGTGTCCTATATATCAATAAAAATTTTTGAGTCTATATTAAAACTCAGAACTACAAATATCTTCTCATATATTTTTGTACAAGTTTTATAGTTTTAGCTCTTCCATTCAGGTCTATGATCCATTCTGAGCTAATCTTCATATATGCTTTGAGGTAAGATTCAAAGATCATTTTTTTGCCTATGTATATCTAATTGTTCTAGCACCATTTATTGAAAATATGTCTTTCCCCTTTGAATCACTTTGGCACATTTGTTGAAAATCAACGACCCTCCCTTTATGTGTGGATTTAATTCTGGACTCTATTCTCTTTCAGTGATTTACATATCCATCTTTACACGTCTCATACTGACACGATTATACTAAGTGAAACTCAGTTGGGGTAACATTCCCAACTTTGTTCTTATTCATCACAATTGTTTTGAACTAACATCTTAAAAATATTGTTTTCTTGGCTATTTTGGCCCTATTTCTGCCATATACATTT
Source organism: Mesoplodon mirus (assembly GCF_964341445.2). Classification (NCBI taxonomy): domain Eukaryota; kingdom Metazoa; phylum Chordata; class Mammalia; order Artiodactyla; family Ziphiidae; genus Mesoplodon; species Mesoplodon mirus. The sequence goes on along the minus strand of NC_138976.1, from coordinate 192,934,773 downwards.
TGGAATATTCTTGCCAGTTAAGTAAGTACCACCTTTGGGATTTTTATTAGAATTGTATTTAGACACATTTGAGGAAAACTGATATTCTGTTAATAATGTCTTGGGACTTATCCAATGTTTTTCAATAAAATTTGAAAATGTTCTTCCATAAAGGACATAAACACATATGCTTTTAGATTTATTCTTGGCCATTATATATTTCTGTAAATGATGTCTTCATGTTTCCTAATAATTTGTTGCTGAGATATGTAACTGCAGTCGATTTTTAGGGTAATATTCTTATATCCTGCAAACATGCTAAACTGTCTTTGAAATTCAAAACTTTGTTTAGAGTTTTATTTCCATGTTGACAACTATTTTATCTACTGCTAATAATGATTTTGTTTCCTCCTTTATATTTCTTATACATGATAGTTTCCTTTCTTGTCTTACTACATTAGCTAGGCTTCCTAGCACAACGCTGTATAGAGCAGTGACAGTGGGCATTCTTTTCCTGTTCCCAATTTTAAAAGAAACAGTTTAAACCCTTCACCTTCCTGTATGATGTTTATTTTGTTTTGTTTTTTGACTTTTGTCTTTATCAAGTTAAAATTAGTATCTTTTCATTTCTCATCGGCAGAGGTTTATGTTGTTGTTCTGGTTACTATGAAAGGGTGTTAAATGGTGTCATGTGCCGTTTTCTGTAAATACTGGGATAATCAAAAGTATCATGTCTCTTTTAATCTATTAACAGTGGCTTACACTAATAATTTCTAAAAGTTTTATCATTTTTATTCCTGAGGCAATCCTTGTTTCTGTCTTTCATTGGGTGTTGATTGTTCTTAAATATTCTGCACACCACACCACACCCCATCCTCAACATCTACTTCCAGAGAACCCAACCAGTGACAATGGTTGATTATTGCATTTTAGGACAGTTTCAAGCCACCTGGTTATGACATTCTTAAATACCCCTAATCCTACTGGCTTCCAAACTTCTTGCCTGACACTCCCTCTTCTGCCACCTTATAATCTTACCTATAGGTATATCCAGGTTAAACATTACATTTTCCACAAAATCTCTTTTTAGTGCCCCTCAACTTCCTTATTGCAATGACCTTCCACTCTGCTCACAAAGTACTTTGTTGTGATATGTAAGTTAAAGTTATGAAGTAATAAAAATCAAATAAAATTTTTATTACCATAAATTTGCTGTCAAGTTTGTAGAGACTAGAGAAAATAGATAGGAGAGTGACTGGACATAGAAGGGAACAAAGCAAATAACGAATGAGAAATTAGGCATCTAAAGTAGAAAACATATTTACAGACTAATCCGTGATGGTTGGTACCCAATGGCCTGTAGTGTCAAAACAAGTCATGTGGCCAAGTGAATTGGGAGAGCAGGACAAGTAGGAGTGGTGTGTTAGAACTAAGAATATGTTCACAACTACATCTCTGAGGATGATTACCTCTCCTCCTGCCTCACTGTAGAAATGTGTGTTAGGTAATGCCACTGAGTAAAACGTAGGAGTTCATACTCCCTTTGGATGTCGGTAATTAGCATAGACACGACCTTATTTCTCCCCAGTGATATTTCTTTAATAATCCTGATTCCATAATCTGTGTCATTTCTTGTGGCTTAGCATGGCCCTCACTCTGGGGCTCTACACCTTAGGCCGAATTGGTTTTGCTGGATGTTTTTAAGAAGAGGAAACACAGAAGATAAAATAAGAACACTAAGTGACTTGCAGAGAGCACAAAAGGAAAAAAAAAAGCACAGAAAAGGCAGTTGGAATGCATGACACTGCAGACCAGAGCTCTACTGTTGCTTCTTACCCTACCTTGAGACTTCTTTGACTGTAAACATTACACTTTACTGTACTGGCTGACTCTGCCATTTTCTTTAGGAATTATGAAGCAAACAACAACAAAAACTTATACAGTGTGGTCCTATCTCTTTTGTTAGTCACCTTGTCTTGCAATTCTTCCCAAAGCCTATGACTATTCATTTTGAAAACTTTTATTATTGCCTAATGCACTGTTATATTTTGTTGCTGTTGATTTCCTCTCCCCACTCTGTGATTTCTAGTGTGTCTTCTAGGAATACCTATCCTTTTCACCTGGTGAAGTTGCACTGCAATGTTTGGACCAAGACGTGCATCGCCTCACCTGAAATGCTTTCTCCTGCTCCCTCAAGCCAGAGCAAGTGACCACCTCTTCCAGATGTCCTTACGATTTTCTGCAGACCTTTAAGTTTTCTTTGGTACACTGTTAATTTCCAATTTCCCCAATTCGTCTTTGCTATCACCCCTCTCCACTTCAGCATCTGACACGGGGTAATGCATAGGGCAGAAAATAATGGGGGCTTAGTAAATCAGTAAGAAAATTAATGAATACTTAATGATACCAAAGCACACTTCCAAAATGATATATTCATTACAAATCAAAATCTCTCTTTCACATTCCTTAGTAGATACTATTTCTTCTTATCTATTTCAGGGAAAGAGGGTAGACTTTCCTCTTCGAAGGCATTTGATCTATCTTTAAATTTGTATCAAGGATGCAGGGTGCCTTTAGTCTTTTATTAGCATAGTATTCCCTTGTCATCAACAATAACTCAATTTCAGCTTTCCTGATTCCATAAGAGATATTATTCTAAAGTATTACCGTGTCGTCAACAATAACTCAATTTCAGCCTTTGGTAGAAAAGCTGAAATTGAGTTATTGTTAATGACACGGTAATACTATTCAAAAGTCTTAAAGAAATGTAAGTGTAACACAAGCTGGAACTTGGCAAGAACACGGAAATAGCTATGGATATATAAACAATCAAGGAAGCAAACAAAGCCCTAATATGGATTTGATAGCTTGGCCAAAATTTGTGGTGTGCATAGTATAGTCACGTGATTCAGACAGAAAAGCACTGAATTCCTTAACTTGAGATATCTGGTTTTCCTTAATTAACAATAATCTTTTGATGTTCAGACTACATGCCCTTTGTTACAAAACTTCTATATAACCTGGTTCCCCTCCTTGCCTCCTCGGAGCAGCTTCTCAGAGCTGTCTGAAATGCTGTCTCTCGGTCTGCAGTGCTCATTTTGCTCCAAATAAAACTTAACTCGAAAAACAAAAGAGCCAAGGGACACATTTATTGGAAGCCATGTAATCCTTTTTTGTTTGTTTGTTTGTTTTAGAGAAACAGAAAACGTTATTGTACATATATGAAAGTGTTATTTAGTTGTATTATGGAAGTCATATAATTCTTAAGCATTTATTCTGGAATGATCAAGTTGCTTTGTTCAATTTTCATATAATATTTTCCATCTTTATAATATGTTAATTTTAAGATATTCACACTCTGCTTTAAAGTATGTTTATGGTATGCTTAACCCCGTAGGTTTCTGTTATTGTTGTTAAAAATCACACAAATATGAAAAAAACTTATTGAAAGAAAGAATAAGTAAAATATTTACATGGGTGGATATATATACATGTACATGCATGTTTATATGTATAGATGTGTGTGTGCCTATTAGATCTCTGTGTATGTATGAATTTCCCAAAGTTCTAAAGGCAACAGAGAAGGCATCCAGTTGCTCTGACTGAGAGAGCTGGAGAAGGTATCTCAGGTAATGTGACACTTGCATTGATGATAAACAATGCAGTTGGGAATTACCCAGATGCAACATACATAAAGTGCCTAATATCTGTTTTTTATTACATGAAAATAATAAGCATCCCATGAATCAAGAACCATCGATAAACATAAATGCCATGAATTCACAGCAGAAGTAAACAAATGCTGCAGATCTACCATGAGTGAGGCTCCATACCGATCCCGATTAAAAACACCGAACACAACCATTAAAAGAAAACGTGAAAAGCATTGGCTTGATGTTCCAGCTAAAGCTTATATTCAATACAACATCTATGACTCCTGGAGGAAAAGAAAAAGCCTTTTCTTAAATTCACAGAATAAGGAATTCACTATGTCCCTTTTGGACTGATCTAATTGTTACAAAACAAGAACTATTGTGGAGATTTGAGAAGATGGCAGAAGAGTAAGACACGGAGATCACCTTCCTCCCCACAGATACATCAGAAATACATCTACACGTGGAACTGCTCCTATAGAACACCCACTGAATGCTGGCAGAAGACCTCAGACCTCCCAAAAGGCAAGAAACTCCCCACGTACCTGGGTAGGGCAAAAGAAAAAAGAATAAACAGAGACAAAAGAATAGTGATGGGACCTGCACCAGTGGGAGGGAGCCGTGAAGGAGGAAAGATTTCCACACACTAGAAGCCCCTTCACAGGCAGTGACTGCAGGTGGTGGAGGGGGGAGCTTCGGAGCCGCGGAGAAGAGTGCAGCCACAGGGGTGCAGAGGGCAAAGCAGAGAGATTCCCGCACAGAGGATCGGTGCCGACCAGCACTCACCAGCCCGAGAGGCTTGTCTGCTCACCCGCCGGGGCAGGCGGGGCTGGGAGCTGAGGCTCGGGCTTCGGTCGGAGCGCAGGGAGAGGACTGGGGTTGGCGGCGTGAACACAGCCTGCAGGGGGTTAGTGTACCCCGGCTAGCCAGGAGGGAGAACAGGGAAAAGTCTGCACCTGCTGAAGGGGCAAGAGACTTTTTCTTCCCTCTCTGTTACCAGGTGCATGAGGAGAGGGGATTAAGAGCACTGCTTAAAGGAGCTCCAGAGACGGGCGTTAGCCGCAGCTATCAGTGTGGAAACCAGAGATGGGCATGAGACGCTAAGGCTGCTGCTGCGGCCACCAAGAAGCCTATGTTCGAGCACAGGACACTCTCCACACATCCCCTCCCGGGAACCTGTGCAGCACGCCACTGCTAGTGTCCCGTGATCGAGGCACAACTTCCCGGGGAGAACGCATGGCGTGCCTTAGGCTGGTGCAACGTCACGCCGGCCTCTGCCGCCGCAGGTGCACTCCGCATCTGTACCCCTCCCTCCCCGCAGCCTGAGTGAGCCAAAGCTGCCAAATCAGCTGCTCCTTTAACCCCATCCTGCCTGAGCGAAGAACAGACGCTCTCAGGTGACCTACATGCAGAGGCAGGGACAAATCCAAAGGTGAACCCCGGGAGCTGTGCGAACAAAGAAGAGAAAGGGAAATGTCTCCCAGCAGCCTCAGGAGCAGCGGATTAAATATCCACAGTCAACTTGATGTACGCTGCATCTGTAGAATACCTGAATAGACAACGAATCATCGTAAATTTAGGAGGTGGACTTTGGGAGCAAGATATATTATTTTCCCCTTTTCCTCTTTTTGTGAGTGTGTATGTATATTCTTCTATGTGAGATTGTGTCTGTAGAGCTTTGCTTTCACCATTTGTCCTAGGGTTCTGTCCGTTTGTTTTCTTTCTTTCTTTTTTTTTTTTTTTACTTATTGAAATTTTATTTTATCCTCTTTCTTTCTTTCTATTTTTTCTCCATTTTATTCTAAGCCATATAGATGAAAGGCTCTTGGTGCTCCAGCCAGGAGTCAGTGCTGTGCCTCTGAGGTGGGAGAGCCAACTTCAGGACACTGGTCCACAAGAGACCTCCCAGCTCCACGTAATATCAAATGGCGAAAATCTCGCAGAGATCTCCATCTCAATGCCAAGACCTAGCTTCACTCAACTACCAGCAAGCTACAGTGCTGGACACCCTATGTCAAACAACTAGGAAGACAGGAGCACAACCCCACCCAGTAGAAGAGAGGCTGCCTAAAACCATAACAAGACCACAGACACCCAAAAACACACCACAGGACTTGGAACTGCCCACCAGAAAGACAAGATCCAGTCTCATCCACCAGGACACAGGCACTAGTCCCCCCAACCAGGAAGCCTACACAACCCACTGAACCAACCTTAGCCATTGGGGACAGACACCAAAATCAAGAGGAACTACGAACCTTCAGCCCGCTAAAAGGAGACCCCACACACAGTAAGATAAGCAAAATGAGAAGACAGAAAAACACACAGCAGTTGAAGGAGCAAGGTAAAAACCCACCAGACCTAACAAATGAAGAGGAAATAGGCAACCTACCTGAAAAAGAATTCAGAAAAATTAAAGTAAAGATGATCAAATATCTTGGAAATAGAATACAGAAAATGCAAGAAACATTTAACAAGGACGTAGAAGAACTAAAGAGAAAACAACCAATAATGAACAACACAATAAATGAAATTAAAAATACTCTAGAAGGAATCAATAGCAGAATAACTGAGGCAGAAGAACAGATAAGTGACCCAGAAGGTAAAATAGTGGGAATAACTACTGCAGAGCAGAATAAAGAAAAAAGAATGAAAAGAACTGAGGACAGCTTCAGAGACGTCTGGGACAACATTAAAGGCACCGACATTCCAATTATAGGGGTCCCAGAAGAAGAAGAGAAAAAGAAAGGGACTGAGAAAATATTTGAAGAGATTATAGTGGAAAATTTCCGTAATATGGGAAAGGAAATAGTCAATCAAGTCCAGGAAGCACAGAGAGTCCCACACAGGATAAATCCAAGAAGAAACATGCCAAGACACATATTAATCAAATTATCAAAAATTAAATGCACAGACAAAATATTAAAAGGAGCAAGGGAAAATCAACAAATAACCAACAGGGAATCCCAATAAGGTTAACAGCTGAACTTTCAGCAGAAACTCTGCAAGCCAGAAGGGAGTGGCAGGACATATTTAAAGTGATGAAGGAGAAAAACCTACAACCAAGATTACTCTACACAGCAAGGGTCTCATTCAGATTTGCTGGAGAAATTAAAACGTTTACAGACAAGCAAAAGCTGAGAGAGTTCAGCAACACCAAACCAGCTTTACAATAAATGCTACAGGAATTTCTCGAGGCAAGAAACACAAGAGAAAGAAAACACCTACAATAACAAACCCAAAACAATTAAGAAAATGGGAATAGGAGTATACATATCAATAATTAACTTAAAAGAAAATGGATTAAATGCTCTCATCAAAAGACAGAGACTGGCTGAATGGATACAAAAACAAGACCTGTATATATGCTGTCTACAAGAGACCCACTTCAGACCTAGGGACACATACAGACTGAAAGTGAGGGGATGGAAAAAGATATTCCATGCAAATGGAAATCAGAAGAAAGCTGGATTAGCAATTTTCATATCAGACAAAATAGACTTTAAAATAAAGACTATTACAAGAGACAAAGAAGGACACTACATAATGATCAAGGGGTCGATCCAAGAAGAAGATATAACAATTGTAAATATTTATGCACCTGACATAGGAGCACATCAATACATAAGGCAAATACTAACAGCCATAAAAGGGGAAACCGACAGTAACACAATCATAGTAGGGGACTTTCGCACCCCACTTTCACCAATGGACAGATCATCCAAAATGAAAATAAATAAGGAAACACAAGTTTTAAATGATACATTAAATAAGATGGACTTAATTGATATTTATAGGACATTCCATCCAAAAACAACAGAATACACATTTTTCTCAAGTGCTCATGGAACATCCTCCAGGATAGATCATATCTTGGGTCACAAATCAAGCCTTGGTAAATTTAAGAAAATTGAAATCGTATCAAGTATCTTTTCCGACCACAACACTATGAGACTAGAAAAGATCTGTAAAAAATATAAACATATGGATGCTAAACAATACACTGCTTAATAACGAAGTGATCACTGATGAAATCTAAGAGGAATTCAAAAAATACCTAGTAACAAATGACAATGGAGACATGATGACCCAAAACCTATGGAATGCAGCCAAAGCAAAAAGTTCTAAGAGGGAAGTTTATAGCAATACAATCCTACCTTAAGAAACAGTAAACATCTCAAATAAACAACCTAACCTTGCATCTAAAGCAATTAGAGAAAGAAGAACAAAAAAACCCAAAGTTAGAGGAAGGCAATAAATCATAAAAACCAGAACAGAGATAAATGAAAATGAAATGAAGGAAATGATAGCAAAAATCAATAAAACTGAAAGCTGGTTCTTTGAGATGATAAACAAAATTAATAAACCATTAGCCAGACTCATCAAGAAAAAAAGGGAGAAGACTCAAATCAATAGAATTAGAAATGAAAAAGGAGAAGTAACAACTGACACTGCAGAAATACAAAAGATCATGAGAGATTATTACAAGCAACTCCATGCCAATAAAATGGAAAACCTGGAAGAAATGGACAAATTCTTAGAAATGCACAACCTGCCAAGACTGAATCAGGAAGAAACAGAAAATATGAACAGACCAATCACAAGCACTGAAATTGAAACTGTGATAAAATATCTTCCAACAAACAAAAGCCCAGGACCAGATGGCTTCACAGGCGAATTCTATCAAGCATTTAGAGAAGAGCTAACACCTATCCTTCTGAAACTCTTCCAAAATATAGCAGAGGGAGGAACACTCCCAAACTCATTCTACGAGGCCACCATCACCTTGATACCAAAACCAGACAAGGATGTCACAAAGAAAGAAAACTACAGGCCAATATCACTGATGAGCATAGATACAAAAATCCTCAACAAAATACTAGCAAACAGAATCCAACAGCACATTAAAAGGATCATACACCATGATCAAGTGGGGTTTATTCCAGGAATGCAAGGATTCTTCAATATACGCAAATCAATCAACGTGATACACCATATTAACAAATTGAAGGAGAAAAACCATATAGTCATCTCAATAGATGCAGAGAAAGCTTTCGAAAAAATTCAACACCCATTTATGATAAAAACCGTGCAGAAAGTAGGCATAGAGGGAACTTTCCTCAACATAATAAAGGCCATATATGACAAACCCACAGCCAGCATCGTCCTCAATGGTGAAAAACTGAAACCATTTCCACTAAGATCAGGAACAAGACAAGGTTGCCCACTCTCACCACTCTTAATCAACATGGTTTTGGAAGTTTTAGCCACAGCAATCAGAGAAGAAAAGGAAATAAAAGGAATCCATATCAGAAAAGAAGAAGTAAAGCTGTCACTGTTTGCAGATGACATGATACTATACATAGAGAATCCTAAAGATGCTACCAGAAAACTACTAGAGCTAATCAATGAATTTGGTAAAGTAGCAGGACACAAAATTAATGCACAGAAATCTCTGCCATTCCTATGTACCAATGATGAGAATTCTGAAAGTGAAATCAAGGAAACACTCCCATTTATCATTGCAACAAAAAGAATAAAATATCTAGGAACAAACCTACCTAAGGAGACAAAAGACCTGTATGCAGAAAATTATAAGACACTGATGAAAGAAATTAAAGATGATACAAATAGATGGAGAGATATACCATGCTCCTGGATTGGAAGAATCAATATTGTGAAAATGACTCTACTACCCAAAGCAATCTACAGATTCAATGCAATCCCTATCAAACTACCACTGGCATTTTTCACAGAACTAGAACAAAAAATTTCACAATTTGTATGGAAACACAAAAGACGCCGAATAGCCAAAGCAATCTTGAGAACGAAAAATGGAGCTGGAGGAATCAGGCTCCCTGACTTCAGACTATACTACAAAGCTACAGTAATCAAGACACTGTGGTACTGACACAAAAACAGAAAGATAGATCGATGGAACAGGTTAGAAAGCTCAGAGATAAACCCACGCACATATTGTCACCTTATCTTTGATAATGGAGGCCGGAATGTACAGTGGAGAAAGGACAGTCTCTTCAATAAGTGGTGCTAGGAAAACTTGACAGACACATGTAAAAGTATGAGATTAGATCACTCCCTAACACCATACGCAAAAATAAGCTCAAAATGGATTAAAGACCTAAATGTAAGGCCAGACACTATCAAACTCTTAGAGGAAAACCTAGGCAGAACACTCAATGACATAAATCACAGCAAGATCCTTTTTGACCCACCTTCTAGAGTAATGGAAATAAAGACAAAAATAAACACATGGGACCTAATGAAACTTAAAAGCTTTTGCACAGCAAAGGAAACCATCACCAAGACCAAAAGACAACCCACAGAATGGGAGAAAATATGTGCAAATGAAGCCACTGACAAAGGATTAATCTCCAAAATTTATAAGCAGCACATGCAGCTCAATAACAAAAAAACAAACAACCCAATCCAAAAATGGGAAGAAGACCTAAATAGACATTTCTCCACAGAAGACATACAGACTGCCAACAAACACATGAAAGGATGCTCAACATCTTTACTCATTAGAGAAATGCAAATCAAATCTACAATGAGATATCATCTCACACAAGTCAGAATGGCCATCATCAAAAAATCTAGAAACAATAAATGCCAGAGAGGGTGTGGAAAAAATGGGAACACTCTTGCACTACTGGTGGAAATGTGAATTGGTACAGCCACTATGGAGAACGGTATGGAGGTTCCTTAAAAAACTACAAATAGAACTACCATATGACCCAGCAATCCCACTACTGGGCATATACCCTGAGAAAACCATAATTCAAAAAGAGTCATGTACCAAAATGTTCATAGCAGCCCTATTTACAATAGCCTGGAGGTGGAAACAACCTAAGTGTCGATCATCGGATGAATGGATAAAGAAGATGTGGCACATATATACAATGGAATATTACTCAGCAATAAAAAGAAATGAAATTGAGCTATTTGTAATGAGGTGGATGGACCTAGAGTCTGTCATACAGAATGAAGTAAGTGATAAAGAGAAAGACAAATACTGTATGCTGACACATACATATGGAATTTAAGAAAAAAATGTCATGAAGAACATAGGGGTAAGACAGGTATAAAGACACAGATCTACTAGAGAATGGACTTGAGGATATGGGGAGGGGGAATGGTAAGCTGTGACAAAGCGAAAGAGCGGCATGGACATATATACACTACTAAACGTAAGGTAGATAGCTAGTGGGAAGCAGCCGCATAGCACAGGGAGACCAGCTCGGTGCTTTGTGACCGCCTGGAGGGGTGGGATAGGGAGGGCGGGAGGGAGACGCAAAAGGGAGGGGATATGGGAACATATGTATAGGTATAACTGATTAAATTTGTTAAATAAAAAAATAAAAAAGAAAAAGAAAAAAAAGAAAAAAGAAAAAAAACATGTTAACAGAGCCACTTCCCAAGAAAATCTGTCCTCTGCTACCTACATGCTTCCCCTTGCTCACTCTTTTTTAGACATGGGAAACTCTACTTAAGGAACCTACAGCACAACAGCCTGCTAATACCTGAGGCTGAAAAATCTCATTGGAAACAAGCTGGATGTTTTGCCACTCAGATGGATTTTGGAGACACCCAGATGGCCACTTGGTCTCTTCTTGGCTACTTGCCGAAAATTTACTACACAGCATCCATCAGATTACACATCAGGACAAAGGGAGTCTTGAAGATCTCTTTTGTAAGTATCGGTGGGACAAGGATGAAAGCTAACTCTTTTATATGGCCCAGGGATCATGTATTAGTATTTCTGTGCTTTTGTCGAACGCATGGCTAAAGTTGTAGACTTGAAGCTCTCTAGCTGTGTCTGTCTGTATGTATTTTTGTCTATGAATGTGTAGTAAGTGCCTACCTTTGGATGGTATTACAAAATTGCACTATGAAATTTCTTAAAGAGAATTCTGTTTGGATTAGGTTAAACAGAAACAAACACACATAAATTGAACAGTTCTAAAATTACCAGAAATTAAGGAAACTGAACTTCTGAGATTTTCATATGCTTAAAAAAGTATTCTTATGGAAACTAACCAAAAAGTTTTTAAAATTCAAGTTTACATAATTAAGGCAAATCTTTGTCAAAAAAGACTCATTTAATATTATTGGTTTAATAAAAACAGCTATGTTTTCAACATCATACATTTTTATTCTACCTGGATATGCTCTTCCTAAACTTATAAAATTTTTCTGATTGAATAAACGAGCATTGTATCTACCAGATGTTTCAGATTATGAAAAATGTAAATTTTTCTTTAACCAAATTGAATCATTATTCAAACCAATCTTATCTTAACAGTGCTTATGCTTTGTGGTATGAAGATACTTTCCAAGATGTTTAGGTAACTTAAAACATTAGACTTATGCTAAACTGAGTTAAATAATAGTATTCTTTACATACCTATACATTTTTAAATAAGATAAAATACTGAAAATTAGTTACTAAACATAATTTTAAGTTGATACGATTTTGCCTCTGATTTTCACATGGAAAAGAGAGGGGACAGACTTTTTACTTACGATAATATTTTAGGTTAATATTTCTCTTCTTCATTTTAGAATCCCTCTTTTAAGACGCCTGATCTCCAGAACTCTAAAACGCTCATCTTTTCCACTTCTTCTCAACAATTGTTCAAATGATTTTGCAGGAACAACGCCAAACAAGAGTCTTCAGGAGATTATTCCTCAGACACAGATTTGACCCACTCAAAGGTTTATGATTGTCTCTGTGATGTTCAAGAAGTGTGAATGACACTTCTTGGTCCTGAACAAAACTGAGGCCCAACAGTTTTGAATTTTACCTGTGATTTGTGATCTCAGAAAATAGCAACAGTTAAGAAATCACCCTATCCTCTGTTTTCTGAAATCCTCCACCTTTGGTGTACCACAAAGAACCACCCCACTTGAGATAAGATTTGCTACCCAGGCCTTCTCAGGATTCCCCTAAGACCTGGACATCACTCCCTTGTTTATCTGTGACCACGGAAATACCAACTTTTCCCCTTTGGCCTTGACCTGCTCATCAGACCAGGCACTGATCTCTCAACTTCCCTTTCTTTGTTTCATGAAATGATTAGCTGAGCTCAGAACTCTTTGTCCTTCTAAAACTAGCCAGACACAGAGATGAACCTTCCTGTTCATCTAACTGAGACTTCACCTAATTGCAAAATAATTCCAACTGTAAATCAGCCCCACCTGTAACTTTTCTACTTTCCCTAAAAAAGTCTAAGGCAAAAACCACCCTGCAAGACATTCTGATCTTCTTATTGCAAAAGCCTGAATAAAATCAATCCTCTTACTTGTTTATTTTTTGTCTTGGAAAACATGAATAAGGGCATATATATCCAGCAATCTATGTGGGCATATTCTCTTACATACATTAATGGGGCATATGTAGCTAGAGTGACAGCTGTATTAGCATCCTAAAAAGAACTAAATAATCTATATAGCCAAATGAGGGACAATGTGGAGAGAATCACCTGGAGTGGGGTGGAGAAACTGACTTAAATGTGCTCATTTTTCCAGGATTTTTTACCTTTCTAAAATTCGGAACTGAGGGCAAGAGATGCACCATTAATTTCTTTGACAGAGGTTCACAATTAAGCAGGTACACTTAAGGAGCATATTCAACTACTACTTTGGGGATAATTTTAGAATAACAGCAAAGTTGCAAAAATAGTACAGACTGTTCCTTGTACCCAGTTCCCAGTTTCCCCTAATGCTTCCATTTTATCTCCTCATTGACGAGTGTAAGTTATACTTCTTACATTTTTTATGGTTTCCTTAGAGTTTACAATATGCATTTTTAAAATAATCTAATACCCACCTTGAAATACCAACACACCACTTCATGGGTTCAGGAACTTTATAACACAGTATTCCCATTTCTTTTCTCCCATTCTAGTGACGTGGCTGTCATTAATTTCACTTATCCATGTGCCATAATTCCTTAGCACATTGTTACTACTGGCCCTTAAAACACTTATATGCTATCCATTAGGCCACCAGGGCTGATAACAGTTCTTTTTAGATTGATTAAGAAGCAGAAAACTCAAGGATTTCATTCTACCAGCATTCATTTCTCCTTGGAAGTTCCTCCTTTATGTAGATATAACTTTCTGATCTTTGTCAGTTGTTCTGTTTTTAATGTTTGTGGTAACATAAGTGCCAAAGACTTCAAATTCCTCTAATGTCCTTGTTTTTGTGTCTCCTTTTTTTAAAAAAAAATATTTATTTATTTGGCTGAGCCGGGTCTTAGTTGCGTCATTCAGGATCTGGTTCCCTGACCAGGGATCAAACCTGGGTCCCCTGAATTGGGAGCACAGAGTCTTAACCACTGGACCACCAAGGAAGTCCCTTGTCTCTCATCTTGACGTTGGGGCTTCCCTAAGTACTGTTGCTCAGCTTGAGTCTGTGTCTTGCAGTTCTTTTGGCAGTGATCTACTCCTAACTGTCCTGGAGGCCTGCGGGTGTGACGGTAAACTGTGGGGGAGGGAAGACATTCTCTAATCTTGCAGTAAATCCCAGTCTCTAGTGGGTCTCTGTTTGAGGGTGTGGCCTTCACAAGTGTTTCTGACACTCCCCAGGGATATGGCTCTTTCCCCTGCCCCTACTCCTTGCCTTGGCTGCAGCATTTCCTTGAAGCCCTATCCCCTGCTGATATGTTCCCCCAACACACTGCATCACATGAAAAAGGAAAGAGGGAGAAGGCTGCATTGGGGGAGAATTTATTTCCTCTAGCTGGGATGAGATTTCAGAATTGCACTCTGGCCAAGTCCTTTCTCTGGAGAGTAAGATTCTGCTACATACAAAGCTCCATGGCCACCCCCTCGTCCCCACCCCCTCCAGAGCCACCAGGGCACCTCTCTCCATCCTCACCATGAGAGCCTGCAGGGGTTCCTGAAGGGAACACCCGCCAAGACTCTGGCTTCCTGGATTTTCTCCCTCTCAACTAGTCATCCATAAGTCCCCGTGCAAATGAAGCAGAAATCAGGACCCACCATGATCTCCATTGATTCTACTTGTCTAAATTAGGGACCTCCATGCGCCTCAGGTACTCTAGCTGTTCACACTGAGGACTGTCATGCCCCAGTGACAATATCATAAAGGCTGAAGAGACTGTAATAAAAGCAACAGTAGATGCTAGAGACGTGTTCTTGAACATGTACATTCATGACAGTAGAGCCAAATAAATAGATCACAAATTGAGAAAAATTAACCAGGTAGTGATGAAAAAGTACAATCCCTAAGTGAGTACCCAATTCCACCTGCCAAAAGGGATGTCCAATGATGTCATAGGGCATTTCCTATAAGACTCAAAGTGCCCTGTCTAGAAGGTACAGGCAAGACTCGAAGCTCCAGGGTCTGGAGGGGGTAGGGTAGGAGGGGGAAGGCAAGGTGTATTCTGAAAAAGAGAATATGTGTAGAACACAATAGGGATATCAGAAAAGGCTGCTGTAGATGACTTTAACCCAGGCTTTGGTCCTCCAGTCCCAGTGCCTACTCTAAAGATTAGAACCTAAGCTCACCTGACCCATTTCTGACTTCTGGGTGTTCCACACATGTTTCTAAACTCTGGAGAATGGAGACTGTCTATTTGGGGCAGAGTGAGAAGAAATGTGGTCAAGACAATATACAAACGATTTAGAGAAAATGAGGACATGCTTAATTTTTGGATTTGAATATACTGCGTTCGTCTGTGGCATGTGGGATCTTCCCGGACCAGGGCATGAACCCGTGTCCCCTGCATCGGCAGGCGGACTCTCAACCACTGCGCCACCAGGGAAGCCCCCATTATCTTTAAAAATGTATAGATATATAAAGAAAGGAAGTTACTTATAAAAATAAATACTGCAAATATATTTGATTAATGACATTCTATTTTTATGTCATACGTAATTAGACTATAAAAAATTGTATTCCTTTAAATTTGAACAAGTTATAAGTATATATATATATATATATATATATATATATATATATATATATATATATATACATACATACACAGAAACATGCATTATCTATCTAATTCCCATTTCCAGTCGAAAAGAAAAGAAAAGAAAAAGCCTGCAAAGCATTGTCTCTTGGGACTCCTAGATTGACTAATTTTTGAGTAGTTTGACTGAATGGGCTGATTTTATACTACAATACCTGTAAAGGCACTAACTTGCTTCTATTAGTAAATGGAAGAAAATCCAGTACATATGGGCTCTGTTGATGCAATATGTAAACACCCAGCAAGTTCAAAGAGTAAGCTCAACATCCTGGCAGAAGACCTCAACTTTGACCCTAGTCCCATCTCTGGCTTGGACAATTCACTTAACCACCATAGACCTCATATTCCTCATCGCTAAAAGCAGGTCTCCAAGTTTATTTTCAGCTCTAAAATTCCTAAAGTTCATGTCCATCAACTCTAAGTAGCATCATTATTTTTTCTCACAGAAGAATTGTTTGTTTTAGTGCATTGGTTATTTGACTACTGTCTTTATGTAAATACTAGAAGTAGCAGGTTTGTTCTCCAATACATTCACGTATCAGGCAGAAAATTTTCAATACTGGGTTTTTGTTTCTTTCTTTCTTTCTTCACGGCTGATTGCATGTTGCAGAGCTGATTTGTAGTTTCTGGAAGATAAAAACATGCAGGTGTAGATATAATGTGCTGCAGCCATTTATATCACCAGCCATAAAGTTTTAAAACAACTGGCTTTTTTGCATAGTCTTTAGAAGAGGGTTAGATGAGCACTTCTGTTTTCCTTTTCTTGAGAAGTTTTATAACAACACGAAAAGGTCATCTTTAAAATGTCAGACAAGATTAACAACAAAATCTTGGAAGACAGCCAGTCCACCAAGGAAACAAACCCAAAGGACTCTTTACAGATGCAAATCTTAAATAAGCAACAGAACCTGAGAGTGGGGTGAGGGCAAGGGAGAGAAATACTTTTTAGCAAAGAAATACATTCAAGAGATGCCTCATGGCCTTGAACTGTTGGAAAGGAGTAGCAGTAAACAAACCTGGCCCCCAGCAATTGCTAAAGGGCACATTCATTAGGAAGTTGGAAGCAAGACATCTAAGATCATGAGTCAGAGAAGCAGAATCATGAGCCACACCCACACTGGGTTCTCTATGCTATGGTTAAAACCAAGAGAAGTTGATGTAAATATTTTAATTGCAAGGAATTGAAAAAGTGGTTTTTAATCTCACTAGTTGATGCCAGGCCAGGTTTTTGATTATACAACTGAGGATGTAGCTCTATAGTCCTGACAGCTGAGTAGTAGAGAAGATGAAGTTTTCTTCCCACAAAAATACCACTTCTCCTACTAACAATTCTAAAGGGAGAGAAAGCCTTTAACAGAGAACACATTAAAGGAGAGTCACAGTTATTTAAAACCAGAAACTTAAATATTGATGGAAGAAGCAAGTAGGTTTAGGAAGAGAGCAAGCTACAGATATTGATAAAAGCTTTGCACTTTTAGTTGAAATTTTTAAAATTATAAACAGAAATGGAGAATTCTCTGCAATTTGTATTTTATCCAGTATTCAACTAAGTGGCCTATTAGTTTAGTAGGATGAAAAGTATCTTGCTGGCAAATGTGGAAACTAATACTGAAACAAAAATATAAGGCAGAGATATTTTTGTAGCAAAGTATTTCACCAGCTTTGTCAAGGTTGACACAAGAATCATATTATAGTTATACTTAATATAAATGTTAGATTATGTAATACATAAATGTATATTCAGTAGAAATAGTCAATAAATTGTACATAATGTACTACAGTAGTAAATGTTAGGTTCTTTTCAATGAATACTTTATAGTGTTTTTGCGATCTTTATAAAGAGCTTAGTTTTTAAATAAATACTATTTCAAATTTGGGGAATGAGAAGTTTAAAATAAGATGAACCAGATTTCTACAATCCATTTTCTGATGCTCAAAGTGGGCAGACTACAAAATGGAGCATGGCTGAGGCCATGTGGTAATCTGTGTGTTCCTTGCACTGTTTGAATTATATTATACATCCGTAATATGCAGGGGCACAAATCACTCATAGGTTATGCTTTTTAGGCAAACTTTTACACACAAATAACAACTAATTAGAATAGACCTTAGCAAAACCGTGATGTTTGCTTGTTTCATCAAGCTCCACTTTCTGAGTTTCCCCTGTGAGTCTATTTATTGCTCTGTCTTCTCAATTCCCTAATACCCTCTGCAGAACACTTATGCCCTCAAGTTCTCTTCCCTCTTGCACATCATCAAAACTTGCTTTTGGATCATTCAGGCTGAGGTACAAATGACTATGATCTTAAAGCACAACCAATATTTGAATTTTAATGGGAAAAAAAGATTTAAGCTAAAGGGATGAGATTCCGAGATAAAGGGATGAGAGTTGAATGCCAAACATCAGTTAGTAGATGAGAAGACATTTTTAGGCAGCAAAACTTTTCTGCATCTCTAGTCATAATACTAATTCTGCAAGCTATATAGTTGGAGAGATGCAATCATATGAAAGGCTCAAGATATCAGAAAATAGAAACCAAAACTATTTCTTCTTAGTTCATAAATAGGGTGTAGGTTTACTAAAGAGGACATTAAAATTGCTCCCTGTTTCCTGAATCCAATCCAACCAGCAAGGGAAAGGAGTTGAATAATTTGGCATTTGAGTTGGTTAATGGCAGGGAGAATTCAGAGTGGAATTACAGATGTAAAATGGATATCAGGATGTTATTTGTGTGTATGTGTCCATCGTGTATGTGTATAGAAGCCACCTCTGTCATCTAGGAAAAGACGTTTAAATCTTCCAGAGTTATTAATTCACTGAGAAGAGACGATAAACTTCAGCATCATTTTGTTGCTCAATTGGGTCCTATTTGAGGGATGAATCAATAACAATGATTTCCTTGAAAGGTCTCTCAAGGCTATTGATTTTTTTATGGCCCTGGTATGCAAGGGGTTTGTTCTGAAAGGACACAAACAGGTAATTCTCTCTTTCAAGAATTTTGGTCGCAGGAGTTGAGCAAAAACTACAGTGTGATTGAAAGCAGTTAGTTTTCTCTGTCTCATATACAGATTTAAAATTAAAAAGTGAAAAGACCCTACATTTTATCATTTTATATTTAACACTTATCTACATAAGCGTTAAGACAAATTGATCTTACTACCCATTATGATTATTAAGGTACCAAAAAAAATTCACTTTGAAAACGATTCCTGAATATGGATATATTTTGTATTCAGAATCACATGGAAAAAGAAGCCTCTTAACTTACATGGGCCAGTGTCCCATAGTTATTGATCATTATTCATGGGAAATAAATTAATTTTCTAACATTCCATCATTTGCTATTTTTTTAATAAAAGAGGGATTTTATTGTTCAGCACAGGGAAATATAGCCATCATTTTATAATAATTAAATGTAGTATAATGTATAAAAATATTGACTCACTATGTTGTACACCTGAAATTAATATAATATCATAAATCATCTATACATCAATAAAAAAGAGGTGTTTTAGTTTTCTTATCAGCTGTTCTGTTCTTTGTTAAGAAGTGAGGAAAAAAACACTGATTGTAAGGAAGTCAAATCCTTGATTTGCCTGATGATTATGAATATGAAAAAAGTGTTCTCTACAGAACAGTAGCTCTTAATCAAAAAAAGGCTGGCTCTAACATTCTACAAAGAAGAGTGTGCCAAGATATAGCAATCCTTTTTGATTCTTTTGAAGTTTAAACAAATAGTGTACTCTGCATGAATTTTATCTTTCAACTGAATCATTCTACTGTAGCATCATTTATGATGCTATAGTACTAGTTTACGAAGAAAGTGTAGTAGGCTTCACATATCTCCATATCTTATATTGATGGCATTTAAATCCTAATACCAAACTGCTATTGTTTCATAAACTAGGAGAAAATTGTGCTGATAACAAGCAGGAGAAGCTGGCAGAAACAATAGATTTTCCACACTTTGCTTTCTATTGTTTGTAAGCCTAATTACCCTAGTTGACCAATTAATGACAACACATGATGAAATTTTCCTGACTGCTAATTAATGAGCTCTAATTTCACTAGTTTTGTTACTGGTAAGGATTCCATTAATTCTATGTGTGAATGTCTTCTTACCCTACTCATCCTATTTTCCCCTTTGAACTTCCTCATATGTAGAGAACCCATTTGATTGACTTAAGAGTCAGAAGATACTTATAATCAGAGAAAAAGCAAAAAAGAATGATTATAATGCCAATTAGTATAACTATAAGTTAGAAATTATATTTTGAGGATTTTCAGACCGAAGAGGGTTAGAAATGATAATAGTTTAGTTTTAGGAAAGCTGTAGTACACAAAGAGAACCCCAAATCACACCACAGAGAATTTTGCAGGAATTTGATATATCTGATATACACTCAATTTGTGCCCATGAATGGTGAGCAATTAGAAGTAAAGGAGAATCACATAGTTACATTTCTGGACAAATCAGGTTATCAGAATGATGCAATAATGGCAGTTTACCTCAGTCACTTCTTAGGCTTTCTTATTTACTATGCTAAATGTTAAATGAGATTTCTGAGTAAAAGCATTACAATGACTTCAGCATTGTGGGACATGAAACACAGTGAGAACTCAGAGCAGGGAAGGAAATAAGTAAGGTAAGAAGGAAAAAGGAATGAAAGAGCTGAAAGATGCACTACTTGGCTGTCAGGTGTTAGGAGAGTTTATTTGTGCTTTTTCTTAATCTTCATAACGCTCTTGTCAAAATGGTAGTAACATACCCATTTTTTTTTTTTAGATGAGCGACCTTTAACTGTAGGTTGCACTTGATTGTCTGCCAGGTTTTCAAGTCTGTGATGGGGACAGTAATGTCAGAAATTTCAATCCCAGTCAGATCAAGACCTGGTAGAAACACCATTATGGAAGTGCATAGTTTTGACCCAAATCTGACCACATTAAAATGTTGTTCTTTCTTCTCCAGGATGATAGTCTGTATTTCAAGAAGAATTCTAATTCTTGCCCCATAACAATTTCTCTGAGTTCTTTGTGCCAACTAAAGCCTTTGATTGATTTTCATATTAGGAAAGCCCTGGAATTCTATGCAAAATGCTATGAATAGTTATCTACCTATCTAATTATTTTTAGCAAAAGGATGCAGAGCCGTTATCAGATATTCAAAACTCAATCAGATTATCTAAGAGTTTACATTAAATGAGGTAATGAATGTCCTTTCTGGATCCAAACATTATAATATATTTAATCCTTACTGTGGTCCCTGAAATGTCTATTATCTCTAATTATTAGTAAGGGAACTGAGGCGTAGTAAAGTGTAAGTAAGTGAGAAGTCTGGAATTCAAATCCAGGTCAGTTTCAGTCTTGAACACTGTAAGGCCAACTGGCCTGAGGCAGGGGAATGCATCAGATTCAAAGGTTGCATCAGACCGAAACTCTCCGGAACCCCCAGTACCAGAAACTGACCTGGAGACATTCCGGACCACCCAGTTCCAGGAACTGACCAGGGGGTTTTCCACCCGGCCCAGCCTTCCTGCCTTTTGAGGGGCGGGACTAGCGGTCCCAAGACTGATGTAACCGGCACCAGATATTGCCACGATACCCGAAGAGACCACCAAATAAGGAATACCCTGAGCCCTCCCAGATTCACCACACCGCTTTCCCTTCTTCCCCTATGAAATCTTGCCCAACCCTCGCCCAGGTGCGACTTCTCTGGCCCCTTTCTCTCGGACCGGTGAACCTCGCCTGGGAGCACCCCCTAATAAAGCTCACTTGAAGCTTTCCTCTGTTTCACGATGTCCTTTGTTAAGATCCGACCTTACTAACACCACTATTTCTATAGCCTACACTGCATTCTATACTCTCACTGTAGATAATCAATAAATGTTCATTTATTTCCTTTACCCCAGTTGGGGACAAAGAACATGGGTGGGTGAAAGAAAGTACAGATTAGTTTTAATGTAAATGATATAATAATAATGCTAGTCAGCAGTTACAGAATATTCATATTGTGCTAGGAGTTGAGCATTAAGTACTTTACAGGCATTCTTTTATATAAAATCTCATATATATAATACCTAACTTAGGAAGTAGGTAATATAAATGTGCCAAGGTGATTGAAATAACGTGGTCATGTACAGGCAATGAAACTGGGAAAGAGTTTTCTGGGCTGATGGTTGAATTTTGGCCAAGACATTAAGGGGAGAAGGGATGAACACTGGTGGGGAGACTGAAAACTTATTCATCGTAGGGATAAAGCACTGGTGGAAGCATTGTACTGCTTGCTTAAGAACTGTTACCCTCATAACCAGAAAACTGAGGTTTTGCTGAAAGCTGAAGGCAGATTTCTTGCAGTGTGAAAAAGAATTTACTGATATCTCTTCATCTCTTCACGTTTGAACACAATTGTTCTGCAGATTTGTTGAAATGACTCAAGTTCTCTTTCAGATCTGGACTAAATGTCTGTATCACAGCATTAGGGCCCATGGAGCAGCATTTGCAAGCCCATACTCACCTCCCCCCTTTTTAGTGTTTTGCACTCTGGAAAAGCAAACAACAGCAACAACAATATCTTATTTCCTTTTATCTATAGGTATTATTAATCTTCTCAAGAAACCCAATTTGATATATTTATGCTAAAATATAAATGAAATTTTTCCAGTTTTATTGAGATTGAATTGATATATAATATTGTATCTGTCCAAGGTGTACAATGTGATGATATATATATATATATATATATATATATATATATATATATATATATATATATATATATATATATATAGTGTGAAATGACTACCACAATAAGTTTAGTTAACCTTAATTCACATAATTACAAATTTTATTTCTGTGATGAGAACTTTCAAGATCTACTCTCTTAGCAACTTTCAAACATAAAATACGGTATTGTTAACTGTAGTGACCAAGCTGTACATGACATCACCATTACACACTTATCTTATAACTAGAAGTGTTTATCATCTTCAATCATTTTCCTCACCTCCAACCCCCAGCTCTGGCAACCATCATTCCATTCTTTCTATCATGAGTTCAGTAGTTTAGGTTTCACATATGAGATCCTAAAGTATTTATCTTTCTCTGTCTGACATTTCATTTAGCATAATGCCCCCCAAATCCACCCATGTGGTCACAAATAGCCAGATTTCCTTCTTTATCACGGCTGAATAATACTAGGTTGTATGCACCCCATTTTCTTCATCCATTCATCCACAAAAATCACTGAGGTTGTTTTCATGTCTTGGCTACTGTATTGAGCTGGCCAGAAAGTTCATACAGTTAATGAATACACTGTTCAATAAAACTTGGTGGAAATGAAAAATGTGTCTTTTATTTTTACTTAAAATAAATCTTTGACAAAGCCAGCTAGGCATCCCTTTGAGTAATGACTTTTATCACAATGAAATATTTTAAACATATGAACAATAATAGCTTAAATGACAAATGTTACTAATATTGACACAATTGATCAAGCAGAATATGTTACGATATGTTAAAATGCAGATGGACAGTGAAAGAACAAATATAACTTTTAACTAAATATTGTCTTGATATTTAGACCATTGGTTAAGAACATGATAACAGGTTTCATCCATTTCAAGAAAGCAGAATATTTGCAGATCACTTAACATTTACTAGGTATGTTCTCAGTCTGGAAGGATATATTTCATTTACCTGTATCATTTAATTTAAACACATCCCTCTGTAATAGATAGTGTTATCCCTATTTGCAGATAGGAAACAGGCTCAGAAAGGTTAAGAACGTTACCTAATTCTAGTAAGTTGTCAAACCTAAACTGATCTAATTCCAGGGCACAGCTCTTTCTGACACGTCAGTGTGGGTCTTTATCTCTTTGAGAATTGTTGAAC